>NC_064883.1:45826789-46459289 GCF_929443795.1 Astur gentilis | reverse complement strand
AGCATGAAAAGAGTTATACAGAGGGAGCTGTTTAGAAAGATATTTGAGTATACAAAGCATTGAGAATGATGAAAAAATCATTTCACTTTGCTGCATAGAGCAAACTCTTGGCATCTGCTTGAACCTGGATGGTGGACAAGTGTCTCCTGGGCTGTGCAAGGCTAATGAGGCTGAAGATGTATGTAAATATATACTATTTACCAGGGAAGAGGACGTTAGTTGAGGAAATGAATAATTTCAGAGAGTATAAACTAATCAGAGATGTTTGGAGAAGGAAGATGCTCATATAATTGGATTTGATCCAAAGGATAATGCAATCAAATGATAATGAAGGCCGGTTGTTTATCACCTGTTGTAAAAGAGTTGTCTGGGCAGAGAATAAAGAAAGAAATAGTGTTATGTCTCTATAATAAGAACCTCCAAATAGCCTCTTGCAGATTTGTAGGGTTTAGAGCAAGATGGAATAATGAGATCTTCAAATCTGATCTCATGTATGCCATTGTCTTTCCAGCTTCACAGTCATCTCTGCGCTGACTCTGTTACATTGGGTTTGATGACAATAAATCTTCTGGAAGAGTATTGAGTCTTATTAAAATCTGTGAGTCAATTCTGTAGCTCAGGTTCCCAGAATTGCACTGATTTAAAGTCACGGAGAATTTGATGCCATACTTAAAGTAATAATAATGATAATAATAAAATTTGTTTCTCAGTTTTTTATAGTACTCAATGAGATCATTAAAAGTGAACCTCTGTTAGGAGTCATCCTGGCTTTTAACTAAGTGCTCTCTCTGTGTTCAGTTTAGAGACTGGAAGAAACACAAGCCTTATTTTCTGATCAAATTGTTTTTGCAAACCAGTGGGGCTTGCAGTAGCTTGCAGCTTCTTGCATCTTGCAAAAAATCCCTCTTTTGTGACACTCCCTAGGATTCTGGTTGAAAGTCACCTCCCAGCCAGCAGCACATGAAAGGGCTGGCATCTTCAGCTGACTTTCATTAACCCCTCAACCCGAGCTGGATGCATTCAATAAAGCTGCTATTTTTTTACCATCACACTGAGACCTGTTGAATTCTCTCTGTTGCTTGGACCTGGCATCTTTAGTAGGTGAGTGGTATCATAAAATATGCCATTAGTCCACAACGCTGCACACCTCGGTGGCATTCAGAGTCTTCACATAGACTTAGCTCACAGGCAGGCTGTGGAGGGAATTACTGAATTACCCATGCATGCAGTTGCCTTGGCAGTAATCCCCGTGGTTGTAGCTTTGAATCACAGTAGAAACAGCTCATCCTTCAGAGGTAAATTAAATTCATTACTCTGTAAAGGTCATTTCGAAGGAACTTCAAAAAATGGAGGCCTGCTTTGTTGCTTTCTGTAAGAGATTAAGACTGATTTCTCTTCCACTTCCCAGCATGTGTCAGAGTCGGGATTCACCAGTGCTAAGTCCCCGATAAACAATTTGGAGATGGTTCTTGCACCACTAGTCTCTTGCCTCTCCCAAGCCTGGCTGCTCGGGAGCCTCATTCACTGCTGAGAAGCCAAGTGCAGGAGATGGGGGTCCCCCCCCGAGGCCATGGCAGGACTAGGAAGGTAATTCAGATCCCACAAACTTGCATCTGGGCCTCTTAAATTTATTTTTTCTCTACAGTCTTGCACAACGAGTGACACACTTTCTCACAGCCCACGTGGCTGCATGTCTCTGTTGGAAGAATACAGCTTGTAAAGCACGTTCAGATCGTTCAGGCAAGATTTCCTCAGAAGTGCTTTTCCTTCCAATGATATAAAAGTGCTGAGGGCTGTGGGCTGAGCAATCTGAGTTCCCCAGGGTTCACCTTCCCACCCAGCAGCATCATACGCTCCAATGCTGAGTAGTTCTGAATTAATATGAGAAAGATATGCATTTCCTCATCTTGATGTTAATCCTCTTTACAGAGACTATGAAGTAAAAGTAGTTCAGGGACAAAAGAGGAAAAAACAATCCATGGAATATTTTGGTTTATCTGAAGTAATAGGCAATAATCTTGGGACAGCTTTTTTTGTTGCGGATCTGGAGTTTACCTAGAAGCTAAAGAAATGGGATTTGAATGTAGAAAAGGAGGAAGCTTGAGGGACAAACGGAGAGAGGAAGGAATTGACATGGAAAGTATGAAAGTATGAAAGATCCCAGGGCATGGCAGTATCTGGCCATGCAATATGCATGACTGCTGGAAGAAACCCCTCCCAGATCTTCCCATCCCCTGCAGACAACATTTTGGAAGCTTCCTGGAATTTCCCACTTACTCTGGTCTATGAACCAGCAAATCCATGTGAAATTCATGACTGCCATCCCCAGACTCTACACTGCTCACCAAAGTCTGTGAACAGCATCCAGGCAAGTGAACTTTTATTAGAGGAGTGTTCATCTGACCAGAAAAAGGTTCATGGACAGGGAAAAGAATAGATTTGGCTTTTCTTTCCTTTTTTAATTTTTTTTTTTAAAAAAAATTATTTTTGTTTTTATTGCCTATTTGTGATTGTTCAATAAGGTTGTCACTTAGCGATATGGGACAGTAGATAACCGGAGTCAGGTTGATGAAGAACAGAGGCTCTGCTGGGATCAGTCACAGGGAAGTGAAGAATTGTATTTCAATGTGGGTTTCTACATCCCTGCTACCTCCTGGGCTGGGACTATTAGAGGAATGGGGTTATTAATGGCTGTTTGAGCTGAACCCAAAGCAGGACTAGAAGTCTGAGTCTCTGAGCTCCCCATGAGACCCATAGGGTTAAATTCCCGATGGACAGGATCTCCACAGATCCACCAGAGGCCAATTTCGGCACTTGTCCAAGAGGGAATGGCCTTGGTGCACCACGGGCTACCACCTACCTGTGCACACCTGAGCCTGGTCCATGCAGGCAATGAAGTGCACCACCTACATCTTAAGCTGCCACAGCCCACTTTCTGGGAGATAATTTGTATTTGTAGGAGACATGGGACATGTTACCATGTCTCAGCTCTGTATGTGTCGTGTGTCTTGCAAAGTACCAGCCGAGTGCACAGGGTTTGGCACAGCCCCGTAGTGCTGTCTCAGCAGGAATTGTGTGCCCACACAAGCTCATGCTGTATTTGCAAGTCATGAAACACCCACCCACAGGTTCATGCTATAAACATATTGCTCTGGCAGGTGGTGTGACAGCCTTCCCTCTGTATCAGGCACGCTGAACAGAAAAAAAACCCATGCACACGTAAATAAAAATGTCTTAGACTGACAGGGACACCACATGGGGTTGATGACAAACTGCTGTGTAGCTTTGACATTCAAAAATAAAACTTTTCAGCTTTTGCCTTATAGAAGTGGAATGATCCATTATAAAGTGACTTTAAATTCAAAGTTGAAGCATCAACAGCAGGGCTGAATAACTCCAGGACTAAGTGAAATATTTTTGTGTCAAATAAAATTTCTCAGATTGACCCAAAATGGAAAGTTCAGAATTAAGTAATTGTCAAAAAGCATTTTTATCTTGTCTGCTGAATCCTTTCCACCCTCCTCCTTCCCCTTCTTCCTTAGTTTTGAACTCAGCCACTGAACCAAAACTCCCATTATTCATCCAGCTCCATGCCAGCCATTTGCAGATGGCTTGCAACAGAAGTGTGGAGAGGGCAGCTCACCCCATTCATCTTAGCAATGCATTAACGTAAATCTGGGGTGATAATGCATGTGTCAGCATAGCAAACTCTTTCTTCAGCCTCTCAAAGGCAATGTGGAGATGGAGGGATTTTGTTTTCAAGGTCTGTGCTGTATATCTGGAGTGACAACACTCTTTCTTTGTTTCAATATCATGCGAGGCGTTTTTGGAAAACCATCCCACACAGTATTGTGAGCAAAAGCATAGACAGTACGAAGAGCAAAAGAATAGCATTAAGTCAAAGGCAATGGAAAACCAGATTCAGCAGTGGCTAGGAAACCAGTAACAGCGTAACTTAGATAAGAGCATGTAACTGCCGAGATAGTAGAGATATGAGCATGAGCTGTAACATCCCGTACAAGGGGATTTGGCTGGGCAGGAACAACCACAGGAGATGGTTAGTGTAGTTTGAGTCAAAAGAGCTGATGGATACTGTCTGAAAAACTTGCTTATGAAGAGAAATGGCCTTACTCAAGGGACAACACTCAGAAAAACTGGCTGACCTAAAATTGTTAGCCCTGTGAGGCTGGCTGGTTCTCACGTTTGTGTTTGCATGAGAGGAGCCAGAGGCAGGATGGTCTTATGCTGAGTGAAGCTGGCTTTTATAATCCCATTGTGCTTCAAGTGCAAAAGTAAGCAATGAATTGAGTCTCTAGGACTCTCTTCTGTTCCTGATATCCTCAGTACCTTGAGGCACCAATTGTCCTGACATCTGACTCCCCCCCAGGAAGAAAAAAAATCCGTAGAAGTCTAGCAAGATCCTTCAAGGCACCTGAGCTCGCAGAGGTGAAGTCCTGGAACAGTGACAAAACCAAGGAGGGTCCCTGAGAGACACATTTTGGGTGGCATCTCTTTCTGATGGCTAAAAGCAAGGAGCTTAATTGTAAAATAGAGGTACCTTCTCTGTCCCCCTTGTCTCCCATCTAAAGCTTTCCCTAAATAATTCCTCTGCTGAGCTTGCTTTCCTCTCTTTCTCTGTGTCAGACTGTTCCTCTTGCATCTTCACTGTGACACAGAGGAAGGAGATGATTCTACAGTAATAGCAGTCATTCTACCCATCAGACTTAAAAAGCATTACGATAAGAGCA
Source organism: Astur gentilis (assembly GCF_929443795.1). Classification (NCBI taxonomy): domain Eukaryota; kingdom Metazoa; phylum Chordata; class Aves; order Accipitriformes; family Accipitridae; genus Astur; species Astur gentilis. The sequence goes on along the minus strand of NC_064883.1, from coordinate 46,454,541 downwards.
TTTTAAGCACTCTGTATATGAAAGCCCTCTAATAATTTGAACTGGATATTGATGCCCTGTTGTGCTGAAAACCTCTCATGTAGTCTCCTCTCAACAGACAATGTCTATTCTTAACAGATCCCTGTCAAAATGAGTGAGAAAGACTGAAAACTGAAGGGGAGCAGAAGAATAAGGTACAATTGATTTAAATTGCAAGAAATTTCTGCTTAGATACCAGAAAATAAAATAAAAAAAAATATAGAGTGACAGTGGTCAGAAAATGAAACAAGGGCCCAGAGGCTGTGGAATCTCCATTCCTGGAGATACTCAAAACTCAAGAGAATGTGGCCCTGAACACATTTTGAGGTTGGATCTGCTGCTAAAGTTGGCCCTGCTTAGAGACCAGACAACCTCCAGAGGTCCTTTCCAACTTAAATTGTTCTACAGGAATATAATAGGCTTCTTCCAGACTTGCCACCATGCATCCTGCTATCGTGTCCTCTTGGTTATCTCGGCCTGGGTCTCCTTGGAGAGGACTGTTGTTTCCAGTTTGAGATGGAGTAGCGGGGAGTGCTGCACACCCAAATATCTCTGCATTGGCAAGTAATGCCAAATCCAACAGTGTGGATATATATGGAATGCAAAGTCTAAGAAGATATATGGAGGGATGTGTATATACAAGTTTTCCTACACATATGCACACATACACAAATATATTTTTATATATGCATGTAGAGAGAGGAAGATATATGGAGGGAACATGTACAGAGTGACCCTGGTGTTCATCAGATGGATTAGTGTTACTGGACTACTACAGAAGCCTTGGCCAAGAATTTGGTCATTCTGAAATTTTTAGAATTCCCTATGTTATACCTAGGGGCTTCTTTTTATGCCAGACTGCTGCTCCAGGCATTCTCAGTCATGCTGCTCCATGCAAGTCCCACTGCAGGTCTTTCGAACACGGGACTGATCACGATACTTTGAGGGGAGAGGAAAGGGGAGAGAAAAAGAAAGTTCTAAGCTGAAGCTATCTCACCTCAGCCTCACATCCCCTATAAAACAACCAATTTATTTTCCCAGTGAATGAGACCCTCTAATCTCATTACCCATGTGTAAATCACTCTTTTCCTCATGTTGGCTGGTTGTCTTTACCTGTGGCTTGTGAGCCCAAGGGAACTGCCTACTTGGTGTGATAACCAGCCATGAGTGTCACACCGAAATTTCCAGAAGCACTCCTTTCTTGCTGAAAAGGCATTCATTGTGCAAAACACCAGCGCTTAAAAATATGTATGGTGGGGATGTGATGGCCTCTGGCTGCCCAGGACAAACTGATGGGGCAGCTTGCTTACAGTCACCCAGCCTTGTACTCTGGAGGAGAATGTCATGTCTCTCCATCCCACTTAAAATTTCCAAAAGTGTCAAGGGACAATTTCGTCACAAAGTATGGACCCCCTGAACACCTACATTGTTGCCTAATCCCGCCCCTAACCAGGGTTTATCGCTGGCCCAGCCAATGAATTTTGGGGAAATGCTCAAGATAAAGTAGACCTTTATGTCACTGTGGCCCAGTGGGTATTTGTCAGTGTGGAATTAATTTTAGGCCAATTTCTATTTTTAGGCATGGAATGCAAAGAAGATCTCAGATGTGTGTGAAGATTTATGAAATTGCCTTTACCCCAAACCCATAACAAGGTGAGGGAAGATGGTGGTGGTGGTGGTGAATGAACAAGGCAGGACAGAGCTAACTCCAAGAGAAGGCAAAAACTCCTACCATTGCTGTAATTAGCTGAGGGACTGAGGGAAAGCTATATTTTCAGCATGTCTTTTTCAGCATTCCAGATGTTTAATTTTTTATTTCTTTGTTGAAACTTAAGACACCATTCCCCCCAAAACCCAGATACTTTTGTCTAAGGAAATGATTCAGAAGGCAACAAAGACGTGTTTTCTTCACTGTGCAGCTTAGGACTCAGTGGCTTCACACTGGCAGATAGGGGCTGACCAGAAAAATGTGCACAATAATAAACAAGAATAATTGTGTTGGACTGGATGGATCCCTCTGGATTAGACTTGTGTCTTCTTTTCCTTCAGCTTTTTCTTGCCAGACACTCCCCCACATAACTCTCGTTCCCCTTCAAATGGCATTGCTGGTTCTTGTGAGTTTATTGCAGGTTTCCCAAGAGCTGGCATTTTCCTCTCAGGACTCCACTCCTAAAGTCCTGTGGTTACCAGAGAAGCCAGCTTTCTTTCAAAACCAAAATTAAATTTCCAGTCCTCATGGCTGTGGAGAAAAACTAAACATGGCTCAAGTCTAACCTGAAGTCAAATATAATATGATCTTTTTCTTCCCAAAAGCAAAATAGGAGATCATGTTTTATAGACTTGACTCTGGATTGTGGATCCAAAACAGTTATCAACAGCACAGGCAAGCTGGCTAATTTTTAAGCTATGCTTGATGAGTTTGTGACTGAATTTACACAGCAGGGTCCCCTACAGCAACCCTGAAGATCCTCTGTATTCCGTGGTCTGGTGTCCCCTTTCCCAGATCTCCTTTCTGCACTTTCAGGGCATGATTCATGGCAGTCACTACTGTTTCTCCATAAGTAACCAGAAGCAGCAGCACCCTCCATTTGGGAAAGCAAGGTTTTACAATGGAGATACAGATCAGGGAAGTACAGACAGCATCAGTAACAACACATGGCACTATGTAATATTAGAAGAAGAAAATAATCATTTAATAATGCAATACCAGCTGCTGTTTTATTAGTACAAAAAGTAATGTGCTGTTTTTTTCTCCAAACACTCCCCCATGTAGAGCAGGCAGCCGTACAACCACCTTTGCCTGCTTCGTTCAGGAGAGGGAGGATAAGGTCTGGGATTTTGCTAGGGAAGGGAACAAAGTGGAGCATGTGGTGAAGACAATCGGCATGGAGGGGCACATGGGAGACCTGCACCTGCCTTTCCTAGTACTAAAGCTGCAGAAGCTCAAGCATGATTATGGAGGTGCAGGTTGAAAACAAAAGGTGGTGGAATTTCAGACTGTGCCTAGTCCAGCTGCACCTCTAGGAAGTAGATCTAGAAAAAATGAGGAGGGACAAACACAAAGGAAAACCCTTCTGAGGGCTGTGAAGCTCCATGATAGCCCTGAGCTCCAGCCAGCAGGTGTACCTCCTGGGAGTGCCTTTGCTTGGTTAGCCTCCGGGTATATCTGCCCCATTGCAACCTTCTTCTGTGGGCAGCAGAAGAGCTTTGGGGCAGGGAGGCACCTCTTCCACATTGCAAAATGGGAGAAAGATCCCCAGGTTCCTTCAGGAGGGGATCATGTGCTGACCATAGCAAAAGCAGGAGGGAAGTGTTTCAGCAAGACTTCACTTTACCCGCTTTTACGATGATTACGCTCACCAGCAAGGACCTTGCTTCATGCCAAAGACCTTTTCCACTTTAAATCTTCTCCCTCTTTTCCTCCACCATATCCTGGCTGGTAGCCTAAGTATCTCCCCACCAAATGAGGTTGCGATATGCCTGTGTAAATCAACATCATCCCTTGGAGCTCAGTGACATTTTGCTGATTTACTTGCGTGCAGGGTCTGGCCATGCCGTTGTGTGTGATTTAAACAAGATGTTCCTCAGGCTTAGACATAAGTGAATAAATGATGCTTGACATTTTGGAGAAGCTCGTGTTCGCTAAAAACATTTCTTGTTCCAGCGGACTTACCCTGGTCGTTTATTCACTTAGTTCCTCTGCATACTTTCTCCTGCTGCCTTCATCTCACCTCGGTACTATAATGCTTCCAGGACTCTCATGTTTAGAGATTTTACTTCATATGTGAGCTAAATCCTTCTTGGTCCCATCTCGGGTTCCTTCAGCACTTTCTCTGCAGATATTGTCTTCTGACTGAACTCTCAGTGTATCTGTTAGGTAGGAACCAAGCCATGAGGGGGACTTGGGTTCCCTTCTGGTCAGTGATATCTCTCCCATTCAGACGTAGCTCCCTCCTTCCTATTTGGAAGACCGGTATCTCATGTGTTTTCAGTATCAGGGTTTCTTTCCTGTTCTGTGACCCCAGTGCCTGATGGAAATTATTGATATTCACCGCTGACCACTCAGATCTAGACTACAAGGTCATGGTATGAGAGAGACGCCAGAGGATTGGCTTGGGCTTGTCTTGTCTGGAGCTGTCATGGGTAAAAAGTGATTCCTGCAGTTGGGTAGGAATAATTTCCCAGCTACAGGCTAACTCCTGGGCTCTCCCACAGTGAGGGATCTCATGTGACAGATGAGACTTTCAGCTCAGGACCCCAAAAAGTGGCAGTTCAGCCCACTGGAGATTTCATTGTTTGAGAGTCACCATGGTTCCTCCAAAAGAGTTAACGAGGTCTCATCTGTTTAACTTCTGGAGAGCTAAGATGTCCTCCAGGATTGCTTGCTCCTTCAGGAGAGAGGAAGGACTGCAGCAATATTGGGGGAGACATGGATAGAAACCTTGCAAAATCAAGCTTGAAATTTAAGGTTGGAAGAGACAGTCCATTTAATTCCTTCTCAGACTAGTAGGAACTGTGCATCAAGTAGGAATGAGCAGCCTTTAAGAATAGGAGTTGCAGGTTTCTGCTTTATAACGGTGATTTTGCTACTTTGCTATCTCCCAAGCAGCCCATAAAGCACTTTCAACAAGTATTACATGAGCTATTTTGATGTTGGAATTGATAGAGATACTCCAGATAGACTCATGGAGTAGCCTAGTTGGCTCACAAACTACTGCATAGGTGGCCGCAATATACCACTTGATGAAGCCCTCCTACCTCATCACACACACGCACAAAGCAGCTTGAAACGTGGTTTGCAATACACCTGCTGCTGCAGATAAATCATTCACCATTGTTGCATCCAGTGTTCCTCCTACAGAAAATTTATACAGCACTGCGTATAAAACCCAGCTGTTAGCACTTTGGCAGATATCAATCCTTCTCTTCTCCAAACGGGTATTTCTTCCAAACAGACATAGTTTGGATTTAATTTATTTTTCTTGCTCAAAGTTTGGCTGCTTAGATGTCCTCTATTTTCCATGGGCAGATGAAGGTACTCCAGTGGAGCTAATATTACTTGTTAATCTTTGTGGCATTCAGTGGAGCACAGAGAAATGGAAAATTCTTTGCAAAATTTTCGTTCTTCGAGAGAGAACTGAAGAGATTAGGAACTGCCAATTTCTCAGCCAGCAGCAAACTGAGACTTCTGTTTCTCATGGGGGAAAAATATGCATGTTTTTATGTCAGTCTAGATCTCGCTTGTTTATTTGTCTTTGATTCACTATCATTACCTCCCTTTCCAGGTTCACCTAGGTTGCATTTAAGGGCTTTTAGCTCTCACCTGCCCCTGACTGGGTCGAATTGTTGGCTCAAAGTGCAGAAAAGAGTTGGAGAGAAACCGTCTTAACAGTGAGACTTCTGGCAGCATGGGTGGGAGCAGAATGGCTAAGTATCTAGGGATATGCTTAGGTGCTCACTGGGAGAGGGTTAAATTTGTGATTCAGCCCAACTCCAGGCAGAATGCACCCAGCCCACCCTGGTTCTGCCAGCTCTTTGCACCACAAGACCACTGCAGGAGAACATCATACTGTGCTGGTCATCTTCCTTTCTGCTTCACAGGCAAAATGATTCTGCCTAATTAGACAGCCTGTGTATGATCAACATGGGAGCTGCCAACGTCCCGTGCTGCTCTTGCTTCACCTGTGCCCATAAGCAGCCCAGCATAGTGAACCTGCTACCCAGTCTACCCCAGAATGGGACGGTGCATAAAGTCACGTTTTTGCCAACTGGTGATGCCTGGGCAGAAAGCAGCTGGGTGCTGTGGAACCAGCAATGCAGGATGTGTGCAGTTGGCATCAGCTGGTTTATTAATCCACCGTTTGTTTGTAGAGCATAGAAGGGCCCCAATCTCACATAGGACTGTGTGAAGCAAGAGTCTCCACTAAGTTGGGCCTCGTGCATAACTAAAATCGAGTGCTTAGTTGTAGACTCTGAAACCGTTTAGTTTTGGATTGGCTAAAAGAGAAGGGAAAGGTTATAGGGGGAATGAGTTCCAAAGAGTGCTTGAAAGTACTGAGCAGTCTAGCTAGTGGGGATGACATTCTGTAAAGGTCCCCACCAGTTAGGTTTTACTGTGATTATATGTCGTACTCACGGGGAGCAGCGTTTGCATTTGCCCAGTTACAGCCTTCTCTCTCTGCGAGGGCAGTGGTCCAGGGAACCACCCTGCATTGCTTGTGCTGTGCTGGATGAAGGCATGGCATAGCTGTGAATGGAATGAGGTGCCCCTCATGACACTGATACCGTGAGTGTATCAGGTGGCATGAGAGCATCCTTCAAAATAGCCACTGCAACCACATTACAACAATGGAGATAGAAGGCACCATGCTTTGGGACTAGGGAAAGAGAAAAAGGTGATTTTTTCCAATTTGTCTTTTGCTGCTGCTTTATTTTATTCTGTAATTTTCTACTGTATTTTCCAGCTGATGTTTAGGGCCACGGCCAAAGAGATGCCATGCACCCTTTTATTCCAACGAAAGTCAATGCAAATGATGCAGGAAACAGTCCTAATGTGATATGAGGGGAAGGCTCAGACTTACCGAACTGCATCACCCAAGCAACTGTTATCCACATGGTTGGCCATTTACCAGCTTCTATTGGGTCTGAAGTCATCCGTGCTGTGCTTGGAAAGAATTGAGGCCAGGACACCTGGAGGTGGACAGGCTGCAGTGTGCTCTGTCCTCTGTTCAGGTGAAAGCAAGCCTGGCTGAAAGCAAAGATTTGGACCATACCTGGCCTATCTCTATTAAGATCCAGAGTTCAGGTTAGAACCTGTGAGCAAAGCTTGCTTGTGTGTAAACAAAGGGAATAGGATGGGAGTCACACCTACTGAGGCGTCACACCGAAGTGGCATTGTAGACACCCCCACGGGGTAAGGGTGAGGAGCTCTGTATGGGTGAAAACCTTCTGCAATGTTGTTATTCTCTCTCCTGGATCTTATCTGATGTTGATATTGAAGTCAGTAAATGGGATAAAGATGCTCAATCTATACAGTAGCCCATCTCATTCTCAGCCAAGACCTGCAGAGCTCCATCTGGAGCAAGCGTTTGTGCAACTGCCTTTGTTCAGCAGTGTTCTCACTCCTTCCTTGCTGCTGGGACCTGAGCATTTTTGGAAATCAGGGCAATCATTCAAAGATTGTCCAATTAAAAGAGCAGAAAATTTTTACTCCCTGTTTTCACCTGTAGTCATTGACTGGCTTTCCTGAAAATATTGCTGGAATGTGGCTGCTGTTGGAGTGGTGGTACACAGCCCACAGAGTGTATGCGATGTGCTAAATGTTGGGACAAAGAGTGCTGTTGCCCAATTCTTCCTCCCGTCCAAAACACACTTTTGCATCAAAAGAAATGCCATGACTAAACTCAGGGAGGAAAAGCCTTAAATTTCAGCTTCAGTAAATCAGCTTGCTTATTTAGAAGCTAAACCATGCGTAAGGAGAAGGTTGTCAGCAGTTGAATTAACATGCCTCCAGAAGCTGCTGCCCAGCAGGAAGCACGGATGGGAGCTGACCACGTTTGTTCCTATTGCTCCTGAAAATCGTAAAGTTAAGTGGGTATTTAAGCCACCCAGTGTGAAGTGTTCCAAAAGGTTTTCCAGAGACATAGCTCACTCCCATCTTTCTGTATCCTTAATGAGCTGGAGGAGCTCATGGAGCTCCTTCCTCACGAACCCAGAGGAATACCTAATGCATGTGATGCCCCTGAGGCTCTGAGTCCTATAGGCAGGAAAAGACAGAGCAGAAATATTTCATGAGAATCAATAAAGGTTTCTTTTTATTTTAATTCCCTTTTACATACACCTGTGGTTTGTAATTTTCCGCTTGTTACTTTGGTCCGTACAGAAAGCAGAAGTGGAGGAATGTAAACCAAATGCCTGCCTGATGACACACACAAGGCAATGTCCCCGTAACGCATAGAAAGAAATCACAGTTTTGTCCTTTAGTTTTTCAGGTTTGTCCCTCTTTTGAAGTGAAACAAGGTCTTATAAACCACTTCAGTGAAAGCACTCCCGTTGGAGGGGGGGAGAACACACCCCAGCTCCTTCCCTCCTGCTAGGACTAGAAAAAAGGAGCCAATATCGTGACAACAGACTCCTCGGGCTGAGCCTGGCAGACCGCTGGGAATGGCTGAGTCCTTTTTGTAATGCCCAGACCCCATCAATTCTGGTGACCACCATGCCTGGGTCACCCTGAAGCTGCTGAGACGAAGCAATGAGTTTTAGCAGCAGGTCTGTCCCTTCATGCATACCCCAGCTCGTGCAGATGGTAAGAGATCGACATAGTGTTTCTGAACACGGGGATGGGGCAAGGGGATGGGTTTGGGTGATGGTGCTTGGCTATGCCTGGCCTTCCTCTTCTGCCACCAACTGACTTTCCTCTACCACCAGCTCTACCTCATACAACGTGTCCTTTAAAAGATTTCACATCTAATGACGAATGGCTTCTTGTTCATCCCTCCCGGCAGCTCTCGAGGAAGAATGATTAATTTAGACAGAGAAAAATAAAAAGGTAAAAGCTTGGCCTGGCAAGAAGCACCCAACTCTCTATTTAGAAGGGCTCATGCCTGTCGTAGTGCTCTGGTTTAAATAAATGATGCTTCTCTGGTGAAGTCATTGTTTTGTCTTCTGTTTTATGTGCTTGAGGTCTGCTGTTTGGAGAACACCCTTCACTTAAGCTTGTTTTAGGCAGTCTTTCAAGTGGATATTGTATCTCTATTTCAGAGGATGTAGGCCCAGGCATTTTGGAAACCCAGTGCACACTAATCCCATTTATCTCAAACATTTTAATCCCATGCCTTTTTCTAGCCAAATATCTACCACATCCTAAATCCCCAGATGTAGAAGCCGATACCAATACAAAAGCCTAATGTTGTCACTCGTGAAGCATTTCAGGAGACAAGCCTGCCACTCAGACCGTCTCCTACCTCTTGATGTCTGCTTTCTGGTCTTGTAGTGCTATTGATCTAAAGAAAAAAGACACCCTGAAATATGGGTAGCAAGTAAAGTTTTGGGAACAGGGGAGGTAATTTATTGGCATCAGAATTTATGGGTGAAACCCACTCCACGGATATCAACAGACATCTTGGTGTTGATTTTCATGGGGTCAGGATTTCATCCCAAATTGATACCAGCACCTCTGTGTTGTTGCACACCACATTGCTAGCCCAGAATCATTAACCCTCAGTTTGAGGAAGATAATCAAATGTCATCAAATTCCTTTTTTAATATGCCAGGACAACAATTGCTACGGCCACAGGGAGAAGTTACTCTGTGGGAACCAGGAGAAATGGGTCTGAATCCCAGGTTCTCATGTTGAGTTTGTTCTAACGTACCCCCTTTTTCAGGTGAAAAAAGAAGGGAAAAGTACAAGTGAAGATGAAGAAGAAGAGAAAGTTGTACTGACTTTCTTACATGCCCCCATTTGCTCTCTGAAGACATCCCTGGTTTAGGAGGGAATGTAATTGTGCAACAGAGTCTACCTCCGTCAGATCTGTGCTGGATAGAGAGGTCTTCCTGAAAAGAAGCCAGATTTATAAGACTTCCTAATTACTCATGATCATCTGGGTCAGCTCTTCCATAACTTTTTCTTTTGTTCCTGGCCCCTTCCAGACATTGAGCTGATTTCCAGCCCTGCCCTGCCTCACTGGAGTTTTGCAAATCTGTTCTGAATTAGGACAAAGCTTGTTGCACTCTCTTCTTGCAAACGCTGCCCTTGGCTCCCTTACGAAGCAGCACTGCTGCCCGTCAGTACTGGATGCCATCAAGAGACGCGGTCAGAGAGGAGATGGCCCCAGATGGGTCCCGTAATTACTACCTGCCACAGATACAAAGGCAGTTCAAGGGACAGTTCTGGAAGTGTGCCCCAAAGCAGCACTAATGTACCAACCTGGGAAAGGATACAGAAACCACATGAGCAGATCAGAATATTAAACTTCAATTAAACAAGAATATTTAATAGGAGTGTACCAGCTCCAACCCCAAGCCCTCTGAAGACAGTGGAAAGACATTGTGTGAGCTTTGCAGGACATACTGAATCGCTTGAGATCTTCTATGAGCAAAACATGAGTGAGTTCAGTAGGAGGATGAAATGCTGTGCCAAGGTTTGCAAACCTTTCCCTGGTCCGTGGGAAAGGTTTCAGAGGAACCTTGTTTAATATTTCTTTTAATGCTCCCCTGTGACATTCTTTTCCTCACTTGTCTCCCAAGTCCTGGCAAAATGTTGATATTATCTTGAACTTTGTATACTACGGGGCTAGCTTGAACCTGGAAGACGGCAAGAAAACTTGGAGGATCTGAGTTCACATGCAATTAGGGTAGAAAAGAAAAGAAAGAAGGAGCTAAGAAAAACTCTCTATCAGTTGAAAGAGCTGAGTGTGGCTAAGTGACTACAGTGTATGGCAGTGGGGAGAACACGCTAATCTGGACAGGAACAGATAAAATGGGATTGTTTTATGTGACAGCTGATGCCTTAGGTGTCTTTTTAGTTAATCCCAAGCAGCAAGCCTGGTCTCTAATTCTCAGCAGAGTATTTCTGTAGCTAGAGTTGGAAGCTTTATTTTCATTCCATTATGCAAATTATACATGAGTCCTGAACTGTGGTCTAGAGTCAGACCTGTTTTGCCTTGGAATTAGACCGAGTTAACTCGATTAACTTCAGTGGCGTAGCTCTCGCCTTCTGCCAACAAATATAAAATCAACATCAGGTCTGTTTCTAACTGTCCTGCCCTAGAGACCGGGTTTGAATGACTCTGTCCGCTCATTATAGCTGTTCTGTCCACCACAGAGAACTCTGTCCACTTGGGAGAAGCCAGAAAACCAGACACTGCACAGACCCCATCAGAGCACTCAACAGAACCTGAAGAAATAAACAAAGGATAACTTATAATTACTATTTAATTGTTTATAATCCTTCTTAAGTGTGGCATAAAGACAGTGAGTCTTTTTTTTGCTCTCTGTACCCTTTTCTTATTAATTCACCAAGAACAAAAGACTATTTTGATGGATCAACCTTCCACCTCTGCCAGGGTACCTGTGCTCTGAACCCAGTGCGATGGGTACGATGAGACCAGGGCACTGTGCAGCTGATCTGAGCAAATCATGTTCCCATCCCAATGCTCTAGATTGGTTTTGAAACTGAGAGTTGAGATTGGCTTCTAGCAATAAAACCCCCTGTATTTGCATCCAGTTAAAATGGAAAATGAAATGCTTATTCAAGTTCTTTAAATAAGTTTTTGGGGGTTGTTTTGTAGGGTCAGTTTGGAAAAAAGAAGTTAAGTGTAGAGAAGGACTCCAACCAATCTGAATTTGGGATCAATATAGAGGGTAGGAGTGTACATCCCGCTGGTGTCCTTTTTGTGGGCTTCTCTACCTGCTAGAGACAAGCAGCCTCAAAGGTCTAAAATGGTTGATAGTCCACCATCAGCCTAATGCTACAGGTGAAGTAGCTACATGGGAGTCCGCTAGGCACTGCCAAAAATCATGTCTCAGTCCTGTCTTGAACTGGTGGACCCTCAGTAGAAGATACCCGCTCTAAAATCTTCAAAACCTCCCACAGGACAAAGAGCAGCCAGTGAAGATGTCTGTTAACACTGAGTAAAGAAGCACCCTCATTAAGATACCCTTTGACTATTACAAGTTTTGATATATAGACAACAAATTAATTTGGGATTGACCACTAAATGAAGCACATTAGCAATATTTCTGTTTCAACACAAGATTGCTTGATGTCTCTGAGCTTTAAATGACCAGTAGCTGGTCATAGGCAAAGGTGGGTTCTGAGTCCTATGTCCATCCCAACTCATTGCTCTCCATCCCAACTCATTTACAATTGCTTGTGGAACATTTCCTACAGAGAGGTCAAGGAGGACATGGAAACACCAAACAGATGAGATTTCTGGCTCAAACTTTCTGGCCAACTGAGCATTATTGGAGGGGAAAAAAAAAAAAAGAAAAGAAAAGCCAACCTGCATTTTTCATCTTTTTCCTGAATGAAAGCAAATTCAATCTGCATTTCCCAGGCTTTCTTTCTTTTTTTTTTTTTTTTTTTGAAATCAAAGTGGTAGAGTTATGTTTTAATGTTTTTCAGTTAATTATGTGTCTTTACAACAACTCACCTCTGCTTTCTTTTGCTCTCCCACCTTTAATTAAGAGCTAAGCTTGAGTCTTGATTTTATGAGAAATAGTTTGGGTGGAACAGGATAAACCCAATAATTTGTATACAGATAGCAGGATTTGCTGCCTCTAAACAAAACATTCCTTTGGGCCAACAGTATTTGCTGTCTGGCAGATTCAACCTTTCACTTCCATCGGCAAAACCAGGAGAACTACCTTCCAATGAATGTCCACAGAGAGGGACATGGTCTTTATTTTACTTATACAATTCATGAACTATTATGTTTTCCAGGCAAATCCAGACAGCCATGGCCAATCATGATGGAAATTTATTTATAGGGTCTTTCACAAACTCATTTCCTTTACAGTTTAATATATTTCTCATTTCAAGACACCCTAGAGGAATGGGATATAAAATCTACTCTGTCTGGAGAATCACACTGGATGCTTGAAAAGCTCTGAAGCTGGCCAGGGATATCATATATGTCCTCTGTTTACCCTGCAGACCATGGCAGCCCATCAGCAATAGCAGTAAAAATAATAATAATAAAAAAATCAATCAGCAAACCTGTTCCAGCATAAAGTTTGTTGAAAAAAGCCTATTTTCCTAGACCTGTCTGAGGGTGCAACGTGATCTCTTACCTAGCAGGTGCTGTCAGCAGCGAGGTGGCATGGTGAAGACATACGTTAACCTGCTCGTGGCCTTAAAACAAAGCTTCCTCACCTGCTGAGCAGTTTACAACTTGCAGCCACCAGTGAATGCCAATTTGTGACACAGGATATACAGCTGAGGAGCTGTTACCCCTCAGGTTTGGAACATGCTGCCCCAGATATTTTTTCTTTTTGCTTCCTGTTACAGCTAAAATGTCACAGAATTCAGGTAAGGCCAGAAAGAGAGGGTGTGAACCACATTACTTCTGCTTAACTTTCCATGACAAGGAACAGATTTGTTTTCAGCAAACTTATGGGCACCAACAGGTGGAAAAGAGCATATACACTAATAAGAATCAATGTTGCACATTAAAAGACTTCACAGGTTCATACAACCTCTCCCTTAAAGGTCAACTCTTAAAAGTGCTTTCTCTCATTTCATGCAGTCCTATCTCAGGTGAATGAGTCTTTGACCATAGTGAGAGATTCAGGTGAGTTAAGAGATATACTGATCACTCTCCTCATCATCAGTAATTCTGCTTGAAGCTTTCTAGGTAGGAAGGTATGCAGAAAAATCAACCAGTGAAAGGGCAAGAGAACCCAACCTATAAATGATTTGTCTTAACTTTTTGAAACATCAGAACCTGAAATTTAAAAAACTTTTAAGCCAGCCACTGAGTTTATCAAAACAATAAACAGGAATAAAAACCTGGAGATCTTCTCTCTTAATGTATTTTAATAGTTTAAAAAATTGGAAAATTCTTACCAGCACTGTGGATGTTCTATGACCTTCAGCCAATGGCCCATAAACAGATAGACAAAGCCAATCCTTGGCTGAAGAGCTCAATTTTGAGAGATCTTTGTGAACTGATTTGGCTCTAATATGTGTCAGACAAGAAGAAGCAGAGTTGAGGAATGGTGAGGAATAGGACAAGACATGATCTCATCTGAACCAAGACCAAGCAGTATATAGGAGGTGTAAAAACTTTTGTCTGCACATATCCAGACAAAGCAGAAATGACAAGTCTGCTGCCAGAAGTCATCCTTAAGAAACACGAGGCTGAGGAACATTTAACAGCTCTGTGTCCATCCAGAAAAGAGGTAGATCATGTAGGAAGGATTGATGAGGAAAAGTATACTGGGCTGCTGTGGGTGGGAACAGAAGAGCTGCTGGGCTGGTATGATGAGCCTGGCAGGGGGTGAGATTCCCTGCCCAAGTCTAGCATCTCTGTGGTGCTGGAGAAGAGGACACCCATCCAAAAGATGGGCAAGGAGATTCCTCCCTATGTGAGCCAGTCAGCAGGGATATTGCAGTGAGCAGCTTGGCCTGTGCCAGCCCAGCGGGCTTAGAGAAGCAAGAAGGTCTACAGGACTCCTGAGTGTCGTCAGCTGCTTGACAGGATGGGAAGAAAAGGGGCACAAAGCTGACACCAGGGAGGAGGGAAAACTGGAAAAATACAGGCAAGCAGCTCCTTTGGACCTTGGCCTCCTCCTTGAAGTGAACTTGAGAAAGTCTCTTTGCCTATGTATTTGCTGCACACCGACTCCAAAGCAATCTGTTCTCTCTGCTCCACCATCCCATGTTGGACCTGAACCAGGATGGGCACAAACCCTGTCCTGCTTGCAAGGTTTGCAGTGGTCACTAGATATATCACAGACAAATGTGTCCTCACCTCACCACGTTTCTGTTTCTGTTTAAGGCCTTTGGGACTATGTTTGCACTAGTAACTCAGACAGGAGAAGAACTGTCACCCCAGGTGGACTCAGAGCTTTGAATAGGGAGAAACCGTCCTTGAGAAATGCCTGCATCTTCTGGTGATGGGAGAAGCGAAGGGGACCCCACTCTGAATCTAGAGGCTTTGGCTAAGCACCAGCAGGACTGCTCTGCTTGCCCTTCCAGGGCAAATCACAACGGCCAATTGTGGTTTCTTCTCTGTTTTTAGACATCACTGGTCTGATCCCTTCCTCACTAAAATCAGTGAAGGATGTCCTTGGGCCTCTAGCTAATAGATCATGGCCTATACACTCAATCAAGAGATTGTGATCAGCCCAGGAAAGGTAGGAACAGGCTTTGACAAACATACAGTCTGCTATGCCTTAATGGCAGTTATTCCCTTGTTTTGGTATCAGCATTTTCCCAGTATTTGCATGAATATTGTTCATGCACATGAACACCCAGAAATAAAAAAAATTATTATGCATGATTTGTAATTGAAAGGATTAAGAAAAGATTTCTTCCCCTGTACATCCCTTGTGCATGTAATTTTTCTAGGTTTAACAACAGTTTTTAGACATTTATTCTAAATAATCCGATGATGAAGGCATTTCAGTGAGGGCTGCATTTTATGAGGGGTGTTGTATTTGTTTATAAATAATTTTATGGCTTTTGCTAATTCCTTGAACTTTGCTAAGTGATTGTCAAACATGTTATTTATTAATTTTGAGTTCTCAGTAACAAACACAAGCAAATAGTGAGTCACTGGTGGGGGTTTTTTTGGTCTTTTTTTTGCTTTGTTCCAGCAGTGTAACGATACCGAGCAATTTCTTTGAGTGGGAAAATCAGGAGGGTCATTGCATCTACTTGGCAGGATTTAAGCACAATGTACTTCTGGAAGGGTAGAAAGCCAGAGCCAGCATATTCAGTGTTCTTCTCTCTCATCGGCGGTTCAGCCACATGGGATGCTAAATAACACAGCTGTATACACTCTGACAGCCCACTGTTAATAATTTCTGCCCCCTTTGATTGCCTCCAGAAGCCATACCAGCATCTGTGAGGAAAAGGCGAGCAGTGAGTGTAGCTGGTCTGACCCAGATTTCTGTAGAGCTGGTTAGCTCTCCATGCCAAACTTTCGCTAGAGTTGACTTCTCTTGCAAGATTACTTAATTTCTCTGTAATACTATTGCTAGTATTGTTATATGAATAACAACAACAATAATAAGGGAGCATGAAAAAAGATTATTCTTTGAAAACCTTACATTTTAATAGCTGCCATTTGGTGGTAAATGGTTATGATGAGCTTTGACTTATTTCAATGATGCAAAACAAGAAAAGAACATCACAAATAAATACTGGCTTTTAAAGTCCTGCTCATGTATGTCTGCAGCTGGTGGAGAGGCGCTTCAGTGCCTGACAGAGGACTGCCTCGCAGCCACCACATCCCCTACCAGGTCTGAATCCAAAACTCAGAGATGTCAAAGGGAAGATGTTTTTTTCCTTGAATTCACTGGGATTTGGATCAGGCCCTAGGCTGAGAAGTTGTTTAAAGATGTGGTACAGAGAGTCAAGATCCCAACTGCTCTGTCTGAGCTCCTTCAGAGTTTTGGGGGAGTTAGTCCTTAATTTGCTCTCAGAGAACCAGCTGATTGCATCGACTTGATGTATCTTAGAAGTACTGGTTGATGTGATGCAGCAGCTCTATCTAAAGGATCAGGATAGAGAGTGGATTATCCCATCGGCCCCACCTGCATCCTAAGGGCTTCTGCAAACTTGCCTAATACTTCTTTCCTATTCCATTTGAGTAACAGCCAGCTGAGGTCAAAATGTTTCAGGTACTAGAAACTTGCCAAGAACGAAAAAAAAGAAATAAGAAAAAAAAGCACCATGAGGACCTGACTCTTAAACTGCAGCAAGGCAATAGCGATGTTATGACAGGGGCTGAAGAGAGTGGCCAGGCTGGCTCAGCCAGAGTCCTCCCTTTGGGGAAGCACATGCTGCGATAGGAAGTTTAGTTATTGTTCCTAATATCCCACTTCTGGGCAATTCCGTATTATGCTTGGAAGCTGGCAGAGACCCTTCGCTAGATGATCAGGTGCTGTGAAACGGACCCAGCACGATGCACTGTTGGCCAACAAGGGCTGTACCTCTTCATCGCTGCTGAAGATGACATGCATCAGAAAACAACTTTTTCACACACCCTGCAAAAAGCACTAGCAAGGGAAACTCTGCACAGTAACAAAATCTTCCTGGTCTCTCTCCTGTAGGAAGGAGGCATTTCCTTGTGCTCTTCCCTTTGGAGGCAATGGCAATAGCATTTCCTCATCTGAGCATTTCCAGGCAAACTCAGTGTCTTTGGCTGAACTTAGACTTGTTGCACCAGCTGAGTCTGACCTGTGTACATATGTGTGTGCGTGACCAAAACACAAAGAATAGGACAGTTCAGAAGATGTTCAGAAGGTGACCATCCACGAGCAATCCCTGTGCTTTTACCCAGCAAATTTTGCCTTTGGATCTCATGAAGGTAGGTTTGTCTGGCTGTATCCAGCAGCTGGTGCTTCTGAGTGATACAGGCAGACTGTTGATGGCGTCTTTCTCCTCATGAGGGTTTGGATGAGTGAGAAACAGGAAATTCAGAGGGCAGAATGAGAAGCAATTTAGAGGTTTAAAAAATGACTGAAGCTTGTTTCCATGAGCACCCACAAAAAGGGAGGGCTGAGTTAGCTACCCTCTGAACTGATTTTAGCCACACACACACAGGCACACATACCCAACATCTGCAAATTCCCCGCCCTGCCTCAACCCGCTTGGTGGGCCCCTCTCCACTGCTGCATCTGGAAGAACAAAAATGTCGCACATTCTGATAACCACATTTTCCATCCTAAAATTGCACTGGTTTCTGGCTTGCTACTGGGACTCAGGTCAGGGAAAGGAGAACAGAGTTTTCTGCCTGCAACGAGCAGCCATGAGCTGTTAACCCTGCCCACCCCAGAGGAGCATTTTGCCAAGGAGTGAGATTGCCCAAGGGAAGAACATGCAACCGGTGGTACCGAGCTGTCCGTGTTGAGCACTTGTCTGCAAGACCGGGCAGCACGAAGACCCCTGAGAGGTCTTGATCGGTGCTGTGTGTGTCACCAGGCAGACTTTACAGGGAAAGCGCAAACCAAACTGAAGACACTGATGCCCAGGGTGGCTTGTACCCTCACAAGAAGATGGCACTGTACACTCCCTGCAAGACTCTTGCTTTACCGGGTGAGACTCCTGTCCTCCTCGGCTGCCCACGCTCTCCAAGAGGTCCAAGGACCACGTGCTGCTTTGCAAACCTCCCTCGCGAACTCTCAGTATCTCTGTTGTTCAGCAGGTAGCAAGGCCCGTGGGTCTGGATAGCCCTGCCTCCGTTAACACCAGAGAGACTTAGATCACTGAGTATATGTATGTGATCGACAGCTGGCCACATTGGTGGCTCACTTTTTTTTCCCATATAACTTAACCTCTCGTTCCACAGAACAGAGAAACTGTATGGAAACCCTTGGCATCCGATGCGTGGCCTGATATTCTTTTGCCCACTAAATGCTCTCCAGGAACCTTTTTCACCCTTTTGCTTCTTTTTTCTCCTCCTCTCTTTACATCACAGTCTCTCTTTCTTCTTCAACAAGTACTGTGGGTCTGTCTCCATCGTAAAGCCCAGAGCCGTTCAGATACTCCTCATCTTTGTTGTACTGCTCTGGTCCAGAAGAAGGCATGGAGTTTTCAGAAATGGAGCCATTTTTTACATAACCTGGCAAATTCCGGTGTCCATTGAGGGTCCCTGGTATAAGTCTCGTGTTGAGATGGAGGGCAAGTGCTCCTCTTGTGGCTACATTTGTGATGCTGGTGTGGGAAACCATTGGTCCATAACTGTAGGTTGTGCTCCCACTTCGTGCTTTCCTTTTAAAGTCAAGTGCTAATGTCCACCTGCTCCATGACTTCTTTATTTCTGCTTGGACCTGAGAGACAAGGGGGGGGGGAAAAAAGCATGAGTGGGAGGAGAGAGGGGCAGAGAGTATCAGAAGGAGGTAGCATCCACAGACAGAATGGGTGAGAAACTCTCTGGGGAGTGCAGTTGGAAGGAACAGTAAATCCACATTACATGGGCCCTTTCCAAATGAAATATTTGACATTGGGAAGCTTGAATTCCTGAAAACATAAAACTGAAAATGTGGGTTAACTCTCTCCCAGGGTTAAGGGATGGTGAGCATCACATCCAGGAGACAGTCCTCTCAAGACACCATTGGCATCAATTATAAGTGGGGTGAACCGCCATCAGAGATGCCTGAGTCACTAGAAACTTGCTCTAGAAAGGAGTTAGCTGACTACTTTAGACTGAGTATTCCACTTTTAGATGGCTAAAAGTAGGATGAAATCAATTCCCGTTATGGTATGGATATTATCTTGGTTTTGTGCTGTAGTACATAAGCAGCATGTTTGTAGTTGCATTTCCCCTTAAAATACATAAACTTAGGCCAGACCAGCCTTATGCTGGGCCATGAAAGTAGCTCTGTTTTTTCCTGATGTGCATCTACTGACCATCTAATTTCTTAGTTTGCAGCCACAGAGGGAATTAATGGAAAAAAAGACATTAAAACATATCACTCTGGAAATAGAAAAGAAGTTTCAAAAAGCCTGGACAATGAAAAGAGCTTGCTGGTTAGGCAGCTACTCTAACAGTCCACTTTTCTTCCTGCCACACATCTGAAACTAAGCAGCACTAAACAGCACTCGTGCTGGGAAAAGAAAAAACACATTTTTTTCTCCATTAGCTACGTTCAGTAGCTCATTTATTGGTGACATATTCACCTGGATGTCTTACATGACCAAAACCAAGGGTATGAACTTTCTATGTGAACTGACAGATCTCTCACTGAGTACAAAACAGGGTTGTGTCTCTAGAATAAGTGAGGATATGCTGATGTGCATCCACTTTGCCATCTGTGTGTGGAACCAATCTAATGAAGGAGAAAATAATTAAGAAGCTGGTGACTTACCTCTCCATTGCAAAAACAGTATATGATGGCAACAAAAAATCCCTAGAAGGAAGAAGAAATGACATATTAATGTTAATCTTGCTGCATGTGAGTGCCTCTTTCCTGATGGTGCTGCCCAGCATCCCTGTGTTCCTCTGAAATCAATGATGTTCTTAATATGCTGTATATAATATGTGTAACAAACCTTGCATTGTTCAGTAGCACATGAGAGACAGATAAACATAGACATTTCCTTGCACACTATTGACAAAGTAGTTAGACTATATAAGCCTTCTGGGTCATGGTTTAGCTACCAGGTCTATTTTCACCCCCAGATCTTTTGCAAAGATCCTGAGATGGTGATGGAGCCTGGGACTGTGGCGGGGTCTACCTCACTGGAAGTGTTTATGAACTTATGGGATAAACATTTCCAGTGTTTTGCATGTAGCTGATCCTGCTGTAGGATGGGAGGGTGGGTGATGGTCCTGACGGGACTTTTCCAGCTCCAGCTGTAAGTGGGGCAGCCTGCGTGCGGAGCAGAACAGGCTGAGTGGGATTAGCAAAGGAATTCAGATGAGAGCAAACCATCCACATCTTTTTTTGTTTTGCCAATAGTTTATCCAGGTCTTGCTAAGGTCACCCACTATTTTAACCCATCTACACCCAACAGGACTGGTGAAAGCACATGAATGAAGCTTGGTCCCCATCTCCCTTGCAGTTTCTTTAAACTGTCATCTGGCCAGACCCCACTATCCACCTTTCATCATCCACGCTGGTCAAACAAAAGGCAGTCTCTCGGGGAGGGGTGTGCAGTGACGATCAGACACTGCTCTGCTTGTAGAGACTTGTGTATTCTTGCTGCTGTGTCTTATATAGGACCAGTCCTGTAACTGAACCTGCCTTTTGCCCAAACCTAGAACTGAGGAATCCATTCACAGGACTGAAAGACAACTTGGAACAAGCAAATTGGAAACAAATTTGAAACAACGTGTCTCTGTGGATCTCTACCGGCTTACATGTAACCTGGATCTAAAGGGATTTATTTTGTGAGGCAAGTTATCTTTCAACAGGAACATTTTTTTGTTGGACACACTGAGCCTTTATATGTTATGTTTTGCAAATATAAACCATACTTGATGCTAAAATACTGTCAAATCACCTTGTGAATGAAAGCTGGTGTATTGTAAAAACAGTCCTGCTTCCAAAGACAACCTTGCACTCTCATTTCCCTCCTGTCCCCATTGAAATTCTCATAGTTTGCCCCCATATTTAACAGTTACAATACCTGGAAAGAGTTGAACAGCATTTCATAGTGCATTTGAACTTGCCAAAGAATCCCTGACACATCTGTGTATGGCATAGCCATGAAAACAATATAGTGAACGCCAAACAGAGGCATAAGGACGAGGGTAGATTTCAGCAGCTTTCTGTAGCGATAAGGAAAGAGAAAGACACAGAGGAAATTAGTGGATGGCGTAAACCTCCCAGTCAGGCTTGTCCACCTCATACCTTGGGCACAAATTGCATGTAATTTCGTTCTTGCTTACATATCCCCTTGGCATTTACACAGGCACTGCGTCCATCTGCAGTTTCAAACTGTTGCTTCTCTTATGGCATGCGACACAACCCCCTCCATCCTCCAGCATGTCTTGATGTGCTAATCTAACCCTTCCCACATGCACCCCCTCCACGTGATGCTGCGGTAGGTACTGGAGATGAAGACTCTGAGATGTTTTTTTCAGCCTCAGACTCTCCCCAGCTTTGGGTCAGGATCATGTGTAGCGGGTGGAAGGGTTACTGGAAAGCAACACGCGCTGCTGCTTCCAGCCTTCAGCCTCTGACTGGCTTGTCCTTGTCCTTGTCCCTGAAGGATGGTTCTGCTTCAGCTTACGACGACTGGACACGGTCCTACACAACCTACAGTAGCTGACACTGCTTGAGCAGGGGGTTTGGTCTACATGACCTCCAGAGGTCCCTTCTAACCTCAATGATTCTGTGATTCTGCCTGCTTATTGAGGCGAGGCACGAAGGTCCACCCTGAGTTAGTGCCTCCTGCGCAACAAGCAGGGCTGATGGAGAGGGAGGTGCATCCAGGAGCAGAATTGCTCTGGATATCAGGGGGAAGAGGACAGTGCACTATAGGGGAAGCAGAAGGTGATCACTCTTAGGAGGTCCTTTGGACTGCAGTATCGCTTGGAAAGCCCCTTTTTAAAGCAGCAGCTCCATCTCAGCATAGGACCTATGTACTTGGCTGGGTTTGCTCCTGAGGGAACCAGCCTTGCCTGGAAGTGATATTAATTGAAGGATTAAACCTTCTGCCAAGAGTTACAGCAAGTCACCAAGTGCAGGCAATTATTGAGAAGGGCAGACATCACTACCAGAAAGGCCTGGTACCTCCTCTGTCCAGCAACTGGAAACCACTGAGGGAATTTAACACATTAAAAGGAGAAGGCCCCATCCAAACCATAATTAATAGCAAGCTTCAGCCAGGGAGAAATAAATAAATAGATAAATCAGAGCCCTGACAGGGCAGCAAAGAAAAATGGAGAGGTGTTTTCCTGCCAAATCTCATTCCTGCTTCAAATGAAACTTCTTGTGTTTGGAGAGTGAGATGGTAGCAATGAGCTCATGGTTTGCAGCCCAAAACATTCTGCTCTCCCCGCTTTGTGTATGTCATGCTGGTCAGTCGGGCTCAGGAGATTATGAGAAGCCTTGGGAGCTCTCAGACAGCCGAGGTGTCTCAGCAATCTGCTTTTTCTGTCCAGTTTTGACCATGCTACAAATACCCTTAATTATCAAGAGAGAAGAGCTGGCAGGACAAAGGAAAACAAAACAAACAAGGAAACGCCAGATTTCCAGCAAAGAGTCAGGAATCTTTTTTTTCATTTCAGCAAAGGCGCTGAAATACCCACTGAAGGGCAGATTTAACAAACACTACCAAGTTTTACACAGCACAGGAGGGAAATAAATAGAAATAAATAAATTGGTACAAATTTTAGGGGTTTCAGCAGCATAAGCAATGCTTTTATTTTTGCACTTTTGGTTCAAGGCCAGCACAGTCACTTCCAAACTGGCTGAAAAAACTGAATTCCTCTCTTTAACCTATGAGGCAGGTCCCCCACGCTGGATTTGAAAGGTTTAGGGGATGTTTAAACTGCTGTTGATTCATTCTGCATTACCAGACTTGGAAGACAGCATTCTTCTCACCTTATTTTAGGTGTCTACAGCGCAGACACCATGAACTAGTCACCCTGGGCTCCCTCGGTAATCAAGGGCGTGAAGCAAGGACTTTGAAATCTCCCCAAAAGTGGAGAGGGTATGTGACTCACCTGTACTGTTGTCTTGAGTCACACCTCCCTGCATTCGTCTCCCGTAGCTTGGTTGCTAGGACTCTGATAATATTGATAAAAAGAATAAAATTTACCTGGAAGAGGTGGGGAGGGAAAAACAACAAAGAAAGAATAACTGTTAAAAGAGATCCAGATGATGACAGTGTTGTTTAGTCAATGCTTTCCCCAAGATGAGTCAAGGGGCTGTGGCGATGACCTGATCGTGCTGTGTACGAAGCTCCTCCTGGGAGAGCTTGTCCTGCCGAGGGGAGCTCCCCAGCAAAGACCCAGTGTTTGGTGGGATCTAGTCAGCGGTGTTTCACCTGAATGCTTGAGAGGGGAATGGCTTTCTTTGACAAGATGTGGGCATCTCACATGGAAACACCTACATCTGAGCTAGCTAGCCCGGCAGACACCTGATAACTGGATATGATATCAATATATAAGGCAGTGCTTACCAGGCATTTTGAGGTATGGCCTACAGACAACTTAGTTTTTTTCACTTCATCTTTTTTTAAAAACTCCATACAGTGATACGGGTCATTTTCAGGGCCTCATAAATCTTTCAAACTTAGTTCAGGGTCTAGGGAGCAGCCTGAAATTAGGTTATATTTGTCTCTTGCAGCCCACCTGAGGTTAAGATCTCCTCAGGCTAAGAGAAGCATTAGTAGGATGCCTTTCCATAGTTCCATGTGCAAAAGCAAAGAAGAGCAAGCAAACTGCACTGTGATGAAGACAGAGAGCAGACCTAACTAGAGATGACAGATCAAGAATGCAGAAGGGCAATACAACTGTAAAACTTCTCTTTTATGTCTACTGCTAACTCTCCCTCTGGAGGAGTGTTTATTATGGACCAGATAAGGAGAGTAAGGAAGCAATATCTACTTCCCACGCAGGGAGCCACATCTATGAACCCAGCTTGTGGCCAGCTGCTCAGCCAAGCTAAGCTAGTCCCACAGGAATATGCTCACGGCGACCCGTGCGGCAAAAGGTAGCGACAACATCTGGTGCCTACGCTGCCACTTAACAGGGATGAAAAATGGGGAGATGCTTGAGGGATTCGGAGACTGGTTTCACCGGGGCTGGGCTTACACCTGCTGCTGCCCCATACAAACCCATTCTTGGGACTACGGCAAAGCCACAAGCAGAACCATTGTGTAACTGTCTGCACTGGGCAGATCCATGTTGCTGGGCTAAGGCTGGTGCCTATGGGTTTCTCTGAAGGCTTGCAGCACTCATTTGAATCCTCAGATGCCAGTATAGCAGCATTTCAAGGAAACAAATTACCATGCCACACACAGGCTTATAGTTTTACTCCAGAAGGGACCATTGTGAACCTCTAGTTTGATCTCCTGCAAAATGCAGTCCATAAGACCTCCTTGTATTCATTTTTGTTTGAGCTATAGCAGATCTGGGTTTCAGTGTTTCCATGACGGAGATCCTACCACAACCATTGGTGAGTCGTTCCAACAGTTAATTATCCTCACTGTTAAAACAAGTAGTTCCCTGAGCTGCTGAATGAACACGGCCTGGTTTGCTATGGCTTTGTCTTCTGTGGTTGGATTCCTTCTCCTTTAACGAGGTGCAAGTTCATTTTGAACAGCTCTCCTCTGTGTTAAAAAGGGGGTAAGGTCGTACCTCACCCTTTCACTTGAAGGGGCATTAGTAGAATATATCTCCCATATCTATTTGACTGTTTTCATGAGGTTTGTGGGAATTTAACATCCATGCAACCCCATTCCCTTAGTTACATTTGGTTGGAATTTACTGACTGGCAGTAAAGTTATAAGGGAGGGATGGATAGACTGACAGGCAGAGAAGCACACAGCCTGGGGGCATATAATTCATTTTCATTGGAAACCAATCTGAAAGGAAAAAAAAAAAGGCAGGCTTTGTTTCTCATATGAGCTTTTCTAGCTTCAGACACTCAAAAGTGGGGTCTTGTTCTGCATTTGTCGGCTAAATTGAAGATGTCCAATCTTATCACAGTCAGGAGGAAAACTCCTCTGACTTCCTGAAACATGTGCTAAGTTTTAAAAGAAATCCAGACTACTGAATAACATCAAAGCTAGCAGCAGAATGGAGGGATTTTTGAGCCCCTATGTCTCCAAATTCTATGCAAGTACATCCAGAAAATTCATAACTTAGTCCAGCAACTTATGACCAGCCAGTGTGGGAATTGAAAAGGCAGCCAAGTGAACAATATGAACCCACAGAAATTAAACAGAAACAACCCACAGAATATTTTTGCATGATAAATAGCTGCATTTGCAAATAGCCAGGGTACAAGCACAGCAGAGCTTCACGGAGAAACATTATTTTTACAAGGACGAGCCTCAATTGAGCTCTTTCTCCTCTGCTAATTGGGCTTTAAATTAAATGCAATGGGGTTGCTGGCATTCATCTGGTTGAACTATCTGAACTTTCTTCTCCATCCTACTATTTCATTTCCAATGACCACGATGTGGGCTTGGTGATTCGTTTATTCCAAGGTGCAGAACTAATTGCTAGAGCCAGGTGGAGAATTTCCACCAAAAGGAAATTCTGATGAAGAACCTCTCCCCCCCTGCCCACCAAGTCCAAAGCAGCTCACCTAATTGCACATATAAGCATATTCACCTCAGAAACTTTCCTGCTGTTAATATGCATACGGTCTGATTTTCTTCTCACCCACACTGATCACCTTCCAAGGCCTCCTGATTTTTGAGTCAGAAGGAAGTACATAGAGCTTGATGCAAAACTCTCTGACGACTATAGAAAGATGGTTACTGACTCCACTCAGCTACTCATGGATGAATGTAAAGGGAGACTAGGACATGTGGGAGTGGACAAGTTATTTTGCAAGCACTCATCTAACCATCAGAAGATGGAGTGATGGAGATCCACAGGGAAAGACAGAGGGAGGAAAGAGGGTAATTCATGTGAAGCAGGTTCTCTAGTGAATTAGGACCCTGCTCAAGCAAACATATAACTACCCACTGAATTCCCGTTGTGCAGGTAATCACATTTTAGAATGGCCTCTTCAGCTTATGAGAGCTCAGTCCTGTGTCCGGCTAATGTCACTTATATCCTTTCTGTCCCCTCTGGCTCCTGGGTAGGGGCTGAAGTAATCCTCCACCAGTGATTAACATCATGTCTGTTCATAGCTGGGTTCGTTAACTTTCATCCCCCGCTTTGAGGTATCCCAAGCTTTTATCAGTTCAGAAAGATGACTCTGAAACAATCTGATGACACTGAAGCATGCCTGGGGAAAAAGTCTGACCCAGCTACAGAACCCAAATTCCAGTTCTTCCCACTGGAAATGCCTGGTGAGAACGTGTCATGACACCTGAAGGTTTCCAGTATCACATGGGTTGGAAATAGTGGCTTGTATGTTTGTTTCAGTAATGATTTTAGGGTCTTATCCTTGTGTTATTTTTCTCTCCTAAGCAAAACTTGAAGTTGCTCATAAAGCCCTCTGCTGTATGCAGCTATCAAAATTAAAGGCAGGTCAAATATAAGGCCCTTAAACTGGATATACAGAGACTCCCCACTGCTAAGGCAGGAGCTGTATTAACAGGGGCATTAGAGTAGGGCAGCCTGGCTCAACTCTTCCCACTGAGCCTGCACTGAGGAAAGGCGCTGCCTCCCACCCCCTGCAATCAGCCAGTACTCACCACGATAGCTGCCAGGATGGGCACCTGAATAATCCATTTTAAATTGCCAGCACTCAAGTCCCAACACCTGAGAAGAGATTGACATCCCATCAGGAAATCACTGGTTACAAAGAACAACAGATTCAAGAGTCTTCTTGGAGAAATCCACCCTGGAAGGACGGGTTCCTCCACAGCCTGGTGCAGTGGAAAGACCTAGATCTAACCCTGCCTTCAGTCAGCATGGCTTCGAAATAGCCCTTCTCCTGCTGTTATACTATTCAAAACTGAAACCACCACTAAACACATTTAAAGTTATTCTCTCCAGATGGTGGAACAGCTCTTTCCACAGTCATCAAGACTTGTCCCTTCTGGGCAGGAACCCACCCTTTTCCACTTCTTCTTCACCTCCTTACCAGAAAACACTACACGAAGAGTAATCCAGCTTTCATGAAAACAAGAGAGGCTGAAATGTCCTATTACTACCCCTTAGAATAAACCCACACAACTTTGCATGGTTGTCTTCAGACAGGTCCTGTCTGAAGACATGGTGATGGGGACAATACTGTGGTTCTCCATTCCGTTCCTGTGCTTTTTTCAGCCCTGCTCTTGCAGTGAGACCCAGCCACGCCTCCCGAAAGTCTTTATCTCCTTTTCATCTTCAGCCCTTATCGAAACGGAGGACTGGAATGGCAAATTGTTGGTGGCGTGGATGTTGGGCTATGGTCCTCTGTCTGCCAAGAGGGGGCTGAACGTTATTTCCTCCCAGGCATTTCCAGCAGCCATTGAATAAGGTCACTCAGTGTTAATTACTCTGTTTGAATTCTCTCCAACCACGGAGAGTGGAGTGCCACAGGCTTTTCTTTATCTGAGCCAGACAGCCCCCATATGGCAGCTGCAGTTTTCATTTCACGGGCCAAATGCTGCCCAGGCAGCTATTCAAGGAAAGCGAGAGGCAGGGGCAGAGAAACCACCGGTGCTGACTGAAAGGCTCTTCAAGGATGAGCCTGTGCCAATGCAGATGCGTCACACTTCAGTAGCTGTGCCACTCCGTCCTTCCAAGCCTAGAGCTGAAATCCTCTTTGGAAAGCAGTGTCCTTCCAGGCAAAGCCATTTGAAAAGTTGCCTGGGG
The DNA here is from genome assembly GCF_929443795.1 of Astur gentilis. Taxonomy (NCBI): domain Eukaryota; kingdom Metazoa; phylum Chordata; class Aves; order Accipitriformes; family Accipitridae; genus Astur; species Astur gentilis. Next base: position 46,426,912 of record NC_064883.1, on the reverse strand, counting down.
ACCCCCACACTTTTGCTGGCAGATCGTGGGCAGATGAAAACCGTTGTGTGGTCAAGCCTGTGCATTATGGGGGGAAAATGTGATTGTTCAGGGGTTTGAAGATTGGATGCTATGGATCCTTCATTCAGCATACTGTAAGAATATGAGGCCATGAGGGTACATGTGTAGGGCCAAAGAAGCAGCTGATCCATATCTTGTTTCTGACAGTAGCCAGAAGCTGATATTTAAGGTGGAACAGGTAAGCAGGCAGTAATAGTTTTCTAGAATATTCTTCCACAATTTGCTGTTCAGGGTGGCTTTCTGAGCCAAAGCATTACTGAGTACTCCTAGAGGAATTTATCTTCCATGAATTTGTACAAATGCTTTTTAAACCTAAGGACATGCTGGCATCCACATCTCCGGCGGGGAGGAGTTACAGCTTTAACACCTCATCAACACCAAACTGCTGCCTTTGTGCTGAACTTGCTATCTCCCAACTTCATTTCCATTCATTTGGGATTTTAAAGATCCCTGTCCTGTCCCTGCCCACCTGTGAAGCAGCCCCCTTTAGCCCCAGGGATAACAGCTGCAGGTGTTCCCATTTATCAAACTCTGTAAAATGAAAGGAAATCTAGGAAGGTTGTACCCACTTTATCCTTTCCTGCCACATACACTCCAAAAAGTTTGCTAACTTCATAGTAGAAATCACTTCTGGCTTTGCCTGGTTCCTTTTTTACTTTCGATTCACCCACAGTCACCATTGCCAAAAGCCCCACAAAAGCATCGTGTGTAAAAGGGAGAAAAGAAAATCCAATGCGACTCACTCTGTGTCGGCTAGAGTGGCTCTCACGCTGGCCCACGCTGTAACAAATACAGCAGGGAGTCCTGCAAAACAAACATAGGTCAAACAGGGTGAGTAGGGGGACTAGAGGGCTCTGTTCCCATAAGCCCATGTGGAGTGGGCCAAAGGAAGGTGGAAGAAGCAGTTTTAAAATATTCAAGCATAACTGAGACTAGGAAAGCCTGATCTTGGTCTCATGTCTCTTCTGTAGTCCAAATGGTAAACCAAACAGTGGCAGGGAGAATTTTCTGGAAGACAAATGTTGTGGTCTGGACGTGTCCACCCTACTGAACTCTTCTGGCTTTCAAAACGGAGCAGCTTGCTTTCCCAAGCTGCCAGCCAGGAGTTGTCCAGGCTTAAGCTACCTCCTGATTCATGTTTGGGAGATACCCAGCCGGTCTGGGCTTGAGATGGGTCATGGTCTTGACAGGATAAATCATCAGGTCCTATGCCTTTCCTCTAGCACTACTTTATAGATACATACCCTGTAGTGCTTGAACCCAGGTGACTTGATACCTGCTCTAGCCAACTCATTCAATTTGAAGCAGAGAAGGGTTTCATGCAGCACACCCTTCCCGAGATATTTGTTCTCTTCCCCTGACGTCAAGGAAAGGCGGATCTGGAGTCAGGCTCAGACCACTTCTCCCAGCACAGGGCTGGATGGATTAGAAGCTCTGTTAAGTGTGAGAGACTTGCTGCATGAGGCAGATAAATGCTAGAATTGAGGGTAATGCTTGCAAAATACTCTAGTCAAGGGTTCATTCCCAAATGAACCATCCTTATTTCAGCATGGTTACACTGGGCATCATCTTTTCCCTGTGAAAAGTAAAAGAATCACCAATATCCAAATGCAATCTTCTATTTATTTTTTTAGGGTCCAGTTCTGCTTTATTTGTACAACTGAGTCCCCTACTGGCTTCCCTTAAAAGGCAGGATCAAATCCACAGTAGCTTCCACAAGTTCAGGAAGAATAGTCCCTTTCAGGTGAAAAAAAAAAATTAAAAAATAAATAAAGGCGACATTTATCACTGATGACTGTAAATATGCTGTTCACAGTCTAAGCTCATTGGGGCTCGGCATGCATAAGCACACGCTTAACTTTCAGCATGCACTTAAGTCTCATTAGGGTGCTTAAAGGCTTTCCTGACCACGGACGCTTTCCTGAGCTGGGGTGTGGAGCAGGGACGCCTGTCTCACACACACATGGACAACGGGGCCGTTATCTTGGTTGGAACCTTTAAATGCCATGGTAATATAAGAAAGCATAAATAATTAAACACAGAGCCTCACTCAGGACCAGAGCAGCAGCCCTGCCTACAAAGATACATTTATAAGGAATGCACCCTGCTTTACAGTCCCCTGCGATGGCTGGCATTGGAAAGAAAATACTTAACCTATTGCACTGGGAACCCCTGAGCGTGTTGAAGCTGAGGGCTTGGGGAAGGTGGTCATATATTGTGACAAGCACCCTTTATTTCCTCCTCACTGTTAATCACCTATCTATGAAAAATACGTGCATGCTCCGGACTACTGGCTGAGCTATCAAAGGCTTAAATGCATGTAACTTTGCTGATATCGTTGGTGATGTTCCAGTTTATATCAACTGAGAAACTGGCCATGTTGAGAGGCTGACATGCCTGCTGCCTGCCTGTGAGATAGTGGATATTCACCCACTATTGTGAAGCTCTAAGTTTGAAAGACGGATTGTTTCAGAGATGTGGATGTTTAACACGTACTTGTTCCTCCCTACCATGTCTTGCACTTCAGAAGAGACACTGTTCCCATTCATATTAATCCTGTGCTGTGTTCAAGCTTCCTAGCAACAATAAAATATACAGGAGAAAATAATTATACCTAAAAAATCCCTATGTGTGGATTTATTGTGCCCTGCGCACTGCTGCCTCACTCCGTTCAGGCAAGCTTAGGAAAAGGATCCTTGACATATTCTGCAAAACACACAAAGTAAATTCCTGGCACCAGTTTTATCGCTACATTTGTCTTTCTGTATCTCTTATATCGTTCTTTTTTTGCAGTGTGAACAGTCGTAAATGTTCTTAAATGTACAAAGAGTGATATGAATCCTCTCCCTCCCTTTCCTTTGCCTCATTTTTAGATTCTCTCTCTGTCAATGTAACACGGAGTGCTGGGGCCATCAGGTAATCTCTAGAGCTCAATCTTTTTCTTCCACTCTGGTAAGCTAGTCTTTCAATGTGAAGAGTCAGAGGCTTAGCTTTGTCTCCGGCACCTCTTTTACTTTCAGAGGGTGATGACTGACTTTTTGGTGTCTCTACTTTGAAAGTCCCGGTCTGTGATGCCCCAAGGTTGACGATCCCTCCTGCTGAGCACTCACAGCACCCATTGATGGGAGAACCATTAACCCCCAAATCAGGACTGAGGTCCTCAAAGTTAGACATCCAAAGATATCCACAAACAGCAAGACACCCAAGAGGATGCAGCTCTGTAAGCAGGAAAGTCATACGTGATTAAATGCATCTGGCCAACCCACCAGAGAAAGGAAAGTGAGTCTCCAAGAAGCCTGTGATCTCCCGGGTGGCCGTGAGCACAGACAGATGTAGGCGTGGATGGATGCATGCATGTCCTCCCCCTTGCACGTATGTACCCCACGTGCCCGACTGATGCGATGCAGGACGAACCCTACCAGGCGGCGATGCCGTGAGCGACTTCTACAGAATCCACATTGTATGCGCTGTGCATTTCCAGTCAATACACACAGTGTGTACAATGCAGGTGCTATAAAGTCAGGTATCTCCCCATCAGCTGGAAAATGTGCATGCCGTAAGCTGGGCAAAGTCTGGTGGCCACCCCAACACCCTGCTCTCCTCTGTTGCTTTTCTTGTGTACGTGCCTCCTGGCAGTTGGAAAAATGGCTTTCATGCATGTGTCAAAGCTGTGAGTAAGAGAGGCGGTTGCAAAGCGACTGCTAGAAGAAAGCTTATGAATAAAGACCTTATGTAGGTCTGGAGAAATCTGGTCTCAGTTCCCTGCTATTGGAAAACCTCTCTGAGGAACAATGCATGTGTTTTTTCAGTCCCTCTGTGTCACAGTTTCCTAATATTAAATGGGACTAATAATACCCTCTTATGCCTCTTGTCCTGTTAGGTACGAATACTTTCAGGCAAGGATGACTTCTGCCTAGATAAACACGCGGGGCTGACCATCATGGGTTTTTGGACCTGAGCACCTCTAACAGTAACACATCGATCTGTTTGTGTTTTCCAGGTCTCCCTGCAATCCTCATTTGCACCGTAGCTGAAAGCCAGTGCAGTCCAGCCAGCGGGGGGGAATTAACACGGTGTGAACGAAAAATGCCAGTGGAATCAGCTTGGGTTTTCTAGCTATTGGTCATGCTTCTTAGACTTCCTTCATAAAACAGCTGCAGGGAACTTGAAGTCTGCTGGGGAATTTATTGTTGCCCAGAATACCATTATTTATTTATTTTTGGTGGGTGCTGGCAAGGAACAAGTTCCTTTCTGTCATCAGTGTCTCCCTTGCAAGAAAGACGCCGTGGACTTTCACGGAGCTGTGCTCCCTTGTGCCAGTGAGGATGTGGATTGAAAAGACTTGACAGAAATCTTTGGGTCTGACATCAAAGAGTAACTATATGCTCTGGTTTCTTCAGTAGTCTGGAAATAAGATGTTGTAGGGTGATTTTTGCTCCCCGCCCCCACCTTGGAAATTTCCAGGCAGGATAAATGCACTGCTGTTCATTGTTACACAGGCAAAAAAATATCCCAGCTTTTGGGGCAAACTTGTCTTTTCTGTACCTATGTGGAATGCCGTAATTATTTATCACTGATTCCCTGTCATTCATTGCTGTGGTATGGGCAGGATCCAGTGCCCACTGCAGGGAACTGGACTTTTTCCACTGACTCCAGTGGGTCTTGGATTGGGTTGCCCTTTCCAGTGCCCAAAAGCTATCAAAACAATACGTCTGTGCGGGTGTGTGTGTGTACATTATCATGCTAATCAAAACAAAGCAAAAACAAATGCAACTGGAGGGTTCCTATGTTCTCATTCCAGAGGAATTTAAATTGAGCAGCCTCAAACTTTTGGAAGCACATAGATGATTGGTGTTGTGACAGGTGTGACTTCAGCTTTGTGGTTGCTCTGATAAAATGATTATACTCTGGCAGTGGTTGGAAGAATTAATGAGAGGAACCCATGCCTGTTAGACTGTTTTCCTTTGGCTGCATTACGAGCAGCGTCAAGTTGGTTTTTCTTGTTAAACATATGGCATTATTTTTCAACTGCTTCCCTCTCTACCAGAGTTTGCTCTGGGGAATTGCTTCTTTAAGTCTGCTCTGTACAGTTTAGTGCCATTTTCTGCGAAGCAAATTTTACATAGCTTGAAGGTTTGGAAGAGGATTTTTTTTTTTTAAATCTGCTTTTTGTTAATTTGTTTTAATAAAGAGGTGACATCTGAAGTCCTCTCTGTCTCACAGCAGCTGAGGTAAATGCCCTGTCCCCAAAATACCTCTATTTCTTTACTTTCCCCCAAACCTACCAGCTGGCTGGGACTAGACTTTGCCGGAGAGATGGGTGCCCACTTTGGGACTCGTATTTACACCTCCTGTCTTTATCATATAGCAGCACCAGCAGTTTCTGACCTATGCACCAGCTGAACATGAGGTTAGCAAGGAGCTCGTGGTCCCCTTCGCCCCCACATCACACTTTGGAAGGAGGAAAACTGGAGAGAGTCCTGTGGGCTGGACTGCCCTGGGTTACTGAATCCCTCGCTTGCTCTCACAAAGCAAAAACCTACAGTCCTCCATAAACTCGGTTCTGCACTATCTGGCTCGCTCAGAGCTCCACTGTTAGTGACACCGGTTTTGTTCTGGAAGAAATCATGTTCTGGAGTAGGGATGGTGCTGTGCACACATTAATCTTGTCCTAAAATGCAATCAGGATGTGGCCAGGTGCATTTTGGACCTGGGAGCTGGGAAGTGCTCCTGGGCCATAGGCTTTAGAGGTAACCATAGACATCTCTGAACAGGCTTTTCCTGCTGTAAGCTCCTATGTAGACCTACACCCCATTATTCTTCGTTATGTCCTGGAGGATCATCTAATATGTTTCCTGTTCTCCCTTACAGTCCACACACTTCAGGCAACTGTGGGCAGTTGTTTTATTGTCCTCAGCCTACCAGCACCTCATAACTCCTTGCAAGCCAAAGCTAATGCCAGAAGTGAACGGAAAACACATTCTCGTCTGAAATGTGCGTGCCCACAATGCCTTCCACTAATGAGCACCCTCCCTGCACCCGCATTCCACCCCTTTCTCCTTACTCTGAGAAAAGACGCCCAAAGTTAAAAGAAAAGGAAAAAAAAGGTCTTCCCCCCAAAATTGTAGGTTTCTACCAGTGCTCCAACGCTCATGAAACTTCAGGAGCTTTTTAAAGCTTAAATCTGAGGTAGGAAATCAGAGCTTAGGTCTGCTGTGGGAAGCAGATGGTAACAGCCTCACACAACTTTCCATCCCTCCAGCCCAACGCCTGTTTCTCAGCAGGAGGCACTTGGCAGAGATGGAGATAACTCAGAGGGTGCACTAAAATCAGCTGTCACATGCACACATCTGCTGCCCTGGAAGGATGGCAAGATGTGCTGTCTCTCCAAGCCTGGGTGGATCCTTCCAGAGATCCTGGAAGTGCCACAATGTAAATACCACAATTTAGAAATTATAAAGCCTTCACAAGAGAGCTAACCTGTCCTTGCAAGAGCCACTCTGTCTCCGATGCTCACCCTGCCTCCGTCCCCTCTCCCGTATTTATGTATATGCACTATCTGCTTCAAAGACTACCTCCAACACGCTTCTTACAGAGCAGACGTAAGGAGCAACCGTGACTTACCCCAGCCAAATAATGTGAATCCCCAAAGATACTTCTTCTCTGAGAAAAATGCCATGAAGATGAGGCTGTGGAGATAGAGCCCTTCCACCAGAATCCAGTAGTAATTGGTTGCCAGGAAGTAGAGGAAGAAGGTAACCGCTACTTTACAGCCCACCTGCAATGACCACAGAAAGACAGGGCTATGTGAGGAACATGGTGTGAAATTCTTGTTCTACATAAAGCCATACTTTACCAAGATGGGCTGGAAAACAAGATGGAGAAAGGAAAAAAAAAAATCAGAAAATCTTGTTGCAGAGCTTTTACAAGGGGCAAAAAGCAGTGCAAGAACAGAAGAGATGAACAATTGAGAAGGAAGCTTCCCCTCAGCCTGACATCTTGTCTCCAACAGCAGGTGAGCTGGGACGAGTAGGAGGACAGGGCACATGTGGAGAGATGCTGACCCGATCCTACTCTCTCCCAAGCCTGGTGATGAGGGGCTCACACACCTTCTAGGGCAGCTGTGTTTCATCTTTTCCCCGTGTCTCTTGTCCATGTTAGAGGACAAAGGGCTGTGGCCAAGTCACCTCATTCTGGGTGACCTGGTGCAAGTCACATCACTTGGAAGCATGACTCCCTCCTCGGCTCGTGGAGAGATGCGGGCGCTGGGCTGAGGGTGAGTCATGCCATCCTGTCACGAATGTCCAAGACAGGGTCCTCCAGGGCTGCCTGTCTTCCCTCAACGAGCGTGAAGACACCCTAGATGGCTGCTGTAGGCTTTGGTGACTGGTCCTCCAAGAGCAAGCAGAAGCTGGAGGATTTCACCCTCAATGTCAAGGTGGTTTCTGAACAGACCTGAGCTGCAGGGTGGAAGGCCTAGTAGAGTCTTCCACGACACACTGGTCTTAAATGGGCTCCTAAGCTGACCTCTCACTCCACACCGACCTGCAAGCCTTTGCTTTCTTGAGAGGAGAACCCTGACTGCGACTGAATGCTCCCCTGCCCTTCTGGCAGAGCGGGGCAAAGCCACCGTTCTTCCAACATTTCTCAGCCCTAGTAGAAAAAGGCTGCAAAGTAATGATGAGGGGGTTAATTGGTACAAAGGGGCACATGAAACCCTCTCTTGTCAATGTGGAAATGCTAGGACTCTGGGGAGTTTGATTTCGCAGGAAGCCTATGGTTACCAAACACATCCTGGGGCAGCAGTACACCTCCATGCTGCTCCTTCCTTTGAAAGGAATGCAATCGACTTGCAGAAATTGTCAATAATATGCACCTTGTAAATAAAAAGAGAATTTTTTATTCTGGCACAGCTCTTATGCTAATCCTTTGCCAATCAAAATGAATATGCACATGTTATATACATATATACATATATATGTATATATATATAAAATACGGACACATTTACAGCCAGTTTCTTTTACAGACAAAGTGAGTTAAAATAGAAGCATCATGAATTAAAAAATCCCCATTCAGATTTAATAATAATTTTTATATTTAAAAAAAATCACCATCTACCCACACACAGGGAGCAACAGGCAATAATTGCAAAGGTCCCACTTCACTTAGAAACAAAAGAAATACATTAATTGTTGCCTTCATCACTTGTTTGCCTTTCAATTTGGAAGAATGGGAAATGCCATTAAATTGCTAATATTCAAAGAATGTAATGTATTATCCCAATTATTGCTTATAATGAGTCCAGCCCAAGAAGAAACAGAAAACAATGCAGTTAAACATTTTGTGTTCTTTCCAAAAAGCGAATGTTTTGACGTGTGCTGAGTGCTCCAGCCAAAGACTCACCAAATTAATGAAATGGATCTCTGAAATGGGAAGGAAACATGATAACAAATTTCCATTTACGGGGACTTGGATGCACAGTGGGACACTTCATATATGATGATTTTATGCAGAGGTGTTGGTGTCCAGGTCCCTGGTAGTAGCACAAGCTGCGAAAGGCTTGAGAACCCGAATGAATACACAGGCAGAAAGTTTGTTACCACATTGCGAGAGCCACTCCACTAGGATGTTTGAGCTAGCTCAGATTTTTTGTGTAACCCTTGATCTTAGATACTAAACTCTACCTCCTCTGTCTCTGCAGCATCTGACAGTTCATGGACGGTGAGCTATCATACCTAGGATGCACCAAGGGAAATCTGTGATGAGACCAATGACAAGGAGAGCAGACATCTTCAGCAGGCGGGGACGACTCTGAAACCCGAGGACGGGCTTCATCCCCCTCCCCAGCACATGGACAATGCAGATATTGCCATCTGAGCTTTCTATACAGTGAAAAGAAACATGTACTTCTGGAGACAAGTTCAACCGACCTCACTTCAATTTTTTATTTTTGGATGTGGCTCGTCATACCCTTGACTTGACTGTCTGTGTTGACCATACTGACTCAGCTGACCATAGATTGAACCTGAGGTGACTAGGTTGAATGAAGGTGTCTCCTTTGTAGACATCTGCTTTTTGCAGATGAACCCTATCCTTTCTTATGGTAGTGCATAATCCCTCCATTATCCCTTCTATAATGTCTTTTTTTCAGAGATGGGAGTGATAAATCAGAACAGGAGCAACCAGCTATGGTTTGCTGCAAAATTACAGTGAGGTGAGATGTCTACTGCTGACCTTCTTCCTTACATGCTACCTCTGCTCTGACTCTGGAGTCAGGGCTGAGAGCCTCCCAAGACACGTTGAACCATGGCTTTGCTATACCTGGGCTGTCAATTTGATGCCACAGATGTTACAGCACAGTGATGCCTCCATGTGTCATGCAGAGAGGAGCTCCAAGTGGAAAATCAGCCAATTGCACATTGTGGTGGAAGAAGCACACGCTGTGAAATGCAAACACTGACGTGCCTCGAGCTGGGATAGCCAGGGGAGTTTCCAGAGCCATACACTTGAGGGGGCATCACGGGAACATTGAAAATAATAGTCGTAGATGGGAACCAAGGCGTCAACCTTGACTTTGCCTTTGACTGCCATGGGGAACAGCTCTTCCTTAGGTCTGGGGCTGGGCAGTCCCTCTGCGCCAGTGATTGAGAGGTAGTGGGAAGGGATGGGGAGAGGCTGTGGAGGGTGACCCTCAGTAGGGTGGAAAATCCCCTCGAAAGAGGTGAGGTGTTGAACAGAGAGGACAAAGGCACAAAGGCTGGAGACCCAGCTGCTCCGGCGATACTCACAAACTGCGATTTATCTGCTGGAGGTGCTTCAGTAATGGATTTCAAGTCTTCCTCTGAGATCCGTTCCATCTCCTCTAAAGCCGACCCGGAGTACAAGACCGCGTCCTTCACGAAGATGCTCACGGCTCTCAGCATGAAGGAGACAAACAGGTGCATGTGGATGTAATTTCTAGTGCAGTGCAAACGTCTGGAGGAGGAGACAGAGAAGGATTGGAGTAGTTTAGCCCATCTGCTAGACAGACTCAGGGTCACCTCTGCTTCTGAAGAGCCCCCGCTCCTCTCATCAGCACCTTGCCACCATAGGGAAGCAGTACTAGTGCTGCTGCCCTGCGCTTATGGTTCACCCATGGGGTTGGTAAATGAATTCATACCTACTCCAGGGGTTTGGCTGCAGCACACCGCTGCTGACTTTGCATTAGGACGATGCTGTGCCTGTACTTGTATAAACTCCTTTATTTCTGACTGGGAAATCTTGCAAAGAAACAGGGATGCATTTTGCCTGTATGGGGCATGGGTAGTGAGCATGCATGCATGCAGTGGGCAGTGAGTCTACATCTGGAGGATGGTGTGTGTGCAGTGCACATGCAGCTGGAGGAGGGTATACGATGTGCTGTCCATGCTCCGTGTGTGCAAATCTGGAGTGCAGTGTGCGTGCAGTGTGCATGCATCTGGAGGCAGGCAGAGGTGCATTCGTTATGATGCACCTGTGCAGTGTCTGCACATCTGGTGAACATCAGGATGAACACAGCGGGAGCGCAGCCGACGCGTGGGGTGTGTGCAGTGAGCGTGCATCCAGCGTGCAGTGTACCTTCAGGGAATGCACATCTGCTGTGCAGTGCAGTGCAGTGAGCCAACAGCTGTGCAGCGTGTGCGCATCCCTGTGTGCAGTGTGTGCACGAGGAGCACGTCCCTGGTTTTCAGTGCACGTGCAACGAGTGTGCATCAGACATGCAGTCATTTTCCAAGATGTACAGCCAGAAGACAAGACACATGCACAGTGCTCACTGATACTACAGTGTGTATCCTGTGTGTGTCCCTTTCACTGTTAAATCCATCCCTCCAACAAATCTACCCTTCTCAAAGTCAAACCCTGCATTTAAAGACTTCACTTTTCTCTGCACTTTGTGCAGAGCAAATGGACTGCAAAGGCTACAGAACTTGTGGCCACTAAAAACCTTGCAGAGGTTCTTGTAAACTGCTAATCTTTGTGCCCACTCCAAATTTAGTAGCAACTATAGCAGTAACTATAGTGTGCTGGGCTGTTTTCTCCGTTTGCTGTTAGAGACACTATCCTTTGCTTGGTGATGTTGAACAGTTTCTGGGCTCCACCCCAGCAATGGCAGCAATGACCCCATGAATGCTGATTGTAAAGCGCTTTAAGATCCTTTTGGGGGAAAAGCTGGATGGTAAGAAGTGAATGGGTTAGACCCATATCTATCAGGTGTGTTTTAGAAACAGTGATCATGCCTTTGGGGAGAAGAAGGAACTAACTAACTGACGTGTTGGGGTCCCCTTCTGTCCTCTAAAGCTCTATTGCCTGGCTAGCCATGCATGAATTTATGAATGGATTTATACCCTCTCATATCCCCAGCTCCAATAACAGAAATAAAACCCAAAAGCTGTGGTTTTTTTGTCCTTTGGAGGAGATTGTGATAGTAATAACGGTTGTTTCCTGTGCTAGTATAATAAAAATTACGCCAAGTGGAACTGCTGAGGTAGAAATGAAGATGGGCTTTGTTCCCTGCATTTGAAAGGTAGTCAGTGAATCTCTGGATCATGTGCTATCTGGAATAAAATCTGGTTTGGCCCCTGCTGCTGCTTTGATCCTTGGGACAAAGATGCTTTAGCCCAGTCGCCCATGTAGTCTGGGCTGTAAGTGAAGTGCTCTGACTACATGAATAAAGAGAGAGCATGTCTTCTGAAACTAGGAGTACTCTTGCATACATAGACATTAAATATTTTAACAACCTTGCCGGTGTCCTGTGGGAAATGAAACAGGAGGGAAAGGGTTGGGAGGACAGGGGGGTGGTGGGAGGGATGGGTTCTGGGGCTACCTCATGTGAAGTGCCTCCAGGAGGGGTCTGCAGTCCCCTTTGGCTTGTCTGTGTCACAGATTTGGGCGCTGGCACGCTCTGCTGTCCAAGCAAATCCCTCCGACCTCCTTTTGCTCACCGCAGAGAGGTCTGAGCACTTTTAGAGCCAAAGGCCACGCATTTTATTCCCAGTGGTATGTGTCTGGGGCTTAGCTTGAGCTTGCACGGTGGGAGCTGCTGAGTCCATCTGCAGACACCACGTGGCTGTTTGCTGCGTGGAGAATTTCCCTCCACAGCTGTTGTCTGGGTCCTGCTGTCTGCTAGGAGAAGATACTGCCAGCCACCAAAGGGAAGCAGAGCTGGGGCTCAGGAGATCGGGGCTCAGCACCCTGCTCTATCTGCAGCTCACCAGGTACGGTTTCCCAAAGGACAAACTTCTCGCTGGGAGTGACACCTTTCATCCCTCCCATCCCGTGGTCTCTGTTTCAGCAAGAAAATGCAACAACCAGCTCTGAGGAATGGATGGCATGGGTTCAAAATGGTATTTAGGGGTCTACATCCCTTGGCAGGGGTGGTGGAAAGGGAGGTCAGACAATCACAGATAGGAGGGTAAGTGATCATTTTTGGATCCCTAGGTACAGCAGCAGCATGGGGAGATTGGAGGAGTCAGTCCGGCACTTCTACAAGGCTGGGGTTCCCTTCAACTGGATATCCTTCATGAATATTTGGGTTTAGAGTGGAATTTCCCTTATGAAACCTATCTAAAAATTAACCATCTAAATCTAAGCCAGTCATTTGAGGGGGTAATAGGGGCAGCAAACCCTAGATGGTCTTCCAAGGGAGACAAACCTCTTCCTGGAGACACCTCTCTTCCCATTTGCTACAAAGAGGGTCTAGAAAACTCCATTGCAGGCAAGTGGAAGAAGTTCAGACAACCCACCCACCATCCCCCAAGAAGTTTGGCCTAAGTGACACTAACACAGCCCAAAGCACAGAGGCAACCTCTTGTGGCTTGCTGAAGAAGCACATGCCACCCCAGTTTTATCCTTTAGGAAAGCCCGAGGCTTTTCCAGTCTAGTGACAACTTGCTTAGGTAGAAACAGAGCCGCCTACCTGAAGTATCCCAGGATAAGGACAGCAACTGTGAGGGATCCCAGAGAGATGGAGTATCCAACAGTATAAATCAAATAGAGGCGATCAAAGACCTCCTGCAGTACAAATGATGGAAAAAATAGCGTCACATTAGAACGCGTCCTACTGCATCGTAACACAACCATGGTAGCAGCACAGAGATTCAGGCTATCATACCCGCTGGGGGTGTACAGCTCTGGGGCTGGGAAACTTTGGCAATCACACTTGTTGTCACCTTTTTGACATAAGAGCAGCTTGGAAAGCGGTATTCATCTCTCCTAATGACTGGGGGCAGCTGGGATTTTTGCAAGGGACTAGGGATGGAGTTGGGTTAATCCCATGCCTGGGAGGTTTGCAGCATTTTCATCCCAAAGGAACCCAAAGCGCTTTACAAACTCTCAGCTAAATCCAGAGATCACTTGGCAACTTTTGCTTGAACAAAATGCCCACTGACCTGGGATTTTTGCTGGCACTGTAAAATGTAGCCATACGGCTATGCCATACCATTGCTGAATGACTGATGTCCAGGCTGGTGGAGTGTCAACCCACCACAGAAAACATAGGGAGGATATACTTTGGCTGCGAGATATGAGAAGAAGTCACCTGCATATATTTTTCTTTTTTTAAAAATCAAAAGCAGCCTATGACTGTGGATATCCAATCCAGACACAACTTTAGCTTGCCAGAGTCCCATTGGAAAAGGTCCTGTGACAGGAGAGCTCACAGTAATTAATTCTGTAGGAGGTTTTAGTTCTCTTGGCCCTCTATATTTTAGCTTTGGGCTTAGAAAACCTGAGCTTTCCATTAAACATTGAGATGTTTTTCTTCATCCTGCGTTGGGACATGCAGCTTAACTCAGGGATTACTGAATATCTGCCTGAAAAGGGTTAAAACGCCTGCCGCCATCCTAACTTGTAGTGCCTTTCATCGTCTGAAATTAGAAATAAACCCCAAAGAAACCAACCAATTCAGCATCTTTCTCCTGGCTCCCTCCTCCCCTGCCTCCCGTCTTTCCCCCACCCCACCCGCTGGGTTGCAATAACATTAGTAACGCTGGGCTCTGAATGACAGCTCTGATTTTGATTTGAGGCTAGAAATGCTGTCCTGGAATGCGAAACCTCAGCCCTATTACATCAGAATCCCCAGATATGTGAATGTTTCTTTGCGGTTTCCATTGGCAGAGTGGTGCACTTGCCAATATTAATCTAGTGTGTGTGTGTATGTGCGTATTTTTATATGTGTATATATATATCTCTATCTGTGGAGGCAGCAGGCACTAAAAAGCCAATGTGAGCAGATCTGAGAGCTTTGGGGGTGGGAGGGAAGCTTCTGCCCTTCAAAGCCTGGTGCAGTTTTCCCACTGCCAAGTTGGAATCCTCTTTGAACTGGAAAACATTTGCCTCCATGGTGAAAATTTAAAAAAAAAAAAAATCCTACTGGAAGTTTAGGATTCTTGGTCAATCGGCAGTTGTGAGGCATTACTCTGCCCAGCTGAACAAAAGCATCCCTGATCCCCATTCAGAAATTTAACCGGAAAGATCCACGTTCCTATCGGACAATGACACCGTTGTAGCAGCAATGGGCTTGGGAAGGGCCTGCTGATTGGCTGGCAGGACATTTTCGGAGGCTGTGGTTAATTCCTCTGATTAACCACAGGGCCTCTTTTTGAAAAGATGTTGAGTCAGAACTGCCAAGACATACACATGCATGCATGCATGCACGCTGGTGTGCTTTCTTGCAGACATAGGTGCTGCAAATCTTACCCGGTGTCACAATGGGGAGCCTTCAGGGAAGGTGATTTTTTGGATGGGGTGCTTAGGTCCTTGGTGAAAGCCTCGGGAGCAAAAGCTTGAGGTTCTCCAAAAGGCTGCACAGGGCAGCCCTTGGGAGGGCAGCTCCTGCTTGCTAGTTCCCAGGAGTGTTTGTCCTCAGGAATGGTGAGACCTGGATTTACCCAGGAGGAAAAAAAAAAAAAAAAAAGTCTAAAGGCAATTCCAGGTCTCACTCATCTTCTAGCACAAGGGAGGTCCCAGCTCAGTGGAAACCACAATGCTGAATCAGGAAAGGTCCTCCAGGTAACAAAATATTGAGTCATTTGCCAGCTGAAACAACCACCTCCATGGTCTGAGAACTCTCTTTTTGGAGCTGAGATGGATGGGAGTTTAAATAATTCACAGAAGACCACAAAGGTCATGCTTGGCCGAGCCATGGACACAACCTGGACCTCCATAGTCTCAAGACAGTGCATTACTTACTAGGCCATCCTCCTAGAGCAGGAGCTCCCTAATGTCTCTTATGAGTCCACCTTGAAGACAGACTGACCATCACCGGTCATCCACTGACCTACTGGAAGAGGCAACCCCCCCTGCAAAAATCTGGCCTTGCCATATCATGGGACCCTGGTTTAAAAGGTGTGATACCTTAACCAGTGTCATTTAATTTGACTCCTGCAGTAATCCTTCACTGTTTTGACTGTTGACATGTGCACTGAAAAAAAGAAAAGTTGAAAAAAAGCTAAAGTAAAACCAGAAGGACAAAACCTCCATATCTATGATTCCAGGGGCTGGGATTATCAGCAAAATATTGTAAAACTCACAATACAGTATCAAGATCAGGAAACATCGGTTTCAAAACTGGCATCCTTGAAAGTTGCCCTCTGCCCACTCCATCCCATGCCCTGCTGGGATAAGATAATGACAGGGAAGGTGTGGGGTGGCTCTGACCCCCCTTTTTTTCCCATCTTTTTGCGGCTTTCCTGTGCCTCTTGCCATCTCCCTAAGGAATACCCAACTTGTCCCCTTTCCCTGCCAACAGGGCCTGCAGAAGAACGCTCTGGAGGCCTTGCCTTTGTATGGCTGAGCCAGACGTGGTTGCTCCTGGAGGGTGCTGGGCAGGACGAGGCCCCCTGATGTGGCTGAGCTGTTTTTGGGGTTGGTGAAATGACTTCCCATCAAGTCATGCACCACGAATCCTCTCTAGGTCATGGTCTGTGGTGGTCTCAGGCACTGCACAGCCTCAAGGGACTTCTTTTCCCTCATCCTTTCTGGACACACATTGCAAAGCTCCACCAAACCACAGCCATCTATCTTGTATAGCCACGTGAAACGATCCGTCTGCGGTGAGCTAGCCCACCTGATCCTGCCTTCCCGACCCCACTTCAGCCGTAACTCAGAGACTGACAATAGAGGGAACCGCAAAAAACGTAATTACTATTTCAGACGTATTGCGTGTTGAACCCGTAACAAGATCTCCCTTTCCGCCTCCCTCTTGGTTTGGTGGGAGACTTCCTCTCTGCTCCCATTTGCATCTCAGCTTTCCACCAGCCTGACCTCAGGGTAGAAACTTCACAGCAGCCTGGTGGCTTTGGGAGAACGTGAAACCAAAACAGAGCCGGCGATGGCTTCTGCCTGAACTCAGTGCGTGGAAAAAACCAAATAAACAAAACCTAGCCACCATGGGCATCCACGGGCTGGATGTGCCCCCCTCCCACAAAGGTCCCTGCATTCCCCACTCCCTGCAGTTTGGGCATCTTCCAGGTGTGCTCCTCAGAGCAGCTGGCTGTTACTTTTTCATACTGTGCTCAGGGCTTAACCTGACTCCTAATTTGTATACTTCCACCAACGGGGAGATAATGTGCATTGATCTGAATCCAGAGGAAAACTGCTTTCCTCTGCAGGACAGCTGAGAGCTACATCAGAGCACCAGGCGTGGGGTTTTGAGGCCCCATCCATTGCAAAACCACGGCTGTGCTTTTATTCGTGCCTTGCAGCCAGCTGTAGGACGGTCTGTGTGAAGAGTATTTCTGCTCCCTCGAATTCTAGCATGGGTACATGGAGTTCATACATAGTGGATGTGGTCCTCTAATTTATATGTCTATAGCTCTATCAGAGCTGGCCACCTGAGGTCTCAGCAGCAGTAAGAAAGGAGTGCTGAAAGCTGCAATTTATCTATTTTAATCACAGGATGGTGCCTTCAGCTATCAGCTGCATCGACTGGGTTGTCACAAGAGGAGTCCAGGGTCACTAGCTCAAATAGAGGTGTTTACATTTATATAGCAAGTCCCATCCATCTGACTCTCAGGTAAGAGGCCTTGTGACCCTTAGGACTCAATTCAGTTGTCCTTCCATGTGTTTCATGTCACTTTAGACACCCAAGTGTCCTGTCTGGCTTCAAGCTGTTTTTACAGAAGGGAACGAGTTTCCTGTAGGTCCCATGTGGTAGCTGCAGTTCCCCTGTAGTTGCCTCATATACCCTAGGACATCTCATCTAACTCTGGGCATAAACATAACCTGTGGTTCAGCATCTGGATGAAACCTTCAGGGCTCTGGTGTTCATGTATTCTGTTTCCTTCCAGTGTCACAGGAAGGGACGTGGGTGACTGAGACATGTATTTTCCTGACAACTGGTGGCAAACTCCATCCTGAGCGAATACCATTGCACCGTGCCCTGTATCCAACTTTCTCCATTCCTCCTTTTTCTTTCCCCCTTTGTGAGACAATAGCGAGGCTTTGCAGTATTCAGGCTGTGAAGCTGAAATGGATCCAGTGGTCTTTCGAAGGGTTGGCAGGCTATGCTGAAGGGTGGGATTAGCAGTATATGAGGATGGAAGCATATGTAAGGGCTTTCCAGATCAAGTATCTGCAAAGTTTCTCAAAGCTGCTGATTCAGATGTTGCTAATGACATGTTTGAAATTAGCAGGGGAAGCACTTTACTGCTTTGAATGATAAGCAATGCCAGAAAAGCCTCTGTCACTAGCTCTAGTCATTGCCTTTCTGGTCTTTTTTTACAATAAAAGATGTGACTGAAAAAAAAAAAAGCTTAATGGCAGGGAGAAGGGATATTTGCAAAAGGCACAAAACAGTCGCTGATTTCCAAAGCCTAAGGGAAAACACTGAGTGTTGAACATGACTTTTTGCTACAGAATTCTGTTCCCCTCATCTATAGAGGTGCCGGGCACTTCACATCCTCGCAATCTGGATAGTAATTGGGGTCAGCTCTCAGACTAAGGTACCCCAATTTAGATGTGTAAATGTGCATCTCCGTGTGTATTGAGTGTCTATGTTCACATGATAGTCAACAAGGAGAGATCTTCAGCTTCAGTTGCCTACACATAAGCACTAAGTGCTGTGTGACATGATTGAAAGTACCCATGTGGACCCCAGAAACTGTTCCAGAAGAGCATGGGTCTTGATATTTGCCAACCTTGTGCTAATACCGTAGGTAGCATAATGCATCTCTGGTGGTAGCATAATGCATCTCTGGTGGTAGCAGGTGTCTGACTGTAAGAAAATAAATCGGACCCCTCAACTGCAGTCAGCAGAGCTAGAGAGTTGTTCAATGCTATAGAACAGTCTATGAAAAGAAAAAAGGAAAAAGAACAAGGGTGGGAGTAGATCCATCTCTCAGAAGGCATCTGAGCTCTTTGTGTGCCCCATAGCTGTATTCCTGAAAGGTAGCGCTTTTCCATGTTGTGCCCTACAATATTCACAGCCACAGGATATCCAGGAGGCCACAGAAAAAATGTGCCCCAAATCTGCTGTTCACATTAATGGAAAAAAAGTTCTCCAAATCCTAGCTACAATCACATGCTGAGAATGGCCCACAGCTGCAGGCTCTTGGAAGGCTGTAAGTAGGGACAAGAACGCTCTTTGCTTGCCAGCCTTTATAAACTGTCCTTAAGCATCTACTATGGGCCAGCAATGGTTAAATATGGGGTAAAAGGGGACTGTATCTGACCCTGTGTGTTGTGTTGTGAGAATCCTTGTGCTTTCATCTGAAATATTACTATGTTGCTGTTATAAACAATCAGACTTTCTCAGTAGACTTTAGGCATGGACTATTATCAGCAGCACCATACTAAAAGGTGACAGAGCATTTACAGGAGCCCATAGACCTAACCCACAGGCATGAAATGAGGACTGGATGACAGGGTTGTTTGCAAGAATGAAGAACACATCTCAATGATGCTTTTTTTTTTTTTTTATTCCTACACGCAGTTTAAAACATCTGCCCATCTTTCATGGTGCCAATAAATGACACTTTGATGGCATTTCATCTGTGTAACTTAGTATACACTATGTAAACAAGTTTTATGCCATCAGTTTGAGGCTACACAAAGTTGTTCGCTTTTAAAAGGACCCCAGAGAGCTCCAAGAACAAAGGCCAGGCATAGAAGATTTTTGGTTTGAACAATGGAGTTTAGATAAAGCAGCCCTGCAACATGCTGTGCCTTTCCCATAGTGTTTGGTATGTGATAGATTCTCGAGGCCTCTCTGATTTCCCTGGAAGCAGTAAAACCACCATGATATAAACAAGCAGTGACAGATGAAGACAGGATTGGTGGGCTGAGGTTAGATCTTAGGACGGTCCATCTTGCTAGGCTGGTGGTTTCCAAGCTGAGCTAACCTCCCAAGTTGCTGGCTCATATTCCCCTTCCCCATGATTTCAGTAGATGTAGGTCACATTTACCCTTAAGCTCATCCTTGAAAACAGGATGGGTTTGACCTGCTTTTAAAAAAGATGTGCTTGGCATTAATGTTGTTTTGGGGGAGATGGGAATGAAGGAAATTTCTGCTTATTGAGCAAAATACGCCATTACTCCTGCCAGTGTCTGAAAACAGAAAAATGGCCATGCTGAAGGTGCTGCTATTAGCTGGCTATGCAGAAGGGAAGGGGTCCACAGTCAAAGCGCTACTATGATTTTTGGAGAGAAATTGCCTAAAAACCTGCCTACTAATGCCAGTGGCACATCAGGACTTCCCACATGTGCCACGTTTTATTCAAAGACTGAGGAGCTCCAAGAATACAGGTTGCCCTCACTCCTGTTTTTAAGGGAACCTAAGAAAGCTGTAAGGAGAATGGCCAATCTGGGCCAGACCAAAGGTCCTTTTAGCCCTGCTGCCTGTCTCCTACATGCCCATGAACAGATGCTTAGGGAAGAGTGTAAGAAGAGAACAAATATAGAGTAAATATATGTCTATACACCTATGTGTCTATCATCTTGTGGTTACGTAGCAGTGCTGTATACCCTCTCCCAGCGTTCAGCAGCTTGTATAACGATGTGAAACACGCAGCACACAAGTAAACAGCTGGTGTTTAACCACACTGCCCTCCCCAAAGAGTGAACACTGGCCAATCCATTCCCCTTCCTTCCCTTGTCCTACTGTCTCTCTTTAAACACAGGATGGAAACCAAAGCAGAGCTCCCTGGTCAGGGTCCTGGGGTGGGAAGCCACAGATCTCTCCGCTTATCTGTTCCGAGGCAGGGAGACTCTCTGAAATTCCAGGGTGCAATTGGGATGGGGGATGCCCACGCATGTCTCCTGGGGGAGGAGTGGAAGAACAAGATATTCCACCATCTCTGCCGCACTGGTGAAGGGTTCTCTTAAAAGCAGAATATGAGAGAATATATACAGACTGTGGTGTAGCGGTGGCTTTCAGCACTGCCCAAAGGCACAAAGGAAACTGTCTTATCTGCCCATGCAGTGCTGCTAAGACACCTTTCCCCAAAATTTCTTCCTACCCCATGCTAACAAGTTGTCTTCTACAGACCGTGTCCGAGGCATGGTTGTTCACGGTAAGGTTAATGCTATCTGCAAGGTATTTGGGGAAACACACTTCAATAGCTAGCTGCAGCCTACCTGCTCTCCTGGCTAAAGAGAGGACATCAATCTTCAGGGACGTCAACCCAGCGTCCTTCAGCAGTGCTAATTTTCCCTTAGAAAACAGCCCAAGAGCAATTGCTCACTGGGCAGTTACGAGCTGTTAATTCTCCTGGCTCTGATGGCTTTAGCACACTTTGCTAATTTCAGAAAGCGGTTTCCGTGCTGCTCTGTGTGAAATAATCCTATTTATATGGTTCAGGAAAAGGTAGCGAAAGACACAAACTTTCTCTGGGGCTCTCTGTTTGCTGCTTTGGTCAATCGTATAATTACCCCACAGTGGCTAAAATGAGAAAACTACACACCTAAACAAACATACATGGACATATATATGTGTGTGTGCACATGGACGTGGGTGTTTATTTAGGTGTGTATATCTGTATATATAGCTATCTATAGATATAGGCCTATTTCTAGAGATAGCAATGCAGAGAGAGAAAGAGAGAGATAGTCACAGACAGACAGATTTTTCCTAATGCTTTCTAATGCATAGTGTCTTAAAAGATCCTCTGGTTACATCTGCTCGGATGCTGTCCTACTCGGAGTCAGCTCACGATCTCCTTTCAAAATGTTGGTTAAATGCAGCTGTTACTGGTGACGCAAAGATGCTGGTCCCCAGGGGGGGGAATAATAATAGAAAACAATCTCTCTCTAAAGACGACTAGTCTATCTTGCCAAATTCCCTGATTCTGACATCTCTTGACATATTTACTTCAAGGAAAAAAATCAAAGGAAGGTTTATTAATACCAGTGCTTCAGAGCCATGCTTGGGTGTGAAAGACAAGAGCCTTTCCTTGCTCTCTGAAACTCATCACCCGACTGAGAAAAAAAGAAGGTCATTCCTTTTTTCTTTTATTTCCAGAGCACTTTTCATACTGGAGGGCCCAAGAGACCCACAGTGGATGTATATGCATTGCTTCACTTGTCACTAAAATGCAGCCACCTTTATGGTAAGACATGGCAACTACATGACAGCATGCAGCATCACTACGAGGTCAGTGCAGGGCTGGGCGGAGGAAAGCAAACCCTTGCAAATACAAGGTTAGTAATAATAATAATAATAATAATAATAATAATAATAATAATATGCTGTTGAAAAGTATTTGTTAATCAAGATACAATTCCAAAGCTGGGGGAAACTTCCATTTTTTCTCACGTTCTTTGCACTGGGCAGGCATCACTTAGGCAATACCATGTTGCCCGTTTAATCTGAACAATGATGATGGTCTAATTTGTCTTACCATTAAATATCATTACGTTCACCTCTGTGTAGCTAGAACAGAAAACTCATGGCAAAAGATGACTGAGCCTTGTGTACAGAATAATGAGAATGGTTATATTGGGACGGTTTACCAAAACAGCTCATAAAGGGAGAGGTCATGAGGAGCAGTAATTTCCAAGTAACAGCAGAGGCTGAGAATAAAAATGAAGTCTTCTGCATTGTGACACCTCATCTAACTTCTCTCCTTTAGGAAGCACAGTCCAAGTCCCCTGTTTGTGCAGTGACCAGCTCTACACCCAGGGGACACGAACAAAGACAGGTACATGAAACCCAGGACAACAGACTTTGCTTTCAGCTTTTTTTACCAGCCTGGGAGTGGAAGGTCTCTATTTCTTCCCTGTGCTGCTAACAAATGGACAACTCTCTTCTCCTTTGTACCCTTCCCCTACTGCTTTACCTTGACCAAGTCCTAGCTGCCAGCATGGGAGGCTTAAAAGAAGGGACCTCCCTTCCCTAGGGGAAATCTAGGAGACTTGCTCAGATGGAGAGGTCTGCAGCAGATGACTCCCATCTCAGGACATGGCTGAGAGAGGTGGGACGGGGGAGACAATGACTTCAGCGAGCTCAAGGAGTTGTGCAACTTAGTAAAGCTCTCAGCGTGAGCAAGATGCTCAATGACTCCCACACCTACTCCAGAAACTTCCCAGAAACCTCTGGTGCTAAAATAGTGCTTTCCACTATATGGACTGGGAAAAGATGAGTCCCACCAAACTTCTTCTAAAAGTGAACACCGTCCAGCACTGAGACAACATGCTTTGCCATTAAGTAGCTGGAACAGTACCTGGTGCATACAACCTTGCCTGTTCCTTGACTGTGTGATGTAATGCATGAAGATGTTCAAATAACATCTTTCCTCACTAAACAACTTCATTTGTATGTTGCTTCACTGTTGAGAAAAAAAAAATAAATACAAAAACCTATGCTGTGGTTGGATTTAAAATTAAGAACATTGTCCCAAAGGGACTGTGTATCATCTTCTAGCCTGCTCCCTACCGTGAAGCTTGTGGTTAGATCTTTATCTCCAACTGTCTGAAAATAACCCTTGCTGCAAATGATCAGTCCCTAATGCCGTACCCCATATCCAAGGAGGACATCTTCCAAGTACCACTGAGAAACCAGAGGTTTCTGCTAAATTCTTTGCAAATTACAGAAATAGAGCAGCAACCGCGTGTGGGTGGAAATGTCTTTCTCTGTGAAACAAAAAGGTCACATCCTCTCAGGTGACTCCACTGACAGCTTTGCTGTCACATTAGCACAGAATTGCTTCTGTGATGGACTCGGTTTGGGAAACATTCAGAGGCACTACAGAGCCCCGGCTGGGCTCAGACCCAGACAGAGAGGTAGGAAATTTCTGCCAGCTACTGTTTTGCCAATCACCTGAATTTGTGTAAAAATAAGGCCCATAGATCTGATGTATAGATAGAGACCTTTTTTTTCTTTTTTTTTTTTCCCGGGAGCATATAAACCCTCTCCATATGCTATCAATCCCTTTTCTAACTTTGGACTGGTGTCCCCGTTTCAAAACTGTGACTACACTAGAATTAGTTAAAGATCTGTTCTTACCTGTTAATTTGCTTTAGCAAAGGACTTTGTCCCCACCCATCTCCAATGAACAGACCACATAAAATGTCTGATCCTTAATTTATACCTCTCAATAAAGAGGTTCTCTGTTAATCACCTGCAGAAGCAGGGTTGCTACTAGTTTGATTGACACAACTTTGAGCTCTGTGTTTGTACATCCCCTAGCACAGACAAGCACATAAGCATTGGAATTATTGGTAACAACCTGGTAGCAAAAGGATTGCCTGGTGGGGAAGAGGGAGTCTCAATGGCAAGGAACAACCTCCAACCACTTCTTAGTGCCCCTGAGCCTGCCTCAAGTTTCCCCAAGATCTCTTTACAAATGGGATTATGGCAGCTGGAGGAATGTTTTCTGGCTTTGAGGACATCTTCCAATTCAAATAATTCCCCATCAAAACAAAGATGTGGCTTTGGAAAACTCAGACATAGTTTCCAAGAGGAGGCAGCAAACTAGAGAGTTCATCAAGGGTTTTAAATGAGACAGTGCTCCTTAGGTGAGCCCTGGATGAGGCCAACACTTCATGCTCCATGCACAAATGGAATTGCCTACCCTTTCCCTCGTCTCATTGGTGAGGAACTTGGCACATTCACTGTAGTTTGCCCAGGTGCGGTTGTTGCCTGGGACCAACTCCCAGCTCCCGTTCAGGTCACACCGGCGATAAGCATGGCCTGTAGGAGAGAAACGAGAGACAGAGTAAACAGGACTAGACCTGGCAGAACAAGAGAAACTTCTTCCAGGGATGGATCCCATCAACCCTGATGCCTCCTGTCTGCTTTGAAGCTCAGCTGCCAGAACACAATTTCTATCCCCTTAGCAACTTTATAAAATTTCTAGCTGAGAAACACCAGAGAGCTAATAACAAGTTGCACTTAGTTTAGGTTAAGATACTGGGTCTACAAATGAAGGAGAGAAGCTTTGAAAAGTCCCAAAGCACAGAACCATCCTCAGAGTTGCAGCTCTCCCTAAGAAAATAAACAGTGATCTATACTATGCTGCTCTTTGTTTACAGATTCAGTGCATCTCAAGATAGATTTTTCCTATGGCTACCCTCCTCATGATGATGGAGAAAGAAGAGAAGGCAAGGTTTCATAAGATGAAAATATCCTTGTTCAGATGTCTGTGTGGGATCATCATTGCATGAGCTGTGTGTAAAAAATCCTGTTACAGTTAACAGGGATGAAACCAGTCAACAGATGTGTCTGTCCTGTGACTACGAGGGAGAATTTATAGACACCTCTGCATATAAGGGTCTTAATCTGAATCCCACCCTAGCTGACTTGACCAGTGGGCATCAGTGAGGTGGGGAATCCATGTCATGTTGGGTTATGGAGAAAAAAAGGATTGATTGCCTGTTCCTCCTGGCCTCTGATGTGAAGTGCATGTGCAGGGGTCTCTGCGAGAAGTCATCAGCCAGGGGTTAAGCTGGCTTAGCTCACAGACCCTTACAAAAAAGGCAGGACAGACTGTGTGCAACCAGGGTGCACTGGAATATCATTACTTGTTTTCTGAAAACAGTGTCAGTGCTCTTCTGGGAACATATAGTCTTAATTCTTTCAATTAAATCTTTCAATTTTTCAGTCTTTGGGTGCACAGCTTTGCCTGAGAAAAGAGAATGCTTTAGCTTTGAAAATACACTGAAGACCAGAGTGTACTTCAATTGCTTCTAAAAACATGCACAGACTTTGCGGCACCACAAGCAAGCCAAGAAATGTGCTGCCTGAGGGAATGAGAGATAGGGAAGAATTCACATGTTCTGGTTACCAGCACTGTTCTCAGATACCCACCGTAGGGGTCTGGGCAGAGATCAGGGGCTAGAATTAACAAACCTATGAAGTGAAGAATATAAATTGGAAGAATATCTTGTGGGTTTCTATTGCTACACAAAGTTCGTGGCATCAAACAAATACAGGTTTGTAATGCTGCAAGACTACTCAGTTGTAAACACGTAATCGGTGCTTATGATGCCCCATTACGGTCTGGGTGGGGCAGGTAGGAAATTTGTCATTGTTTAGGTTAAAACAGAACATTTTTTCTCAGCATAAAAAAATAATGTCTGTTTCTTTACTTCCTTTTCCCCGGCTTTACTCCTGCTTGGAAGGGAGTCACCATGTGATAAAAAAGGGATGCTAAAGAGGATTTCTAATATTCTGACTCCCAGGCCTCCCCTTGCTGCAGCTTGCCTGGCTCTGCTGACACTTCGGACAAGACCTACCTTTGTGATTGAAGTCATAGATGTATTCGGGACATGGCATAGCCACCACTTTGCCTGGCACACCTTCGGGCCAGCAGACAATACCATCCCACTCAGGAAGACAAAAGCCATCTGTGGAAGAGACACAAAGATAAAGAGAAGTCACTGGGCCTGCAGAGGTGACACGAATGCCCCACCGTTTGGAGAGGGCTCTCTGTGAAAAAGCCAACAACACTGTCGCTCAATTCGAGAAAGCCGCTCTTGGGCATCATTGCAATTTAAGTTTTAGTCTTTAGCTCCAGAAGGTGCAGCTTCTCTCAAGTTTTATTTCAGCAGGACAAGGTTAGATATGGGATACCAGCCGAGTGCTCACTGAGAGGGGTCAATGATTCTGGAAAGTTGCTTTCCCTTGTGGGCTGGAAGAAATGAAAACGGGGCAGGAGAGCAGAGTGGAGAACAGGAGGACTTGAGCATTCAGGACTCTGTAGACTGACGGGCAACCTGGAGATGCCCAAGGGAGCCTGGCTGGGTATAGCCTTGACATGGCAGCACAGATTTGAGCCTAGGCTACCAAGGAGCTAGATTATGCAGTGGCTACATTATTGCGAGGCTCAAACCTACCAGTTCAGGCTTCCCTGAAAGGTACTCATGCCTACAGAGTAGATTGGCCATGATTTAATGCCTACAGACCATTAATCCAAATTCAGCTGTAATTTTAACTCATTATTTACATCAGCCACTGCCATGCTATACCATGATGCTTTGCTGCTTTCTCAGATGCATTTGTGTGCCTGAATTTGGGTGCGCTTTTAAGTAACATGAAGACTAGCAAGAATCTATAGAGAGGTGTCTGTGGCAATATTTCTAACCATAAATAGAGAATATTTTACTACTTTGCTTCACAAGGAATGAAACAATGGAATTTCAGTTTCCTAAAGATTTGCATCCCTTCCCACCTGATATCCTTTTCGCCTATGACTTCACTTGTCCCACCTTCCCTCTCCCACCATTTCCCTGTGATGTCATCACGGGGCAAGATGCAGGTCATGCACCGACTGACTTGGAGCTGTGCCCATGCTAATTGGCTGGCAGCGCAAACACGCTGATTGACCAGTCGCCTGCTGCCAAGCACAGCATACGATGGTTGAGTTTTCCTAGCCTTCCCCCCCTGCTTACTCCCTATTTTGGATTTCTGCCCTTTGCTCAGCCACAGGTTTTCAGAAAAGGGGCAGAAAGAGAATGAGCAGGTGGAGAAATTGCATGAGCTCCGTTGCCTTAGGAATGCAAATATCCTGGGAACTATCTCTCTCTGTTTTACCACTTTGCTAGGCTCACTGCTACTTTCTAACCTTTTGGGAAGGGAGCAGTGGGGTGGTTGTTACAGGATTTTTCTTTAAACCATCCTTGTTCTCCCTTTTTGTTCATCGAAGAAAGCCAAAATAGCCCTGAAGGAGAAATCCTGCCTCCCCCCATACACAGGTCTCCTATTCCCTCTGTGTACGTTAGTTTATTTGCAGAGATCTGTGATTTATGTGCTTAGGGCAAGGAAAAGCAGAGATACAAACCAAGAAAAAACTCCTTTCCCACATTTCATGTCTGCCTTTTTTCCCCCAAACCTTTGAAAATTGGCAAGTATATAAGTATATATTTCAAGTTCTTTAATTGTCATTTTGCAGTTCTCCAGAACTCGAGGGGTAATTCAGCAGGTCTTCTATCAACCCGTAATTATGAGAAGCTTCGCTTCTCTCTTCACAAACAGAGGTACCAGCCAATCATTCAAGGGCTCCAGCATCATGTCCTACACGAGCTTGTAGGCTAAGAGGGTCATGAAGGAGCTCTGCAGCCCATGGGGTTTGCCACCAGCCTGTGAAGCAGCTGAGATACCAGCGGTGGAGGCAGACTGCCCTGGGAAATGGGCTGCTCGCCCTCCTGGCAGTCTCATCTTCCTCACTCTCTATTCATTCAGTCTGCAACGGACAAAGCCAGAACTTATCCATATTTAGAAGGGCTGAGAAATCCTCCAGGCCTCTGAAAGCTGTGGGAATTGACCTCATTTTTAACATTGCTTTAAAAAGAGAGAAGTCAAACCCGGTTCCCCACTTCTTACATCCTTCCAGCTTGTCAACCACCCATTTCTGCAGTTTTTGATCCGTAAGCTCCCAGTCCCACAAGGGAACAAGTTCCCAGTCAGATGTGGACGTTCAAAGCGGGCTGCATTTCCAGTCCCTGAGGAAGGCATATGCACCCAAATCTAGCCTGGTGCTTACGCACGCCTTTGCGTTGGGCCGTATTAACCGCACCCATCAGTTAAAATCCCGCTGTGGTAGAGTGAAGTGAAAAGCAAAAACCGGTGAATCTGCCTCAGCTCTGCTTTCAGAGCAGCATCTGCTCTCTGTACCGACGGCAGCCCATGAAGGAGTTTATCAACAGCGTACAAAGTGTCTGACAGAGAGGAGTTACGTGCGAGTCAAAATAAAATGGAACAGTCTGCTCTTATCTGCAGAAGAGTTCCACTAGGAAAGAAATGAAAAGCACGGCCAAGATCTCAGCATGTTTCATTAATATCAAAGCTAGTGCCTTAGCAATCTTTCAACCAAACAGTAATTTATCCTTTATAATGAATGTGCATTCACAAAATTAAATAAGAATCCAGGATTGCTTTAAAGACCTTTGGCTGGTGTGATGCGCTCCAGGGTCGGAGCTGACAGTGATCAATTCGGTTTGCTGGTATTTTAGGACATGAAAAACAGCTCATTGCTTAACAGCTGTTTTCTTATCTTTAATATAGTGCTGATGAAAAGGACCAGACTAATCACTGCCTATCTTCTAAAGCATTAACTGGGAGTGAGGGTAGAGGAGCTAAAATCCCTCAGCATGGGTGTGATAAAAAGGAGGAAGACGTTTATTGCATTTTCTTTGCTTCTAGTCACATTAGAGGAAGAATAATACTAGATTTCCTATCCATGAAAACTGGGAAAGCCCTTCCCTTTGGCTCCTTATGTTGCAGGATTACTTACACTGTGAACACCAGTTTATTTATTTTTCAGTTCTCTGGAAGGATCAAAAGAAAAAGGAAAAAAAAGTGCTCCACAAAGTTTGGATTAGGATAAAATGTTATTGTCTCTGAGGTTTTTTTGCAGACAAGAAAGTAAATAAAGATTTAATTTAGCCCTCAAAGTGGTCTTACTTAAAATAAAACCAATTCTTTTTACAAAATAAATAAATTTGGGTAAACTTTAAAATGAAAGCTGTGGAGAAACAACATTGAGGAGAAAAAAATTCATCCGAATGTCATGCTCTGAAATGCTGAGAAAAAAACCTACCACTTTTCTAAGATCTTCAGAACAACTTGCAAATGTCAGCCTTCACTTGTAAGTAGTTTCATTTAGTATCATACTGCAATATTTGTCCAGAAAATATTAATGTGGAAAAATATCTGGTGGGTACGCCCTCCTCATGCTGTAAACATACACACACACATATTTGCAATGGATTCATTCAAAAGAAAACTGATGTTTCTGGATAACAAAGTATGCAATTATTTCTTTTTGGGTACTTTGATCCCCACTATCCTCCCAAAAAGCAAAGAGTTGAAGGCTCAGTGCAGGAAACACAGTGCAAGCCAGTGTTGGCACACCTCTGGACTGCTGCTTTATCATGTGGACGATTTGGGAAGCCATAAGTTGCCCCACAAATTTGAAAAAAAGATCATATTTGCTGCCTCTCACTGCAGCTGACATCTTTCCATGCCTCTGTGTATTGACCTGTGGGATTGATTCATTAAAGGCGATAAGGATATGGTGGGACTTGATCTTCAGAAAGCATCTGAGTCCCCCCCCAAAAGATGCAAATGAATCTGTCATCATTATCATGAACTGTCATAACACAGAGAAACCTCCTTAACCTCTCTCCATCATCCCCTGCCTCTCTCTCCCCGCTCCACACTTGGAAAACCCATTTGAGCCAAACTTGAAGCAGGGTAAGACATCTCAGTCATCATTTCCTTCCGTGGTGATTGGTGATTAGTAGAGAAAAGGGCATTTGGCAGGTGCCACCTGGCCAACAAGCCTTTGCTGACTGACCAGCCAACTGGCACGTGCATAGCTTGAAATTAGGCACAGTGTGCCTGTTTCTCACCAGTCCAGGGCACCATGGGGGCAAGGGGAGAGAAAGTGGGTTGGGAAAAGGGACTGCAATTATTAGTTCGTGGTAGGGGAAAGCTGGAGGAAACATCCACAGGTCAAGCCAGGTGCCTCTGGACCTCCTTGTTGCAGATGAATTGAGAAGTTCCTACATTGACTGCAAGTCTTGGAAAGGATTTTTCAAATGGAAATATTGACTGACGTCAGGACCAGCCACACTTTGTGACTGTTGGATCCACATTCCTGGGTTTTAATGCAGCCAAAAGCTGTCTCTCCCCTCTATGTCATGCCTGTTGTCCCAGACAGGAGCACCACCGTCCTCTCACTCCTATCTCTAATACCTCCATTCCTCCCATCTAAGGAGACAAACCATCGACCTTCTGATAGGACAAGGAGTAATGATTTTAAGCTAAAAGAGGGTAGATTCGGACTAGATCTAAGGAAGACATTTTTTGACGATGAGGATGGTAAAACCCTGGCACAGGTTGCCCAGAGAGGTTGTGGATGCCCCATCCCTGGAAATATTCCAGGTCAGGTTGGACGGGGCTCTGAGCAACCTGATCTCGTTGAAGATGTCCCTGCTCATGGCAGGGGGGTTGGACTAGATGACCTTTAATGGTCCCTTCCAACCCGAACCGTTCTTGGCTTCCTCCCTCCCTCCACTCCCTGTCTCCTCCAGTCTGCACAGCCATGTGGCACCTTTACCACTAATTTCACCAGCTTGAGACCACCAATGTGATAACTGGGACCAAATTCTGCACCTTCTGCCTCCAACTTTCTTCTATTTTGCTCACTCTGGAGGTGATTTAACAACTGAGCTGATGATAAAATGGAGGGGGGGAAGGGAAATACCATCTTTTCCATTGCCATGCTGCTGGAATCCAAACCAGACTTTTCTTTTTGTTTGTTTTCCCAAATATTTCCTCAAAACATTTTTTTATTAGGTTATAAAACTATTAACAGTACTAACAACTTGGCTTCTCTCTGTTGTTTTCCTTTTCTCCTGGTCATTTCTCAAAAGAGATCCACACTGAATTACAAGAAATCTGAAAAATGGTGAGGAGTTTCAGGAAAACAATAAAAAAAAATATCCAAAAGTCAACAGTTTTTCCTGATGGCTATGCTTTAAAATAAAAAATAAAATCCATTTTTTACAGCCTTTTTTATAAGCTGTCATTAGGAAAAAAGAACCAAACACCCCACCACCTGCAAGCAGTGTGCTTTTGGCATGCTAAAAATAAGGCAGTCTCTCCTGAGACACTGTTAACAATATTTAGAAACATAGAAAATCAGAAGGGATCCAGTTGGTTTTAAATGCTGATTGAAAAGTTGAAAAACTTCTTTTTTTCTGAAATATAGTTTGAGGGTTCAAATATACTGTTTGACTCGATACAGGTGGGTAGGTTTGGGACACGAAGTCGCATTTTGCAAGTGAACTGGGAATGCAAAACATTTCTTTCCTTGGAACAAATAGTAGGATTCACTGAAGATGTAAGTCAAAAGGAATTAATAAACTTTAAGAAAATAAGTAAATCTCATACATATCCCACATCCTAAGTGTCTGGGATGTGTATCTGTCATTCAGGCAATGCTGAGTAGAGGATATTGCTTCTGTCTCAGGCATGTATGTATGTGGGTGAAGTTCCTCCAAATTCAGAGCTGTAACTCTCATGAATGGAGACAGAGAAGATGGGAATTGCACTGGAGCTTCTCATGTTTAGAGGACATCACTGACCACTTTAGTGCTAAAGAAATTAGTCTTGCAGGACAACAGGAGTAGTTGGAAAGTGAGGCAAGACCTTTTTCTTCTCCAGAGGCTTCACAGATGCTTCATCTTGGTGTCTCCCTTTCTGTCTCCATAGTTTGATAGGAGCTCAGGGAGACAGGGTGACTGTACTTGTGGAGAAAGCGAGGATCGGCGACCACCACACTCCCTGACTACAAACCTAACACAGGCGGGTAAGTGAGGTTGGTAAAAGTCAACCGCTGAGGCAGGAATTGAAACTTTGTCTCCTAAGACTTATTCTGCTTCTTCATCCCATAGTAATTGGCTAGAAGAGGCTTCACAGGTCCTGAGACATCCTTGCTACCGGTCAGACAACCTCTCTGGGGAAAAGCTCAGCAGTCCCTTTGTTGAAAAAGAACAGAAAGAAAAAATCTTCCAGCAATAGGGAAGGACTGGTAGGATAGGAAGATTTCACTGGTGGCCCTGGAGGAGAATAAAGGGCTTGGTCTGCTTAATCCAACAAGAGAGAATGAGAAAGACGGTTTTTCTCATCCTATTGGTAAGCAGTATGAGTGCAGATAAACTACAAAGTGGAAAATAATGCAAAAATAAACAGATGTAAACTGGCAGTGAACAAAGCTTATACTGGAAATTAAAAGAGAGCTTCTACCCTTCAGATGAATCATGTTCAGGATGAGGTCAGTAAATTTCATGTCCCTGAGTGATTTTAAGGAGGTATCATTAGAGCAAGTGGAGGCTGCGGCATCAGTGGGCCTGGGAGGAGAGCACCATGTCACTCACAGCTTCCTCTGCATGTAGCACTCGAGCTCTGCTGCCATCCTTGCGCTGGGACAGGTCAGTGCATCTTCATCCTACTTCAGTGTCCTGTATGCCGCTGTCTCACGATCAGCAGAGTCCCTTGTACTTCCCAAAGACACCTCACTTTTCCAGTGGCTACCTACCTCCACTCCAGATCTTAGAAATCATCTTACTTACACTGGTGGCAATCACTTCCAAGGACAAGAAAAAGTCCAAACCAGTCCAGATTACTCCTTCCTTCCTTCCTTCCCAGGCACAAAGACGGCATACACAGCTCCCGTATGTAATTGTGCTCTCACCTCTTGATCTTGAGACACCGAGCTCATCACTTTCTCAAGACAAGCTAAGCCACAGCAGAGCTCAGCCTTTCTTCCCACCACTACCTCCCTGCATTGGTAAGGGTCACCTCCTCTCGTTTCCTGTCGCATTTCCTATAAGGGTCTTTTTTTACTTCTCAGCCCATCAATCCAGCTCACTCAAGTCCTCAACTTCAGCTGAAGGCAACCCCAAGGGCTCAGGCAACAAATCCCTCATGGAAATACAGACTTCAGTCTGAGGGACACGTGTTGCGAACGATGGTGCTAAATCCTACTTTCACCCACTGCCTTCCCAGGGCTGTGCTGGGGCAGGGACTCACGTCGCCAGCAGACAGCTCCTACTTGTCCAGCTCTGCAGAGGACACCGCCACCACCACCACGAAATAAGCACTTTGAGAAGACAAGGCGTGTGGAAACCTGTCGGTTCACCATCTAACTAGAAGTTACCAACACCTCATCAAAATGCATGGAATGACATCTTACTCTAACATCAGTCACAATAGGGGAGGTATATACTTGCCATGTATAAGTCAGAAAATCTGATTTCCTTCTCTGTATCTGCGTGCCTTTTTATCACAGACCGTCTTTGCCCATCTTCTAAGGCCAGACTGTAAAATCCTCCAGGCACGGCGTGTGTCTCAGTGCCTGAGGTGTCTGAAGGTTACTATTATAGTGTACCCATTCACCTCACCGTTGCTTGGACTGTCATGAATACTCCCTTACAGTAGTACAGTACTACAGAGTGGTTATAGTAACACAGTTTACCATAGTTTTAGAACAGATGTGCCTTGCAGCTCTCCTTAGCCCTTGAGGGTTGAAATCTCAGGGCATGGAAATTGTAGTCATTATCACAAGCCAATATGGTATTCAGGATGGAGCAAGCGAACGCTCCGATGTCATTGCTGCGGGACTTGCCTTTTGAAGGCAGAAAGGCCAGTCACGGAGTGCTTTGTGAAAGGGCTGCGCCACAAACATCTCTCATTTTGCTCTTTCTTCGTTTCTGCTTGCCCACCTGAGCCTAGTCAGAAATCCCAGCATGCTGCACGTTGCTTTGGTGGAAGAGAGAGGAAAGGAGAGGCATATTTGGGCCATGCCTGTTCATGGCTCAGAGTCTATCCCCAGCGTGCAATGAGGGCTATTCTCTCCTGCCTGCTACTTTTCCCTTGCCTCCTCCCTCCTTTCCTTCCCCCAGTCTCAATTCTGAGTTCTGTGCAAGTGGTACATGCACGTGGAGAACACATTAAAACCATCTGCAAGGCTGCTTGGCAGCTGGATAAATGCAAACACGGTCTCGAGGTGTTTATCTAGGGGTATGGAATATAAATCAGCCCGACTTATTCTGGCACCGTGCAAGGCACCAGGGAGACCACATTTGGAATACGGTGTGCAATTGTGGTCACTCTATTACGGGAAGGACATTTGGTGGATTGGAAACAGGCAGGGAGGAGCGACCAAAAAAATGACCCAGCGTTTTGGGACAGGGGCGGGAGAAAGGGAGGCTTGGAGGGCCAGTGCCTCTGTATGGGGGGTTTTGGTGTTGCAGATGCATTTAAACCTGGCTATCAGAGCATGGTGTATGAATGCCTCCATATGTATATGTATAGATCTATAGGTGGGTATGTCTGTAGGAAGGGGCGTGTATTGTTGTTGACCTGTGTCGTGCAATGCAAGGGGAGCATGTGTCTGTTTTGGGGAAGGATGCTCTGCATGCATCCAAAGGGATTTGCATGGGTAGCTGGGAACACAGCGCTACCGTGTCTCTCAGCGGAGTTGTGTGCAGTGTGTCCTGCACCAGTGCGTGAGTCTCTGAACATCTCTCTGTGTGTGTGTATGGGTACTGCATGCTGGCCAGCAGGACGGGAGGGTGAGGAGAGCGGATGGATGAATGTAGGTTCTGCCTGTAACTACTCAGAGACCTTTGCTGGTCTGCACACCAGGGTTTAGTGGGCAAAACACCCCTTGCATGCTCAGCCCAGGAGGAACTGGACTTTGGAGGGGAAGAACACATGGGCCAGGGGCTGTTCCAAGTCACAATGTGTCTTTACTCCCCCCAAGGCAGAATGGGAAAGTCACAAGGTTATGAGCGCTACCAGACAATTGCTAGCATGGCACAGCTCCAGAGAGCTGACTACCCTGACATTTCACATGCTGCCTGTCCACGCACTGTGCTCACAACCTGAAAGGAGAAACGTCACCTTCAACATCCCATCCGATAACACCTGACCTACCACTACCAGCCTGGCTCAGCCCAGGTGTCCTTCTTTCCGCATTCCACTACTTCTAGTCCTTCCACACCCCCCGATCTCCCTCTGAGAGGGGATAACGTTGGTCATACCAATCATTAAAATAAGCGTAGAAATAAGGTTGATAGTTAGCAGTGCAGTTTAGCCATCCTATGGACTGTTTTTCACCCTTTGTCCACGTTACTTTACATAGCTAACACATGGATCATTTATGCCTATCATAACTCCCGAGACCTATTCCTCCTGTGCATTGCAAGACCTATATAGCTGCTCAGCAGACATTTCTCAATGGGATTAGAAGCCCTTGGCCCATAAACCTTTGCAGGTAGAGGCCAGCTGTTGGTATTTCCTATCTCTTGCTAGCTCTAATTTAGGCATGACCGGCAAGTAGCCATCTGCGAAGAGCTGCGAGCTCCTGCTAGTCATCGCAGTCTGCTGGCTTGAATGGTAGCTGTGGTAGATGGGTTGGGTGGGAGATGACCTCTCTCTGTAGGGTTTCAGTGCTCTTTTGACCCATCCCAGAACCACAGATGCAATGAGAAAACCCAGGCTTGACCAAGACTCACTGATTACATCTATACTAGTCGATACAACAGACCATAGCCCACTTTTGGGCCCTTCAAGTCTAGCACGGCTCATATACACAAATCTGAACTCCCCCTCATGCCAAAACTGTGCTGGGAGCATGCTAACAAGGGACAGTTTGCTTGTTTGCAGGACAGTATTTGGCCAATGTTCTGGCCCTGCATCGTTGAGTCACAAGGACTGAGAACAGAAATATGAAGAAGGTAGAAAGAGCAGAAGATATGGGTTTATAGAGGTCTGGGGTGTTTAGGGCAGACCCCGAGTGCCCGAGATGCCTTTGTCTCCCTTAACTTCTAAGGCACCTGAGGTTACTCACAAACCTCTGAGGAGACCCTGGCAGGCTGGATAATTAGGGAATGGTGCTTGAGCCTCTGACAAGAAAACCAGGAGCAGGTCTTGGGCTTCTGCAAGCCCACAGAGAGCCTGGGCTTGGGTATATAGGTCCTTTAGGGACAATGGAGCCATAAACTCAGATGCACAACCCACACAACTTAGGTAAATACACACAGCTTCTCAACTAAAAATAACCCCTTCCCCTAGCAAATAGGTTTATTTATTAAAATAACAAGCCATTCTGAAGCCAGCTGCAACACCTAGGACTCTGAGAAAGGATTGCCGATCGCCTTTGCTAATAACAGGTTTGTGTAAAAATCTCTCTTCCCCCACAAAATGTCCCATCTCCTTTTCCAAACCAGGGAAAGACAGGCTTTTAATTCATGGGGAGAAAAAAAATAAAAAAAAAATTAAAAAAATCAGGTCTGATGGCTTATGCTGGGAATTTCACTTCATCCCCTTCCAGGTTTAACTTTGGGGTGGCATCAGGCTGCCCACCATGGCTGAAATGTAATATTTGTGTACGTAGAAAAGAAATTTTAGGGTTTCCTGTTCTTTCTGAAAGGCTTTCATCTAGAGACTAAATTTAAAGAGAAAAGGGTGAGAAAAAAAAGAGAGAAAAGAGAAAAGGAAGCCAAATGCTTGTGGGGACAGGTTTTTGCATTTTTTTCTTTTAATGTTTTGGGTCTCTGACCCTCAGTGCCTTAGCCAAAAGTGGCAGATGACACACATATCCTGAGACAGGGCTGTGTGGAAGCAGACTGGGCTGGCTCAGGCCTGTGTCCCCATGGCACATGTCCATGTGGGGCTGTGCCCATGTCACCCCATGGATCAGAGTCCGTGGCAGGTCCTCAGGCTCCGAGATACACCTGGGAGGTGGCCAGGGGACAGATGACACTGTCTATGTGATCTGGCCGAGGAGGACAGGAGGAGGCTCACCCTCCACTAGCTAGCATAAAACTAGAAGTTAACATTTTTAGAAGGAAAAAATGGAATTTAGAGTTTTTAGCAATAATGAACCACTGTTTATGTGTAAAGAAAGTTTAGAATTTTATAAATTTTTTACCTTTTTGTTCGCTAGGACTTTTCTTTGGACTATCAACCCTACTAGCAATCACATATGTAACCCACATGTTCCCACTCTCCAGAAATGCTTCGCATGTCTGTTGTTCACCCTGATGCTCCTTAGTCCCTAATTCAACGCTTGAAATGTAGCTCAGACACGTACCTAATTAAATTGCATCTCATTTATTTCAACTGAACAGGATATTGCTGAACCATGGTAGCAGATAACATATTTGAATACTCCACTTGACAGCTAATTGCCTGATCTTTCAGGGCATGGGCCAGGAACTGATGAAAGTTAAATCCAAGAAAGACAGTGAATATCCCTTCCAGCCTCTGGAATTCTCCTTCCAACGAACATCTCCTTCTGGTCTCTACAAGGTGGGTAGACACCACTACTCTCCATACTTCCATGGGCTCTTTCCTATTTTCAACACATGCAGTTCAAGTTTTAGGCCTACTCTACTGGTTTTATGGCCATTTTTGGTAGCTGGATCTGCAATAAGATCAGCCCTTTGGCACAAAGGTGAAGCCAGTGTTGGCCAGGCTTGTCACTGTGCAGGTTGCTTGGGAGAACAAGGTAACTGCTCACTAGCCCCTTTGAGAGGAGCTGCTCTGGAAACTGCTCCGTGGGGCACATGGCACTTGCTAATAATCATTCAAGCTGAAGAAAACTGTGGCTTTAATAAAACTGAGACCAAAAACCAGCAAAGGGAAAAGGACAATGCTAAGTGGAAGAGATGGGAGAGCAAGGTCTTTCTGCTTCCAGAGGGTGGTGGAGCGTGATTCGAGATACTTATCTCTTCTGGGCTGGCTGCTTCCTGGGGAAGAGCTCATGAAGTCCATGCACAGGCAGGATCACATTTTCCACTCAAAGAGCCAGTTCTGGTGCATGGTCCACGCAAAATCCAAGTCTGTGCTGGAAGAATGATGCACAGAAACTTGCTTCTCAAAATTTCATTTCCCCTTTTGGGGGCAAGCAGTGGTGCTGGACTCGCAGGTCCTCCCATGGTGTGTCTTACTCACTTGTGTTAGCCTGTGTAGCCATTTCCAGCCTGTGATTGCCAAGTAAATGCATTAGGGGTGGGTAGCTGCAAGGTGCGAGAGGGAACAGCAAATATCAGCCCAAGATCCAAGGTTCGGTGCTGATCCAGGCTACCTCTCATCTCTTAAGACCCACAGATATCTCTGTAATTTGGATTTTTCCCTTTTTAAAATGTTGGTTGAATGAATGCTAGAGGGGAAAAAAAGTAAGTTGCAGTGCTGAACTGTGGGAGAAATCAAAGGATCTGTGATAAATCAATGCCCTTACTAAAGTGGATGGGAATCTGCCAGTTTATACCAGAAAAGGACTGGCCCAAGAAATGCACTCAGTGATGAGACAGGCAAAAGAGGAGAACCCAGGTACCCATTACACTGCAGGAAATTTCAAATGTTTTCCTCATTTCAAAACAAAATGGAAGGCTTTAAACTGAGAGTGATGACGACAGTTTTGAGTTGCAGTCAAGTGGAATTTGTCCAATGATTTTCATCAGTTTCTGTCCACCTGGATTTGAATCTTTGTAGCCTCACCTTGAATTCCAGGACAAAAGGAAATGTGGTTTGTGGCTTGTGCCCTGGCTGAAGAGTAAGGAGATGAGAATCCAAATCTTGGCTCTGCCACAGACTCTCCTTTGAGATCGGAGGCGAGGCGTTGAATAACCCCATGCGTCAGCTCCCAAGAATGAGGACAGCAGCCCTAACAAACTTTCATGCCAGCTTACGTGATATTTCTATCTAAAAAATAAATTAAAAAATTGAGGTGTCCCACATTCCCTCACTGCTTCCGAAAACACAGATCGTTGACTATTATGGAGTAAATCACAACACTGGGCTGCAATCATACCCAGGCAGAGGCAGGATCCAAGCAGCCTTCTGCCAGGTGGTATGTGGCAACTTCTGATGAACAGCGATGGACACGGGTCAAGGGTGATCGCAGGACAGGATCTGACAGCACTAAGCGGATGCATTCACCCCTTGATGTGACGTGAGGCTGCGTGGGAGCAAGGAGAGAAGGCAATGGGGGATAAGTGGGCTTGGGTTTTCAACGCCTCAGATGTTCAGCAGGTAATGCTCAATGCAGTACTGCTCACACCAACACCTTTTTTTCCTGGCACTGCTCCTTTCCCTGCGATGACTCTCTTGTTTATGTGGCTGCAGGATGAACCAGATCGGGAAGCTGATCCAGCTGAAAAACAAACCTCCTCCAAAAAGGCTCTTTTTCAGGTCAATCAGTTGCACCATTGGCCCTGCCCATACTTGCATGCTAAAGGGACTCTGAAATAGCAAACGAAGCCATGCTTTTTGGTGATAAGAAAACCAGCCTGTGTACACACACAGGTCCTTAGCACCTCTGTCACCATAACTGAGTGATGAAGATGCCCTGTAGGACCAGGTCGGGACAGGACTTGCAGTTAGGAGTCCATGGGACTCCATCTTCTCCTTGTCTGAGAGGAAAGACATTACTGCTGCCTCCTCGCACCTTCCATCTGGCTGCCTCTGAGCTGGCAGAAGAACAGTGCTTCATTCAGTCTGGTTCAAATCCAGGTGTGAAGTCGAGGTGTTGACGAGAGCAGGTTTGCAGGAAGAGGTCCTCGGAAGGCTCCTTGGAGAAGCAGAGGCTGTCTGCAGAAGCGCACACCGCTATTTCTCATGGCCTAGAGAGCCACGAGAGGGAGGTATCCCTGCGTGCAATGGATGCGTCTCTCAAAGTCCTCTTCTGACTCCATCCACAAGCTGTAATATTGAACGTTGAGGGTTGCAGGACAAAACCCCAGAGCAGAGATGTAAAAGCCAGACCTCAGGCAAGTCTTCACTTGTTGCAGAGCTTGCGTAAGTGTCTGGTGCAAAGCAGCTCTAAACCAGCCATGGGGTCAAAAGCCTCTTTTCCTGTGACCTCTGTGGTTAAGAGTTTCCCTGGAGAGATAGGACTCTCAAGTCCAAGGCCCCTCCTTGTTGACTCAGGCCAGGAATTTTAAGTGGGAACCGTCTCCTTTCCCAAACATCCTACACCACTGGGTTGTCTGCAGGGTGGTCCCACCAGTAAGAGGTGCTCCATGCTGAAGGCTCCTACAATGGTCCCAGACGGATACTGGTTCTCCATGCAGACCATAAGGTTGGGCAGCTGAGATCCAGCTCTTGCACCAGTGCTTTTTGGTACTTTCAGACATAGTGAAGCAGAACTAAAGGAAGAGATTTCAACCTCCTTTTTCACCTTGGCATGCTAGGCAGTAAAGCATTGTTTCTGGGAAGTAATAACATAGCTTTAGATTCCTTCAAGCAGAGCTGAATGTGAATCTTTTCCCTCACCACAGTGAACTATGTAAGAAAAGCTGAAGAAGTCTCATCCTTTGATGACTGTATGATACGCTTTCCTTATGATCTCCTGTTGTGGCTTAACCCCAGTCAGCAGCAAAGCACCACGCAGCCGCTCGCTCACTCCTCCCCACTCCCAGTGGGATGGGAAGGAGAATTGAAAAAAAAAAAAAAAAATGTAAAACTCATGGGTTGAGATAAGAATGATTTAATAACTAAAGTAAAATAAAATATAAAAATAACAATATAGTAATAAGATAAAATAGTAATGAAAATTAATAGAACAAAACCCCACAAACAAACAAAAAAAAAAACAATAAGAAAAGACAAGTGGTGCACAATGCAATTGCTCACCACCTGCTGACTGATGCCTGAGCAGTGATCCACCCCTCCTGGCCAACTGCACCCAGGTTATATACTGAGCATGACATGCTATGGTATGGAATATCCTTTCGGCTAGTTAGGGTCAGCTGTTCTGGCCATGGTCCCTCCCAGCTTCTTGTACACCTGCTCGCTGGCAGATCCTGGGAAACCGAAAAATCCTCAACTTAGGATAAACATTACTTGGCGACAACTAAAACATCACTGTGTCATCAACATTCTTCTCACACTGAATCCAAAACACACTGTACCAGCTACTAAGAAGAAAATTAACTCTATCCCAGCTGAAACCAGGACATCTCCCCAAAACTGCTGCCTCACTGTGGGCTTGTCCTTTTTCATTCTTCAGAATGACAAACCAGGACAAATTTGAACATGCAAGATAACTGGAAACAGCATCACCCCCCCACTAAAAAAAAAAAAAAAAGGAAAAAGAGACAACATGCAAAGCTCCCCTTCTTTTCCAACGTAAAAGAGACATGAATTACCCAGAGTCCCCCTTCTCTCCTTGTCCAGCTCTGTACCTGCTGCATTGTAGTTAGGCCCTCACCTCACCGACCTTTGATAACTGAGCCTTGAAGTCTACAGGGAGGAAACAATCCCCCCCGAGGACCCTCAATGCTGTTGGCTTGTGATCCTAAGTCCCCTGGGCAAGACTAATCATAGAAAAGTTTGTTGGAAGGGACCTCTGAACATCTGTTGTCCAACTTTCAGCCTTCAAAACCAGCATGAGGTCAGGTCAGTGATGGCTTTGTCTAGCCAACTCTTGGAAACCTCTGAAGATGGAAATCCCCCCACACATTTAGGTAAGCTATCTCAGTGCTAGGCTACCCTCCTAGGGATCACACCGTCATCACCAGTAACCATATCATACTGCAGCATGTGTTGAGTGGTCCATCTAAATCAGCAATCCTAGGTTTAATCTGTGATCAACATCTGGAGACAGGTGGGAGGCAGACACCACCCCAAAAAGTGCTTTTCTCTGTCTACCAACTCTAGAAGGAGCTCAGATATTCAAGGTCATCATCAGTAACCTACCTCTGCTGCACACAACTACCACCAGCACTGTGACAACCTTGGCTGAAATTCATAATGGCCCCAATGACCATGACTTTTGCTTTATGAGTGACTTCTTCACCTGAAGTTCACTGTGCCACTGTCACATCAGGTGAAACCCTACTCCCTTTTGCAGGGCAGATCGTTTGACCTTGGATGCTACTCCACAGCATCCTTGGATGGCCTCCAGGATGCCATGGAGCAGCTCTGCTTTATTACGGACAGAGAGAGCAGATTGGGCGAACTTTCCAGGGTCTCATGTATGATTTCTATGGCCATTTATTGACCACATGAGGACAGTTTCTCCTATTTAGAAGACTTCCAGAAACTAAATGTAACATGGGTAGTTTGAACCAGGAGTGTATGCTGCCTCCTGCACGGCATACCTTGAGCCTGGGCTGATTTGCTTCTTTTTGTGGTCACTTCAATTGTTGTTTTTTTTTGTTGTTGTTCCTGTGGGGTTTTTTTTGTGGTTTGTTTTTTTTTTTTTGTTTGTTTTTGGTTTTGTTTTTTTTTTAGTATTTTAAAGGGGTAGACTGTGCCTGTTCCCTTGTGCCCTTTGGATACCAGCCAGATCAATAAATCATTTCAGGCCAAGGCGTGCACTGCTCCCTGTGATCTACAAACACACTTCTCAGCAGGGCATGACCCACCTCTAATATAAAACAAATCTGTTCTACACTGGCAGAAGCAGCCTTTGGAGTGGGACCTATTCCTCACAGTACTGAAAAAAAAAAAAATAATACAGGGGCAGGTGTTGAGTCTCCAACCTTGCTTTCAGGAGGCACTGGGAGCTGTCAAGACATGAAGGAGCACGGCTGGCTGCCATGGGGGAGCTCTGGCAAATAGACTATGTGCTGTGTGTATCTGACACGGGGACCATCAGTCTGCATTGCCAGCAAGTAGACTCAATACAGATATAGTGGCACGTCAATGCCACAGGCTGCCATTATAATCAAACAGAGGGTGAAATGGAGCCGGGCACAGCTCTCTGCCTGCCTGCAGAGTTACCTGTTCTCCTTCCAAGAAAGGCTACATCTTGCAGAGCCAAAATATAAATGCGTCATGAGGGACGACTCTGTCCTACACCACTAAAAATCCAAAGACAAGACAGATAGGGGACCTAGCAAGGTGGTAACAAGCCCCAAGTCCTCCATGGCAGTTAGAAGAGTTCTCCTGCCACCCAAGTGGGTGCTTCTCAGAAACACTCCGAGTGATATCCCAGAAGACTGCCTGAAGACTTGGCGTGGACACCCAGGATTTATACTGCTCCCAGTCACAACCACTTTGCCCCCATGAATATTGTCTGCAAATGGGGGCTGGTGCCTCTTCATTGTGAAGGCCATGTTGCCCTTCCCAGGCTTTTTTTTTTGGGGGGTGGGGTGGAATCTGTAGCGAGGGACGAGGCAATGGGATGAGGTCCTCCATCTGGCCGAGAAGGGTGCAGACCCATATGTCCTTGGTGATTAGCACAAATAGAAACCAGGCCCCAGTTTCCATATCATCAAAGGAGGAAAGGGACTGGACCTAACCACTTTTCACCCTGGGGTCTGAAGCCTTTGTGCAAAAACTAGGCTTCTGAGCCTTAGCCAAGCAATTAATTGCATTAAAGCTAACACAGTGCAGATTACAGCCTTTTATTCTGTCAACCCTCACCCCACAAGAGGATCTAAAACTATCCATCCCCTTAGACTCCTGCAGCATGCAGGAGCAGACACACTGCAAAACGGAGATTGACTTGGTCTGTTCACACATACCCCAAAACATTATCATTTCATGTGTCCAAGGACACCTGTAGCCTAAAAAAATCTGTGGATGGCAGCTCTTCTGCAAAGTGGGAAGTTCTTTTCCAAATTGCAAAATCCTCTGTCTGTGACCATCGACCCTTTAGACTATCTCAGAGATTATCTGGCAACTCGCTGCCTTGTTTGTGAAGTGTTAGAGTGAATTTCTGGGGTGTTACGGAGGTGCTGCCACTGGAGGTTCTTTCACATCATC
This sequence comes from Astur gentilis, assembly GCF_929443795.1. Lineage (NCBI taxonomy): Eukaryota > Metazoa > Chordata > Aves > Accipitriformes > Accipitridae > Astur > Astur gentilis. Next base: position 46,383,162 of record NC_064883.1, on the reverse strand, counting down.
TTAAGAAAAAGTTTCTTGGGAAAGGTTAAATCGGAATTTATTCTGCCTTTGGATTAGTGGACCTCTTGCAGATTAATTTGATCTACCTGCTTATTGCTAATGATTGCCTTGAGTCTTTAAAGCCTTAAATATACTGCTGTGGGTATTGACATCAAGATGATTCCTCCCCTTGGCTGTACTATTTAGGATTTGACAGAGATTTGCTACAGAGGATGGAGCAGCGAGCCCGAGTTTTATTGCACAAGCAGCTCAGAAGAGCTTTTTCCAAAGCCAAGACTTGGGTCCATGAGATATATAAATGACAGTGTATTAGATTTCTTTCTGTTTCAGTCAATGGCAGAGCTAATGCTGGTCTCAGTCACAGAACCAGGTCTCAAAACAGACCCAAGAGCATGTTTGCAAAGCCCTGTGATTTGATTCGTTTGCTCTACCAAACTGACCATGGTAGAGCCCAAAGTCTGCTTGTCGGTCATGCATCTCCCCAGCCCTACCAACACTGCTGCTGACAATTAAGGAGGTCAATACTAAGTGCTAGCAGTCTCATAGAGAAGGGTTAGAAAATAGGGTGTGAGAGCAAGACCAGCGGGCCGATATCACCAGATGCCAAGGTAGGCAGGTGGTCTATAGTACAACAGAAGGAAATGCCTTTGCACATATGTTTTTTAATGAGGTGTTAATTGGGCATTGGGTGAACAGGACAAAGAAGCAACAGAGGATGTGGCTTGAGGTTTTGGCTGATGTAAAGCTGGAAGCTTGGAATAAAATGAAAGCTGGGCTTTTACGGTCCTTTGCTGTCATTTCCAACAGGAGAGGGACACCAGGTGGGCAGGAAACTCTGCTCTAAAATCACAGCTGGCTCTGGGGACCTTTCCCTCTTCTAGTGATGTCTCCAGGTACTCCCGCAGTGCTGGCTGTGGGAAGAGAGAGCTCTGAGATGCAATGGTGAAAGTGGGAAGCATCCTGGTTTGTCCCCTTCTCTCAGGCAATAGAGGGAGATGGGACAGGATGCCCACCCAGGAGTAGCTGGGTGGGTGCAGGATGCCTCAGCATATGGCCCTAGTGCCAATAATTAACACATGTGAAATTGATGAAAGAAACCAATGGGGGATGATTACTTTGCTACCCACATGAGAGAGCTTTCTCCCTTCTTCTCCCTCCAGCCCTACATCTGGTAGTGATTTTGCAGCCCAAAATAGAAAGGAAGTGGAAGAAAGGCTTAGCTGAGCTTGGGCCCATTTGAGAAGAATAGAGAGAGAGCATGTCAGAGGAAAACAGAGAAGGGCTGTTGGAAGGATGGTTTGTTTCCCATACCACTGGTGTCTTGCAGCAAAGGAACTTGGGAGAACGGATGGCTGATTTGCCTGGGCTTTGCGTATAGTGGTAAGGGCTGCAAACCCACCACCATGACTCTTGCATCCTCCTGACCCCTTGGCATCTGGAGTTCTGGAGCAGGAGAAAGAAGCTGTGACAACTTTGCTTTTTAACACAAGATCTTCCCCATAGCCTAACGTGAAAAACCAAGGTGTTGGGCCTTCTTCAGCTCCCTCCCTCGCATGCTCTGAGCTCTGCATCTGGGGCTGAGGGGGAGGACTGGGGTCGAGCAGAGAGGGACCCAGCCCCAGCCATGCAGTCTGGGTTGCTGTGGGAAAACTCACCATGCACCTTGGGCACCTTGGCTTTCAGGTGTCGTTCGCACTTAGCCTTGGCTTTTAGCAGTAGGAAGATCTGCTCCTCTTTGGTGATGACATCATCAGCATCCACCTGCAGTGATGGGGAGAAATGAGGTTAAACCTCAGCGTGCAAAGAGCAGCAGGACACAAACTTCCTAGATAATGCAGGCGATCCGAATGCAAATCCTCCTTTGCATCAGCAGTTTCCTCCGCCAGCCTTGCTCTGCGTATCTCAGTTTGCTCAGCAATTAGCATCCCAAGCAACACCTCTTACAAGATGCCACATGGAATCTTCTGCGGACATAGCAAAGGAAGCGCACACTGCAATTGCTCACGACATACACATGCACACACAGGAAGGGAGCAATTTCTGGGGTGGCATGCCCCAGCTTGCAGGGACGAGGAAAAATATCTATCCAAGAGGAAAAAACCATCCTGGTAAATGATATTGTACCAAGAACTCCTCTTAAGAATTGCAACCTGCCATCGTCAAGGCAGTGCTATGTCCACCTCTGCATGCAGGCCTTCAGCCACATGGCATCAGGCTCTATAAATATACTACCTAAATACAAGAACATACGTGGAAGGGGCTGCTTTAGGCAGGGCTGTGAGCTGACAGCATCTGCCCCCCTGAGACTGAAGGCTTGGGGAAAACCAGCCTGTGAGCATCATCCTGGAAAGACTAAATTTCTCCTCCTGTAAGGTCTCCAGAGGTCAAGTGACAAGAAGAGGGGGGACACGGAATGTGCTTTACTCAAAGCCTGTTTTACCCTCTTCTGTTTGCTGCTTGCTGATACTCAGCCCTCAAAGGCACTTGCTAGTCATAAAAAAAAAAATAATAAAAATTTTGCTTCATGGAGCTAGCATGTTCCCATCAGGCATGGCTGGCCTCGGGGAGCTGGGGGTACAGCTGTGGGGAAGGCTTGTTCTGCGAATGCTTTGGTTGTTATGGCATATAGAGCTTTGGTCTAATGCAATACGGCTGCTTTAATTTTCTGCTGTGCCTCTTGGGTACTTAGCTTGTGTGTCCCGCTCAGACATCCAGGGCCTGTCCCACTGCCAGATAAAGCCTGAGATTAGGAAGAACTTTCTCCCGGGTTAGTTTGGCAGGAATGGATGGATATTTCACTGTACCTATCCCAGCTACACTAGGATGATAGTGCCTTTGTTCATTCCTGCTTTTTTTCTCCTAAAAGAACAATATACTTACTCCTACATTCATTTTCTGCCCCAGATTTGAATGGATGATGCAGATCGTACCCTGCAGGTACCTTGTGATTTGCAGCATAGAAGGGGGTGAGAAAAGTTGTGGGCTGTGTCCATCTACTGGCAAGCCTCCCTTGCAGGCCCTAACCTGCAGGATCTGACCATCCTTGTGAAACTTTGGAGGTTTGGGTCCATCCTTGGTACTCTGCCAGTCATGGCAGAAGAATCTCTGGGAAGTCAGGACTGGCTGGGATCCTCACCCACCAGATCACCCCAAAGCTGGTTCAAAGCACAGGGGAGTCACATGTAATACCTTATAGGGCTCCTGAACTGGGGATGTTGGTAAGGCACTAGCCTGAGAGAATTAAGTGATGTAGTAAGCTGGGATAAATCACTGCTCTTCTCATTGCCTCTGTTCCCCTAATATTTGTCTGTCTTGAATAATCAGACCATAAATGCAATGAGAGCAGGTGCTGCCTCTCTCTGGATTTGTACAGAACTCGGCACTCACTCACTCGTAAAAGCATAACGTAAGCAAGAAGGGCTGCAGTACTGTTTTAAGCAAAGCAATATATTTCTTTTTTTCTTTTCTTATCTTGACTGTGCTGGTGAGACTGGCCACTGTAAATCTGTAATGCAAGACCTAGGGTAGCGCGCCACATCCTGATGGATGGAGCAGACCTAAATTTCAATGCATAGTACAGGCAGGCAAAGGAAAGACAAAAAACCCTTGTGAAGCCAGTAGTGATCTGCAGATGAGAAGAAAACCTGTCAAGAAACAGGTTGTAGAGCCTGTCCATGGAGGTGGCTGCTCATTTCAGTCCCTTAGAAGAACAGACTGAAGGGGGGTTATGACATTTCCTTGTACTCCCCAAAACCACTGCTAGTCAGAATTAAGGTTCCTTCAGTCATTTTAAGTTAATTCATTTTGGAAAGCAAGTAAGATAAACCAGCTGAAGGCCAATCAGTTCTCGAGCAAGACTTACTACAAATGACATAATGAGGGTTAATGAAATCCAGCTTAGAAGTAAACTCAGATTCAATTTCCCAGTGTGCTCCTATGGAGAGGAACAGTGGATGTTTGAGCAGCTGGTGTGGTAATGGACACGCAGATGGATAGCTAGATCTGATAAGGGGATTCTGAGTAAAACAGAAGTTAGTTTTTCATGTCCTTGGAAAAAATCCATGCTAAAAATCCTTCAGAAGTGGGAGTTGGTTTCAAAACCGCGTTAATGTTAATGCAAAACAAAGCCATCCCTTTCCAGATGTTTGGCTTGTCCACATTTAAGGCAACAGCCTGCATTTCAATTCTTTCATTGGAAATGTTAAACCTCTGGGTCAAAACCTGCTGTCATTTATATCTGCACAAAACCTGAGTGATTCCACCAAGGCTGGAGGAGCTAGTCTGGATTTATAGTGGCCAGAGGAGAACCTGACCTCAGGCATTTCAAATGATTCATCTCTCACACTCTTAGTCCTCAAGCTCCTTTGGCCGTGCTCTGAAAGTAGGGCAGCTCCCAGCCAGAGGGATGTATGGTCTCCAGGCCAGGGACAAAAAATAAATTTTACTTCCTACAAAGGGAGATAAGTCACCAAGCGCTGTGCTGTGCTCAGAGCTGGGCAGAATGGCTGGGGCAGAGCTCTGAACTCAGCCCAGGTTTTCAGCTTTCCTGAGCCCTGGTTACTGGTCTTAAATTTCCAAAACCTGCCAGAACCTTAAAAAAAACCCCAAACAACTCCCCATTCTCTTTGCTCCTCCAAAACTGGTTTAAATGCTAAAAGAGATGTTTCAGATGTGTCTTTTTGTGTTTCTCCTTGGTCAAGGAGGCTGAAACATGTATGTAAACACATATATGAATAAGAATAGAGATTTTCATTAAATCCCGTGTCTTCAAGGAGACACCTATGCTCAGGAGACTTGTAGGAAAACTATGCAGTCTGGCAATGCCGCTCCTTTGCTGCCAAATAACTCACATTAAACACCTAAGTAAAACTGGGCTGATAGCTAGTGGTTCTGAACTTCTTGTCCCATCCCGTCCCAACCCCACGTTCCATCCTTTGCCAACCCCCTTGCTGAGCCATTTCAATGCATCAGCCAGACTGAAAGCTCTCTGGGGACACAGGCCTGAGGAGCACACTGCTGGATCGGACACTGAAACAGCTCAGCCTTGGGTTCAAGAGACAGAAGGCAGGACAGGGCAGATACCCACAGCTGGAAACCGTAGAGCAGCTTTGGACCTGTCAGGTGCCAGAGCACTTCTAACTGTTCAATACCACTTTTTCCTGTGCATCTGATTTTCTTGCTCTGGATCTTCTGATCTCAAGACAATGCTGCCCTACTCATCTTTCCATCCTGGCTCTCAAAGGTTAAAAGAATTCGACAGGAACATTTTCTTTGCAACACAGATGCACTCATGATATTAGACATATTTGGATCTGGCTTGGCAAAACTTTCTCTTTGACAAACAATCTCAACACCTGATCCAAAAATACTGTGGGATGGCCTTGCTAAAATCATTAGCAGTTGCATATGCCAACTTTTTGGAATCTGAATATCCCCAGGCAGCAAAATAAGTGGCTTCATTTTCAGAAGTACTGAGGTGTGGGCAGCAGGAGTTCATAACAGGTAGGAGCTACTGCTGGTGAAGCAGCCACTGCTTTGGAATGGATTTGGATCCCTTGGGTTGGGAGACAGATGGGGTGGAGATACTGGCATGAGAAGCATCTGTAAGATACTGGGTGGTGCAGAGAAAGGGGGCTAATTGGTCACGATTGTGCAGAATTTGAGACCTGGGAGGCACAAGGTGAAGAGAACAAGATCTAAAAAGAAACAGGACAATACATGCTAGCAAATGGTATCAGTGGATTCAAAATAGGATTAGACAAATTAACAAAGGACAAATCCATCAGTAGCTGTTAAAACACCATAGCCTGGATGCAAACTTCTGATGCAGGAAGGTCTTAAACTGCTGATCACCAAAAGCTGGAAGGTGACAATCATGAGAGCTGTCTCTTTCTCTAAACATCCTAAACTAGCAGCTCCTTGGAATTGTCTGTTAGGATAGAAGATTGACTGAATAAGGCTAGTTTTATATATCTCTCTCTCTCCATAGGCCCTCTATTTTTCTAAGGCCACAGAAACCTTGTGCCCTGCTGAGCATCCAGGAACATACATGTACATTCTGGGTATCGTCCAGTTTGACATGCTCAACACAATCTACTCTGTATATTCTCTGCACCTGCTGTTCAGGACCATGAAAAAAGGATCTAAGAGGTGCTAGAAGCACTTAATCCAAGTGAGTGCTGCAGCCACAACTCACCAAGATTTGCATATTCAATGTTTCCCTTATCTTTTATCAAGAACTTCTGCTATGAGCCCACCCACTAGCAGCCCAACACCTCTGATTCTGCAGATTAGCCAACAGAAAGGAACAAACATAATATGTGTTTTCCAACATAATACCTGCCTTGCTGGCCAACTAGGAACGCCCAAGATGAGATTTACCAGTCTGAGGTATTCACCCAGAGTTCCCCTTATAGTCACCGATTATTTAGATACACAGATCAGCTGAAATTCATTCCCTCCTCAAACCACTGCCTAAAATAAAGCAGATCAGCTGTGGGGATTTTTTTTTTTCTCCTTTTTTTTTTTTTTTTTTTTTTTTTTTTTCCTTCCTTCCCCCTTTGGGCAGCTGGTTACTGCAGTAATTGGTCATGTTAAGTAGCACTGAGAGGATCTGTGGAACAGAGCTTTTGCTGGTATGAACTCTGGGGGCAAGAGAAGCATCTGAGGCAAGTCAGAAATAGTGTCACAGACAGGTACATCTCCCAAATCCAAGTATTTGGAAGTATGAGGTCATCATGTCCCTGCAGAAATTAATCACTCTAAAAGAGCTGACAGCAAATCCCCTTTCACAAGCGTTCCCTAACTTGCTTCAGCATAAATTCCTGCGCTGAGCTTCCTTGGCATCAAATTTGTACGAGCCCAAGTGATGGAGACAGGCTGGGCACTACGCAGGTAGGTGCAGAAGGACAGCTTTGCCCTTCACTCCTGGTTACAGACTAGGGGAAAGGATGGGGGCTCCTCCCTGGTCTCCCCAGTTCTGCAGTCAAAACCCATCTGCTACTCTTTCTCAATGTTTATCACCTCTCGGCTTTCCAACACTGTTTTTTGCCAGAAAAAAAAAGGTCCTTGTGGGGAAAAGATCTAGGAATGCTTTTTTTTTTTTCCCTCCCCCTTGTTCAGAGAAAGCAGAAATGCAGAGCAGGAGACAGGCCAAGCAGGGAAGGGTGAAATGACAATGCTATCCAGAGGCTGTTAAATCAGTTTTGGTTCAGCTTTTTTATTCCCTTTTCCTTTGCCCCCAGAGGAGGCCATGGGGTAATTATGATAATGTTTTCTGGTATTTCCATTTCATTGGCTGATCTCCCAGCCACTAAAGTAAACCCCAAATCTCAACGGGGAGGTCATATTCATCCTTGTTTATGGGACTCATTTTCAGAAATAACACTATCCTTTTTGTGAAACTTCCCTGGCAGCAACTCAAAAAATAGCTAAAGGCAAACAGATTCCTTGGTCGGGGTTGAGAGCATCACGGCCACTTGACGGGCCCAAGGCAAGGGACTGCTGGTGATCACCATCTTGGACAGCCGTAGACCAGGTAATCGCTGGTGTGAAGCAGAAAGGGGGTGCAGGCAGGAGGGGGGCTTAGGAGAAAGAAGGGAAATGTGGAAATGAAAGCATCGATGCTGGTGATAGGGAGAGAAAATGGAGGTGGGTCCCAAGGGTGTGGGACCAGGGTGGGACATAGGTAAAACCGGCTGTGCGGGTTGCACCCCAAACCAGCCCCGCTGATTTTGGTGGTCACCTCTGGAAGGGTGATCGTAGTGCTCTCTTTTTTGTGAGGAGTGAACCTGGTGGACTGGGGTTGGAACACAGAGACCAAGAGTTAGCCAGCTTCGGGGAGCACGACAAAACTTTTCTAAGGTTTTCCTTTAATGGTGCCTTAGGTGAGCTGGGTGAAGGCTCTAACTGAAACACCAAACCAAGCAATATAAGGTCATAAACCAAGTCCTTTTTCTGCAACAGAGACTGCAATTGAGCTGAGGGCATGAGAGGGAAGGAAATTAAATTAGAGCTTCATTCCAGCCTTGCTGATAGAGCAACCCCTCTCCTGAACTCTGTAAGGGTCAAGATAGTTGTTAGAATTAGGAGATTAATCTAACCAAGTCTAATCGAACATCAGACCTGCACCTGCCGCAGGTGAGCACACCTCTACTGATATCAGAGCATCAGGCTGGGCTGAAGGCAACGTGGCATTGATGCCAGGCATGCAGACAAGGGTGGCACAACTAAATAATGCCACAGAGTAGGGATTCAGCTGCCTTTGGCAGGAGCTGATGTAGCCTTCACCGTGGGCTGAGCCGAAACAGTCAGTCAGGAGCTCGTGGTGATGGGGAATTGCTCAGAATGGACATGGTTTGGTGGGCATGGATGATGGTTGGACTGATGGTCTTGAAGGTCTTTTCCAACCTAAATGATTCTATAATTCTATGATTCTAGAAGCAGGACAAGGTGGCAGGGTGGAGGTGGCTGGGAACACAAGGCATTACCTAAGGTTGGCCAGCAGTGGGGTGGCAACATGGGATGGTGTAGAATTGAGATCCTGACCCCTGTTTTTTATAAAAGGAATTGCCTTCCTTTGGATGAGAGAGGATGGATTCTCTCGATTGTTTTGTGATCGGGTTTTGATACCTAGTTTGTCTTCTCTGTTTTCCTACACTTTATGCAAGGGAGTGTTTGTACAAGCCCTGCATCTCCTGGCCACTGGAACTTGCTGGTTTACTCAGGTCCAGATGAAGCCTGGCAAGTATGGAAGGACCAGGGATTTGTGTGTGCTGTCCTGGACAAAATGTACCCTGTGCAATCTCTGTTACGGGGTCTGCTGCCAGTCCTATAGCAAAGTAGGATCTGCCGGGCTGCAACTCAACTGGTGATTAACTGTGCCCCGTGTCCGGCTGCATTTCACAGAAGAAATACGGGTTTGCTTGCCATTTGCTGGATTTGCATGCTGGCTTCTGCCATCGCTCAGGGCACATGCTCCCTGGCAAGCAAAACTCCTTGCTGGGTTCAGAAGGAGATCATGACCCCACCATTCGACTCTGGAAGCTGGCACTTCAGGCAGAACACATCCCCTACCGCCTAAAAGCTGCTCTGGACTTTTGCTTGGACTGGGAGGGTCTGGCACTTCATATTTCAGTGACAGCTTACAGCATCTCCCTCGTGGAGAGACAGAGCAGAGTAAATACACATAAATGGTATTTATTCTCTTCTAATTTGGGCAATGCTGGATTTGGCCACTGCCCAAATAATCTAATTCCCTCTCTTAATTTCCTGCTACCTCTGTACTTATTACCCTCTGCCTGCCTGTGTGTTATCAGTGCCTTGGTATAAAAACCATACAAAAACAACAACAAAAAAAATCCAGTGGGGGCAATTTGTTGCAAAGAGGAGCTAACAGGGCAGGGGGAGAGCAGGGAATGGTACTTCTTCTGCCCTGAGGGATTTAATTTAACTGAATAGGCATTATTTCCAACATTAGGGAAGAAAAATGTGGTTTGAAACCTATTTCCTTTCAGGTTAATGCTGGAAAGATTTAAAAATAAATAAAGCCGAAGTGCCAGTTGGCCCAGCTGGACGTACAGTAGCGAAAGCAGCAGAGGCACAATCCACTGCCAGCAGCTAATCGCAAGAGCTACAGTGCTGTGGTTTGCTCAGGACATCGGAGCGGCGAAGAGGATGGGGGGAGGAAGGTCGTTTCGTAGCAGGAGCCCCTGGACTCCTGGACAGGCCAGGTCCAGGTCCAAGAAAGCAGATTTGGAGCCCCCTCTGCTGCTGGGTCTGCAGCTCCTCTGGGCTGCTGCAGCGGGACTGATGTCTCTTCCCCACATCTGGCTGCAGATGCTTTGCTCAGTGCATGCAAATAGGGGCAGGGGGGTGTACGAGAACAGCGAAGCGTAAGTCTCGGGGGGCACTAAGCATCAGATTTACCCAGACGTGAGCCTGGCAAGAGCTCCCGTTCTTATCCCTGAGCTCTGCTGTGCCCCGTGATGGACGAGCACCCATCTCTCTCTCCCCCTGCCAAGTATCACCCATAGAGATGTTGCAGTTATGGCAGGAATTCAGATTTGAGAGCTCAGGCAGGTGGGTGCTGAGCTGAGCTCTCTACATTGCTGTCCTGCCGTGTGAAGCAATGCCTGTGTCTGTCCCTCACCCCATCCCACTTACAGAGGATGGGAATCAACCTCATGAGATGTCTTACTCCTCCGAAAGACTGAGCCTATAAAGGCCAGAATGGGACAATCAAATCAAGAGGATGCGAAGACAGAAGGGTGAAAGGAGGAGGAGACCCAAGGGCACCCAGGTGAAGAAGAGGGTGGGGGGAGAAGGAGTTGATGTGAAGGGGAAAGAAGAACTGGTTGGATCCTGATGAAACAGAACTCTGGCCACAAGCTGGGGAAGCACGGAGAGATTAGTGCACAAGCTGTTCTGCCCTCTACCTGCTTTTCCCAGCCTCCTAGAGGGTAAATGAAGTTGGTGGTTTTGCCTTAATCCCTTGACCACATCACCCAAACCACCGCCTGCTCCAGAACAGCGGGACGTCTCTGCTCCGGCCAGCCGGGCTGGGGGACCCTGCACTGCAGCTGCAGAAAGCTGAATAACTTCACGCTGTGTTCAGGGCTGTCTCAGCCCTTCCCACGAGTGCCCTCACCAGGCTGGCTGGTCCCTGCTCTTCATCCTACCCTCAGGTGCAGATCTGCCATGTTCAGGAGGTGTCTGCACGCTTTTGAGGATCTTGCCTTCCTGTTCCCCAGTGCCTCCTTGCCCTGCAAGAAGGACACACTCCTACCCTCAGTCATAAATCCATCCTCTCTACCCATGTACAATGGAGTCTGGGTCTCAGCACTGTTCTGCCATGACCCCTGTAATAAGAAAAAGGCCGGTGAATGGAAAGAGGAAATGTTGGCGTGGGAAGACGCGGGGCAGAATTGGGAGTGTCGCATTGTGTTACTGTTTCTTGGGGAATAGTACAGGCTGAGCTGGTCTCCTTCATGTCCCTCCAATCCCATTGACTCCCACTTTGCCTTGGGGAAGCCTCATCCTTCGAGCAGCACGAGAAGAGTGGGAAGAAAATCTGCCTGGACAAAGCACAACTTGCAGACTCACGATAACTCATGCCAAAGGAAATTAACTGATTTGAACATGGATGTGCTCTGCATTTGTGACCATATGGCAAAAGATTTCTTTGGGATGGAGTAATGCCACGACAGCAATAGAAGAGGACCTTTATCATCCTTGTCACTTCCAAACTCTTCAAGTTGTTTACCTGTATGGATCTCTTTCCTTAGCCATCCTGGCATCCTAATGCCTCTATTACTAAGTGATCTCATGATTTACGGTCAGCACATATCATTTATCAAGGAGAACTGACATTTATGGTGCATTTCCAGGACCTGGAGTTTTAAGACAACATCTGTCTCACCAAAATGATTGCTTGCTTTCCTGCTTTACATCCCTGGAGCAAATGAAGTGTAACCCAAGAGGCTGAGCTATGAAAAAAATCCTTCCAAGCAAGGAGGAAATTCACCACGACTGCTTATCAGTGCTGCCCAAGCAGAGGTGGTCTTCCCAGTGATTAGAGGATGGAGCTGGTGTAGGGAGGTCAGCAGTGATCACTACTGATTTGAGTTATATTCTTGGATCATAAATAACACACATCACACTCCGCACTTGTGCAACAGGATTACTGTAGTCAGGAATGATTAATCCCAACCTAAAGCTAATGTCTAAAATATTCACATGAATCACACCCTGAAACTGCCAGTTCTCCCCATTGACTACAGCGGTTCCAGAGGAGGACTCGCTCAGCTGGAGGCATCCACATGTCTCCAAATCTCTTATGTGAGATGAGACAAACTCTACCCTGAACTTCTCAGCTGGATGTCCGAGCTTGAGATCAGCTGAAGCCAAGGGCTGTCTCCTCTGCCTAGACCAAGTCAGCGGCTGCAGGCTTAAACCCAAGCTAGAAAAGCAGGTCTGTGCTCTCTGAGCTGCCAGAGAGATGCAAGATTGCTCCTTGGTGCCTACTTGGCAGCTGAACGTGATGCCTGACCCTCCTGTGACTTGGAGGTGCCCTTGTCTGTTGCTGAAGGAACCTGTATCTGTACCCCACTGGTTGAAATAATGGGAGGACCATAAAAAAAAGTAGAGGTCATTCTGACATTGTGGTTTGATTTGCCTTGGCTCCCACCCATACCTTTCTTTCATCTTCAAGGGATGATACAAAGCAGTGTGCTGTAAGACCCCGCATTTCCCAGCATGTGAGCCTTCTGTCTTTCTTTTTTCCCCTTTGAAAGCAGATGGTTTGTTTCGGTTTCACACCTTGCTGTCTACAACTACCAAGGCTGCAAGGCTTGATTTCTGCCCTTTCTTTGTCCTTTTACATTTTATTTTGTCCTGCAAAACAAGAGTCCAAAAGGCCATGGAGGGGGTTCTCTTGTGAAAAGGGAGACCTCTTTCCTCCTTGCCATGCTCCTACCACAGATGCAAGGACAATCATCTCAGTACAGACCCTGTGGTCCTGAAATTGTTTTCAGTTATGTGACAGATAATGTCACTTGGGCAGAGCAACAGAAGGGATGTATTTTTCTTGATTCTTCATGGGAAAGTCCAAATCCTTCCCCTTTGTCTCCCCAGTTCTCTTGCACCTCTCAAAAATAACTCCCTCCTCTAGTTTTCTCTCTTGGTTCTCAAAGCTTCAGGCACTGATTATTTTTTTTTTAAAGTCTTTCTAGGAATACCCTCCCTGGACGAGGGAGTTGGAGTTCAGCCTTTTACTCAAGTACTCGGAATTGTCCTCAGACAAGACAGATGGTTGCAGTCAGCTCGGCCAAGGATGCAAAGAGAGCTGTCTTAACACGCTCTGACACGTACTCCCTTGTTATCCTCCCACAGTGGAAAGTACCGATAAGAAGTGCACGAGAAAGATCTATATCAAATCATGAGATTAGAACTCTAGAAAAAGAGTACTTTTTACTTTCATTTTTCATACCAGCAGCTAAAGAGCTGGAGGTTATAAAGCACAATATGCCCTGCGGGAGTGTGCTTGGGGGGAGAATGTGAAGAGCCTCTGCTCAGCTCTCCAAACTGCACAGAAATGGGATTCTCTCCATTTCACAGCTAACTACCATTGCTTGTCTGAAACCAGGTCAATACCGTTAATGCTGAAGAATGAAAGACTCCCAGTGGATTGTCTAATTGAAAGCCATTCAAGACAACAATTAAAAGAAAGGTCTACAAGTAAACACCTGCTATTAAGTAGTAAGAATTAATTACCTATTCTTAAGTAGTAATACTAGCAGAAAACATTCTGTTGGCTTTGGTCCATGAGTGCTAACAATTGGTGTGCCACGGTCACACCTCAGCAGTCTTAAGATGCTCAACATTAGAGAAAATACAGATTCATATATAGAAATAACAAATATTGCATATACTTGTCGAACCCCATACATACAAATATTTTTGTTTTTCTTTCAAATCAAGCCAAACCAAGGTTTTCCTATATTGCTTGTGAAATAGGCATTAAAATGTTGACTATAACGTCATTAAATTCCTCCCCAGGTACAGCTGTAGAAGGAAAATCTTATTCTTGCTATTATTTACCACAAAAGTGACAAGAATCCCATTTTTTCTGAGCAGTGCAGAGGTAAGAAAATCAGATATCCCCAGAACACCAAGCTTTGTTTCCCCCACAATATGCATGGACGGTCCCGGTGTCAGGCTGCTCTGGCTCTCCAGCCATGCCCGAAGGCACAGCCACTCTCCTTTGTGAAGAGTGTGCCAGAATTGCTATTTCAGGATAAAGGTTTTGGATCCAGCGACTGCTGGAAATGTCTTGATAAGAACATCTCTGAGCTGCTCTGCATTTGTTTATGGTAGAGCAGTGTCCTTACTACCACCTACTGCTGGGAACTGAGGCATGGAGAGTGATAAGGGCTGGTGACATCGCACCGAACTTGAAGCATCTAAAATGCAGATGTGTCATTGGAACTTGACACTCTGGGTCTCTTTAGAAGAAGAGAGAAATACGCACTTTCAGGGAGCTGCTGTTCTGCTCTGCACTAGGGCTTTGACACTGGGATGGGATGAATCGTGCTCTGGACTCTGCTAGCTGTACTGGTTTTGCTTCCACTGACTCTACAAGAAGCCTGGGGTGACTTCAGTCTGAAGAAGCTAATCCATGTCCTCTGTAAGTCACATCAGTCCCCAGTTCACCGTCTGCCACCAAAGATCAGGCAAGTACCATGCAGCATGTGAGGGTTTGAGCCTGGACCTTTAACAGTGCGGGCACCTCTCCTCTCCCGACCCCCTCCCTGCCAAGGCTGGATGAAGCTTACCGAGCAGCCCTGAGCTCTCGAGATTCTGTAATGCCCAGGTTAGTGGGGTAAATCCACCTCACCGGTACGGTGTTACCGGCAGTGGCAGGTGGCGCGTGGCCCTCTGCACTGGACCCGTCCTGTGGGACTGATGGCATCCAGACCGTTTCTGAAGACCAGTGAATAACCTCATGGAGAAGTGTGGCATGTCAGATCTCACCCTCTGTACAGCCTCCCTACTTGTTTCCACTAACGATCGCTGCTCTGGAGCTGACAGTGTCATCAGCTCTGCAGTGTTATTTTGCAAAGGTAAAATTATTCCGCTTTCAGTAACAGCGGGTGTCACTCACAGCAGTCTGGAGGAGGGATTTGGGTTCATCTTTCTCAAAATAAATGTTTCCAAAATAAATGTCCTTGTCACAGGAAATGCCGGGACTTTGGACCAGTCCCAGAGGGAGACGAGGTGGACAGTAGCCCCCCATGGCCAGCAGTAACCCCAAGCGGCTATGCTTTTTGTTGAGCTATGAACACAGTCCAAGAAAATACTTGTGAAGCACTGGGGAGAGATTGGAAGCTGCTATCACCCCCAACACCCCGTCCACAGCGCCAATCCTAACTCGCAGCAATCCTGCTAACAGCAGCCCCCGAATCCCCACGGCCAGCCGAGCGGTCAGATGCCAACCGGCGCGTCCTCTTTGGCATGCATGATGTGAGCCACGGAGCTATTTTAGCAGTGAGGTCAGGTCCTGCTTGAAAGACAGCCCTGACAACACAAAGTCCTCTCTTTTTTGAATACATTCATCAAACAAACTCAATGTCAGGCATTTCGAGACCCAGCTGTTGCTGGCTGCTGGGCTTAGCTTTCAGGTGGTGGCCAGACAGTGGTGCATCAGCTGCCTCAGGCTTTGGAGTTTGCCCTCTGAGATTTCAATTTGCTGATGAGGTTGAATGGTTGTTCCAGAGACCTGTGAGGATTTCTCAAGAGGCGATTTTGTGTCAGCTGCTGCTTAACTGAAGGGGAGGGAAAGACCCAGCTGGAAATGTTTTAGTGTAGCATCACCCTTGGCATACCTCAACCGGAACATCACCCTTGGGCCGCTGAAAATCTCAAGGCAGAGCTGAGGAGCATCTAGAAAGGAGGGACGCTGACCTGGACAAAAGAGGTAGAGCAGTGCCAGGCTGTAAAATGAAGTACATCATGCTCTAGAGTCCACTGACTTCATGGACTAGATCTCCCTAAAAAGCTACTACACCGAGGACATCCCCACTTCATCATCTGAATCCCCTTATATCCCACCTGCCCTTGCAGTCACGGCACGTTCCTCATACTTCTCAAGCCTGGAATGGCCCCATATTGCCGGCCAAAAGGGAGGTAAGGTGTGGAGGTGACTCCAAGCTCAGGCAGCCCATAAGGGCACTTAACGGAGTTGGGGCAGGACGCGGGAGCCCGTGGGGTGTCAGGCAGCTCCCGGCACGGCCCGGCACGCGTGATCCTACAGCAGCAGCTTCAGCTCCCTGGTTCAGCTAACGAGTCACAACTCTGCACCCACAGGGCAAAGCATTCGCCAAGAGGCAAAACAGGCTCAGCTGGGAGTTCGGAGTCATCTTGTCTTACTAATTTGGCATTGAACTCTGAAGATGTTCAGGTCCCTACATACCTTTGCTACTCTAAGCTTTCTAGGTAACTACATCTGTATTGCTGGGAGTTTGAAAAGTGAGTGCAGGTGACAGCCTTTCTGCCTCAGTTTCCCCCAGGTACAGCAAAACTTCTCACCTTTCCTTGCCTCATCTGTTTTGACTACCTCTAACTTTTTTTTGTGCAGATATGTCTCACCGGGAGAGGGAGTGGTGGGAGGAGAGGAAAAGACGGATTTCAGAGCAGACAGCTACAATGAGCAGTAACAAGCTGCAGAAGCATTACGCTCTCTTCCCTTGGTGTCAGGGGGAGCTCTGCTTGCAACAGGAATGAGAAAACAGCTCCTGCAGCCCGAATTGCTGCTCCACAGCCTTCCCATTGGCAAATCATCCGCCTTTTTGTTCGAAGGCTTGACTGAATTTCCAATGCAGCTGCTCCAGGCCATGCTATGATTGATTTCTTTTTTGCCTTTTTTTTTAATTTTTTTTTTTTTTTCTCCTTCCAAAACATCAACTCTTCATCTTACAGCAGTCTGCTGAACCCTGATCAGTGATCAAGCACAAGATCACACCGTGGCCCCACTCAGCCCATGAATTTTACGAGGGAGGCAAAGTCTTGGCACGCCTTCCCCGCTGCAGCTTCGAGACCTGGGACACCACAAAACCTTTAGGTCAGGCTAACCTGCTCCTTTCCAAAACCCTGTGTGCATTTTGCTCTCTCAGTGCCAGACATCCAGATGCGTCCAGCCTCTGGTCCCAGCAGTTCGCCAGCCTAATGTGATGAAGATAATGTTACATCTGTACACACACAAATGTAACAGAGACACAACACTGAGCTGGCTTGGTGCAGCCCTCTGTTCTTCTCTTCTATCTGGGGAAGAAGTCAGCTGGAAGCTAAATTCCTTCTTCCCATCTTGGATGTCCATAAAGGGGCTTGGTGGATGCTCGTGAGATGTTTCTGCTGCAAATGGTCAATCCCACATCCCTCAGCCCGCTGCCCCAGTACTAGGGTTTGGGATTTACTCATGCCAGCTCACGTCTGCTGGTGGGATGCTACCACATACGGACCGCAGGGAGACGAGGAATTCATGCCCTGTGCCTGCCGTGCCAAGGCTGTGGGCCAGGCAGGTACGGGCTGAATGCCATCTCCCCCCCTGCACTATGTGTGCCAGCAGCCACAGCTGAAAGCAGAGAAACCTCGGTGGCTCCGACAGCTCCCAGCAAAGTGGCAGGATCTGTCCTCCTTGGGGTGCACCTCCACGTGCCCTCCCGTGCGGGACATGCTGAGCGGCAGCACGTCTGGTAGCTGAGGTCAGGTACTAGTGACCGATGGCAACAAAGGGTTAAGGCACAGCAAGGACAGATGCCAGCGTGGGTTTGGTCAGGAAAATAGTCCCTCGGTGGGGGTAGCTGCCACGGTGGGGGTCAGGCTGCTATGACCGTGCTGTGCCCATACATGTATGTCACTGGGCTTCATATCACCTAAGTTTAGAGGTCAGTGTAGAGAAATACGCATTTCCAGGGTGCAAGGAATCACCTCCTGAACTAGATATCACCAAAATAAGGCCTGTTTGTCTGCACTGGCTTTTGGCTATCCGACTGTGTCTGAGCATCTCTGCAACCACAGGAAGGATATTGGTTACGGACATTACCCAGGGCAGAAGGTGTTCTTCCAGCCCAGCGGCAGAGAATCACGCTTAGGAAAGATGCTGTGGGTCTGCAGGGGTGAATCAAACTGGCCGGCACTGTTCTCTGCGCCTGAGGTGCATGGGACAATCCACAACCTTGCTATCAAACTCTTGCACCCTCTAAAAGAGGATGGCTGCATCCACACTGTCCCTTGGGAGTGACGCCTGATGCACAATGACTTTGAGGTAGGGAGAGGGCTCTTTCCCCCGGGTGTAAAGCATCCAAGGAACCATGCTCAGCATTTAATGTCTGAGATTATCAGCATGAACCCACAGCCAGGAACCTTTCCAGTTTATATATAACTTATAGCAGTAGTCACTGTGTCTCTGTCACAGCTTTTCCAGGGCTGAAACTGGAGCTAGAGGGTCCAAAGGCAGAAAGCTGTGAAAATGAGAGTCTGGGCTAGGCCGGCTTGGTCTCTCTTGAAAATATCTTTGGTATATGGTGACTTACTTTTCACTTTGAGTTCTTACAGCAAGACACAGGTTCAGAGCCACAGTGGAACTGAGATCTGCAGCTACCTAGATGAGCGCTGAGAGTTTAAATAGTGTTGTGGATGCAGGTCCAGTATCTAAATGGCTTTGGGGAGAGTCGGTACAAGCTACAGACTCCTGGCAGGAGAAGACATGCAAATTACCGTGGCTTGTACAGGGTGTTTGGGGTGGCCAGCCCTCTGAGACGGGCTGCGCACAATCCCATTGCTTTGACGCTAGTCTCAACTTCTCCTTGGCTGCACGTAGGCAAGCGCAAACAAACCTTCAGAGCAGGAAAGGGAGGTCAATGAGGGAGGGGGGTTGCAAGAATTGGGGAGGACCTGAATTTCTGGCCTGCCAGAACCCCTCCCAACCCCAGGACTGAAACCCAGAGGCCGGCCCTGCTGCGGTGGAGCTCTGTGGCGGGTGGTGTGGAAGAACGTGGCCTGGTGGGATCTCCAGGGCGGCTGCAACACAGTGCACGTATTCTCTGCAGCCCTGGAGCGTGCGGCACCGCTAATAGCTCTGGAGGAGCCGGCGTGCCAGCATTCCTCGGCCGGTGCCAGGAAAGCCACTCCGAGTACACAAGGAGTTGGCTCCCCTCCGCGATCACATTAGAGGCATTCTCGGGTCTTCCCAGCTTGTGCTGCAGTAATACATCATCCGCTTCATTCTCCACGGGAGGCTTTGTGGACAGCGTGGGACGTGGGAGGAAACTCTTGGGGGAGTCAACTCGTGCACCGTCGCAGTGCACCGGTCCCCTTTCCCTTCCTTGCTGCTACTGAGAGCATGAGAGCAGACGTGCACAGGGTGGATTAGCCCCATTGATTGAGGACCAGCCTACACTAGACTACCAGAAATGTGATTTCTATTCCTTGCTATGCTGGGTGAGCTTCTTCCCTCTTCCCCACTTGTACAGTGGGGATGAAATCCCTTCTCTGACACCGTCTTCTTTTATGGCCTTGGGCAAATCATTTAATGCCCGTGCATTTGAAACATTTCATCTTAGTGGATTCCTGAAGGCTTTATGATAATTAACAGGTCTATATCTCACCTTCTGCCTAAGATGGGCCACAAAGACCATCACCTTTAATGAAAAGGGACAACTCATACTGAAATTACTGCATGTTCCAGAGTTTTCCCCAGGTGACTGACGGACTGCCTATCATAATACATGACCATACCTCCTGTTAGCATCCTTGGGAGCAACAGTGCCAAGCAAAAAAGACACAGCCAACAAAAAGTCATCTCAGCATGCCTCTCAAATATCTGGGACCTGAAAACAGAGAGCTGGAAGCAGATCTCTGATGCAGGTGTATAAATTTCCTTAGGACTCAAGTTGGTCCTGGGAGCATGGATCCATTCCAGGTCCTAGTCCTGGGATGGTGGGAGAAAAGCCCTGCAGGAACAGAGGAAACATTCCAGCCCGCATTCAGGTTTCTGCAGATGTGACTTCACTTTTCTTTCTTGAGGGAAATTTCACCCCATTTTTCTGGGAGCCTAGATGCTTGCCCAAGACTTTTTGGATATTCAGCCAACCCGTTAGACTAGGCTGATGCATTTTGCATGTGGATAACTACCTGCTGGAGAAGACAGCAACGGGCTGATCCCGTTCGCTGTGAGTCAGTGCGATAAGCACAGACAGCAAAATACAGCCGCTCGGGCAGGCAGAACCCTACCGGTCCTGCAGGTGTTGTGCCAGAGGATGCCGACACCGGCATCCCGCCGTCCCCGGGGAGCAGCTGCAGAGCACTCTCATGGTACTAAGCTTTCCAGGAAAACCAGGTTTCTCTTGGCTATGACATCTGTGTCCATTATATTAACTGAGACCACTGTGACAGTAAAACACCTGCAAATCAAGGTAGTTTCTAGCAGCAATGAAAAAACCAAACCAACGCAAACACCTGTTTTTATTTTGAAGGTGTGTTTTCTCCACAGGAGATTAGAAGTAATGTCAGCCAAAGCTTGTCACATCAGCAGCAGTCCTTTGACCAGCAATCAGACCAGGAACCTAACAAGCCTCTGCAGCAGCATCCAGGAGAGCAGCTGTACTCAGTGCGTCGGTCTGGGCTCAGGTTGGTGAATACGGCCCTGCTTAATCCCGAACATATCCGAGAGATGGGAACAAACGGCCCTGCTTAATCCCGAACATATCGGAGAGATGGGAACAAAACAAAGGCACTCAACAAATCCTGTGCTCTGAAGGACACAGAGTCTTGTCCTATCTAAAGAATCACTCCATAACAACTGATTATCAGAAAAGAAAAAAAAAAAAAAAAAAAATCTTCTTGGTGAGCAACTACTTGCGAGCCCGTGTTCAGGCCCAAAACAAGTGGGTGGGATGGCAATCCTTATGGGGCCTCCTATGGCTCTTTCTACATCATGGAGTGAGGATCAAGCCCATAAGTGGTCGTACAACCCCAGGTATTGTCTGGCTGTCAACCCACTGCAGCTCCAGCTCAGAACGCCCACACTATGCCTATGTGGAGCCAACGTGGGACATCTCCGGGCAGAGCAGCCTACAGCATAACGGGTCCAACCTGTTCCCCAGATGCTGCAGAAAAGAGCTCCTGGCTTGCGCCCAGACCTCTTCCCTTGCAAAGGGCTTGGGGTAAATAAAAGGCATCCCTCCATTTCTGTGTACATTGGTAAAACCTCAGGTGATGGCTGAGTGCAGGCTCAGCTTTCCTTGCAAGTGTGGCTCAAGCTCCTGCTTCCTACAGACATTGGTTATTTTCCTTCCAAGGAAGCTCTTTCTTCCCCGCCTCTAGATTGTCCCTCACCTGGGTGAGACCCACAACATTCACTCACCCTGGGCTAGCGTGGACAAGGATGAAGTGACTCAGCCTGCACCCCCTTGGGGGTCCTGCAAACAGGCTGGCAGAAAATAGAGTTAAAATAGATCATAGAGGAAAACCATATTATTACTATTACAGTCTTGACAGTCTTTTGCCCTCCTGGGTTTTCCCACCCTATTCCCCAGCTACGCTGTGCACCTCCAACACATCGGCCTTCCTCTGAGACATTGCCATGCTCCCACCACCCACCGGTGAGCTCCCACCACCCACCGGTGAGCTCCCATCACCCACTGGTGAGCTCCCACCCACCGGTGAGTTCCCATCACCCACCGGTGGATGCAGGCACTGAGCCATCAGGCCTGTTTTCATTGAATGGCATCCTAAATCGGGGACTCGGTAACGCCTGGGCTTGTGCACCCTTCTTTATTGGACTAAAATGCGACGCTGTTTATTTGGCAGTAATGATTTGTGACAGCCAGAGAGTTGCCTGGCTTGCTGCCCTCTGGGGAAGAGAGAGAGCCTCTCCTCTCCCTGTTCTGGGGCCAAAAAAGCTCTTTCTTTTTTTTTTTTTGCAATTTGCCAGATGCCTCACAGAAGTCTACCCAGATGGGCTGGATGAGGGGAGCAGCTTGGGTGTGACGGACACTTTGGGAACCCAGGCACCTTCCAGCCTTGCACTACAGCATGGCCAACAGGGGCTGCCAAGAGTGTAGAAATCACCGAGGAGCAGGTAAGACTGGAAGTCGCCTGCAGATGCTTCGGGAAAGCTGAGAGATAACCTGAGGATGATGTTCTGGGATAGCCATTTTCAAGAGGTGGTTCCCAACCTCTCATCGTTAGAAACTTGCAGGCTGAGGTTACAGATTCCCTCCAGCTCTAATTCCCTTCTCTCCCCTCCCAACTCACTTTTTGTAGTTGTAATCCTGGAAATACTTGCTGTCTTTTCAAATGTCCAGTCCCCTGGATCTGACTGCAGCTCTTGGTTTCCATACCTCTCTTGTAACAACAAATTCCTTAGTCTGGTAAACCTCTGAAGGTTTCTCGACGTCTTATTTTGTCTCCCTGTTGAATTTGCTCAGAAAATCCCCTTGATCTTTTGCTATGAGCCACAAGACAGATGTCTCTGGCCACCTTTTCCTCATAGGTGTCTCTGTTCTCAGCCCTGGCTGCAGATTGTGTGATGCCTTTGCTCCATGAGTCAATGCTCATTTGACCCATCTGTGACCCAAGTGACTGATTTCAGTGGACAGGGCTGTTCCAGACTAACCATAAACAGAGGCAAAATCAGGCTTAGGCAGATTTCCATGAAAAGCACAAGAAGTGGGGTAAGGGAGATTATCAGAAGAAATAATACACCCTACTGTTTAAGCCCCAATGGGGCAAACACGATGGATCTCCAGAAGCCAGATTCTCATACCAAGTAAGCAATGGTGTAAATTACACAGTAGACCTAAGTTGGAGCAATGCAAGTAGACAAAGATAAGATGTTGGGGTGAGGTTTCCAAAAAGGGTGTGAGGGACTTGGGAAACAAGCCAGTGACAGAAATCTGGATCTGAGCAAAGCTCTCTTCCTCCTCACACCAGAAGCACCTTTGCATGAAGTGGTACAAAGAAATTGAAGCTGCTATAACAAGGGTATGCAACAGCACCGGGTGGGATACAACATGAAAAGGAAGGTAGCTATGATCAGTTATAGGTCTTTCTAGGATATTACAGGGATCCATACCACGTAACTTTGAGCACCTGCAGCTCGGATACCTACATTCATGCTCTGGACTCCCTTGGAAGCCAATGAGGAGAAACAGACAGTTTATAGCCATGATTGATCAACTCTATTTCAAATGTCTACTTTCAGGTGAACCTAAATAATGCCTCATGTACATTGACAGCATGAACAAGATCTCCATTATCTATAAGGATACAGAAAGCTTCCTACACTGCGGGTGTCTACACAAACCCTGTGTGGAGTGTTTCTCATCTTCTTTGCATCCTCAGTCTCTTTTTTACACGAAACCGTCAATAACAATATTAACATTGGCATATTCTTTTGCATTCAGCAGCAATTCTGAGCACTACAAAACGGCAACTTTAGAAATAGATTCCCAAGGGAAAACCCAATCAAAAGGATGCCAAAGTATTATGTCATTCCTAGGAGCTGCAAGGCCAGTTCATAGGGAATCACTGGTTTGGATCTAGGTAAAATGCCTTAATACACACAGGACTTGTTGCCAGGACTCTGGGGTCTTCCTTTCTTTTCCCTTGCTGGTGGGACTGTGGTTTTTGGCCGTAAGGAAAAAGACACAGAGCTAGTCGAAGAGCAATTAGTTCTGCAACAAAAGAAATTGGCACCATTAGGAATGTTGCTGTTTCTTTGTACTGTGGTAGGTTTTCATTACAAAAAATAAATATACACATACAAATATTAGACCAATCTGTTTGCCTTGAAGAGATGATTTTTTCCCTAGGCTTAAATTTTTGCTCTCTGTGAAAGGACAAGACAGATTTTATGCTTTTTCAGGAAAAAAAAGAGAGGGTTTTTTCCTATGAAAAGAGCTTTTCAATGAACATTCTCATTTCGTCAAGTAGCCATTTTCCACTGGGCGGGGGGGGGGGGGGGGGAAGCTTAGGTAAATGTTCTGACCAGCTGCTACAATGCATCTTGCCACTTCAGTGGGCTGCTGCAACTTTAATTAGTGGTTAGGATAGTAACGCGCTGCGCGATTTTCTGATGTGAAATGCCGGTAAATGATTATTCCAACCACCTGCTGGATCCTAGTTTCTTCTGTTGCTTCTGTGTCTCACTGGGGTTTAGCAGTCTCTTGAGAGCTGCAAACCCTTTTAACCACAGGGACCAAAGATGGTCTTTTGATCAAGAGCACAGCAGTGCCGAGCGTGAAGAAGAAATCAGTTAGTGAAGGAGCAGATTGCTTTCCCCTCTCCTCTCCCACCTGGCAGAGCTTCTGAAATGGAGGCAGAGTGGTGTTTCCATGACACGACGTGGTAAAGGAGAAGGACCACCACTGCTGTAACTTCGATGCTGGACTTGGCCACTCCCAAGCATCAAGGTCACCGTGACTTATGGTTCGACCTCACAGCCCAGAGAAGAAAGGTGGCTGAACTGAGTTTGGGATGATTCAACGCATACGTGCTTTAGTTACTTTAGAAGGGAAAATGGCTTATTACCAAGATAAGCAACACCTGGGCAAAAGGGGCTGAACCACACTAGAGGGAGAAATTCAAATTAATAGAGAAATCAGCACAAGAAGCAATACATAATTGTCCCAGGGTGAGACTCTAAATGCAAACAAATTTAGCTAAAAGGCCCACTCCCCATCTGGCTGCATCACATATCGCAAGATACCAGGAGTTTCAACAGGTGCTTGTGCAAATACAGCAAAGAATCACAGCATCCCTCATAGCCTTAAAGAAATGGCAAGTGTATTTTTTTTTCACAGTGGTAGGTCAATGGTCCAATGGGACAAGGTGATGGGTGGTCCAACCCTGCCACTGAAATCAAGATAAAGCCTTAAATTATTCTGTGTCAGTCTACATGCACACAAATACTCAGGTTTTCCTGAAAGTAGCATGGGACAACATCTCTAGCTCTCCCTTCATCAGCACTGGAGCTATTTAAAAATATATTTCATCCATGTCTGTCTGTGTTGGTGCTTAACAGAAATGTGCACAGTGAAATCCTGGATTTTATCAGAAATCAAACAAGCAGTTCAAAAGGGGTTTCGTTTCCAGCTTCAGCCACAATAAAATAAAAATACTGAGCAAAAATTCTCAACAAAAACTAAACCAATCTCATCTCGTCTAAAATGTTAACGGGGGAGATGGATTCTATAATTTCCTGAGCAGAAAATTATAGCCATGCTCCAGCTCTAGCCCACTGTCAGGTCAGCTCAATTCTTGCTGGAGTCCCCTCCTCTTGCTCATCGCTCTCATTTTGCAACGTAGCAATATTAGTTGTGGGGACTCACCGTACCCAGGGTCACCCGGAGCTCCTCAACCACCTCTCTCACAAAAAGGAGCTGCATGAAGAGTTTTTTACTGCCTGAGCAGCTACAGCCACAGGGATATCCAGGCTGTGGGCTCACAGTGCCGGCCGCGTCCTGAATCCCACCCCTGGCTCCCGGAGAGCTGGTCCTCCTGCCCGCCGAGCGCACGCCGTGCCGAATATCTGGGTGTATGTCGGTGTGTGCGCACGCGTCTGTGTACGCATAAATCAGAGTCCATCTGCATATGAACCCAGGTGGGATGGGAATCCCTTCTGGGTTCAATCCCTTCACAGGTTCCCCGAAACCCCGCTCCGAGTTCAGGGGAAGGGCGACTGTCTGACCAAAGCCTCTGCTCCCTGAGCAGCTGCAGTACGAAAAGACCTACAATCTCTTCTGATGCATAAAGAAAGAGAATGGGGTTGGACTAGGTGACCTTTAAAGGTCCCTTCCAACCCAAACCATTCTGTGATTCTCTGGTAGGATAGACGCTAATCCTGAAATCAGAGCAAATTTGGTACAGAAAGGGCTTCGGGTTTTTGTGTCTGGCAACTGGCTATCCAGGCATTTCATCTATTACAGAGCAGTCACACTCTATTTTAGGCTCCTGTTTTAGGCTTCTTCATCTCCATGACTCTTGACTGGAAGGCTGTTCAGGAACTTTCTACGTTTCTTAGAAGCCCTTCTTCTAATTTCCAGCCTAAAGCTATTCCTGCTCATTACGCACGTTTGTCCGGGTATCAACAACGTGTAGCGTAATAATGTCCAGGGAGCAATAGGCCAGAATTTTGGGGGCACTGTCTGCATCCCTCTTGCTTGGGAAAGGCATCGCTGATCTCAGAGGGGTTCGTGGAAGCAGTCTTGGCTCTCCTGGTCATGTCTATGCTGTGGAACGAGAAGGGATGCCAGTGCCGCTGGTGTGGCATAGCTGGGGTCAAGATAACCCTGTGGTGGGCTTACCCTCCTGGGCTGTGGAATAGCATAGTTGTGCAGTGCTGGGACCGGCTGCTCAGCCTCCTTGCACTAAGCTAGCTTGAGCATCTGTGATTTAAAACAAGCTTAGCACACTGAATGCCATGCTCTTGGGAAAATCCAGCCGGGGATCCTGCATCGGGGCTCGTTGCGCGGTAGTGGCTTTTTCAAATCTCACTGAGGTGCTGAGACAAAGGCAAAGCTCTTCTGAAAGCTGGGCCTTCAAGGTCCCTTGAAAAATCAGAATAAATTCCTCTGGATAATCTGGCCTGATGCTTTTAAAAGTAATCTATCTAAAAGTGCCTTTGGGAGTGCAAAACACACGCACCATAGGGGAATGTGGGTGTCTCTGTGTGTGTGCATGTGCATTATTTTTCTCTATTTGCTTTCACACTTGTCTTCACAGTTGTTACTGTGCTTTGGGGGAAAAAAAAAGGAAAAAAAAAGAAAAAAGTCAGACAAGTATAAATTGCCGGCAGCCTTTTAAAATAACATTTAGAAAAGATTCAGCTGACTAAATGCAGATGTCTCCACTGGAACTAGTCACCTTGGGCTGTCTTCAGTGCCAGCGGAGATCTGCTTAAAATAGATGGTATTTGTGTTCGTTAGTGAATGACTTATTGCCGGGGAACCCCTCTGGCCCTGGAGCAGGCACCGGAGCGCTGGTCTGCCCAGTCCCTGGCACACCTTCGGCTCAGGCTTTCTCAGGCTGTGCCTGGGCTTGGGTCAGCAGTAGGATAGGCACCATCCCTGACATGCTGCTGGGACGGGGCCACCCTGTGCTGGAGGTGAGAAGAGTTTAATACTAAGGAAAAGTCCCAGTTGGTGTCCAGGCACTGGCAGTGTTTATTTTATTAGAGCCGTTGTTGCGTTGACTGCAGTGCCAGGCATGATTTATCTCCTCCTAAAGTAGACGCGTAAACAGGGCACATGAATCATGCCTTAAAAGTGCCTGTTTTTCCTCAGCGGCTATAAAGGGAGCCTGGGATATGAGCTCAGAGGGAGTGGTTCCCACCCTTGTCACCGAAAGTGAGGTGGGTGAATGGCTCTCCTTCCTCCTGCACCTCTGCATCCTCTCCGGCTGCCTCCGAACAGCTCTTTAAAATACCAGTGCCTTTCTGGTTTTTTGTTAACCGCCCCTCTCAGAGTTTATAAAGTTAACAGACAGGGCTTACGCAGGGACAGATGTTCCAGATAAGCCATAGCCTCCTTAACAAGGGTTTCAACAAAGTTTTCCTTCCAGTACTCTATCTGCCGGAGCCAGAGCTCTGCGGTGGGGAATAGCAGATCACCTGGCTGGATCTGAGACTTTTTTTCTTCTGCTGCTGCTTGCTCTGTGCAAAATCACTTTGCTAATCACCAGGCTCTCCTGCAAATGATGGTGACCCCTGCACTTGACACCCTGTCGCCTGCCCCAGGACAAATGACTTGCTGATCTCTCCATCACAGCCGAGCCTCCCTGCTACACTCGCTCTTTTCAGCATGTACAAAAGCAGATTATCATTATTTATGAGAAGGAAAAAAAAAAAACCTAAAAATATCTCACTGTATTTAACCGCCCCACTTCTCTACAGTTGAAAGCTTTTCCAGAAATTCCCTTTGGATTCAGAAACAAGCCAGCCACCAGTGTGCATCAACAAGCCTGTAAAAGAGCTAATGAGTTTTTGTCTGTTTGAAAACAGATTCTTTGTGGGGTGAGGTTGGTGGAGGGATTACGACAAACAGTGCCTGCTCACATCCTGATTTGGAGGCTAAGCTTGTGTGTCAACAAGAGGCAGAGGGGAAAGAATTTCGTTGGAATTGGGAGGATGTTGGAGAGCTATGAGACGGAGCAGGAAGGTGAGACCGAAGCAGGACTCTGGGGTCATGATTATATGCAAATGGCAAACAAAACTGTGAAAGGAAACCTGAAGTCAGGCAGGTTCAGCCTGCATTTATACTCTGCAGGTGAGCTGGCATTATCAGTGGGAAGACAAGGGAAGGGAAACTTAGCTATTGGAGGCAAAAGGAGTAAATTTTTCTGGCTCTGGAAATCCTCCAACTCTGTCATCAGGGAATATTCTTGATCGTGACTTTTGGACATTTCTTTAAAGATGCTGCCTGGAGCTCTGGGTTCAGTATCGCACTGAAAAAGGCCATTGCTCTTTTTTTTGGAAACAGGATGTATGCAACTTGTCATCACTAGCCTAAGACCTTATTCTCTTTGCTTTTGGCTTTACTGACTAAATGCCCTGCATTCAACTGCTTTCCCAGCAGTCACTAGGTGACCCACTCAGCCTACGTTTGGGGTGATCTTGATTTCTAGGAACCCTGCTCTGCAGTAGCCATACACAACCTTCTGTGATGCCAACCCTCAACTTCTGTCCGTGTTCTTTGGCACTTTAGGCCTGACTGACATGAACTGACCTTTCATGGTCATTGCTCAGCTTGGGTTCATCACACCTATCTCCAGACACATATAAGAGACACCATGACAGTCAGCTTGTCTCCCCAGGCTGATTCCATCACTGGGGGAGAGTCCTTCCAGCCAGCTACCACTCCACTCAAGATCTGAAGTCATGCACAGAGCAAGCTGACCCTTGATATAGTCATCTCGGGCACACCTGGAGTTGGACTGCCTGTCACACATCAGGGAAAAAAGGCTATTTATGCATCGCATTTCCAGGGCTGATCTAGACCTACCCAAACCCAAGCAAGCCTAGGGCTCACGTAAAAGCACAACATCATCCAGTTACATCTTCTCTTCTCAGCTTCTCATCCTGAAGCTGGGAAAACCAGTGCTGCATTTCTTTTGAGTCCTTCTTGCTATTTTTTCAATGCCTACAGCAGCTGAATGACGCAAATTCTCCCATCATCGGCAGCCCCAGTGAACCGACCGAGACACAGCAAATGGACCCAGAATTTCGGCCGATGTAAATCGAGCCACCCCACTGACGTCAGCTGGACTATGCTGGGGTAGGATCTCTTACTGAGAGACTGGTTCAGAATACCAGCGCTCTCACAATCACAATACATGATTTGTATCCACTAACATCTAGACAGATATGGCTATCAGCACGTGCAAATATCAGATTACTGTTTCCCCAGTTAGAAATACTCAGAAGGAACACTGGGCATTTTGGTGCACACCCAGTCCTGTGACTTTTTGTTGATGCATACAACATGCGTCTGTGCCTTAAATTTAGCACAGGGCACAGACTCCTCTCCATCTGAAAAAGCAGATTGGATGCCTCCTGAAAAAGAGACACCCCATCTCGACTGTGAGAAGTGGGCTTTGTGCTGGAATAACGGAGCAAAATTCTGTCTTGAGTCATACAGAAAAGCCTTCTGGCTTTTGTGTCTAGGAATAGCTCATGCTACCAGATCACTGAATAAATAGTATAGACACGGTGAGTGCTAGTTTTCTACAACCTGGTGTTTCAAGGACTCTGGATGCCCTGTTGGTTAATAAAGCTGAATGCGAGTTTCAGCTTTAAGTTGCTTTAAGCTTTAAGCAACTGGTTCAGTTGCTTTCCTCTAACTGATGGCCGATTTTTGCAGAGCTTACAGTCACTGGCTGGCTTTAAATCCTGAACTAAAAGTCAGATTTGTTTAAAGTTTTCCAAAAGATTCCAAACTCCTTGAGAGTTATAGTTGCAAAGGAAAATACCTGCATGCGCACACACATGTAGATGCATAACCAAATAAATCTTATTTCTTTAGAGGACCAAATTAAAAACAAACAAACAAACAAAACAAACAAAACCCCACTTTTGGACAGCTTATATACCCCTCAAGTTTCAAGCTTTTATTCAGGAGTCAGAGATCAGAAAATAAACCTGGATGGAGAAGAGGGGGGGATATTACACCACATATATTTAGAATGGTGTTCCTTCTACTTCTTCTGAAGTGTCGGGGGGTTTTGGCCACTTTGGAGACAGGAACTGGTGTAAAAAGACCCCAGCTGGGTTCAGCTGAGCCCTCTCTCTGTTCTCCTTGTGAGAACTGCACAGCCAGAGCAATGATGTCCCACGATAACCGCCACAAGATGCTCAGCCCTGCAGTCACGGTCTCCTAACTCCGAAAGCAGCTCTCCCCAGTGGGTAATGAGTCCTAATTGGCAGGTAACGAGAAGGGAAACAGGCCTCGGAAGGAGAGAAGGGGAAATGTGGCCTCTGCCATCTGGAAAGCTGGTCACTCAAAAACAAAGACCTGCAACAGGAAACCACTTCTATCAACACGGTCGACAGCCCGAGACAGAAGCCAAATGTCTTTAGTTATAAGCAGGGTCAAACTTAGTAAAGCAGATGGAGGAGGGATGAAATCAGAATGGAACAGCTTTCACTCCTCACGCAGGAGAGGATGCGTCTCAGGTTTCCAGAGACACAGGAGGGGTTTGGTGAACATTTGCTCAGGATCTCATTAGGTTTGCGCAGTACCTGAGCGGAGGAGGGACATGTTCCTTGTCCCACTCACCTCCCCTCGCCCCTTTACCTGCCCTCTGGTGCTAGCTTAGCCTTTTCAGTGGGAACTGAGAAGGAAAACTGATAGCAACACCATTCACTTTGGTCCAAGAGCACTTTACTTCCCCTCACCAAATGTGATGGTGATTCAATCCACGCTGAAAGATTTTGGCTTCTCTTGGCACCCCAGAAGAGGATCATGGCCAGGAGATCATCACTCCTGATGGTGTCAACCCATCTAGTTGGCATGCACCATGCTAACGAGCAGGTCCCTGTGCTGCGAGAAAAACTTTCAACTAAGGCACTTTGTAAGACTTTATGAACAATTTGAAATGGTAGGAGACCGATGTCATGTGGATGCTGTGGATGCGGGGGGGAAATCTGGGACCATGCTGTGCAGCACATAGCTCAGGCAGTGAGAAAGAGTGATTCAATGCCTCGAGGAACCAGGAAGGATTTACTGGTGGGAACGTAATTCTCCTGAGTAAATTGGGTCTTTTGGCTTGTGTGTAACTTTAATGACAAGCCATCGAGATGTAGGGTTTATGTTTCCTTCTAAAAACACCATTGCCACAACTCAGATGTCTTTCATCTAACTTTACCTACCACAGCACCTAAATTAGGAGCAGAGTTTTGTGGCAGCACCCATCCACCACAAAAGGCAAGGGATGGGCTCTGGAGGATGATTCAGCCCATCCTAAATCATGACTCCTGTTGGAGGAGCCTACAATGACTACTGGGAAAAGCTCAGCTGACTAGGTCTTAACTTAGGCCTCTTGGTACCTCACCACATTGTGGGGGAGAATGTCTTCATGTCTACAACTAGCCTTCAAGCTGTTGGCTTAGATGGAAGAGCCTTCCTTAGTAAAACACCACTGGCATACTTTGATGTATCCCAATATCTCCCAGTTTGGGAGGTTAGCCAGCTGGAGGACGAAATGATGCAGGCCCTTGTCAAGAAAGACAGCAATTCAATGGCCAAGGGTGACATCTGGTCATAAACCGCCCTCAAGAAAACATATTCTTGAGTGTGTCTCCCACTAACGGGTGTCCTTGCTAACCAACAACTTGTTCAGCCAACAACTTGTTCAGCCTTTTCGCAGTGAAGAAAGTGCTCCGAGGACTGCACTGCCTGAGTGTGGGTTTATATGTATGCAATAATATATGCTAGAAAAACCCAGAAGCCATGCAATTTTCATTCCAGAAACTCAGCTGAAAATAAACCGATGAACCCTTACCTTCCTTTCTGCCTCCAGCGTGGACAGCAGTTGTCTATAGATCACTATTTATGTGTTCCTGACTAGTGCTGTGGCAAAATGATCTGACTATGCCCAGCAATGGGGCATCTGAGATAGTACTGTTCGAATCCTGATGTTTTTCTTCCCAAGGGCAGGTATGAACTTTCCTTTTCACCTTTGGGCTTTCTGCTGGTATTTGGGTTCAAAGTCAATAGCTTCTAGACAAACACAGCCAAAAGCAGCCCCAGCCAGACCTTCTGGGCGTGCAGTTCAGTCCATCACTACTGGAGTGAGGGGAACCAGCCTGGAGATCATGAGCTCATGTCTTGCCTGGATTAGGGAGGAATCTTCAAGGAGACACTGAATAGCATCCACTCATTTTGTTTTTCACTTTTCCCGTGACAGAAATAGCATGAAGCAACTGCACAGATTCATCTTGGTCCCAAATAGACTTGCCTGCTCCCTTTGCACCAACCTGCCAGGCCCAGACATGCACACTGCTTTTCCACACCGTTCTCCAGGGGCTTCTAAAAGAGACAATGGCAAGTGCCATAGCTACGAGCCGTTTAAAAAGATGCTACCCGTTCCCTCTCCTCCCACACATTGTCTCCTGGTGAGCACAAAAGGTTAAGTGAACTTGGCACGTGTGAACTTGGACCTGGTGGGAGTTTGGAGTTTGCAACAAAACCCAAAGGCGAGCAAGCTGCGGGGTGGGATTTTGTTCCAAAAGGCTGCGTACGGTTCCCCGGTGCTGGGACAGGACACTGAGTATCTCGCCTGATTCTGGGAAGATGTCCTGCTGAGTTGGAGGCATTTCAGCTCAAAGCTGATTCCTGTGCTTTAAAGGGCAACATCTTACTCGAACTACACAACCTCAGAGTCTTGCCTTCGGCGCTGGCACGCGTGAGTCTTAGTCAGCACAGGGGTCTGAGGTCTACCCAGAAGCAAAAATCAAGGCTGAGACAATCACAGTGTTGTTTTCTGGGGAAGGAGGGGGAACCTAATTTTGGGACCCATAATTTTCAGCCCGTCCCCGTCCCCGTCCCAAGCCGTGCACTAAGTCTCAGAGACAGCCACCCTTATCCCATCACAGGACATGAACGGAGCAGCACCCCCAGGCACTGTAAGAGACTGTCCAGCTCCCGATCTAGCAGGGGACAGAAAAAAGGGGGAAAGGAAAAGCTTGGTGGGAGGGCAGAGAGGAGAGCGATGATGAGGAGCACTGGGAGAAGGGAGAAAAGACATAAAGCTGGGAAAGAGATGAATTAAAAAAGACAGGTCAGTGGATTAGAGGAAGACGAATATTGTGTAGACCTGCAGCTCAGGAAAACAGCTAGGAAGCAGAATCTCTTCTCTCCTCTGACACAGACTCATGGGGTGACCATGGGCACCTTCCTTCACTGTTCAGACTGTAAACTCTCTGGAGTAAAAAGAACACGCAAAATTGATCAGCACGGGGGAGCTCAACCTCCTTTGGAAATGCTAATCAGGAGAAGACATGGAGCAGGAAAATAAGTAAATAAACAAAGAGCATAGCCAAATAAACAAAGGGTGCAGCAAAGAAAGTTTTGATTTGGGTTTTGACACTATGCCCTGAATCCTCAGTATCTCTGTGTCCTGAGAAGGCAGAGGATTTGTCACAGCTGTATATTCACTGCTCCCTTCTGGTTTCATTTAGCCACGTGTTGAGCGTGCGCGTGTGTGCAAGAGGTGGAGCTGTGGACCAACCTTAACCCTGCACTTTTCTCAATTGGAAACAAATGGATGCTCTCTGTTTTCCATTCACTGGTTTTATAACAGTTTGAAATTAGACTGATGAGGTGTTTCCTTGCCAGCACCATCTATCTTGGTCTAATTACACGGGCTGTGCTAATTGCAGGAGCCAACCTATAGAACCACAGCATTCCTCTCCTGCGCTTCTAGGGGGAAACTTATGGGGAAACTCATGCTCCTGCTCACTCCATCTCTCCCTCCTGTTCTCTCTCTCTCTCCCCTGGGTGATTATGCTCCTGAAATGATAATTAAAGGATTGCAAAGAGAAGAGGACCTGGCAGAGAAACAGCATTCCAGGCTCTGGAGAAGAGCCACGGGTCTGGAGCCTGGCTAACAAAATGCAGAACAAAGACCTGGAGGGAGAGAATCCAGTAATCCAGCAAACGCGAGTCAAAGTGAGAAACAGCAGGTCTTGCAATGCTTTCTCCTTGGGGTGAAGGGATTGGGAAGGTGTTTGCTTCTCTGCTTAGATAATACAGCTTGAAATAGTAGGGGCAGTGAGGTGCACAGATACATTTAACCCCTGCAAAGCTGCTGCTGGAGGTAAAGCAGGATTAGGACACCCTTTCTTACAGTGAAGGAACGGAGATGCAGCGGGAGGCTAAGTGACACTACCAAGGCTATCCAGCAAGCCTGGCCGAGGCAGGAGCCTTAACCCATATCCAAACGTGAGGTTAGTGCTGTAACAGGGGACCCAGCCTGCCTCCCCCAGCAAGTCCAGCACCTGCATGGGATGCAGGAGACAGAGCGATGGACTTCAGGTCCATCCTTCGTTCCCTCCTTGAGACTGCAGAGGAGAATAGGGCTCTTCACCAGGCTGGGATGTGTGGGACTTGATGGAAAAGGATGGCTCCACTCTGAAAACAGGACACACGAAACTCCTGCTAAGACACACGATAACTGAATGGAGGAACAGCTGTGAAACACCATGAGCCGTCACGCACCTCCAGAGCTGGGGGCCCTAAAATGGCAGCTGGGGCAGGAGAAGAGGAAGGATCACGCTCAAGAACTCTGTCTTTTATTTCTTTTCCTGAGCACTTGTGACTTATCCTCTATGGGAAACAGTGCTTGGGGCCTGGGGACTTTTGGCCTGATCTTGTCTGGCTTTTCTTGAGTTCCTGTAAAGCAGGAATGATTGTGGTCTTGCTGGAAAACAGGGTTGGTAAAGTCAAAGTTGCCTTGATACAGAGGTGGGGATGTAGAAGTACAGATGGAAAGCCTTCAGTTTTGTCTTCTTTTTCTATACCTGGACAAAATGGCTGTATTTACACTGTCAATCCTGCCCTGTTGCAGGACCTTGTCCATCCTGGGCCCATGATTGTCCACAACCCTGCCATGGGCAGACACACCTTTCACTAAATCAGGTTGCTCAAAGCCCCATCCAACCTGACTTTAAACACTTCTAATGATGGGGCATTCACAACTTCTCTGGGCAACCTGCTCTGGTGTCTCACCATCCTCATCATAAAAAATTTCTTCCTTATGTCCGATCTAATTCTACCCTCGTTCAGTTTAAAACTGTTGCCCCTTGTCCTGTCTGTCACTACAGGCCCTGGTCATCTCCAGGACCATTCCGGGTGAGCAGTACTGAGGGTCTCACCAGCCCTGGCTCCCTCCACAGTCTCCCAGTTCACCCCAGCACCCTGGAGCATGGGGGCCTGGAGGAGATCCAGGGCTTGCTAGTTAGTGGCCACTAGACCTGCTCTGCTGGAGATTCCTGGATGAGAGCAAGCAGGTGACCTGCACCTCTGGTCCCCTCTCCCTTTGCAGAAGGGACCACGCTGGTACAGCAAAGGGATGGAGGAATTTCCCTGGCTTGTGACTCTGCTCCTGCAGCTCCCAGCTGCAGCCAGCCGACACAGCGGGATGCTTCGAGACGTTTGCTGCCATCTATGGCCAATAATAAATAATGCAAAAGCAGGTAGAGAGCTGGGGTCTGGCCAGCTGCAACTGGACTTTTCCTCAGCACTGCATCTCCACAGGGGTGCTTCTCTCCCATGGGGGGCCCAGGGCTGGCCATGGGGATTGGTACAGGGAGGCA
This sequence comes from Astur gentilis, assembly GCF_929443795.1. NCBI lineage: Eukaryota > Metazoa > Chordata > Aves > Accipitriformes > Accipitridae > Astur > Astur gentilis. The sequence goes on along the minus strand of NC_064883.1, from coordinate 46,347,791 downwards.
AGGAGGTGCTGTCCGAAAGAGACTTCACAGCAATCCTTTCCTAGCACAGCTATGCCACGAAAAACTTCTGTCCTGGGATCCACAGGAGACCAGGGTTCTGCTAGTCATTTGACTCAGAGCCCAGCAATAATAGCTATTAAGTGCAGCGCCAACAGAGAGAGGAACAGTGATAGTCTGGGGGCCGCGAATGATTCTGCACAGCTGCCCCGCAGGCAATACCCACACACACGCACACACACACACTTTGGAAAATATCTCTGCCCTTTCCTCTTGGTGCCATTTCTCTCCCTTTTCCCTTTTACGCCCTGGTGTCTCCAGAGCAGATGCCTGGAGCACATCCAACTCTGAATTTGGGACTGCCATTGCATCAGCATCCCCCAAACCTCAGAGAGCTATTTCAAATGTACATGAAAGGTTTGAAGGTGGTGATTTTGTCCTGGCAGGCCTGGCACTAGATCATATATCATCTCTACACCCTCTTTGGTTTCCTACCAGATCAGGTGCAGCCACTGCTGTAGCACAACCCTGTTTTCTGTGTTCTGGCTAGAGCTGCAGAAATGCAGGTGCTTGATCTGTCCTGGCTTTTTTGGGACCTTACAAGTCACTGACACAGTTTTAATGGTCCCGGGATAATTGGGAGAAGGCTGGTTGTTCAGAACAGCTTGCACCTTTGCAGCAGACCTTTAGCAAGTTTTTCCTTCTCCTTTGTCCTGTGCAACAAAAGGGAAGACAAAAAGTAGGTGCTCGAGGCTTGTACCTGCCAGCACGGTGGACACAGCCAAGCACTGGGGAATGGGCTGAGCATCTGGGTCATAGACTGGGACCACTGGGGATCTGGATCTTGCTCTTTGCAGAGCTGTGTGCCCAGGCAGCCGGGTGCGGGTGCTCATCTGAGAGGGTTTCAATGTCCTGCTCAGTCTGTACCTTAGTGCCTGGATATGTCTTAGCCTTCCTGCATCCGTACGTCACTCAGGGTGCTTGCACACCCCCGTGCCTGAAATGAATTCCTCGTGCAAGCGCCCCTGTGCACGCACACGCCGTGCGAGTGTCGGGGCTGCCCGCGAGCACCTGGGAGCTGCACAAGCGAGCGCATGGTGCCTCCCTCCCTCCTTCCTGGCCAGGCAGGAGAAAGCATTCCCAGTGTGGATGGCCACTGCTAATGGCCCAGGAATCCTCAATGCATCTGTTTGTTCTGGCACCGGCGCAGCAGCGAGGTCCTGAAGTCAGTTGAACCGCATCGACTTCCCTGCCAGGGTCACATTTCAGAGGTATGCGATTGGGGATGCCCCCACTGAATGTTTCCAGCACCTGGCCTCCGCCTCCTTCCCCGAGCTTGCCATCACTTCTGCGGGAGGGAAACCTAAGCCTTTTCAACACGGGCAGGAGAACGTGGCTGCCAGGAAAGTGATTTACAGCCCTGTGAAATCCCATCACCCAGCCAGCCCACGAGGCAACAGTGCTGCTATTGTGACAGTCGGGTTGGCAATAGCAGAGGACCCCTGGGCCAGCTCCTCTTCCTCCTTTCCCTTCCTCCCCTTCCCTTCCCCAAACCCAGGTCCCATGGCCCTGTGACCCTCTGACATCTGGGGGATGCGTGTGGCAAAGTCCGTAAATGAGCTCCACGGTCCATGGTCCGGACGGGTCTCTCGGAGCCAGCGTGTCTGCCGCGGGCACCGCGTTGTTTAACCTCAGAAATGAGAGAAACTGAACCCAGGATGGGGTGGCAGGGTTACCTACACCTCCCCAAGGAAACACCGTGGGCTTCCAGCTCAGTTCAGCCCAGCCCGTGGGGAAGTCTGTATCAAGAAAGTACTGGTGGGGAAACCAGGACCACTGAGCCCTCTTCAGAGCATCCTGCGGCAAGGAGTTTCCCACACCTGCTGGGTGAACTTCTGCATGCCCAACTTCAAACCATTGCTGTGGGGCAGGATAGTGATGTCTACCCATGCCTCAGACCTTAGAGCACCTGAAAAAGGGTTTGTTGATGCCCTCTCTCTGCTCTGACTTCTGAGGCAGCCAGGTGTACCCAGACTGCTCACTCAGCTCAGTCACATTCTTTACTCCAGGTGAAACAAATTTGGACTGTTTACTTCAGAAAGTGGAGTGGAGCTCAGAATGTGTCGAGGAATGGCACGGTGCTGAAGTACCATCTAGAGCGTTGGTAGCCAGGATTTTTCCAGAGCCCACACGTGACTTCAAACACAGAGATGCCCTGGCTGCCTAGGGAAAAGCAGCGTGTGCCCAAGAGCCCCCAGTAGATCTGTGGTAACCAGGTATAGAAATCGGCTTTCCCCATCTTACCCCACCAGCCTGACCTGACGATCAGCAAAGCTCTGCATGAGTTCTAGTAAAGTTAGAAAACTTTTTGATGCAAAGGACTGTGGATGCTAAAAGTTTAAGGGAAGGCTGGACAGATTAAAAACCAAACAAACAAAAAAAGCCACCCAGGTCCAGTATGTCCATGGGAAAAAAGTCTTGCTCAGGAAGTCCCTGAACTTTGTATGCTTTGGATATCGAAATGAAGCATTGCATTAGGCTTGACCTGTTATATGTTTCCAAAGCCATCTGCTCTTGGCCACCTACAGAGAGGAGACTCAGGAACCTTTGCTGAGCTGTAGGGCTGCTCTTCATAAAAAAAGCTGTGCAGATTAGTCTTTCTGCATGCTGCTCTCTTGGGTATGAGTTTTCCCCCTCCAGAGACCTGGAGCAAATGTATCTGGAGTATTGCACTGAGCAGGGCAGGAACTTACTGTGTTTTCTGTGTGTTTTGGGAGGCCCCAGGAAGGATTTGGTGCTGTTGTGCTGAACGCTGCGTGAGCACAGTGAAGACCTGAATAGGGTTTCCTCCATCCTACTTCAGAAACTGAAAGTACCTGAAAGTTAGAAGTTCCATCTGAGCTAATCGCCGCAGGCTGAGAGAAATCAGTCCTGGATGAGGACAGCTCGCTTTAGGAGAGATCTTGACAGCTGGATATTCCCTCCATGACCTGTATATGTGTGGGCTGGGGTGACCAGCTCAAACAGAAATGCTTATTTTTTTGACATCTAGAGAAAGGAGAAGTGCCTCAGCTCAAAAGACAGCACAGCCCTTTCTCCCTCTTCTCCCCTCTGGACGAAAGCCCCCGTGCGCAGGGCTGAACCACAGACCGATGGGCAGATGCCGGTACCCGTGCTTGTCCAAATGAGGACCTCCTGCAGACAGAAGGACCTTCTGTCATTTCACAAGAGAAAGGCGGTGGAGGGGAGAGACCCAGGGAGCTTCTGGTACTGCAAGGGCTTGTACGGTGGATTGCAGGACGAGAAAAGAGGAGGTAGGGGAAAGGACCAAATCATTTTGCGCTGGAAAGAGAGACAGGACTCCCACCAGACGCAAGCCTGGGGTGGTCCTCAAGGTCTTGTATCTTCCCTGCCACAGCTACCGACTAGATCTGCTCTGGTGGGCTGGTGCTGCAGGTCCCCACACCACTGCCTGGGGTGATGACTGAGATGCGTATGCACAGCTTATCTGTCATCTGAGCCAGGTTTGGTTGGAACCATTAACTTCTAGTGTCTGGGCTGCCCACGTGTGTGTAGGAGTGTTCCTGTTTAAAGAAAACATTTAATGGAGGATTTGAAGGTGTATTTCAGCAGGAAACAGTAGCAGCCTCTGCAATTGTAGTACTCCCTCCGCTTCCTTCTCCTCCCCTGCCCTCGGAGGGCCTGCAGAGCAGATCAGTCCTGCTTCATAAATATTTTACCAACTACCTAAATAGGCACCAAAGAGACTCTGCGCCACGGATCAGAATCCTGTCGCCAGACAATTACGCTGTGCCATCAGCGCAATGCCCAGACAAAGCCCCTGGGACGGTGCCAGCAGAGCAAGACACAGCATCTCCGTGGCGGTGACTCGGTGTCTACTTGTTATGGGGTAGAGAGGGGGATCGCTGCCAAGGGGGCCAGGGCGTCCCCTTCTAACGCACCCCTTGGCCCTTCCTCAGGACATTTATCCCAGCTCCTTTGTGTTGATAGGGGAAAACATGAAGAGCCTACAGGGAAGGATGCAGGCACGCTGTCCATCCAGTTGATGCTCTGTGTCCTCCAGCTCTCATCACTTGAGAAGGGTTTAGAGCATCTCTCTACCCTTTCTCCAGCTGATCCCTCCAAGGAATCCTGGGCCTCCCCCACATGGCAGGTGTAAATGGAGAAGGAAGGACCAGGCAGAGGCACAGCTTCAGGCTGGGGGGGATTGCATTCCTGCTGGGGCATCCTCTTCAAGGGTTCAGCCTCCCAAGAACATCCATGCCCTGGACGTGCCCTGTCCTTGCTCTGTGCGTGTCCCTGTCCTCACTGTGTTCATGTCCCCTCATCCATGAGCGGGACGGAACTTGCATGAGCTGCATCTCCCGTTGGAGTCCCATGACCACTGACCAAATGTGTTCCACCTCTGGCCCATTGGGGGCCAGATCTGATCTCCAACTGTTGTTTCCATCAGTTCACAACTGCAGGACAAAGATCCCTCTCTTAGCCTTTACTCCAGCCTTCTCAGTGACACAGGAGGGTCATTGCCCTTGCCATTGGAGCAAGCTCTAGGGTGAGTAGGAAAAGATAGCGCTCAGAGCACGAAGCCTGTCAAACTAAGCTTTTCCTATTGAGCCCATCGTGGGACATTTTGGGTCCTGGGACTGCTGAAGCTCCGCATGAGCTTAAGACTGAAATATTCTGTGTTTGATGAGCACACTTGTTTCTCTGATCCTTCCTGAATGCCAGTTACACCACGTGAGCTGAGCAGTGATGATGGGCTGTTAGGGTGCATGCTGTGTACACGCACGCAATACCTCTTGTAGCGGACCTGCTTTGCAGGATGCTAAATCGCTCCGTAAGTGCTTTGTGAACGAGTAAGAAAACGCAGGAGTGGTCGGGTAGCCATCAGTTTTTGAAAGCTGTAGACTTGCTGGGACAGTGTTTGCCCCACTTCTTCCTGCGGCTGCCAGAGGCCATGTGCAGAACTGGTGCAGGCCTGAATTTCAAAGAGCATAGCACAAAAATATCACTGCCGCAAGGCCAATTTCATTTACCAACCTGATGACTTTTACAAAAAAATAATACGTTCTTCTCCTGCAAGGCAGACAGAAATATGCAGTATCAGGCGTGCTTTTATTTCCCACCCTTCTGGGTATTAGCAAATGCATCTGTCTCTTTCCAGTCTTGTGCATCTTTTAGGTGCTTTAAACTATTAGATAAACCCGTGGTAGAAGGAAAGGAAATTGAATTAAAAATTGATCTGCTCTACCTCCTGGGAACTCTATGAAAGGCAGCATCCCAACATTTCCTGGGTTGAATGGGAGGAAGGAGAAATAATAACCCTTAAAAAGGAGGAAAAGAAGAGTGGGAGCATTAATTAGACTGAAAAGATACATTGGTTGCACTGCCTATGTACTTATGTAGTAGATAACCAGATGGGTGGTGCACAGGACCACTCAGATGCATGACAGGCCATATTTCCAAAAAGCACTGGTGACTGAGGGAGCAAAACTGGCACCAGTTCAGAGGGGGCTGGTTCTTCCAGTCATGTGCATGCATACATACACAGGTGATAATGGCCCAGAGTTTTTTGAAAGCATCTGATGTTTTGGGGGTCTGAACTTGCAGCATTTTTAGAGGGCTCGAGTCTGCAGATCCATGTGTACGTCTGGAGAACACGTCTCAACAAGACCTGGAAATCAGGTCCAGTTTCTGAGGACACAGATTTCCTCATGGATCACCTGCCTCGAGCACAAATTGAGGCTGGTCCAGGTCCCCGCTGTGTTCACGCACCCGACTCCCACGCGCCAGTGCTCTGCAGTGACATTATGTGCCTGCCCAGAAAGTCAGAACACGAAGCATATGTAAACACGCCGTAAAACACCACCAATACAGTAAACACAGTGAAGATCACAGGGAGGGATTCGGCTGGCCTGCATTAGCTGTTCTGCAGGGCTCCGGTGATACAAAGCAGCTGCCAGCTTGGTCATTCCCATTTTAGCCCAGCCTTGCGCTTGGGTTCTGGGCACGCTTGGGAATCTGCTCCATGGATTGCACCCTCCATGCACATACACGTGCTCGGGACAGCGAAGGGTGTCTTCAAGATACTGGCATGCTGTGCAAGTTCCTGGCAGCTCGGGACTGTGAATAAGAAACCCATTGAACCGAAGCCAGCTGTGGAGAATGTAATTACACAGTTAAACTGGGAGACCACTGGCAGTTACATAACAAAGGAAACCCAGCCTCGCTGGAGGCAAATTGCTTTTGTTCTGCTTGAGAAAAGCAGGTTTTGTTGACAGCCCAGATATCTGCTTTCAGACAGGAAGGCTTGGAAAGAGTCGCACAACAATGTCTTGCTCCATTAGATAGCTCTACCCAGGCTGATGGGCTTCCCTGTCCTAGAGGCCTGCCATTCTGGGCTGGGGCCATTAAAATAACAAGTCAGCTCATCTCACCCTCCAGTCATCACCATCGCCTGCAAAAAACCTTCCAGGAGCACATTAAAAATGTAGTGATTCATTTAGGACATGCTGTTTTCTCCCTCCTCTCCTTCCCTGAAAGACAGTTGCGTGCGGAGGGGATTGTCTGTGGGTTTCCAAAGCCTCTGATCAGGTTTCTTTAATCTATCCTCTGCTGGCAAGTTCCCTTAGAGAAGGACGGTAAAACTAAACAGGTCTTGGGTATGTAGAGGAAGGTGGAGGTGGTAGGCTGGGTGGTCTTTGGGAAAATCATGTCACTGCTGAACTGTTAGAAAGACAGGTCTGGTGGGAAGGACCGTGTCCATTTTCTTAATCAAATGCAGCATAAGCTCTATTGTAATTGCTTTGGCGAGGTGCTGGAGCTGTTTTAGAAACTCAGTGATAGCCTCTCTCCCTTCAGGAGGCAGTCTGCTCCCCTGCCCTACTATCCTCTGTTAGAAAGCTTCTCCTGACATTTAATGCCATTGCCTTTGGTGTAATCTAAGGTCATTACCTCTTATCCCTGAGGAACATGAGGAACATTTTTTTCTTTTCCTTCCTCTGTGCAGAAGCCCTTTATGCGTTGGAAGGCTGTAATCATGTGTCCCCTTGATCTTCCCTAGACCAGACGTCTTCTCTCCTCAGCCTCACAGATCATGAGTTCTCTGTTGCTCTTGGGCCACCTCAGGACACAGGCGGGTGTCTGTAAGGATGGCCTTTGCACTTGCGCTGAGGAGTTTTATGGCAACCAAAGGATGCTGTTAGTAATGTCTGCAGCCGAAGTTAAAGATTTCTCCGATATTCTGGAAGTAGGACGTGGAGCCTCTAGAAGGAAGGGATCAAGGTCTCAACGTTGAAACCAGGCAGGCAGAGTAAAAAGCAGAGGAACTGTGATTTACCAGCCTTTGATGCTAAGGACATGCATTGCCATGTTCTTGCTATGTTCTGAGTGAGACTGTGGGGTCTCATCCAGGTGCTGGAGGGGTTTTTCCAACATACAGACATGCTGTATATAGGCTGGCAGCTACGGGCTGTGAACAAGAAACCCACTGACCTGAGGCCTGCTGTAGTAGCCACATTGGGATGAAGTCACCTTCCCCACTGGATGTATGAGAAAGCATTATTCCCGGTCTCTGTTAACTAAGAGTGACAAGACTGCTCAGCAACAATGAGCCAAAGGGGTGCTTGTGGCAGATGCATAACCTTTGAGCCAAAAATCTTCAAATGTGCCCTCAACAACTTGATGGAGGCTGTGTCTACAGGTCCTTGGTAGGTGGATACAGGCTAAACACATCCCTGTGGTCTAAGGAGCCTTCTCAAGCCCACTGGGTCTTAATAGCATTGGCAGTGCTTGGCTGCAAGAACTGTGGTACTGTGGAACACCAGCTAAAGTCAGGAGGTGACAGCTTTGAGGCACTCACGCAACATGTAGTTAGACTCGTTGCTTTCAAGATGTTGTGGCACAGAGGACTTGCAATGAGTGAAGGCATGACTGAACCAGGATCTCTTAGGGAAGAGCGATCCTCTGAGGGTTATTGAAAGCAGAGACCCCAACGCTACCTCACAAGTTTGGTGTGTCAGTAGAGTGGACTAGTCTCTGACATTCTCCTGTGGGAAAAGCATTTTTCTCCTTTAAAGAGTTCTGGAATTTGCTTGAGTCTTTGAACTCTCATGACTACATCACATTAAATGCTCTGCTTTGTTGTCTGGGAGTTGGGAGGTCTCTGACCTCTGCATGAAGGAGCTGCAAAACCATGCTTGGTTGTGCTTGAATTCTAACATCCTGCCTTGTTCTTGAATTCTAACATCCTGCCTTTGATTCTGGCCAGCATCACCTGCTTCAGATGAAGGCGAAAGAAATTTTGTGATACACAGCTATTAAATAGTCTTCCATTGGAAGAAACTTCTTCTTGGCCTTTATTTAGAGCAGACTGGCTTATGTCCCAAAGCATTGTAGTATACCCCCAAAATGTTATCAATGTCATATTAGTGGTACTTCTATCCATTTTTATGCCCATACTTGAATCCTTCTCTACCTCTGGTCATAATGCAGTCTTATGGCAAAGAGTTCCACAGATAAAATGTACATTTGCATATTTAAAAATAGCATGAGGGAGGGAAATTTCACCCAAAGGCTATGAGAGGCTACCCCTCCTAAACAATCAAAAGTTTCATAGAGTTTTTCATGAGAAATAAGAAGAGACAGGAGACAGATTTGGAGAAAACAAACTGATGCCCTGCACAAACTCAGCTTATCCTGCTCAGCTGACCAGGAGTCTGAAACAATATCCATGAGCACTCAGATGCAGGGGGAGAGGGAAGATAGTTATTTCAGAGTGGCTGCTGAAACCACAAGGCTGTCGTGCACAGTTCCCGTTGTAATGATCTCTCAAATCCATTAACTGTGATTCTTTTACACTCCCCCTCCCTCGCTTCCTGGGTTGATTTGCAGCAGAGGCAATGAGAAGGCAGAAAGCTTCTCTGGCTAGACTCCATCCTCTACAGGGGCAAGCAGCCCCCATCCTCATTTTCCCCTCAGATCATCCACTATAGCTCTGCTGGTGTCAAACACCTTTGAACAGGAGTTGGCATAGCCAGAGTGTCCATGAGATGCACATCTCTCTATACGCGCTCCCCTCCGTGCTGAGGATCCTTCGCAACTGAAAATAAAGAAGCCCCATCTGAAATGAGACGCTAGATTCACGTAATAGATTTTGGAGGGGGAGGACAGGAAGATGTTATTTTTGGCTGCTTGCCTACAGCGAAACCAGCCACCACTCTAAAGCCAATAGATCTGTATTAGTGACTCCTGTGGGAGGCACAAGCTAGAGATTTACATCAGTTATTTGTAGGACAAACACATTTTGAGGCCACAGATAAGAGTCTGTTGCTGTTATGCTTATCTTTATGCAGGCTTGCAGCAAAATACATCTCTCCTCTGAGGAACTTATGGCTCAGGGCCCAGAAATTAGGGTGTAAAGTTGTTTTGGTGATAACTCCCTCAGATTTCAGTTAGTACCTAGATGCTTTGAAAGCCAAGCCTGAAGAAGCAACTTAGACAAAGGATAGAAGAACCAAAAAAGGAAGGGGCTTCTCAAAGTCACCCCAGGGTGATTGGCAGAGCCAGAAATAGCACACAGGTTATTTTGGTGCAGAGCCATCTCCATCCTCAGCCATATAAAGGTTAAGCATCTAACCTAGCGCGTTGTTCAAGGCTCTTTCTATAGACCACAAAGAAAAGCAGGAACAACCAGCAGGCGATACAAACCACCTTACATGGGACGAGAGGAGAGGTCGCACTGCCATACTGGCTATAGAAGAAACTTCAAGAAATAATTCTTTAAAGGCTCGATAAGGTGAGCTTAATCCCACCCGCTGGGCTGCGGTTCAGCAGAGACCAGCAGCACACTTGGTCTTCATCTAGGCTGGTGTTCCCGTGCCACGGTCCACAACAGCCACGACAAGGTCTTGACAAGTGATCCCTAGTTTCTCTACAGAACCAGAGTAAACACTATCATTTCCAACTAAAAGTCAGAGGATTCAAATCATGGTGGTCTGAAGGAAATATTGGCGGCTAACTGTTCCCTTGGCCACAGAAATGTGGAAACTATTGACTGAGCGGTGGTTTTCAACCTTTCCCTGTCATTTGTGAGCCCTTCACCATTTCTTGGTGGAGGTGTGGACCTTGTATCAAACTGCATGTCTATTAATGGCAGGCTTCAGGATTTTTATCCACCTTTCACAAACTTCTCAGTGTCCACTGTTGCCAGCGATTGGCAGACTCAAAAGCAGGGAGGCACGAGCTGAAGCAGCAGGTACTGTTTGTGGTTCTAGGTGTTCCTGAAGGGGATGGGAGTCTGTGATATAACTGCACCAGCCACTCTTCAGCGTTATATGACAATGCAAACAGATGGCAGGGACAGGCATTTGCCGTGATTTTCTCAGAAGTCCCTGCTCAAGTGGATATTTTCTTTCTGGTCTTTGAAATCAGTAGGTTTATTTGACACCAGATAAATGGCCGTTTTCTGGCCTGTTTTCCCAACAAAAGCATTTTTTAAAATTTTATTTAAAACACACTGTTAGATTTGAAGCCTAATATTCTGGACAGAAAGCAAGGCTAAAATTTTCAGCCTTGCTGCAGTCTCGGAGGGATTTTTATTGGTAACAACCGCTTGCATTACTACAGCAGCTGCAGGTTTTGATGAGGAATTGGAACTGTCCAGAAATTACTACAGCATAATCACTTAGGCCAAAATCCACCACAGGTACCTGAGCTGTCCTAGGGTAAGTCCCTCCAGCTTAGTCAACAGAGAAAGACAGACACTGCTTGTGAGGGGTGATGCACCCTTTCCAGGTCTCTGTCTTACTCCACTGACCGCAGAGAGGAAAATCCCAAATCTTGCTTTGCCAAAGGCTGTTCAGTGGCAAGAAACAAGGTGTTGAGTGGAACTCGATGCCCTGCAGTAGTTGACTTGGCCTCCAGCACCCTGCTGGTGCTGTGCCACGTCTATCTGCCCTTGGCAGATATCTTGGACACCCTGGGTGCCTCTAGATGACTACGTGAAGACAAATGCATTGAGCTTTCATTGCCTTCACGTAGAATGAACTGTCTTCCAAGGCTCATCGCTGTGCTGGCTGGAGCTCCACCGACAAGCTCAGACCACAAAGCCCAGGGAGACACCCAGACATCTCAGAGCAGGCAAGAGGAGTCTCCTGCTCAGGATGTCCAGGGGGAGCGGGGATGAACCTGGACCAGAGCATGGGGTAGTCTCTGCCTCTATAAGCTTCCAGCTCCAACACGGCCAAAAGGAAACAGGAGCAGTTGGAGGAGAAAGCAGTTCCTAGGTAACCCCGTGAGATGGTTGCAATACCTGCGCTCACTTACTCCAAGGCAGTCTCTGCATTCCCCAGAGACTGCTTTTAGCTCTGGGGTTCTTACTGTGACTGTCCTCTTTTAGTCACTTTCAGGACTTTTTTAAAAAACATTTTCAATTCACCCACAAAATGCAGGGTTTTGCTCTTTCCAAAGGCGCATTTCCCACACCTAAACATGAAAACTTCAGCGTCAAGATCTCCTAACTCTGAACATCACAAATGCAACAGAAGACCTAATCATCCCCAAAATGCTGAACAATGAAACCAATTTTCTTTTGAGGTATTTGCAGAAGAACACGTATTCTTATACAAACAAAACACACAGCAGTAATCCCCAGAGGAGCGAAAATGCAGGACGTTATAGTTTTCTTTAATTTGCCCTGACACTTTCCTCTACCACACAGTGACTGCACAGATGATGAACAAGAAAACAGCAAAAGAACTTTTACTTTCAGTAACTCCCCCAAAACTCTTTAGACATCTACTTTGTCAGCTCCTTCCAGAGGATGACTTGCTGAAGGACGTGAGGGAAGAAGATAATAGTATTTTCTTACTAATTTCCCCTACCCTTTAAGGACATGGGTAGCCAGCCATGCATCAGGACTGCGAGTTCTCACTCCTTTATCTGGTGTTTTTTAAGTCTGGTTTTCTTTGAGCCTTAGATTCTGGAGTCATATGTTGGGGGACACACTGCTCACATTTAAAATAAAAGCAAGCATTTACCTGCCAGGGCAGCAGAAAGAAGCTGGAGATTATTAACTCTAGAGTGCCAGAATAAGGGGAGGAAAAGGAAGAGAAATAAAAACGTCCCCTTTTTGAAAAGCTCATGATATTTTAAGGAACTGTCATAATTCTGGGAATATTTTCCACCTGTAATCATTCAAATGGGTTGCTGCGACAGGGTGTCCTTCACTGCAGCACTGGGTGCTACCTTCAACCCTCTTTCATTAGGAGGAGAAAGAGATGTCCATTGTACTGCAGGCTGAAGAGGTTTTTTTCTACATGGTAGAGGGGAAAAGACTTACAAGGTCAATTGTTGGCATCAACCAGCAAAATAAATTCAGAACAGACAGTGTTCATGGAAACCGGGAAGCCTTTGAGAACATCCTGCTGATACCGCTAACCATGATTCCACAAACGCAATATCACTGTCTTAAAAACAGGGAGGATGGCCTAAAGCCCGCTGTGGTTAAAAGATGCAACAATAAGAGTACAAAACCAGAAGCAGGTAAAGAACAAGAAAAAAAAAAAAATGGAGAAAGATGCAACACTAAACCAATAAGCCTGGGCTTTGCCTTGCAGGGTGGCCTGGCACCTCCTGTTCGGAGGCGGCTGCCGGCTGCCGAGACCACAGGCAGAAGCAGTTTGTGTCAGTCGGCACTGACGGTACCTGGCAGACAGACACGGAGTCTCCCCAGGGCTGCTCTGCCTCTGCCCGACCCAGCGATACAGATATCCACGGCATCACGAGCTCTCACCACCCAGGGTAGGGCAGAAATCAGCCATGCCGTGGTGGGTCTCACCTGCTCCCCTTTAGACGCCTGCTGTAGCATCTCTCGCCTTGCTGGATCTCTGCTGCCTATGGATGAAAACTGGTTTACCTCCCTCCCTTGAAGACGGAGAGGTTGTGGCCTCCAAAACAGGTGAGCTCCATCTCATCTGACTTCCAAGCAAGCCTGACCGTCACGGTCAGCCCCATGCTTGCTATGGGGACTCCTGCCTCCCTCCAGGCAGCAGAAATAGCAGGGAAAACACAATTTTGCATAGCCAAGCCGTCCGCACAAATCCCTCACAGCACGCTTGGGTCTTGATTGCAAATGCAGAGCCGTCTCTCTCTTCACACTACCCACTCCCCCAGCCTTCTGCATTTGCAGCGTGGGGTTATGATGCTTTTCCCACCCTGGGACGCCCCGTGCTGGGCATGGCTGGGCCAGCTCTCCTGCCTGTGTTGTCAGGGTCTGGGAGGATGGAGGGGTGGACGGGCGCTCTGAGACAAGGGACCACAGCATGCTTTTTCAAGGGTAGTCCCCAGAGGTGGCTGCACCCTGGCTGGTACACCGCTATCTCCGTATGATTTGCCATAACGGATCCCCCAGTTTTTTCCCACCCTGTGAGCTCACCCGTGGTGTCCTGTCATGGGCGGGGAGAAACCAGCATGGCAAGCTCTGCAAACCGCCTGCGTGGACCCAAACCTGAACTCCTGACAGCTTTCCTTAGCCTTCATAACACCTAATATCAGCTGAAAGCCAGACACGGCTGAGAGCCTGGTTCGTGCTGCCTCGGAAAGCAAAACAGCCTCAATTACAGGGACAATGAAGGGGCCCTGTCTCTTCTGGTCCCCCCTTCCCAGGAACAGGAATCCCATTTATTCATCTCCCAAGCTCCTGGCCCAGCCTTTAGGGCCTTGCCTTCCCACACTCCTCTGCTACTTCTGCCTGGTTGGTGTAATTAATTTGCATGCTCTCATATCCCCGCTTTCTTGCCAGCGCTGGTGGGAAGGGATGCTCAGCAAAACTCCCCGCACAGAGGATGCGAGAGGCAAGGCAAAGGCTCAGCAGGCAAATTTTAAAGCAGGCAGCCCTCCCTCTCGTACTACTGTAGGCAGAGCAGCCAGGAAACCCACGGAGAGGGTTTCTTTCTTCCTTTCTTTCTATTTTTTTCCCTCTTCCCTTCGCCTTTCCTTTCCCGCCCCCGTCCGCAGCCCGTCCCCCGTCGTCCCTCCCGGCACCATGCCTCCTGGAACGTCGCAGCTCCGCTCTTTCATGAGCAGTGTGTGGTATTATGACTCCGGCGATGCCGAGCCCTGCCAGCACGCCTCAAACCACAGGTATCTGATCCCGTCCCAAGCCCCGTAACACTGATTAATGTCCTGATTCACAACCCGATAGGGTCGGCACCATCGGTGGCCGAGACGGGGACACCGCCCCGCTCCAATTTTTCTCCTCTCCTCCCTGCAGACCCCCTTCTCCCTTCGCTCGGGGAGCCTGTGTGTGTGTGTGTGTGTGGGGATCCGTTCCAAAAAAACCACCCGGCAGCAACCGCGGGAGCGCGGGAGCCGCTAGCAGCAGCCAGGAGCTGTGCATGGTCGGGGTGCCGTTACAACAAGGCCAGCTCTGTGATTACGGCACATTAAACCCTCAGTGCGGCGTGGGCAGCTCTGGAGCATGACGTTCTCCCAGTTCCAGCCAGTCAGCTCCGGCATCTTTCTCGTCTCCTCCTTTTGCTGGGCATGGAGGGGAGACACTGAAGGGCTTGACGTGCTGCTCACCTGGAGCTGGGGGTCTCAGAGCCACGGTGGGAAGGCACGACCAGGAGAAAAGCTGCGGTGGCCGTGAATGCCTTGGTGGGAGATGGAGGGGAGGGAGGAGGAGGAAGGTCCCTGGGTTGAAAAGCACAGGCTGGGACCCAGCGCAAGAGGCCAAATCAACCCTGGAGCACGTTGCAGTGGGGCATCCGTGCATCTCGCTGTGGGGATAGAAGCATCCCCACACACCGGGGGTACTGGGCGGTAAATGGTGGTGGGAGTCCCAACAGAGCCTTGTTTTGGAGCTGTTGATGCCTCAGATGTGCCTATAGCAGGAATCCAGCCAGGCACCCGTGGAGCGGGACCTGCTGCGGTGTGGGATCCTGCTCAAGGGACCACGAGTACCAGCTAATGCTGTGTGAGAAAATAAATCACCTGCATCCTTGTCCCCTTTGACCATGCCCACATCCATATGTCTACAATATCTTTCTCCCAAAGCAGTGTGGCCTCATCCAAACCACCTCCTACAGCCCACAGTACACCTGGAATGTGCCTAAGCATTATTTGGGGTGGTGCGGGCTGGCAAGAGCTAAAGCAATGCCAGGGACTGTGCTGGCAGTAAAACAGCGTGGAGGATTGCAGAACAGCACTTTGTCCCTGGCCTGCCTGTTTTTTCTTATTAATAAAGGCAAAACCCTGTCAGCTGGGAGCTTCTTTAGGCAGTGACAGTGTCTCGTCTGTCCTCTCTCGTCCATCCTTCTCGTGGACTGGAGGAAAAGCCCTGGTCCTCAATGCTTCCTCTCCCTTGCCCAGTTCAAAAAGAGCCTCTTGCCCCATCGAAGCACTGCCAGCCCTTGGGATGGGAATGTCCCCTCCCTGTACGCTTGTACATACCCCTACCCTGTTCCAGGGTTCAAATACCAACCCGAGGCTTTAATCTAAGGCCTTGGACCCTCCCCAAAATGGTCTTATCACCTGCCATCTCATGACCTGTCTTCACTAGAAATATCATCTTTGTGTTGCAACAAGCCAGAGATACCAGCTTTGCCTTCCTGAGCACCACGTTTCCAGCCATGAACAGGTGATTTGTAGGAGGTGTGGGACCTGTTCCAGTGTCTGTCACGCTCATTTTCCCCAACCTTGCAGCAGCAAGGCTGGAAGAGGAGACACAAAATGCTGGGATTTTATGGGTCAAGCAGCCTTCTCTTCCCAGTTCACTCTGCTTTGCATTGCCCTGCAGGCTTTCTGGGACACATGAGCTTCCCAACCTGATGCTTTTGGAGGTATGAACTACAGTTCTTTGCCTGGTCCACTTTCTACAGGGTGTTAACTCTGAACCCTAAGAAGGTACTTCTCACTGGAGTATTCTTCCCTTCCATTTCATTTTAGATGTCTCTTTTGAAAGCTGGGGGCTTCTCTGCCCTCTGCCATCCAGAGGGACCTTGACAGGCTTGAGAGGTGGGGCCATGCGAATCTCATGAAGTTCAGCAAGGCCAAGTGCACGGTCCTGCACATGGGTGAGGGCAATCCCAAGCACAAATACAGGCTGGCGATGAATGAATTGAGAGCAACCATGAGGAGAAGGAATTGGGGGTGTTGGGTATAATGGTGTTACCAAGAGGCAAAAGGGAAAGTGATGAATAAGGAAAACCAGAAGAAAAGCAAAAGTTACTGCCACAGCAGTGAGATGATGCGTAATTGGTTCTTCTGGAGGACTGACAGTGCTGATAATGAAGGCTGGCATTGTCAGCAGAGTAGAAAGGATTTAGGCACCGGGCTGGGAAAGGTCTCTGTGCACACCCTGTAGACCTTCACCCCTGCATGCTCCCAGTGACAGTTCTGACAGCTGTTTTGCAGCAGATTTGGCTGCATTGCAATGACAGGAGGGATGGGTGATTCACCTTCATGGCAGCAGAAACAGGAAAACTGGCAAACCGAAGGACTGGTGAACAGTCAGTTCACCCTTTGGCTTGGCCATTGTTCTGCTTATCTGGGTAACTCAGAGCCCTTATCACCCCAGGAAGCGCTGAGTCAGGTCAGCCAAGCACATGCCCGTATTGACCCCTACGGAGATCCTCTTTGTGTTCAGACTTGTTGGCACCGAACCAGGAGACCCTTACCTGGGTGCAAAACAAGGGCTGACTCTGTTCCATTTTCACCAGCTGAAACGCTCTCCCCGCCCCCTGCTCCTCTGTAAACCTGAGTCATCTTTTGCTGATGACAGAGTAAATTAGCAGTACACAATAGCTGTAACTTTGAGTGGCCTGATTTCCCACTTCCAGTCCTACAAAATATGTGCAAAAGGCACTTAAAGTTCAATTTGTTGATCACACCAGCCTTGTCAATGACACCAAGGGATGCAAGGGCAAAATCAGTACAAAAATTTGGGTAGGAGAGAAGAAAAAGCAATCATCTATTGCACAGTCTGCTTTAAACACTGATGTGAAATTTGCTCAAATCTCAGAGATTCAGACATCATGATTTGGCATCCTTTAAGAATGGATCCAAATCCACAGCTGAATTCAGCTCCAGCCTGTGGTTTGAAAAATCCAGCCTGCCAGCATGCTTATCATCCTTCCCCACTGCCACCATAGCCAGAAACAGGAGCGACACTCCCCCCTTTCAGCTCCCCCCCCCCCAAAAAAAACTGTTCTTGTTTAAACGCTTTCAAGAAGGCATTCATTGCACAAGGCAGCCAGCCACAAAATAAGCTACTGAAGCATGGCCGAACATGGTTTGGAGAAGCATCTGGAAACTGGGGGCTTGTCATCTGACCCAGACCTCTCAATTTGCAGAATCCTCTCCCTTCCCATCCAGATGCAACCCAGGGCCAGGAGACCAGGACCAGCATGTGCCAGTTAGGCTTCTCCAATTTACCCTCCGGCTCTCTCCTTATTTCCCTGCACTGACACTGATTGACATCAGATGAGATTCTCTTGGCCCTTCTGCACTCCACAGGAACACCACTGATTTACGCCAGCAGAAGGCTCTGGCCCCTTGAGCTTTGTGGTTTCTATGATGAGGTTAAGGCAAATCAGAGAGAAAATCTGATCCCAGGAATAAAACAGAAAAAAACAACAAACATGCTTCATTGTGGTGGTGAAAGGCTGACGGAGAAACACCAGTCATGGTGGGAAATGAATTGGAGATGAAGCTGGTACTCTGCAGTGGGATCATCTGGTGGGATGCTCGAGACTGTTTAACAATGCTACGGCATGAGTCAGAGCCATGCCGTTATACCCGCACGCTCACTTTTGTATATACACCCGTACAGAACAGTTTTGCACCAAACCCTGCGTCTTTGGTGGCTGAGGAAACAAGATCTGGAAGCCCACCCGGGTTCTGTGGGGTGCCGTCACAGAGGAGCTGATCTGTGGCGGGATGCTCTGCAGCTCAGCGGGTCCCTTGAGGATATGGGGCGGCTCTGAGATGCGTGGACACCCACTGCTGACATCTAAAGCCAAGCAAGGGAAATCAGCCCTATTCTGCTTTGTCCCCATCCAGTGGCTAGCCTGGGTAAACAGTCCTGGTAATTTAGTAAAAGTGAAAATAAGCCACATCTGCATTAGATACAGTGCATCAGACCCTCTGACCACCTACGGGTGTGTGTTTTAGTAACCATGGCTATTTAGACTGGGAAAATGTTTCCACCTCAGTGCCTTTCTTTTGTCCTTTTCTGGGAAGAACAATAAAAATAAACCACGTTTCCAAATGCACAGAGTCCACCTTCATTCCCACAAGTCTTCTGTGCCATTGCTGCACATACAGAGCAAGAAATGCCTGAAAGCACGCAGAAAGTCAATGGGAGAGCTAAATCTCAACTCCTAGTCTCCTCTCCTTACTGAAGAGTCCATTTTAGAGCAAGCAATTCAGTGACTGTAACCTCGAGGGCACTGGAAGAAAACATGAGCTCAGAGAAAACTTTGGGGATATCAACTCTGAGAGGTTAAAAGGCTTCATAAGCTGACGGCTCTTGATAAGCCAGCAATTCTAGCTTTTGAAGCTCTAGAAGTTGGTCATCTCTTAGCAGTCCCACCGCTTATCAGCTCCCTCCCACTTTTATTTTAAATTTTTTTCTTTTTGCTGTATTTTTACTGAGCTGAGAGAAATTGCTAACCACAAAATAGATATGCTGTGTAATGTTGCTTTATTGATCTTACTCTTCGAGTGCAGCCAGGAGAAACAGGTCATTTCCTTGCAATCACTGGCCATAGCCGGTGTCTCAAAGCTACTTTAGCTGTGATTGCTCATTATCTGAAAGGAGAAGTGGTTTGTGATGTAGGAGTCAAGAAGAAAGTCAAGGTAAGGCTGGGGTGAAGCAGGAGTTTAGGCAATAAAAGTGGGATAGATGGAAATAGCATGTGAAGTCCATGGAAATCGGTCCAGTGGTTCCACTGAATTGTGGAATTTGATTTGTATCTTTGCAAAATAAAAGAGGCGACTGGCTATTTGCTCCTGGAGGAGATCAGGCATTGCATGTTTTTATTCACAACAGCAATGAATTAATTACTCTGCAGGTCAGCCTATGGTTTCCTACAGCTGAGCTGCCTCAGGAGCCCCACTACGTCCCTAAATAAAGAGGGTTAGAGACCATTCTCAGGTCGTGCAGGTGAGGGAAGTGGCAGTAACACGGTCTGGGTGCAACGGAGCCTGTGCACGACCCGGAGTCAGCCTTGTCTTTTGGTGGGCTTCCATGTGCCTACAGGGAGAGGTCTGAATGCAGCCCCTTGTGCCTTCCAGGTTGGTCAAAAATGTTGATTTCTTTCTGCCTAGCCTTGTGAAAGAAAGGCCAAAGACAGAGACAGAAATGGCAGAGCAGGCTGTCACCGCAGCGGGGAGATGGAGCAGGGGAACAACACAGTGCAGGGAAGCGTGAACAAAACCAGGTTCAAATGATGCTCCCAAGTCCAGGAGTCCCAGTCTTCCTGGGCAGAGCAGGGCCAGGGTGCTTCCAGCTTCTGAAACCCTCCTTCTCCTCCTGAACTAAGAAATGTCCCGCTCTGTATCTGCTACCAGCACCATTCCTGTGGTTAGTGTACAGGATGGGCCGGGGGCTCTCCTGGGATGCTGCAATCCCTTGAGTGCTCAAGGCATGTAAACCAGATGAATAAGTGAAGGCAAGAAGATAATGATTACACGACTTTCTAGTAGTCCTAAACAGCGGCAGAGTCCCCCAAAGCCCCGCTGAGCCTCAGTTAATTGATTATTTGTCCTCTGCTACATGCCCAAGAGGTGGTAGTTCCCTACCGTCTGCTGCTCCTTACAAAGTGCCTCATCCCTTAACCCGTGGCAAGCACGAGCTAAGTTTTGCATACCACTCTCTTTTCTACTAAAAGATACAAAAAAAATGATTTAGGTCCCAAGCCAAAGTTCAGTGAAGGAAAGAGGTTTTCTAAGGACACCCAGTGACTTTCAAACCTGCCTTTACAGATGCAATTGAGGCTGCTTCTTGCTCTCAGTGTGGCAAACCCAAGCAGATAAATAGACTGAAATGCTTGGAGAGAGGGGAAGGGAGACTGAAATCAAGATAACATCGAGGAACCCTGATTAGCAACAGGGCAGCCATGTGAAAAACGAGATAACCAGCCTGCCTTGCGTGCTGAGACAGCAACTCCTGTCTCCAGCCCTTGTCCCAGACACTGATCTAGGAGGAGGTCTTTTTCGAGGGGCCAAGTCTCCTTTTGATGAGCTGCCCTTATCTGACAGATGGCCCATACTCGAGGTCGTTAGGGTAGACGGACTCAAAGACACCAAATACCTTTGGACTTTGAAGGTTCACTTGTTCTGCACTTTGATAGGGTCAGAGAGGCGGGCTGGGGCAGGAGGGCTGCGTTGCCTAGTCCTGCCTGGCTCAACACCTTCCTCTACGTGGACATAGGGAGAACGGTTTGGCTTGGCCATTTCACTGTCCCTGCAAGGGACAGACCAGAAAGCAGGTTAAGTAGGTACCAACTGTGTTGTGTCTCAGCTTGTCTGGGCCACTGCTGAGTCTTGGAAGTCCCTGTTTATGGCTGAACTGCTAAATACAAGGGCTGGGTCCTGTCCTCGGACCCTGAAGCCAAGCGGCACGGCACACCTCATGTCTACAGGCCTGAACTCATTTCCCCCCTCCCCCAAACCCAAGAGTGTAGTCGTATCCAATACCCCCCACCTACGTTATCCTGCACCACCACTTGCCACGGTCTGCAGGACTCACCTGCCCAGACAAAAACTCTGCCAAGGAGCATTAGCGGAGTGCTAATGATCAGATGGTGTGGCTGATGGAGGGGACGTTCGGAGGTAGCACGAAGCCGAGCTCCCACTGAGCCCCGTGGCTCACATCATTGCTGTACGTGTATTTATTGCCAAGGAACGGGAGGTACAACAGGGATGGGGTGTGGATCTGGCAAGTGGAGGATTTGGGGGGGCTTTATGCCGGAGTAACTGTACAAGCACGATGTCAGGGCAAACCTGCACACATTGCTGGCCACTCATCCCTTCTTGTCCCCACTTCTGTGACCCAATCTCTCTCTCGCGCGTCTTGGTGATTCATGCAAGACTTTGATGTGCAGAAGCCATTCACTGACCCAGCTACAAACCTTCTCCTACACTTATTTTCATTTTTTCCATCTTGGGTTAGTTTTGTGCAAGCTCAGTGAGTTGAATCAGCTCATGGAAGGGTGCACACAGTCAGGAGGGAAGAAGGGAGACAGGAGTACAATCCCTGTGCTGCTGAAACGCCTTGAACCACAGATACTGGAGGGGTGAGAGGGAAAAGGGGCAGAGAGGTCCACTTTCTGCTTTGCTGGGTAAAGGGAAAAATGTGGCCAGAAAGACAGGCCAGCCTTGCAGAAGATTTCAACAACTGAACTATCACCTGAATGCTGTCAGAGGGATTTGTGTTACAAGAGGAACAAAGTATGATCTGTTAAGAGGATGCCATCAGTCCCAAATTTTCCTTTCTTGAAAATCAGGTTTCTGGAAGTCAGTCCAAGCTGAGCCTCCAAAGGTGAAGGAAAACCCTAAAACACAGAGCCCCTCTAATCACTGTCAAGGGTCAGCCTGGCCTCAGTGGAAATAGAGGGGTTAATGCCAAGCCAGGTATAAGTTATAAACTTATGCCAAGGTATAAACTGATGCCGAGCATGAGTTTTGGGTGTTTTCTTCCCATGACACAAGACAGCAAAGCTCAGTCTGACCCAGCAGATAATCTGCTGGCTGAGCTTCAGCCCCAGGGGTTATTTGTTTATTGCCACGTCATGAAAGGTGCAACACAAAGATCATCTATAGTACGGCAGCTCTTGCAAGGCCAGCTGAAGTTTGAGGTGTTAGGGGTTGAGATAGCCAAATGATATTACAACAGCCAAGTGGATGCAGAGGGAGAAAGCACATTCTCCATGTCAAGGCAAAGTATCTTTGTTATGGTCTAAACTTTAACACAGGCCGAATCTGTTGAGTTCTTTCTTTCGGTCAGGGCTTGCCCTAAGTAGCGAGTTTTCTTTGCTTTTTTTTTTTTTATTATTGTTGTTGTAATGGTTACTAATTGAGAGACACCAAAATTTCACTTGCAGCAGGAGCTGAGCAGACACACAAACCCCTCTATGCTTGCCCTTTTGCAGAGAAACAGCCCATCCAAAAGGGTGGGGGATCCCTGCTGGCTTCTCCCTTTGATCCGGACAGTGTCAGGGGAAGAGGGGGTTTGGAGGGATCAGAGCTCAAAAGGCTGAGATGAGCCCAGCGACAGCCGTGGGGTCGGAAAGCTGCACGGTCTAGCGAGTACCTAAAGACAGGGCGGACTTCGTCGCCCTCTCCCAGCCGAGCGGGATGAGGATGGAGCCATTCAGCAGCAACGAGGGCCAGTTCCCGGGAAGGGTTTAAGTCGGAGGCAGCTGTAGTCTGGCTCTGCTATTCCCTCCTCCTGGTCTTTAGGCACAAAGAAAATTCAATGACTGCAGGGTTTAGCTGGAGCCATAGCTCTGGCAGCGACTCCAAGGAGCGGGATTTCTCCAGCCTTACATCTCAGGGCCAGGGGAGGTGCGTTACCACCTCACCCCACACTGCTTGGTCGGAGGGAATAGCTGCGATTTGGGGGTTTCGGTGTGATGAGTGTTGTGTCTGTGCCTCAGATAACTTTGCAAACCAGGGACTGATTTCAACTGAATTTGGTCGAGGGGCTGAGCGGTGCATTTCCCAAGCAGAAGGAAATCCTCCAGCCAGCATCTTTACACCCTCGGAGAGTCCCTTATGGATACACCCAGCCCAAGAAAAGAGACGATACAAGACCCACAGCTGTGGGACGACTCTCAGCATCGTTTTTCAAAGGGACGTGGGAGCGCAGGGCGGCAGCGGCAAGGGCAGCAGCTGTCTGGGCTTGAGCTGTCTGGGCTGGGGGGACCCCTCCGGGACCGCAGACACACCACCCTAGCCAGAATAATCCCCCTGGTCTCAAAGCACCACTCCGAGGCTATTTCTAGGAGGCCAGAAACCAAACAACAACTGCCTGGACCTGAAAGGAACACCTCGGGTTTCATTTCCTCCAGCCTTGACCCCCCTTGCGTGCACAGTTGCCCTGTTGCTTTTCCTCTTCCCGACGCAAGGAGCTCACCCCAAACCCAGCCTGCTCGGGTCAGACTTGCCACCGGGCAGCTGAACTTTTTTTGGCTTGCTTGGGATGAAATCACAGCCCATGCATTACCCTGACGCAGAAGCTTGTTTGCTTTATATTTTGCGGTTGAGTATTTTATAGTCCAGGGATATCTGCTAATCCCGAAGTACAATAACAAAAATCGTATCTTTCATAAATACACGGGGCAGGGATGGGCACGCTCCCAAGCGTGTGTGGAGAACAGAACATTTCCGACATTGTTTCTCTGCACTTGGAGCCTGTCTTTAATGAAGTTAGACAGCTAGTCGGGATTTGCAGGGCCTCTATATAGGATTATTTTTTTATTATTATTATTCTTTTTATTATGGGCTGTGTTCTAAGGCAGAATATGATTATCTTTCCCTTCCAGCTAGAAATTATTCAACTTCAAATCCTTCCCCTTTCCCGATCTGTGAAGATGTGGGTCTGAGCAGGGGAACAACAAGAAACAAGTCGAAGAGCCAAACACTGTCTAGCACCTCCTTAACCCAGCTGCTTTGTCGTCTGAGCACCGGTGACCTGAGTATCACTCTGGTGTGAACTTTCCGATTTATACCAGACCTTCCTACCAGAGATAACACCAATGCTGGTGTGGATGCAGCTCCCTTGGGCTGGGATCCTTCTGCCCGTGACTTGGCTGAGCTTGTCCCTGTGTTTTTGGGTTATGCCTGCAAGAAAGGGCTCCAAATCCCTTCCTGACACCCCTTGAATTTCTGGGGGAGTGCTACAGCCTCTCTGCAAAACCAGAGGGAAACTTCTGCATTGCCCAAGCAGCCTGAGCGGGGCCAGGGCTGGGGAACCGCAGGCTGCAGCAGACAGCAAGGGGGCACGACCGTTCCGCTGCCAAAACGCGTTCCCCCAAAACGTGCAGCACCTTCTGCAAAGCCCTGAGCGCTGCTGAAAGGCGAGACACCCCCCCCCCCCCCCCCAGTAAAGCGGGGGTGCCTTTTGCTACCCATTTCATACCCCACATGGACCTGCTTTCTCGGGTCATGCTGAGCTCGGCTGACTGCTCCCAGCTCAGGCTGATACCTGTTTCCCAAAACAGAGCTATTTTGATCCAAAGCCTTGCAGAAGGCTGGTGGCTTTATTATTATTACTATGATGATGATGCAGACTATCTCCTCCAGTGACGACTGGGTTGGGGGCTGCTAGGCTGAGACTGGCAAGAAGAGGAAACAAAGTGAAAACCGAAGGGGTCGGCAGAGCAAACCATGGGGTTTTCGGCTGGGAGTGGGACATGGGGAGGTTTTTCTGCAAGGAGATCTGGCAGCAGCTTTCAGGTAAAATCATAACGCCTACATCTTAACTTCTCGCATGCCCTGCTGGTGTCGGACTCTACTTTTAAAGCTCCTTTTGCACGCATCTTCTTTTCAAGCCCATGTTTGCAGGGCTCTCTGCCTCAGGCCAATCTTGCTTCCCCGGCCCTTGGACCAAATAGCAGAATTAACCCAAATCTATCCCTTCACCCTCGCTGTTTAGGGAGGACTTCTCTGGATTACCAGGGGAGGTGGAGGAGAGCAGATCTTTGCCCAATACTTTACCCCACATCAAAGCCGGCCGTCTGTCCCTCTCAGCTGCCCCTCAAAAGCTCAGGGCAGGGATGCTGATCTCGCTATGGATTTTGCGTGGCTGCAGGCTTGGGAGGGGGGGGCGGGGGAAGCAGGGGGACACACGAATTCTGCACACACACTTGTCATTCTGAGAGGACTCAATCCCACAGCATTTTCCCATGTGCTGAATTTCCCACCCTGGTTTACAGTTAATGCAGGGACACGCAGCCCGCGTGCTGCAGAGAAGTGATTCAGCTGCCAGCGTCCTGCCCCATGATGTTCCAGTGCCATAGGCCATCAGAGAAACTATTTCCCATCCCTACTTCAGCACTCTTGCTTCAAAAAGTGCCTTTACTATCACCTTTGGTGGCTGACAAAAAGGAATAATGGGACCGACAGCTTCAGATTTAGGTCGCATCGTGCTCTTCCCGATCTCGGCATCACCAACTCTCAGATGCAAAGCGACCGATCTGCGAAAAGCCCAGCAATTAGGGTCACGGCTCTAAAGATTCAAGTCTTCCAGGCTCAGACAGATGAATTGTGCCCTGAAGCTCTGAGCGGTCGGCTGCCTCAGTCTGCGGGAATCCTCCTGACTCCAACCCCACAACAGAACTTTGCTTTGCTCTGCTGGGGGAGTGAAAAATTGGGTACCACTTTTAGCTTAGCCCAAAGCTGCCACGGAACCTGTCTCTAAATTAAGTACTTGCATCCCCATCCTTCTGCAACTGCCCTCATTGATTTTTGCTTGTTGCTTCTAGGAGAGAAGCACTTGGTGACTTCTATTGATGGCAGCACATGAAACACACTCAGATCCACTAGCCAAATATCAAGTATATATACAACCCTTCTTACAGTGTAGCTACCAAGATACCACTGTGCTGAAACATGCAGTCAATACCATTCTGTGTTTTCAAAGTTCATTTAAAAACCAAGTTAGTTTGGGAAAGAAACAACAACAGAAAAAAAAAAAAAAAAAAGAATCAGGCTCTAGGCACCCTGCAAGTTGTCCCCCGCCTCGCAAGTTGTTGTACAGTGGGATGACATGGGGCTGACCTTCTTATTCTGCCTAAGTGGATGCTAGAAGGGACACACGCCATCTCTGCAGCCCCTGAATTGTCAGGACAACTTTTCAGACCTTCCGGCAACTCCTTCAGCTGTCAATGGTGGGTTTGAAAAGCAAGGGAAGTGTCTGAACCATGAACTTCAGCCTGGGCCTAATTAAACCCATTGGGGTTTCTAGTGGCAGGACCCCAAATCAGTGCAGGAGGGGATCAGGCTTTTGGACACAAAACAGAAGAAATGCTCTCATGCATTCTGTAGCTAGCCCTTCCCAGCAAATTTCCCCGCTTTCTCGTGCCTCTGTGATTCTGGCGGCATTATTCCTGATTTATGCCCAGGTCCGGCTCGCCCTGAGCCGGTGCATGGGACACGCTCAGCTGCTCCAGCCGTGAGCCCTTCTCACCGACAAACGCTGCTGAGCAAATCACTTGTGATGTGAAAATGTCTGTTGTGATGGGGGTGTGAAAAATAAAATACCCACTGGGAACACGAGACAGCTGACACTTGGCTCACGGGCTGGTCCTCTGCACCTTCTGGAGGTACTGGGATGTACTGGGAGAGGGGACTGGGACTGGAGATGCACTCCACAGCCTCACCTAGCTTTTCTGGGTCCTGAAGTTTGCCGAGCTCCAATCTGGCTGTTTCACGAACCTGATTTTCCCTGGTACCAACTAAGACACCAAAGCTAGCAGGAATTTTGGTGCTGAATTCAGCGGCAGCAGGGCTGTGGAGGTGGGGGGTAGCAGGTGCTACAGGACCTACCCAAAGTCACGATATGGCCCCGAAGCCAGCCATGGTCACGGAGATGCTAATCCTACCCCAGAACAGGGGAGAAACCTCGACCGTCACTAAACCCTCAAGAACTCTATAAGTGGTCCTCCCAATTTCCCCAATTCCCTTGGGGTTTTGAAAGGTTTATTTGTGCTTAGAGACAGAGCAAGACAGGGATGGACTGCAACAATGATTGTTTTCCAAGGAGCTGTTTCTTCTCATTTATTGATGAGATGGTTCCCTCTAGCACCATGCTGGACGTCTGGGGGAAATACCCTCCCCACCAACCCGCACAACGTCCCAAGCAACCCTACCAAACCCAGGGGACAGAGCCCAGCGGGATGGTTCCTGGAGGGTCAGGGAGGTCCTGGCCGGAGCCAGGGTCAGGATGAGCCCACTCCCTTTCAAGCATCACATCTCCATCCCTGATGGAAAGCACACGCCGCTTGAGGTGGTGGTGGTGCCCCTTCCTCCGCCAGAAGGCACTGGGAAACGCTAGCAGTAGCGGTGGTTCCAGGGATGGAGAAAGCAAGGAGAGCACGTGTCAAAGCAGCGTGCTCATCGGTGGGTTCATATCTGGTGGCCGATTCCGTGTGACATTTCCCTTCACTTCTGCAGAAGGGCTTTGGAGAACACTCGGGGCTGCAGAGGTGGCGTCTGTAGGTCTTAGCCCATTCCCCCTCGCCACCATCAAGGCAGTTTTGGCAGATTTTAGCCCTTTTTTGCTACCTCTGGAGAGATATTCTCTCTCGGTGTGTGCAGGAACAGGTGAAAACAGTGCCGAGTAGCAAAGGGTTAATACTACTTTCATGCTCGGGAGTGTAAACTGTCTGCAAGCCCTGCACTCTGAGGTCCTCTCCAAATTTAATCCCAAAGAGGAAGGCACTGTTTTGCTGAGATTAGGCAGATTTGCAGATTAAGAAGATTAAATCAAAATTAAATTTGTCATCTTGGGGAGGGGCGTGGATAAAAAAAAAGAAAAAGAAAAAGAAAAGAAAAAGTTGCCTTTTACCCATAGGTGCCTTTTAATTAATTCCCCAAACCCCTGTCAAACTGCACGCGTTCCTGTCCGGAGGGGTTTAAAAGTGATTCAAACTCTTTGGGAAGCACAGACATTTTAATTTCATCTGGTGCAGCAACTCCGAGACCAACTGCACATACTATCTGCCAGCGAAATAAGCCACTGGGCTGAAAAAAAAAAAAAAAAAAAAACCCACAAAAAACCACCGAACAACCAAACCCAGCGCTCTGCCTTCTAAATCCTTGATACAGTAAATTACTCATCAAGGCAACAGCCGCGCAGCTCGTTCAAGAATGCGAAGGGGAAAAGATCGAGGGACTCACCAGAGCGTAGACTGAACTCAAGACGGAGCAGCAGAGGATCAAACCCAGACTGTGATAAACCAGATATGATCCCATATCCAAGAGGCTTCTTCCAGCATCCAAGCTCGCTCAGGGAAGTAGGAGGACGAGAGGTCTTCCAGCGCTCCGCTTGCAGATGATTTCTCCTTCTCTGTCCCTCCCGCCCCCCCCCCCCCCCCCTTTCCAGAATTTGTGTTTGTTTGATTGTTTGTTTGTTTCCACAGTTTTAGCCAGAAAGGCACATGACAAGAAACCCCGGTCCTTTGCTCCGTTTTCTCATGGCTGGAGATCTGGGCAGCTCCCGAAATGCGCCCGAGGAGCCCATGGGAAGCGAAGCGACTTCGCTCCCTTCAGAGCCGCAG
The DNA here is from genome assembly GCF_929443795.1 of Astur gentilis. NCBI lineage: Eukaryota > Metazoa > Chordata > Aves > Accipitriformes > Accipitridae > Astur > Astur gentilis. The sequence goes on along the minus strand of NC_064883.1, from coordinate 46,319,484 downwards.
CCCCTGGTGCTGTTTGTTTTCCGTGTGCATCTGTCTCCGAGCAGAAAAAATCACATCCATATGTCAAAACTGCTCTTCTGTTTCCTTTTTATGAGGCAGTGGGAAGTTCAAATAATTTCTTTGTCAAACGCAAACACACAGAAAGAGGGAGAGAGCGAGGGAGGGAGGGAGGGAGGGAGGGAGAAGGCGAGAGAGGGGTGGAAGGGGTGGGAGATTGGAGAGGGTGGGGGAGGCTTTTAACCACTGCTTTATTTTTAGATCCAGTAATTTTATCTTTTAGGTTTCAGAGGGGTTTGGGGGGGGGGGGGGGGCGGGAAAAAAAAAAAAAAAAAGCGCTTTTTTTTTTGCCCGTCCTCTCTTTTCGGTATGCAAACAAATCGCAAAGTCGAAAGTTAAAAAAAGCGAAAACTTGGAGATATTTTCACTCAGCAATTACCTTTTCGCAAACAGTGGTACTCTGGGGGATTTTTTGCTTGTATATCCCGGCGCGTTTCAGTTCCACAATAGGTTTATTCTGCCAGCCTTCCAGGTTGCAGGGTGTTTTTGTTACAAATAGGGATTTTTGCTTCTCTCTCCCTCTCTGTCTCAAAGGATCTGCAGTTTCAAAAAGCCGATTGAGTAAGGCATGAAAGCGTGGGGCTGAAAGATCGCTCCCCCCCCCTCCTTAAAGTAGTTTATTTTAGATTTTTTTTTTTTTTCCCGCGGCAAAAACGCTTTTCACTTACTCCGCGAAATGTTCTGAAATCCTCGGGGTTTGGCTTTTTTTTTATTTTTTTATTTTTTTTAATTTTTTTTTTTTTTTCACTCGTGCACCCACACGGGCACAGAACCCTCCATCCCCTGCCCAGGAGGAGCCTCCCGAAAAGCCGAGGAGGGCACTTTGCACCCCCCCGGATCCCCTCGGGGGGAACCACCAAGTCTCCATCCCATCCATCCCCCCCCCCGGCCCGGCCTGGATTTCACCAATTTTTCCGAGTTTCAGGGCAGGGATGTTACTCCCAGATCAGCCGGGTGGTTTCATTCATAAAACTAGGAAAAGGAAAAAAAAAAAAAAAAAAAAAAAAAAAAAAGCAGCCCCCCTACTACCCCCCCAAAGCCAAGCTGTTGGGGGTTTATTTAAGAGCCAAAAGCAGGCTCCAGCAACCATCCCTTAGCAGTTTTTCGACGGGGGAGGAGAACCGAGGAGGGGAGGGGGTAGAAATCCTGACAAGGATGCAACACCCGGGCAGACCCACGGCTCTGCGCTTGGGCTGACTCATTGGGGGAACTTTGGAAATCAAGTCCGGGTGGTTTGGGTTTTTTTTTTTTTTTTTTCTTTTTTTTTTTTTTTTTCCCTTTCCTTGCAGAAGCAGCGGATATTTAAAAGGAGCTGAACGGCGGCAAGGAGGGGGAAAAAAAAAAAAAAATAAAATAGCCAACCTCCTCTAGATCTATCAGAGAGCAGACGGTAAAAACATCAAGTTTTCGCAGAGTGGAGCTGTGTGCATTTGTGTTTTATTTTTTGGAGCGAAGAAAAAAAAAAAAAAGAAGAGCGAGTGAGAGAGAAAAAAACCCCAAAACTCTACAGTCGGTTTGTTGCTTGCTTTTTTTTTTTTTTTTTTTTTTTTTTTTTCACAGCCCCATGGCTGTGAATAGGTGCCTTCAGCTAATTTTATGAAAAGGGGCTCTTTCCAAGGCTAAGGTAGAGTAGGGCTTCCTGTAAGAGAGAGAGAGAGGGGAAAAAAAAAAAAAAAAAAAAAATTCTGCTCTTGATGCAATCTTTTCCTCCTCCTCCTCCTCCTCTTCCTCCTCCTCCTCCTCCTCACAAACCCTCTGCCTCTCCCTGCCAGCCACAGCGGATCTCCGAGGCTGCGGGGGGAGCAAGGCAGGTATAAAAGCCCCCCCAGTCCCCCCCAGGCCGGGACCCCATTGGTTGCTGGTTTCCAGTCTGTCCGATGGGCTGGGAAGTAGGGGGGGTGTCCTGCATCCCTCCCACCCCATCCCACCCCATCCCACCCCATTCCCTCCAGCTCGCAGGCGACACATGCCTCCAGTTAGGCGATGCATGGACGGGGGGGGGGGAGATGGGGAGGGGGATGCTGGGGGGGGGGGGGGGGTGGAACATTTAAAAGCACTGAAGCCATATCCACCCCATTTTTCCCCCATCTGCAGGCTAATCCCAAATCTGTTGGGTTTTTTATTTTTCCAGCTTTTGCAGCAGGGATTAAAAAGATATTTATTGGGGAGAGGGGCTCAAGAAGGAAAAGGGGGGTTGGTTTGGGAGGGGTTCCTTGGGGAGGCTCCGGGCAGGTATTTCTACCTCTGGTGGGGTTTGTTTCACGGGTTTTGGCTCGCTTCTGCCCACTGTGCTTGACTGAGGGGGGGGGGGGAGCTGGGGGGGGAGCCCCTGTCCCCAGGGGAGCCGAGCATCTGTGTGTGTTTAAGTATGGGGCGGACTGAGCAAATATGTACTCAGGGCTCTATAGTCATTCTGAGAAGGAGGGAAAAAAAATCCGCTGCAAAGTTTCAGGGGCCCCATTGCAGGTCCCTTGCTGTTTTTTTTTTTTTCTCGGAGAGAGGGGAGAAGCAGGGGAAAGCCTCGTGTATTAAAATCCCCCCACCTCCTGCTGCTACCAGGAGGAGAATGTGGGGTAAATACAGCAGGAACCGATACGGTTTAGGGGATGGCCACGTCCAGGCTTTGGCCCCGTGTCTGTACCCAGTCCCCCACGTGTGGGGTATGGGATTGGACCGGGGATGCCTCTGGGCTGGTTTTTCTCCCTCAGATCATTTAATGATTAAAGGCAGATACTACTGAACTGCTGAAGCTGCAGAAGAAGAAAATTGTTCCCAGTTTAAAGCTTGCCCAAGGAGCACAGCGGAGGAAAGCTGCCGCTGGCCATGTCTCACTCTCATGGCCACCAAGAATATGAGAGACCTTTTCCTGGATCCCCTTTATCCACAAGCGAACTAAACTCACACCTCAGGACTCCCTAGATCCAAAGTCAACCCCCTGCCAGGTACAGCTATCAGGGCAGGATTCATTTCTCCCTGCCTGTTCCCTTCTGGCAGGACGAGAAGTGCAAGGGCTAGAGCTGTTCTTCGGAGGGATGAGCATCAAATGCACTGCAGCCAAGTCTAAAGGGGCGTTTCCCCGAGCGGTAGCCGAAACCCTCCTCCCAACCCCTCAATGCAAGGGACACGTGAGGATGGACAAAGTACTGCCCCACAACCCCCATCCCTCTCTCAGATGCGGCCGTAAGGATTAAAGTTCAGTTCGCAGCTCAGCATCATTCATGGAGATTTTGGCCGCTGCTGCGAATTTGCTGAGATCCGTAGGAGAGGTCTCCTTGGATGCTGCCCTGCTCAGCTCATCACCTTCTTCTTCAGCCTCTGGGCAGAGCAGGGCTCAGGACAGAGCTGAAGACCAGGACCGTACGGGTTGTTGGTAGAGATGTCCTCTAAAGTCACAGTGAATCACGTCCAGGGACTCCCAGTAGCAGAGGTGAACATGTGAGCATCTTCACCATTCACATGACCCCCAAACAACCCGTCCAGTTCTTTACCCACATAAAAAGGGTCCCTGGCTGACTCGTGAGGTGCAGAGAATCAGGCCCTGCAGTTTTGGGCCTTACCATCCTTGGAAATTGCGATTTATGCAAGGTCAGACAAGAAACAGCTCTACTGCTGTAGTTTGGGTTTGAGCAGGTGCTCCAGGAAAATGCTCTTGTCATCTCCCATCATCCCCAAACGCTGTGTACTCTCTCTGCCACCGTTACGAGAGGATCCTTTCTCTCTCTACAGGCTTTCCAGGGCGAGATGAATTATTCTGCATGTCCAGATGCCTGCTTTTGTTTGGGATGATGCATGCGAGTGTGTGAGGTCTCCGCTTGGAAGTCTTCCCACCGGAGGACTCCATTCTCCTTAGCAGATCTGTCCCAGGCTCATATTCCTGTCAAAGGCAAAGGTGATTTGGACACCTAAGTTTTGCTTTGGTTTTCTTTCAGATTGTATCCGTGAATGTGTATATAACGAACCAAGAAGGAATGCGGCGCTAAAAGAAGCCTTTGTAATGTTGCTATTTTAAGGAGACCCTTGGGGATGGCACGGGTTGAAATGAGTTTCTCCAACATCTTACAACAAACCTCCCCAAATGTTTAGATCCTTCTACTAATGTAAAACGGCATCCAAAAATAAAAGCATAATCAATTTAAACTGGCTAAGGTTTTGGCCAGAAATGATCGCTATTGGGAATCCGCTGTATATTGTAGCTAACTTTTACACAGCCTAATATTAAACCTCTCCTCTCCCTGGATTGTTTTCTTCCCAGCTGGGTGAACGCTTGCCTTCAGCAGGAGCTGAAATCCCACCCTGGATAAAAAGCCCCCTGTCCTTTCTCTCCTGGGTCACTCAGGTTCAGTGAAACATCATGACTTACGTCAGCCAAAGCCATCGATCGGTGAGGGAAAGGCCTGACACGGACGGTGCCGGCAGCCACGCTGCAAAAATCCCTCATTGTGCAAGAAGCCGGTCCAATGACCAAGTGTTGCGGAGGGTGAGATGGCCTTTCCTGCTCTGTTTCCACTTGGCTATTGCTCATGTTTTGTATGCAAAGTCAAGGCCAAAATATACAAGAAGGAACTTTGGCTAAATTAGATTTGTGCATCAGGCCAAATGGCCATCGTGGGTTTCTGGCTGTATTCGCTGTATGTTTTGTATGTGTTGCAAAGAAGAGAGTTTTGATGTCACCACTTTCTTCTAATGTGAGCAGGGAAGAGAAGGAGTAAAAAGAAGGCCTGATACTTCAGGCCCGGTGCTATTTGCACAAGGCTGAAGTCACAACTCTTGACTGAGGTGACCGTGAAAGCGGTGTGTGACGGCCTCTTTGTTGGCGCTTAAGGGAAACATCTGCTCTGGGTCTTACGGACAAAATCCAAGGTGAAAATCTCTGTCAAAGCCAAATGAAAATGCATATGAGGGTCCTGAGGGTAAGTCATGAGCCCCTCCATGGCTTATTTCTTGGTGCCGCAGTTTAGCTGTGGTGCAGCGTTACCGTAGTCTTGGTATCACAAGTGGAGGTCAGGACCTCCACATCCTTGCTATCAAACACCGCTGTGACCTGGATGACACCGTCCTGCTTCAAACTCCTGCTCCTTATGCCTTGGATAGTCTTGCCTGAAGATCTGCCCGGTAGGAAAGGAAGGGCAAGGCTGGATGTTCAGCCCCAAAACCGGTGGCTCAGTTGAAGTCTCCTTGCAGTGAGCTTTCAGTGGCTTTCACATCGTCAGTAGGGTATGGGAAAAGAGGAGGAACAGAGGAAGGTGTCAGAGATGAGTTTGTGGAGACGGACTCCAGAACAGTGACACCTAAGAGGGGTCACAATACATTGAAAACACTATTAGAGATGTTCTCACTCAGTAACTTCCAGACCAAACACAGACCCAATTTGCTGAACTGGAGAACGGGGTTGTGCTTTTATTCTTTATTCTGCTGCAGATGCAATATTTGGCCTCGCACCAGACCAGACATGCATCTGCCTGTCATTATCACCTATGTGAACGATGCAGTCGGATGAAGTGAGACAAGTTTGGGGCTTTTTTTTGTTGAGCAGAAAGGAATCTATCTGAATATCAGGATGGGTAGGCTGTTAGACCTAAGCAGGTCTCTGTCCTGCTCTCTCCTGCTGCTCCACTCACAACTTTTCAGTCAGTCACCGCTACTTTCAGCTGTCAAAGTGGGGTTTCGCTGGGACATCTTCTCCAGAAAGCCAACCCATCTTGGTGTCAAGGCTTCCAGGGATGGCAGATTACATCCTCACTGTCCTTTCCTTAAAACACAGCATCAACCATTGGTTAATCACCAAAAATGTAGGAAAAACAGCCCCCTTCTTTTCTAAGCTGTCGTTTGCTTGCTGGTCCTTGCTCTGACTTTACTTGTCAGCCTGTAGTGCTCAAGGAACAGGACTGCCCTGCAAGTGAGTGGCAGGACAAGGAAAATACACTTGTTTTTCTCATACAGCCTGAGTGAACAACCGATGAATCCTCATGAAGAACTGGATGTGAAAGTCTAAACTGTTAAAACACTTCCTAGAACAATATTTTGGTTTTCAGCAGGTTTTTTCCTGTTTTGTGTTGTTGTTTTTTTTTTAAATGCCTTCTAAACACTGCTTCCCTGCCTTCATGTGATAGGATATCAACCTAAGCAAAAATATTAATCTTCATCAAAAAAATTTTTTATATATATATGGGAGAAATCTAAAAAAAAATTTAAAAAGTAGCTTACTTTCCTCTGCAAACACTTTTTATCTCTCTAGGTGCGAGTATGCAGGACCTCTTGTGATCTGTAGTCAGGGGTGGATTAAAGAGGCTGTACACCTCTTCTAATGCTCTGTGGTAATGGTTTACAAAGTGTTATAGCAGCCATGTCCATCTTCTTTCAGGCCTGTGTCTGTTCCTGAGCTATTATCCAGGGACTACAAGCATGCTAAAAGGTTTATGTGCTGTATTCAGGAAGACCATGAGATGGGACAAAAGCCTGATGAACTTGCAATTCCTGGGATAAGGCATCTATGCTGACTTCCACCTATCACCTTTATTGTCAGTGGTAACTCCTTCCACTTGGAAATGTATGCTGAGACGTTGAATACCTCCAGTCGACGGGGTACCTCTGTCTGTGTATACGGAGATTGGGCAGACCTGGGAGGTGGTACATACAGCCACCGGCAGCTGGAGGGGTGAGAGAGGAGATTTGTGGGTCATGCCTTGGGGTTCTGGTCTGGGTAGCTGGGAGTGAGTCATCTCCATAGGGTTGGGTGTCCTGCATGAGAAGATGCAGAAAGTGTAGCAGTAGGAGGATTACAGGGCTGAAACTTTGGTTTGGGAGAAGAGGGAGATGAGGCATGTGGCGTTGAGGGCTTGGTTTAAGGCAGACAAAGGAGTGTTGGAGGTGAAGAAGAGATCTCCCTTGACAACAGCCAGATCCAGAGGCATTTTCTATCTTAAGCAGGCTGGGTGAATAAAAATTGGGCTAGCAAAGAAAGCAGCAGCAGAGACAGTAGCCAGTGGCTTCGGGCAGTGACCTTTAGCTCAAACAAAGCTGTAGTCTTCTATTTTTCATCATGGAGCAGGTTTGATTCAGTCCTTTTTGAGCTTTTGCAAGCAATTCCGTGAAACAGGACTGAAGGCATACAGGTAGGTCATGGACCATCTTCCTAAGCGATGGGCTTGGCCACCATTTAGTTGTATTTTTAGAATGATGAGGCAATATGGATGACTGTCTCCCAGCCCTTCTTCTTCTAGGCAGCCCTGAAAATGCCAACCTTTGTTGAGCTCCTGATGAGCAGGTAGGACAGATAGGGTCTGCAAAGGATCCTGGGATCTTCTTTTACTCTCCTTCTGTTGCTCTCCTTGCTGTAGGCCTGACCTGAGCTGATGCTATGAGCCAGGGTGGACATGGGCAGGATGGAGATCAGAGTCTGGGCTCGGGAGCAGGGGTAGGACCAGGAAATGGAGCTCTAACTCGCACCATCTTGTGTCGATCCCTCAGTCTTTGTGCCGGGTAGAAGTCATTAGCATTCAGCACTGTCTGCTCTGCTTCTTCACCCGTCTGCTGTGGGGAGAAACTGGTGGGTAGGTGAGCGCAAGAAGGAACAGGGTGAACATTGCAACTCATCTCTTTACCATGTGAGACTTCCCCTGTGCCAGCAACTGATTTGCCTTTCAGGTTGTTCACTGTGGCTTTATCTTCTTTGCAGAGCAGCAACTGATGCCATTTCTGGCTTGTTCTGTTTTTTCCTTCCTTCCTAGGGAGGGTCTTTGATTTACCAGCTCCATCTTTCAAAATAGCAATGTAAATTGAGAAGTTTTACACTAGATTTCACATGTAGTTCCCCTACTTGCTGCTCATCACAGTTTAGCTATTTCAGTGATTTCTGCACACCACTGAACAATCTTATTCCCAACCTAAGGGAGAAGTGAATGTCTCGAGCCTGCATACTTTTCTCCATATGCACAAGGTCTTCTTTTACTCTTTTAAAAAATTATTTTTTCCTCTCGCCCTCTCCTGCCATGTGTGTGACAGACTGGATGTCTCTGGGCTTGAATCAAATTGTCCTTTTTTCGTGTTGCCATCCAACCTACAGTCAGAACCAAGAGCAAACGCCAGTTCAGAGGTGAGCAAGAAAACCCCCTCTGAAACTGCCAGGGGCTGAAACAATTTGGCAAGCTTTGCAGAAGAAAACTGCTGGCATGGAACGACGAGATGGGAGCATTACTTCAACAGAAGAAGCTCTGATTAGCAGATTATCGCTTAAGTGATGTTGATCCCAGCCACACTGCCTTCCAAATGAGCCCTTTCACAGCTGCCAGCTGCACCATGGAGTCATGCATGTAAATAAGTGGGCCAGATCCTTTGCTGGCATGGGCCGAGGCAGCTTTGATGGACCGTCGTGGAGTTAAAACAGCTGGAGAAGTCTGGCTATAACGGGGAGTCTGACTCGCTTCTCAAACTTCTTCGAGAGCTTGTGGATGAGCGCGCCTGAAACAGAGCTGCCTGCGTGCTGCAGGATGGGACAGCTTCTCCCACTCCAACAGCATCAAAACCACAGCTGCAGGGACCCTCTAAACTTCGATTGTGTCCAATTGCTACTGGACAAGGCGTTCTTTGTAAGTAATACTATTTTTTTTTTTTTTTTTATTGCAGATACGAGACTGAGCTAGCAGACTCTGCAGCAGTGGCTGTAATGTGCTCAGAGCCAGCGTGCAGAACCCGTGCAAGCGGGGTGAAAGAAGCCAGAATCACCTTATCACTAACTGTAAGAGAGATCCTTGCTGAGTCAGATAGGGGAATGATGAGGGATATATTTTCTTTTACAGTTGCTGAGCTTGTAACCTGTTCCCTGGGACCATAAACCGATACGTAGCGCCTTGCCCTCATAAAGCTCTATTTATCTCTGTTTGGCTGAGCATGTGGGGAGCATGTGAGGGACTCTCATACACAGCCTTGGGGTGAGCTTTCCCTGGAGTTCACAGTCCATTTCAGCTCTGATAAGCGTTCAAAGGTGATGGCCTGAAACCTGCAGAGCTGGCGGCAAGGGGCGGGGGGGAAACAAGCTCTCTTTGTGAGGCTGTCCCAGCTTGCTGCTGCACACTGGAGACAACGCAAAGCCGCAGCTTGCCGGGATGCCTGGGCTCGGTGCGTTGAATGAAATCTTTCATTCGGTTCCCCAAACAGTCTAGGAAGATCCTCAGCCTTTGTCCTGAACGGGACTGCAGCCCTGTCCAGGAAAACTCTGACCACAAATGTCAGTGGCTTCAAGCCCTGGTAATTTTTAGGTTATTGGGTTGAATCCTCGTTTGTCACCGTAACCTTGCTGTAGACTTGGACTTTTCAACCTAGAAAAGAGCTTACCAAAGAAGAGGAGGTCAATCGGCAGAGGATAGATCTGTGAAAATCATGAAGAGGGCCACTGGAAAATGGTGATTTGGTACCCCTCCTAATAAAGGGATTGGGAATACAGGAATGAAAATTTGGGGGTAGGTGCAAAGAAAACAAAAGGAGATGGCTCGTCATAAACAGGAGGTGAAGTTATGAAACTCCTTGCACAGGGTCTTGTTTACAAGGATTCAAAATGTAATTAGATGAGTTAATGGATGGAAAAAACATTCAAGACTTTTAAACACTAATGTAACATCTTTGCCCTAGGAGGTCTCTGAGTTAGGGGTTACAGAGGGCTGGGAAGGTATGTGGGAAACCATTAGTACATGTTCACACTGTACTTATGGTACTTATTAGTAATACCACTACCAGTTATCAGTGCAGCACATTGTTCAGTTGCTAAGTTGCTATCCATCATGAATGCTGTTGGAGATAGGATACTCTGGTGGGTGGATTTTTCATCTGAGCTGTATCAGCAATTCTGAGGTAAAAAAAAAAAAAAAAAAAAAAGAAACAACAAAAGAACAAAAGGTGATTTTCCAGTCACATAGATAGCAAACTCAGCCCCTGACCAAGCCCATCCCTCTTTGAAAGACCAGTCTTTGGACAACGGTGAGTAGGGACATGCTCCTGGTCCCCCATGCCTCCCGTCCGTCTGCACTGCTGCTCCTCCAGCAGCCCATGGACCACGCGCGGTCAGTCCCTCTGCGTCTGCCCCAGCCCATGTGTGACACCCCCTTGGCTGCTTAGCTGGAAAGTCAGGGCTTGGAGGGGTGGGATAGCCTGGCAATATTAAAAGACGTGGTCTCAGGAGTCATCCCTTCCTTCCCTTGCCCTGCGTTTTGGCAGGACCGGTCTGAATCTGTCTGCTACTCTCTGGGACAGGTAATCTCAGCATTATGTCTGCTCCCACAAAGCCCGGACATTGTCCTGCCAGGTGTCCTGAGAGTCGCAGAACCTGTTTATGTTGCTTGCCTCTGCTATCCAAACCTGAAGCATTGTCCCTGATTACCACAGCTCTGACCGCTCCCCCCCCCCCCCCCCCCCCCCCCCGAAATGTGAAAAAAAGCATCTAATTGAGAACAAGGCTTTACCTCTTGATTTGGAGGCTTGCATGTCTGAAAAATCTGCTGCTTCTCATGGTTGGCTTGCTGCTAAAAAAGGTTTAGCGCATTTTGGCGTTCAACTCATGTGGCTTTTGTTTCCAGCTCTTGAACTTCCTTATGCCTTTCTTTCATGAACAGAGAAAAGGCTCGACTGGTCTTTCAGTCCTTACAAAGTCTCCTTTATCAAAGTGGATGGCTTTAAAAAAGTCATCTCTGATTGAAGCTTCCAGCCTGCATCAGGCAAAATTGGAAAAAAAACCCAACCCAAACCCAATCCATATATTTTCAGTATCAATCACTGCAGACTCAGTGAAGTATCCAATTATTTTAAGCAGCACATGATTATGGGCTATTTTCCTACTCTCCTGTATCATAAACTCTGAAAGAAAGCGTCCTGGGGTACAGCAATAAAATAAAAATACAAGCACTTACACACTAGAAGAAACACAGTAAAATTCAAGCTAGTCTCACAGAAGTGGAGATAATATACTTCTCCCATTGTGATTTATTAGCACTTCATATAACTATTTTATTATAAATGGAAATAAGAAAAGCATGGAAGAAGTGCCACCAGCTACTCAGGACAGATTTTTCAACATAATTTACACAGTAATATCCATGTAAGTTTTAATGAGCAGTTCTTTCCTTTGTGTGTGTGGTTTTGTTTTCTGTTTTGTTTTGTTCTGTTTTGTTTTGTTTTGTTTTGCTGTGTTGTTGTCCTGGGCATCCAGGCAGAGTGAAATACGGTCCCGTCTCCTCTTTGACTGTAGGACTGACTTTGCCTTTTAGGTAGGACTTGCCATAGGGCTTTGTGGGAGTCAAAGCTGGGGAGTGGGACGTGATCAGAAATCACAGAATCCTTTGTATTTCCCATCTGCATGGTTCACCAGGAGCTGCTGGACGCTGCTCTGAGTGTTGTCTGGACCAGGCTGACACATGCCCAAGCTCCCTATGCCACCATTGCCTGCAGAAAATAACTCATATCTGGCTCCAGAAGGATACTCCAGTTGGGCAACCTGTACAACTCCTTGGGATCGCCATGTCCTTGGGATCGCCTCATGAGCTCTCCTTGTGGTGGTGTCTCCACAGCGAGGAAAAGGAAGGGGCTCTTTTGGCTGGCATCCCTCCCTGAGCACAGTTTCTGCTTTGTGGGCTCTTAATCTTGAGTTTTTCTTTAGCCTTTTAGTCAGTGAAAGAGCAAATACCAGCTGGCTCTGGTACAACAGAAACTGTTTCCATGATGCTGCTTGGGAGTGTCCCATAGCCCACTTCTCATCCTTAGAAAAGCCTCCTCAGTTGCCTCGGTTGTACCTCATTCCCATGTGATTTCCAGACCTGAAGTTACCACGGTCCCAGTCCCAGCTCTGTCCTTATTCACACATCCAACTACTAATGGGAAATCAATTTTACCTGCCATGGGAAGTCTTGCAACAGCCACGGGAGCTTTGTCTCAAAAATCAGTAGCAGGGCTGGTGCCAGAGGGTTGGTCCAAGATTATAAATAAGGCAGATTTTTAGATGGTCATGCTCTCTTCTCATAGACGATAGGTGCAATTGGAAAAACATGCAAATATTTTAACAGAGAAGCCTGGAAGGAGGTATTCAGGAAACAAGGCTGAAAGCAGTGCTTGTGGGCTGAAAACCTTTGTTTTTTTCCATTCATATCATACGGTTTCATAGGAGAAATCCCCTTTTCCTTGAGTCTCACATTTATCAGAAAAGCTCTATGTTTTTAAGAGTATATGATGACAGTTTCTCCGAAGTAGTAAACATAAGATCTGTTCAGGGACAGAGACTTCCTGCCCTTTCTTGGATGTTGCCAAGTCACTGAGCCTTCTGCACAAAAATTTTGTGGTTAGGTCATCATTCTGTGCATTCTTTTAATCATAAAATAACTCTGGTTTTATTTTCTTAGATAATGAAGCAAAATGATTCTTTTCCCCTGCAGGATCAATGCAATGAACAATGGTCCTCTTGCATCTTTGCTAAAAGCTACCCAAAACTTTGCCCTTCCTCCTGTTTTCACCTAAATAAAAATGAAGAAACTTGGAAAATGAAAGTGTCAAAAGAAGATGAACATTACCAGTTCTCTCAGTTGGGGCTAGCTTCATGAGGAACCTGGCTTGTTGTTGTGCTGAAGGTGCACTTTGCAGGGAGGAACCAGAATAGCCCATCTCCTCCCCTCCCGCCCCAATTTATAGAACTACAGAATCATTTAGGTTGGAAAAGACCTTTAGGATCGTCCAGTCCAACGGTTAACCTAACACTGCCAAGTCCACCACGAAACCATGTCCCTAAGCACCACATCTACACGTCTTTTAAATATACCCCCAGGGATGGTGACTCAACCCCTTCCCTGGGCAGCCTGTTCCAGTGCTTGAGAACCCTTTTGGTGAAGAAATTGTTCCTAATATCCAATCTAAACCTCCCCTGGCACAACTTGAGGCCATTTCCGCTTGTTACTTGGGAGAAGAGACCGACCCCCACCTCACTACACCCTCCTTTCAGGCAGTTGTAGAGAGCGATAAGGTCTCCCCTCGGCCGCCTTTGCTAAGCTGAAAGCGTGCAGAAAGCCAGCACGTGGCAGTCTTACTTCTACCAAGTGTCAGAAGACAACAGTCAGCCCAAGACTTTTCTGAAACATGTTGATATGGAAGAAAATAGCCTTTATTTGGTCAACATTAGGAGAGAAAAAAGAATCAATCCAAACTTGCTTCTCTGGCAGGTAAAAGTAGATTCAGTCCAGAATGGAGATAAACTTGTAGCTTTTTAAAAAAGGATGTACTATGCTTAAGAAAGTGGGATGTCATATCTGCCTATTATATCTGCCAACACTACTGGTGTCCAAGGCATCTCAGGTGTAACTAGGCACCTATGTTAAACCAACTGACTCAGGACCCTAAAGGTAAATGAAATGACTTCTACCTTTAAAATCGGGAAAGATGAACCTGAACCCTACATACTAAGGAAGGTCTTGAATTTATTCTCTCCCCAGTTCTGATTTTTATATATAAAATGGGACTTTTTACTATGGAAATAAATACATAAAATATATTTAAATTTATAAATATATATAAAATATATAAAGAAATATATATAAATAAAAATACAAATAAATACAGTACATAAAAAAGAAATTAAAAACTATAAGAACACAGAAGCCCTGACTTCTGCTCTGCTCTCCCTGCTCTTCATTTGCTTGTCTTTCTTGAGAGGTAGGTCTAAAAGTGAATTATGTGAACTGGTGAAGAGGCATCATTTTTCCAGACCAAGAGTAATGACCAGAATATGACATTGCTGCTGAAACAAAAAGCACCTGTCCCTCATTAAGAAATAATTGATTATGACCTAGAAGTGATCACTAGGACTGGTATCTCAAACTTCTCCTCTCTCACCATATAAAAGGGACCTGTAATTTGCAGGGGAAGGATACCACGTCACTGGGAAGAGGCCCAGCGCTGCAGAGAGACGTGCCTTGTAGCAGCACCGTTTTCAAACACAGTTCTGCTCATTTTCTTTCCTTCTGCCGTTGCTCTTCGCTGCATCATCTCTCCTTCTCCACGACCTGGCCAGCAGCTCTCAGAAAAGGCTAGCGCATATCCTCAGGAAGGTGGGGTCATGGCGTTGAAGAAAGATGTTCCAGCAGGTGAGATCCAGGATGGGTGTCCCCCAGGATGGAGGGGAATGGGATAGCGTGGACTCAGGAACAAGAGGTGGAAGCCATCCTTTACCTGAAACACAGCAGGGCCGTCTTTGGAGCGTGGCTCCTGGTTCAAAACCAGCAGGTAATCCTTTTGCAACACGGGAGCACTGAAGCGGCACCACATCGAGAATGTCTCGGGGGGCAGCTGGATGCTCTGGGCTTCCCATAGATGATTACGGAGTGGTGCTGCATGCCTACGAGACGTGCCCGTTCCCTTTCATTACCTGACACGAGCCCGGGGCTGGAGGGCAGTGCCACGTTATCGCTGCAGCATCGCTCCTCATCCAGCCACCTGTGGGGCAGACACCGCGACTGTCCGAAGCATCCCTCAAGCTGTCAGGAGCTAAGTGAGGTACTAAAGCTGGTCCCAAGGGTCTTTGTCAATCTGAGGGGAGTGCCTGCTCTTAGGAAAAGATTGCGGAATAACACCCAGACAAAACAGAAAGTGCCTGGAGGAAGGCCAGCAGAGACCATAAGAGATTTCAAAGAGTCTGGGAGGAGAAAGTGAAAGAATTTGTTTCGTTTTGTTTTGCTTTCAAGACTGGGAGACAGTAGCAGCCTCCTTTTCATTCACAGGGGAATAATGGCTGACTTCTCCCCAGCCCTGTGAGGGACTCAGAGAAGGACATTCGCAGCGGGAAAGAGATACCTACAGTTAGACACTGGAATTTTCTGTGCCTCAGCTCAAAATTATTAAGCTGGGGAGAATGCTAGCTGATTTGACCTTGTGCAGTAGAAAAATAATTTAAAGTTGGAAGTGTCTTTCTGCCTATCCCCACTATAACTAGCAATATGACTGCCAGGACCCTGAAATACCAATGTAATATAAATCTAGTATTGCACTCTTCTGTTTCATTAAATCATCTGGATGTGGAATGGTGAGCAAAAATCCATTATGAGTCCAGTGCAAAGTCTGCCACACTGTTTTTCAATTCTATTACAGGTCTACAAATCTCTGGTGCCAGCTATCATGTGAGGCAGTTTGAAGACAATGAAAACAAGTTCTGAGATGCATTAGAAAGTTTGTGTCTCTAGCTGAAATACTTTCTTCTTCTTTTTTGAGACTTTGTAGAGTGGGAATTAGATTGCCTCCAGAGATGTTCAGAATGGGAACAAAGGTACATGAGTGAACGTATTTGAGTTATGAAAGCATTTTAGGGTACAAATGGGAAAACTAGAGCTGAAAAGTGAATTACCATTTATATGGTGTCCCCCCCCACACACACACCAAAAAGAAAAATGCTAGGGAAGGATCTGTGAAGATGTAAGTAATAAGAAAATAAGCAGTTAGGATAAGTTTATTACTCCATTGAAATGAGACTCCAGAAGACCGAAATATTCTGAGGCTTCTTTGCATTTTATTTGCATAAAAGCCAAGTGTTTTTCTGATAAGACGCTCAAACCCCCCAAATTTTATCTAGAGAAGAAAAGATAGTGTAAGAAGACAGCTAAGTAAGGAATACCTTGATAGATTAGATGGAAATCTCAGTTGACTGAAGGAAGGCAGAGATACAACCGATCCTCATGCAGAAGAAAAAAGGAAGATAAGGGAAGGTGACATTACCTGACTCCAGCTCTTGGGAATATATTGGAATGAATTAATTATAAATTCATAAGCACCTGGAAGTACTAATATGGTGATGAAAAACAACCACTATGGATCTGTCAAGAACAAATCGCATCAAACTAATATACTTTCAATTTTGGTAAGATAATGGGATCAGGGAGGAATAGGAGACTGTGTTCTGTCTTGGTTCTGACGAAGTATTTGGCACTGCCTCGTACGATACTGTCATAAGAAAACGTGGAAATGTTAAGGTAGTATTCATCTTCCCGATATTAGACGTGCGTTGGGTATCTGTTTCTGAGCCAGTCACCCTGAGGTAATAAAGAGGAGTGTCCAGAAGTAATTCATCTCACCCAGCTTAGACGCTGATTTTAAGAAGGGACAAGTTGTGCTCTGGAGGCGCCCATTTTTCTCCTCTGACTCTAAAGATAACCTAGGGTTACTGGCTCAGCATTTTCCATTTGTCTTTTGGACACTCAGCTTAGGGCAGATGAATCTTACTCAGAGTCTAAATCAATGGTTAACTTTTTTTTAAATATTGCCAATGAAGTGAAGATAATTGTCATGATAGCTTAACATAGATTTGCTACCAACCAGGACAGAAGATCAAATAGTCTTCCTGTAGTGGAGACTTATTTAGCATTCTGCTGAGCAACTTAAACTTCTAAAATTTACTGTAACACCAAGTTTGGAAGGGGACAACTCACAGGAGAATTCAGAGTAATATTCATCACCTGGAAGGGCTGTCCCTAAGCAACAAGGTCAAATTCAGTAATGGAAAATGCAAAGACAAAGCACAAAGCAAGAGGGAAAGAGAGTTGAAGTGAGGCAATGTGGGAACAAAACCAGTAATTATCTTGTTTAACAGCCTGGGAATCTGCTAAACATCACATAGATACACCAACGTAAAGGATTGAATCTAAATCTCACAGGTTCTTTTCTTTCTTTCCCTTTCCCTTCCCTTCCCTTTCCTTTCCCTTCTCCTTCTTCATCCCCTTCACCTTCTCTTTCCGCTTCCCCCTTTCCCTCCCCTTCCCCTTTCCTTTTTTCTCAGGTATCTTACTACATTTTATCCTCACTGAGATAGCATCCATGTGTCCAGGTGCTGTCTCCCTTTGTTCTCTGCTGGAACATGATGGGAACCTGTAATATCTAAGACAAAAGCTTTATTTCTTCCCATAACATGTGGCAGAGGAATCCCATGTACTCAGCAAGATCTCCCTGGAAGACTAATATTTGTAATTAGAATCAAAAACATTTAAAGCCCAGAGTCTTCCCCCTTCCTCTGGAAGCTCATCCCAGTTTTCCAACAATGTAAACAGTTTAATTTTTTTCTTGAAACCAGTTTTTAAGCTCATCTTTCCTCCAAACAGGTCTTTTCAGTTCCTGGTTAAGAATGCTGTATCAGAATAACATTTTCTTTCATGGGGGACCATGTCGTGTAGTTGGACCCTGGCACTTGCTGTTTCTTTGAGATTTTTTTTCTTTCGGTCTTTATTATTTTTGTTTTTTTTTTTTTTTTTTGGGTTTCTTTTTTTTTTTTTTTTTTTTTTTTTTTTCCTTAATTCATAGCTGCTGCTCTAAGGAATGCAGTGTAGTAGATCTTCTGTGGGACTCACACTATATTGTTTATGGTAGAATATGTCCCACTCCAGCTTTATGAAAATCCGATGTCTGAGATGCATAGGACCTTCCCAAGGTCTATGCTTAGACACTTGAGATACATGAATCAGCCTGTGAAGGCACTGATATGTTGCCATACATTAGAAAGGGGATGTAGGGTGATGATTCATCTGATTTGTTTTAGAGGTCAGCTTTTGGGAGGTGAGAAAAATGGGATAATAGACTCCAGGTCTGTGGTGACTGTGGAGGGAGCCCTGAGCGACCACTTCACGTGAAGGTGCTTGCAGCGTAACTGCCTGTATTTAGCCAGACAAATTCCCTTCCCTTTCAAAGGAGCGTATTTGGGTTCCCTAGTCAAAATAAAGGCAGCTCATCCTATGATGAGATGAATCTGCTTTCAGAGATATCCGTATCTTTCCACTGAACCAAGAACCAAAATCACTCAGTTAAATCAGACCTCAAAATTTTAATAATTTTCATGTTGACATTGTCGTTCAAGTCTCCCAGTTTTGGAGCTAAGGAGTGAGGAGAAAGGCAATTCTCTTCCATGGAGGAAAATGGAGTTGATGTTTGCTTTTTTCAATTTTTTCAATTTGGAGCAAAGCTGCCTAACCTTCTAAGTTTTATATAGAGCTGGTTATAATTTTTCTTTTTTCTTTTACTTAAGTAAAACTCAAACTTTCTTATTCCAATCCCTCTTGAAAGGTTATTTACTGAATTGTGGTGGTGCCCATAAAATGAATTCATAAATGTCCAGATGTTCTGAGGATACCTGTTAAACTGAGCACTTCACAGCCTGGGAACTGGCCCTTGAAGGTTCTTGGTTTGCAATTAGCAGCCAAGAGCAAAGCCAGGAGCCAGGTTACTCAGAAACAGGTGAACTGATGGTGTTTAGCAGGAACAGAAATCCATTTATTTGAGTTTCCACAGAGCTGCTGGACTGGACCAACCTCTCCATGATCAGTATTAATAATGTTACATTCTCCAGCTGAAAACCACCCATTCCTCTTGGACTTGTGATTGCTTAGCATTGACAGCAGTGTTTCTCTATCTTTTTTCAATCAGAGAACTGCCTAACCTTCTAAGTTAGAGACACAGATAGAGAAATGGTTCCTCTTGTGTTCCCTTTTTGTCTGTTAGTTGGAAAAGAAAGAATTGTGATGGATAACAAATTAAGATACTAAGCTCCTTTAGCCAAAAGAAATAAAATCTTTATGTTGCAGCATTAATTGGGAATATTTTAATGGAAAAAGCTAAGAAGTTTTTCTGCCTCTGTACAAGTACTGACACACACCTGTCTGCTGTGTAGGAATTTCCAAAGGAGAAATGGCATCCACACTTTTGATCCCTTCAGGACTACAAGTGGTTTGGAGAGCATCTGCTAGACAGCTTTCTGGGTCGTTTTTGTCTGTTAATGATAGAGTAGGTTGTTATTTGCCTTTAGTGTCTTTCAGTTGTTCCTATTGTTTCAAGCCAGGGGCTTGTAAAAGTAAGTTCTTCTAAAAAAAAAAAACCAAACCAAGCCTCCAACAACCCTCATCCCCATCCATGCCAACATGTTATTTTATCACATTTGTAGCTTTTTCATTTGTGCCTGAGGACACCTTCTGAGAGCATTCATGACTGTTAAACAAGGAAACTGAGCAGGGGACTGGTTAGCATCTCATGCACAAAACCTAGGCAAAATATGTTGCAAGAGGATGTATGAGCTTTCTAACCATCTACATTATTGAGCCAAGCTTCTGAGTCAATTTGCACGAGAGTTAGATGCCCCATAAAACTGCAGTGGAAGTGCTCATATGTGTGTCTGTGCGTGCACTCCATCCTACATGTGCAGAACCTGTGCAGAACCTAAGATGAGCTGGTAAAAATCAAGGGATACCTGTACCCCACAGTAAATGGGAGCCCAGAGAGGACTACATGCTCAGTCTGTTTTTTTCTCCTGTAATACAAGGGTTTGAACCTGAGCATCTCATGAGCGCCTTGATTGGCTGTATCAGGGTTCGGGTCACTGACTCTGAACAAAATGTCCTTTCTGTCCAGCAGCACCTTCTCCAAATCTATGCATTTGCGCCAACTTCTTCCATTTCAAAAGGACAATATTGTTTTTAATAAAGAAACTCCAAAGGTTTTATTAGGAATGCTCCAAAACAGCTCCAGTCCTGTACCCATAGTGATCTATGAACCTTAAGAGGATCCAAGGATCCGTCACCTTCAGTAGCTATAAGTAGTTAGTCAACAGTTAGGAAGATAAGATTTTACAAACAAATTATTTTTGCTAGCAAAAGTGCCTTCTTAAAATGGAATTCTGAAAGTTATTCAGTATTTCCTATTGTTCTTAGGGTTCTTTTTTTTTTTAAGTTTTTCACTATTTTTAAGACCTTGTATTAAAAAACTGTTGGGTTGCAGTACAATTCCTGAACATCTTGGTAGGATGAAAATAGACTTTGATAAGGAAGTTGTGGATTTTTTCCTTGCCTTCAGCAGAAATAGAAATGTTATAAAATAATTAATGAGAAAAAAACCCCCATTTTGTTTAATATATGTGAAATGCAAATGTTTTTATTATTTCCCTCAAAGATTCTCTTTTTTTACACCTGGCAGCTGTGAAT
The DNA here is from genome assembly GCF_929443795.1 of Astur gentilis. Classification (NCBI taxonomy): domain Eukaryota; kingdom Metazoa; phylum Chordata; class Aves; order Accipitriformes; family Accipitridae; genus Astur; species Astur gentilis. Next base: position 46,299,460 of record NC_064883.1, on the reverse strand, counting down.
TAGGATTTTCCTTAAACTCACTTTCTTCAGACAGAACTTGGAGACATCCTCATGCCCCTTTAGCTCGCTCTGTTCTTCCATGAACCATGTACCTAAAGGCCATCTATAAAATACACCAGGATACTGTATGGTTACACCCCATAAACATTTTTTTTGCTGCATGAGGAAATGGTAGAAGTTGGCTCTTGCACATTTCAACAATGTTACTCAGCCAAGCATAAGAATAAGGGAGCAGAATGGAAAAAAAAAAAAAAAAAAAAAAGGAAGAAAGAAAAGAAAAGAAACACACCAGTCTTTGGAACATTTACTTTTTGCCAGGGTTTTAGGTATTTTCAGTTTAGGAACATTTTCCAGCTTCTCTATTAAAAACCTTTTCTTAGTTATAAATAGTGCTACTTTAGCAGAAATGAGTGACAAATTCAATTTCATTTGATAATAAAATTTCCAAATCAGGGATCCCTGTTCTTGCAGCATCGATGTAGTCAGAAGCAAGAAGGTCCTATCTTTTGAAAAGATGAGATCTTTGAATCGAAACAGTTCTCACAGAGATGCCTTTGGCAGTGCATTCTGGGCTTGGTCTCAGTGTGCAGGACTGTGAAAAGAATAGACTTGTGTATCGTATTGGAAGGATCCGTCTTAATGTTATAACTGGGCATGTTGAGGACTAGTGGAGACTCATTCTTTCTCTGTCCTTCTTATCTCAAATTTTCTCCATATGATCCTTGTTGAGAGACAGTCTTCCAGCTTCTTGGCTGGTGGAAATTTATCCTCTTCTGCCTAAGGGGAAAGTAGTAATCTCAGTTTAGTATGTTATGGAGAAAAAAATAAATAATTGTGTTTTGGGCTGTCTGGGGTAGGGTTGTTCTTAGCTTGAGGCAGGGGGATGATCAGGTGATGTGTTGAGGTCCCTTTTGCATCTATTCTTCTACGATCCAGTGATGCTGAAGTGATGCTGGAGCACAAGCAGGGAACCTCATCTGTGGCCAGTCATACAGCTTACACATTTATTGGTTCTTTTGAGTGCCAGATTGGATCTTAGGGTGGAATTTAATTTAAAAATATATTGTCCAACCCTTGTAGCAGGAAACCATTTCCATAACAAATTCCCCCTCTCTCCATAGGGCTTTCACTTGGTAGATTACTTTTTCACTTTGTTTGTTTGTGGTTTTGCAGGCTTAGATGAGGAAATCATGGTTGTTTTCCCCATCCCAGGACTTGAGCAAGTCCTTAAAGTTTCCCAGTTTTGCTTCACTGAGGTGGAAGCTATCTAAAGTATTTAATCTTCCTCAAAGCCTCCTTTGTGGGAGGAAGTCCTGTAGGTGATGTTCTGCCATGTCCATGAAGGTCCGTGGAAGAGCCTGGGTGCCCAGCATTGACCAGAGGCTTAGCCAGTCCAGCCAAAGCTGTTTACAGTATCCCAGATGGTGCCTGGTCTAGATTTAGTGAACTAAGCAGTGAAATATCTTCTGGTTGCACATTTTCAGGATATAATTTTTTCATGTATCAGAGAGTGGGCAAGAGCTGATGGAGAAACTGAAACAAGCTGCAAGTGTCACAGGAAGTGAGACGTAGTGAGCCAACGACTTAAACTCTTATCTCCCAACAAATGGAAATGAATCAATGTGCATTAATTCCAGAGCAGCTGAGGAAGGAAGGATTTGTGTGTGTTGCCCTGCCAAAAGCAGTAAGACAAATGGAGTCCTTGCCCATCTGGGTCAATAAAGAGAGAGTCAATAAAGAGACAAATTACCTGTTTTGTAGAAGTATGGTGAAGAAGTTGGAGCTTAAGCATTGCTTTCTGTCACCTCTAAATCAACTTTTCTCTCTACTTGTCTAGAGCAGGTCTTATTCATTGCTTATCCTAAGTAATATCCATTCACGCTAGGAGTGGAATTCATTTTCCAAAATGTAGACACTTAGTGTTTTCTGAGGTATCTTGTGCTATCCAGCATATCCACGTGAGGCTGGCAGAGGGGACACTGGATTGAAAGAAGACCCATGCCCTTTCGCAGTGGCAGCTGGAGGTCACGCAGATGCCTCGTGGCACTGCAATTGTAGACGACTGTGTTCAAACCCCTGAATCTCTCTGGTGCTGGGATATTGGTCCGTTAGTGAGTTGGCAGCTGTTTGTAGCTGAAGAGCATGGATGGGCAGAGTTAGGGGAGAAGCCAGTACTGCATCCCATTATTATTATATACATGAAGTCACAGAAAACTTTTAATCGTATTGGCAGCACAGTCCTATTGTCTGAGCTCAGGCCATTTGGAGCAACAAAGAAAAGAAAGCAAAAAATGCTACGCATCATTGGAGAAGGAGCCCTGCCAAAGAACTGGGTCCACAGGGATCATGGCAGAAAGAGACACCCAAAGCGACATCTTCCATGTGGCGTTAGCTTGACTCAATGGGTAACATTAAATGAAAAGGAAGCATTTCATCGGTCTCCTGTTGATGTCAATCTCATGTGTTGAGATGAAAAGTTGACCTTTCTAAACTGAAATGCTTCCCTCCAGGAAAGTTTAATATTTTGACTTTGTTCCAGTTTGAGAGGAAAACAAATGTCAAAATATCAGAGTGTCCTTGTGCAAGAGCAATGTCATTGCCCCATGTGCTGTGCAGTTGCATTTATTGCTTTGTTTATTCATCGCATCTGATATTTTTGAGTGGAAAGTTTTAAATTGAGATGTTTTGGGTTGGTTTTGAAGAATGGAACAAGGCTGAACATGCTTCTCTGGGATTTCTTCTCTTCCCCTCCTCCTTTGCCAAGTAATGTGATAAATTGAATCATGTCTAGATTCCAGATGCACGTGTCTAGACTTCATTTGCACATGAACGTGTGTTTGTATATACTCATGCACGTGCAGTGGCAAGGAGATAACAAAGAGAAACAGAACCTTGTTTACACCAAATAGTATAAGTAGGGAGCAGGGAGTAGGGAGTAAACCCCAAAATCACGATGCCAGAGATGTGGGAGGGAAATGTGTCAAAGATAAAAGGGAGAGCTGATTGCTGCATGCCTAAATTTCAGAGAGGAACAGATTTTTAGCTGAGAGGTAAGACACTTCCTGGAGTACAGCAAATAATATAAAGATTGTCCAACATGATAGCAATACTCCTTATAAGTACTCCTATAAGTATTATAGTTACTTATGCTATAAATAACTATAAGTATATATAATTTAATAATACTTTTCTAGGATATTTCAGATGCTTATCTCTGGGTGGGAATGAAAGCCAGTGTTGTCTTCTTTGTCTAATGACTCTAGAGGGAGCCTAGAGGATTAGTTTCAGCTAGACAACTCAATGGATGAAGTTAGGTGAAATTAATCCCATTTTTACTGTACATCTCTTGCTGCTGCTCAGACTCCAGTTGAAGACACTGCATACTCCTTAACTCAAAGAGAGTTTCTAGTAAGCTGATGAGGAAAGGAATTTATGATTTCAGAAGATGATAAACATCAAGATCCTTACTCCCAGCAGATAGCCTTGAAAAAAACAGAAGGCAGGCAGTGAGGGACATGCTACACGGACAGAAGAGTCTTGAAACAGAAAGTTGGTCCAGCATTTCTCTGAGATGTCAGCAATTTTTAACTGAGCTTTGCCTGGAGATATTCAACTGGTTGGAACTAATCCATTTCCAGAAGAGGTGAATCAGTGTCTAGCAATTCACTAAGCCAGTTGCCCAAGTGCTGGTTGCTAAGAATCTGTGCTGGTTGCTAAAAATCTGCATTTCATTGCCTTTGTGAGGGTAGAGTCCACCAGCACGCACAAGTGCATCCAAGAAGGCAGCCCTGAAGACTCGTCTGAGCTGGTGAGTACAGGAACTGTGGCTGTCAAGCAGAACATCTCAGGCTAGACCATAAACCTTTGTGGGTGTGAAATGAGACACCATGAGTGGGTGAGGGGTGGGGAGGGAAAAGTGCTGTGTGAGCTAAAGAGTGGTTTTGTCACTGTGTGAGTATAAACTTGCCATGAGTAGGTTCAGGCTGCAATGAAAAAGATGGTGTCTATGCATCCAAGGGAAGCAGGTCCCAAATTAACTCTATTAGGCATATTGAAAGCAGAATCTTAGACTGTTAGTTGAATACAGATCCACATATATTTCTTTGTGCATCTTGTAATAAATTTTCCTGAAATAAGAGGGAATCTGTATTAAATGGTAAAGAAAAGCTCTTTTGTATTGGATTGGGTTATGGTCAGAGACTGCAGAGATTTGCCACCAACTGATTATATGAGCCTAGAGGGTTATTCAGGTCATTTATCTTCCTAGGACACAAAGGTCAGCTAAGAAATTAAGCCCCTTGGTTAGGATTTGAATGACTTTAAACCCAAAAACCTAAGAACCCCCCTTCCTGTGAGACTTCCAGTAGAACAATTACTTCAGGTGGGATTCAACTTGTATATTAAGACAGCTAAAATTAGTGATGAGATTCAACCTGAGATTCAGACACCTAGAAGTGAAGGTGTAGTCCCTGCACGGGTTAATTTCTTCACATGGAATCAACCACAAATGAAAGACTCTGGTCAGCTCTTTCTCCTGCAACAGCCGCAGCATTCCTGAAGGTGGGTGAGAAGACATTATGTTCACCAACAGCATTAAAACCAACAAAATCAGGAGTCTTTTTGTCTTCATTCACTGATGTGATCCTAATACACAAAGATTAGGCTATCTATCTCACCTAAGGTTACATGTCTAAAAGTTACATGTCCAGTCAAAGTGAGTGGTCTAGGTTCCCTCCTGAGTCAGTGGAGAGTGGCAGGCATTTCCAGAAGGTTGCTTGGTGAGGCATCACACTTTGGTGGTACCTTTGAGCGCATAGTCTGCACAATTTGCAGAGAAGAGAAGCTTAAATTTTAGACAACCAATGTTCAGTTCAGTGAATCCCATGTGGCAGCTTCTGTGAAACCTGTTTTGTTTTATTCCAGTTTTTATTTACCCTAGCTTTTAGCCTTGATTCTTAGAGCAATGACCCTGCATTAGAAAACCCTATAAAGAAAAACCACTATTCGCCAATATCTGTGTTGACCATCCCAACATAACACCTATTTTGTCTTTTGTTACCCAGAGAGTGAATGCATGGGAATCATCCAACCTTCTTGCAGCTGAGGCTACTATGTGCTAGCGGACAATGATGCATTTTTCTTTCTCATCCAAGGTGGGTTTTTAGTGCTGGGCACTCTGGATGGACTGTGGTTCCTGCATATCTAACATGGCACCTCTCTGTAGCCTACCTGAGATGAATATCTTTGGTCACGTCCCCAAAGAGACTCATTATTCTGAGACGAAATACACTGGCAGGCTTGAGTAAGGCATGAGTGCTATCCTGATGTCACTCTTAACCTGTTCTTTAAATAATGAGCTCATCCGCTGTATGACTTTAGAAGAATTCCCATGAATTTTAATTTCCTAGGGATGGACAGCTTTGTGATTAAGGCTCTGGCTTGAATCCAGAACATGCCTCAGATTCATCACTGGGTCTCTGGGTCTCATATTTGACCTGGTTACTCGAGTACCAAAAGTAGTTGTGCCAACTATTTCTCTCCCTTGCCTGAATAAGGTACAGGTCCAACAGGCTTGGATAACGGATTGGCCAGGTCATTGACTTCACAACCTTAGGTTTCACAATATCTCTGATACACCTGCTTTATAGGGTTTGACAGCCTTTTCTTGTAGTAAGTGGGATATGACGCACTTAAATTTAAACATTTAAAGACTGGCATCTAGTCTAAGCTAATTACGTAGGTATTGTACTCGAGAGAGAGTCATCTTAGAAACTTACCCTGGCCCAGGACGAGCTGCTCTCTGGAGAAGCCGATCTCTCGTCATGAACTCTAGAGGGAGCCTGGATGACTGCTTTAGAGTAGATACACAATTTCTAGACAGCTACATGAGGTGATTCAAATCCTGACATCTCTGTTTTCTATCTAGCGGTTGGTATTACATTTCACTGTCTCAGCAAGACAAAATGTTCTGTCTTGGAAGCTGTGCAGTTCCAGTTGTGTTTTATATATGCTTGGGTGAGAGGCTGCCATGAAAAAACAGGTACCAAAAGTGAAATCCGAGGGTGGTGAGGACCTTTACACACTGGTGAAAGAATCCTGTTGCCATTACTTTGCTGATGGATCAAAAAAATGAGGTAAGGACTGGTAAATGGCAAGGACTGGCAAGGACTGGTAAAAAAAAAAAGAAAAAGGGAGAATTCCTTAGAGCATTCACAAATGCAAGAAAAATGTGTATCAGTCATATTTAGTTCATCAAAACAATGAAGTTTATCACAGTTATTTTATAGCATTACACTTATTTAATTTTATTCCATATGTGGTTTGCCCCTGTCCATCTATCTGCTTGTCAGGTTTCACATTCCCTGCCCCAGTAACTTTTGAACCTGTTGCTCAATTTTAAATAAATTTAACTGACGGATGAAAGTCCTGTAAATGTTAAGTTACTGTAAGTTTTGTGAAAATAGGTTGCTAAGTGGGGAGGAAAAAATCCAGAAAATAACCACCCACAAGAGAGAGGCTGTAACATGAAATCAGTCACTAAAGAAACTGTGGAATGAAGCTGCAGGAAACAAAAGTTTGTAAGTTCTGCTCTTCGCAGAACTGCTTTTCTTTTCTTTTTTTTTTTTTTTTCCCCTGTTTTGGTTAAAGCAGAAATTGTTTCCCTACATCCACCTCAAAGTTAAATAAAATTTAGTTATTTTGAAGGAGGAGTAAGCTGTAATCATGTAACTGCATTGTGGTCTGCTGATTTGAGTGGACAAAGTCTAATTTAGAACCATGTTATAAAAGAAAACTAGAGAACCCCAAAATCCCAATCCTATAGTGAATTTGCTTAAACTTATTTTTAGGTTTTCTTTTTAGTGGTCACCTATGTTTGCAATGTTGATTTCAACAGCTCAAGTTCACTGAGATGGAAGTTATGAGCACATGTTATTGGAAGACACTTGAGAAAACCTAACTGTAAAAGGTTTCCCTGGCAAGGTTGTTATAGGAGGGAAAGGAAAGGGAAAGGAAAAAGGAAAAGGAAAGGGAAAGGGAAAGAGAAATGGAAAAGGAAAGGGAAAGGAAAAAAATAGGGAAAAAGGGGAAGAAGCAGCTTTCAAGACTATATCGAATCTTCTTGATGCTGATCAGAGTATTATTTTTATTGCTTTCTTGAAATCAGCATAGACAATAACAACACTGGAGGCTGGGAAGGAAGTGCACGATATGACCAGGTTTGCTGTTGACACCCTGTTCTTCATGCTGGTAAATTCACAAGAGCTACAGAAAGCTCTAACAAAGCTGAGAAGTGTGTTACGACAGCACCTCACCGAGAACAATGTGTTTTGCTCAACACTGCAGTTATGGTAAGATTTATGGCTCCTACTCCAAGAAATTAGCTTCTTAGCAGATGAGTCAGGCAAAAAAATATCTTGCTTACAGATGGTGAGCAGAATCATAGAGAAGTTAAATGACTTGATGGGGTTATAAAAGCAGACTGTTATAGAGCTGGGAACTGATCACAAACCCCCTGAATCCTTCCCTGATGACTTAGAATAAGGTTGTCAGTGATTTTTTCCCTATGCAAGTAGAGTGTCAAGTCTAAGTCAGTTATCTGAATTCCTTTTTCCCACATTAAAGAGCAATTAGCAGCTCCAGATGTTTTGTTTCACCTAGCTCAGCCATCTAGCTTAAGGTGGGACTATCAAGCTTGGACTGATGCTTCTTCAGTGACTGTTTGCAAATAAGCACTCAAAAGATTTGAACAATATGATACATGCAAAAAGGAACCTATATGTTTGCCTTAGGGTGACTTCTTGCCACAGTACAAGCTCTTTTTATATATCATTCCTTGTATGGGCACTGTCGGACAGCCAAATTGCCCATTTAAGCACTGTGGACAGCCAACTGCAGCTGAATTATTAATACCATAATAGGCAGCTCAGGACAAGATTCCTCTCAACTAACATTAAGTCCTTACATGTTAATTAATGTATTTAATTCTGAACTCTTGCTCCCCTCCAAGCCTTTCTCTGTTAACGTTTTGGCCAAGCCGTCACATTCACGCAGGCTGTCTTGAACCAGGATGGCAAGCTGATCCAGAATAAAAAAACCTACATTTTCTGTTGGGTTAGTTTTAACCCAAGAGGTTTCTTGAACTAGCCTATATGGCTGTCACAGGAATGCCTGTGGCATTTCTTACTAAAATACAGCAATGGAGGTCAGGAAAGAGCAGGCAGATAGGCAGAGGGAGGGTGAGAGCACCTCTCTGGCAGTGGTACAATTTATGCTTCAATAGGACGGAGAGCAATGCCCAATGAAATACCCATGTCTGTGCTGAGTCCAAGTGCTCTGCAACCTGCAGAGAAGGTTAGTGCTTGTGTTGAACCCAGAAGTGCAAATATTTGCATAATGATCAGTGGAAAATTTTAACTGAAGAGCAAACAAACAAGCTATGTTATACTGAAGAATAGGGGTTTTTTTTGTGTGTGTGCCTGGTCATCCCACCCACCTCACCATGAGCATCAAGTCACCAGAAAGAGAAGACCTTACGTCCCTCTGTGCTCTGAGAGGCCAAAGCAGTGGGAGCTGCAAGGCTGGGTCTGTATCACTTGCATAACACCATAATTATTTGTTAAACTCTATTATTCATGTGTCATTTGTTAGAAGGCAGGGAGAAGGCACAAGAGTCAACATTGCTTAATTGGAAGGCAAACATAAAGTAGTGGAGAGTGAGGGAGGCTTGTTCTGGGATTTTTTTTCTCTGCTAAGTCCTCTTTTATAGAATTTTTATAGGCCTTAGGCAAATGATTTATCTAACTTCAGCTGTTGACAAGGTGAGTATCTAGTCATGCGAGTTCCTTCAACAGCTACTGGATGTACTAGGGTGCAATTTGTCCCAAGTATCTTATGCACTTATTTTAACAGGGGAAGACTTGCCCTTTGGAAATGTTGACTTCTTTCTTCATTGATAGAGATTCTAACTTTATTAACACAGTTAACTTTTTGGTGACTAGAGGTAGGGGAGATAAACTGATTGCCAACATCCAAGTTTCTTCATTGGTAAAAAAGGCCTTTCAGGGAATGTAACAAAACTGCATTCTTCAGGATTTCTGGCCCCTCACTGATATTCCTCCAAATCTCCTATGACACTTCCATTAGGAAACAGCCAGTCTGGTGTGGGTTAGTCCAGGTTATTTCCATGCTGAATGGTGTGCCTGTATGAGCTGGCAAGGCAGTACTTACATCCTGATCAGCTAGATGGTTGCTACTAAATATATGTATAATGAGTGAATTCAACCTGCCCATCTTGCTTTGGGTACTGATTTGTACCTTTTTCCTCTGCTCAGCTACTGATTTTCATGAATCTTGTAAGAACTTCATTATACCAGAGACTCCCAGCCCTGTTTCAGTTGGAATTGTCTAGAAGTTTCCAGCATTATTAAGGAAGGAACCTCCAGAGAAATAGGAAAACAGCTAAACCCCCAAAACTTTATTTTTTTCAGGAAATTATGCTGATAATGCATTCTGTTTTTTTGAAAGGAGGAGAAAGGCAGGAAAGGAAAGGAGAGGAAAGGAAAGGAAAGGAAAGGAAAGGAAAGGAAAGGAAAGGAAAGGAAAGGAAAGGAAAGGAAAGGAAAGGAAAGGAAAGGAAAGGAAAGGAAAGGAAGAAAAGATACAGCCTGGAGAGTATTTCCAAGTCAGTTTTATCTTATCTGGAAACACACCTTAAACATAAATAAACAGTTACTGCTCATATAAGGCAGAAGTTTGTTGTTAAGGTTGTTTAGGTGATATGATATAACATGCTGTATATTAAAAGATTATACTTAGAGTTTAACCCTAGAACTCCTAAGGTCACTACATTGATCTTATTTGAGGTTGGTTTTTTGTGGTTGTTTTTTGTTGCTGTTTTGTTGTTTTTTGGTGTTTGGTTGTGGTGTTTTTTTTGTTTTGGTTTGTTTTGGTTTGTTTTTCTTTTTTTTTTTTTTTTTTCCTGTAATAAATATAGTATTGCTGTGATGTCTTTCCTATCAAAATACTTCAGTGCATTTTTGGCCTGAGCAAGATTTTTGTGAGTCTTGTTTTGTCTACAGTCAGAAGAGCATGTAAATATTTAAATGATGTGTTTGAAATGGTCCCATCACCATGATTCTTAACGTGAACAAAGGACCATGGACTTCAGCTGAAATTAAGGCGATTTGAATTCAAGACAAGGAAAACTTTCTAACAAAATGATAATGGAATACCAAACCTGATCGCCTGGAGAGGAGCACATGCCTTCTGTCACTAGGTGTTTTTAAGAACAGATAGATCGATATGGTGGGAAGGGCTTATCAGACTTGGCCTTCATTTGGTGATGACCATGAGATTTCTGAGGGTCTCTTCTAACCTCACTTTCTAGGAAACAGGATTTGATATGTCTTGGGGGAAAAAAGTCCTGGCCAACACAAGCTGGTAACATCTCCAAGTCAACAAATTGTGGTGTAGGATACATACCTACAAAGTCATGACAGGCTTTTTACTTAAGTGTATTAAAAAGAAGAATTAAAATTATTGAGATTATCAGTCTTTTGGAAGTGACATAGAAGGCCTTCTACAGATGCCTTAGTAGGACTTTTTTTCCTTTGGATGAATTTAGATTTGTTCTTATCAAGGGTATTTTCTCATGCTGAGACTTAAGGGGATCTCAGGTGGCACCAGACACCAAATTTCAGTCACCAGAGTTGTGCTCCAGGGCTCTGTGTCGAATAGCCTACTCCAGTCTGCCTCCCCATGTGGACAAGTCACAAGAAACCTGAGGAAATGGCAAGTTTTTGAAAACTTACCCATGACTGTTGAAAAGAGATGAAAGCAGAGACCAGAGGTAGCCACCGGAAAGGGTGGTATATACCAAATCGCAGCCTAGTTTAGACCTTCAAATATGATTCTCCTTAGAGGTTTGTTTTGTTCGTATTGTGAGAAAGCCATCAGCAGAGATGTAGAGATGAACCCAGCAGAGAAGTTAGCATGTGCCTGTAGTAACCCTTATTCCTCCTCACCCCACTCCTATATCACCTGCAACTCTTGTGTAATAACAAAGATTAAGGATAATGCTGTGGAGGCCAACCATTGAAAGCTGATAAAAAGAAACTGGTTTTCCATCCACCATGGTTCATTGAAGTCAAAGGCAGGAGAGTTCATAGATAAGCATGTCTTGGTTTGGAACCTTCACTGGTGAGGTCATTTGAAAATATATGGGCTTACACTAAGGGCAAAATGTAATCTGGAGTGAAATGACTCAAGTTTTAGGGAAAGACATCATTATCCTTGCCTCTGTGCTAAAGCAGCTATTCTAGGCAGTTAAGGGGTTGGATTTTCTGAGGGATATCATGCCAGAGCTGCCCAAATGCAAGGACTGTTGCCCTTTCTCTGAAGTAAATGCTGGGGGAGGTTACTTGAACCACTAGACACGTGGTCAGCTTACCTTAGAGTGGTCCTTCATCACAATGTAGCTGAATGGAGCACGGCTGGTGTCCATGCTCTTTGACTGTGCCAGATGCAGACTAGTCCAAACCACCATAGCTTGTGCTAAAAGTAAGCTGATTTGTGTCATCTGGCATCCTGGGGGGCCTGAGAGAACACGCTGAAGTGGCTACTACCCTCAGTAGCACCACCGTGACACTCACTATAACTTGTCAGTCTGGGATAATTTGTGAGTCCGTGAGTCCTCAGCAACATCAGGTGCCTGAACCATCAGTTAGGTGGGTCATGTACCCTGATCAGATCCCACAGGTCTTGTGTCTGAAGTGAAATGCCAAATTTGCTTGCAATGTGTTGAAGGATAGAGTTATACAAAACGTTTAGGGACACGACTCCTGCATTCATCGAGAATCATCCCTGCCCCTGTTCTGGGAACTGCATGGCACGTTTGCAAATTAATCTGCACACTGCCATATGTAACCTGCAAGGTTTCCTTAAGTTTGCTCTTTCCTCCAATACTGGCAAGACATTTTTCAGCTCCTGCCACAAACTATCCTGCTTGCTGTCATGTCATAACATGTCTTAGCCTTAAGGCAAAGAGCCATACCTGCAAGTTGCAATTTCAGGTGATATACCAACAAGTCACTTGACTTCTGTGATGAAGCATGTGTTTCTGTCTGGCCAGCATCTGAAGTGTTGTGACTACTGCCAAGCCTGCCATAGCTGCAAAGCTGTTACAATATTATGACAAGCAGTTTTCAAATCCCAGGGTGCTTGTGAAATTCTAGGAAGTTTATGGCCCACGGTGTCCCCTTCCCTGCTGAGGAGGATGAAAAAGAATGAGCACAGTCGCCTTATCAGAAGTGAATGAATGGATGGTCTGTTATTAGCTAATGGTCCCAAAGGCAAGAAGCATTTAACAGTCAGAAAACTCCTACCAAGAGCACGGTACAGGCTAATGCCCCAGGTATATTTTTTTTCTCTTTAAACAGAAATTCATCATGCAGAGCTGAAATACTGTCCTCTGTGCTCCTACTCTGATTGCACAGACAAGGGAGAAAAAACCCCAAAGCTTTAGTGGGACTTCACTGACGGGGAGTGGAGGAAATGTCTCTTGAAAAGCTTTTACAGATAGAGTGCTTTTCTATTTTCTCTTCATTTGCAAAAAGAGCTCTGTTTTGGCCACCTGTGCCCTGAGGCAGGTTTAGTGATGGCAGTAGGATCCTGACAGCCCACGGGAGGGACGAGCCAGTTGCACGTAGCTTAGCTCCAGGTCCCCTTTGCAGGAGGGCAGTGACCATTGCAAGGGCCTGGTGGGTCTCAAAACATGCAGATTTACTGAGGAAGCTGAGAAGGACAATTGCCTCCTTGTTCCTTTGATACGGGGATGAACGGTTCTGGGTGTGAGCTAATGTATGGGTGAATGCAATAATTGCAAATCGGGTTTGGGAGGACTCTTTCTCCCGGAGCACTTGGAAGGTGGGATAGAGGTGGTTGGGATTGAGGACACAGATTCATCTTAGCCCTGCTCGCAGCTCCTTGCTCCTTGTTTCCCACTAACCCTGCTTTCTGTGTTACTTAAGAACATGGTCCTCCCTGCTTCCAGTCTCTACAGGATCTACACTTGCTTCAAATCTTTCTCAAAGACGTGTCAGGATGGCAAGTGCTTTACCATTCACAGACATCAAGGCAAACTTCCTCGGTTTTGGGGGTTTTGTTTAATGTAAAATTCGAGTCGTTACAGAAAGTGATCTCAGATGCTTTGACCTGAAACATACAGGTCAACTGTTGGAGCTGAACTGTGATATGTTAATTGTAATAAGCTGTTACTCTGGTGGCAGATATGCCTTGCACAACATCAAGCACATTGTGGGTTCATAAAGAATGCATTCTGGCCAACCGTGATAATAAAATATCTTGCCACACTTGGGAAGGCTATCTATCTTACTTTATCCTTTTAATTAGCAACACCCCTCCCAACAAAGCCCAAACCATTGGAATTGCTGTAGCAGAAACCTGCTTTTGGAAGTTTACTCTAAAATGTATGCCAACACCCTGGAGGCAATAAATCCAGAAAGTCAAAGAAGAAAAATGTTTCTCTCTTCACTGTAGCATCACAGAAGGGAAACTTCCCCCGTCATGTTCACTAGTGTGTTGAAGTCCATCTGGAGGGCTTCTGTTATTTCAAATCTTCTAAACAACACCTCCTCTGTTACACTAATTGCATTAATTGTAGGCTGATTTTAAAAGTAAGCTGTAGAAACAGAGCATGAAGCAAAGCTCAATTCAGAAGTGTTTCCCACATTTTCTAAACACAGTGGAGACAGATCGTGTAGGAACAAGGACTCTGGCTCTGTCGGAGTTTGCTGGATGTCTTTGCTTGTCTCTTTTCACCCACCAGACCCTCTGCAAAGCCTGAGCTTAGTTGGCTCCATCCAGACTTCCTCAGGTGCCCTCCTGCTCATCCTGGTGTCCTATTGCACTTCTGCTATGGGCACGGTTTTGTAATGGGCTACCAAAACCCCCATGGATTTAAAAAAATAAAATAAATTGTTGTTGCTACTCTGTTCGGAGCTTTAACAGCCTTATCAAAATACAAGCAGTCATTTTCTGCTGTTACAATGATTCTGACGCAGTCAAAATTATCTGATTGTTGCTAATTCTTATTTATAATGCAATTACAATTGCATTATTTTATATAAACCTCATACTATTTACCCCTTTTCCCAGTATTATATTCACCCTTTCCATGTGCTGTTACAGCAAACCATCCGCATGACAAGGTCCTTACTAGGAGGAACGCAATGTTGACGGTGTGAGTTTCTTCCCCCACAGAAAGTGGGGGTCCTTAGTCATGGTTCCACTAAAGGTTGTCTTCCATATATTTCCAGAAGTATATTGATAACATTTTTTCCTGATTACCTTAAAAAATATTTACAGAATGGTTGCTAGCATTCATTTGTTCTTCCATGTATGTGGAATGGTACAAATCTAAGCAAACTTTAGGTTAAAAAACACCTTGAAAATAGTTAGATGATTTACTAAATCAAACCCCAAACCACAGGGTAGGTAATGAACACCTTATGAGTGGGTAATATTCCCATTACATTTAGGACAAGTTAGACAAGGGTCATTTGAACCTAAAGCAAGTTGCAGCCACTGCAAAACATTCTTAAATAATTTTGCAAGCCCAGGTGAAATGCAGACAAAAGTTCATTCAAACCCAGAGACCTCCAGACAAGGCCTGAGAAATAAAGCGCTCTTGTTGTTTTTGACTACAATTAAATATTGCACATTTCTTCAAGAAGATGAATTTTTCCAAGAATGACATGGTCTTTGAAAGAGGGCTCAGTAGCAGAACCATCTGCTTAAAAGATTTTTCTAAAGGCTTTATTCTGGTTCTGTTCTAATTCTCACATATATAAAATTGGAGTCAGTAGACTGCTCACAGTGCACGCATGCTTCAGAATAATGTCTCAAAAGAGACACCAGCTGGAAAATGCATACAGCTACTGAATCAAGATGACAAGGATTTGCTGAGTTACTGTCAGCAGAAGGTTGTGTCATGCCCATTTGTACGAGATGCTAAGCTACATCCACTTTCCCATTACCTCCAGTGAGAGCTAAGCATGCTCAGTACCCTGCAGAATTAGATTGAGTGTATTTTGCATTGTTTTTTTCTTCCTGGCGGGATATGCTCAGCACAGTCTATTTCAGCTTCAGCACCATGCCTTGTTTTTACCAGGAGAATCTGGGATTTGCTTCATCAACAACTTTTGTTCTTCCTCTTGTGACCAGATGTGTATGCCCTTTTTTCTATGCTGTTGAAGTTGGAATTGAAATCTGGGGGAATCACAGACAACTTTTTGTTGGATAAACTTAAAGGAATTGCTCTGTTTTTAGAAAGCAAGAATGACAATTAATTCAACCATATGTGAAATTGTTTGTTTTAGAAATGGATTACCCAGAGGAGAAGATGGAGAGAGATGAGAAGGAGAGACAGAGAGGAAAAGGAGATCCTGTGCAGATCCTGGGCTCGTCTGCAAGCTCAGTGAAGACCTAAGTGCACCCGTGAAATCTAAGCCTTCACTGAAAGGCAATGGGATCTCTTGGGCAGCTAGAAGAGAAAGGTAAAAAGTTTGAGGAAAACTGGGATCAGTGTATTGGGAGTCTCACTAGTTTCAGTTTTTCTTTGAGTATTTGGCTCACTGGAGAATCACAACCTACACTGATGCCAGCGAGCAGAATTATTCCTTCTAGGGCAGGCAGCAGCAGGTTTGGACTGGTGGCCTGGGACAAGTGAGTTGCAAGAGGTGCATTCCTCAATGCACTTTGAGGATACTAAGTTGCAAGGAGAGGAAGAAACTTTGCTGTAAACTGCTCAGAAATAGAAAATGAGAGGTAAGACTGAAGTTTAGAAATTGATGTTTAAAAGCAAGTGCAAAGAACCTCACAGCGTATGTCATTTCAGTTTTCTCTTCTGAATGTTGAGCGAACGCGGACTTTTCAGTCAGAATGTCTCTGTGATCACTGTCGTTATCTTCTTTGTCCTATTTGTCCATGTGTTCCCTGAACTGCAGAACCTGAAACTTCGACCTGAGAATTCAGCTGAGGTGTGAGCTGGTTCCCCCAGCCAAGGCAGGTCTCAGTGCTATCTTCTACGCCAGAAGAAAAACACCACAAAGTCTGTGCAGACTGAAGCTAGAATTGCTGCTGTCTAGCGATGTACAAGTTTGCTTTCTGAGATGGTTGAATTAGCACTGAATTCATGGCCCTGCAGAGTTTCTGGCATCTCTTGGAAGAAAGTGTTTTAACCAGAGTCACTGAGTATGTTAAAACTTCTTGAATAGCCGTCTGCTGCAATAGTAAGGCTTATATACATCATACAACATTAGTTTTGCCTTGAATAGCTTGCAGAAAATGGGAATAAAGAAGTGTTCTCAATACTTGGTACCATCCAAGCTATTACAGGGCAAGGAACATGAATGGAAGGGAACTGAAAGGAGGTAATGTCACTTCAAATGATCCTGTAGCAGGGAGACCGAAACACAAGGCATTTCAAAAAGGGAAACATTCTTAGCTGAAGATTTCCACAACAGGAGTTACAAATCATGGTAGTTACAGTGGTCATATTTAACAATCACTGGGAAACAAAGGTTAAATACAGAAATAGAAGATATCGTAACTACAGCAGGGTAAAACTTGATATTTCCATTTCAAAACAAAATAAGAAATGTAGAAAACAAAACCAATCTGATTCAATTGGAACAAAGATTACAATTTTTTTTTAGTAAAAGTTTCACAGTAATTGGAAACACTTAGTGGGACTGAAAGGAACAGAAAGTTCACTTCAGAAGTTGCCACGGATAGCCTGGATGCTTAACTTTTTGCTTGCTCACAGGAAGGCACAATGAACCCCACGTTTACCTGCACTGGGTAAGGAGATCAGGTGTGATTTTCAAGGTTAGTGCAATCAACATGTGCCGCTGCAGCTTTTCATAGCAGTAGCTGTGTTTGCCACCTGATTTAAAGAAGGGGGTCAATATGAGACCATACATCCCTGTCCTCATCACGTGATGCTGGGAAGCGCACTTAGGATTCCTGCACTTACATCTACGAAAATCTTTGCAGAAATATGCATATATGCATCACCCATGACAAGTGCAGGGAGGCTGTTGATGTGCTGAACCTTGTGTACGTGCAGATGAACTGCATGCGACCAGTACCTACGGTCCTGCAGGCTGAACATCCAGCCACTGCTGATGAATATTCAGAAGCCACAAGCAAATGCACTTTTCCTGAAAAAGCAAATTGTGGCATAGCGAGGTAGAATGGAAGTGGATCAAATCCCTCTAAACCACTCTGATTAACTCACAACTGAAAGTGAGACCGGTTCTTCTGAAGACCCTCTCTTGGCAGAATCTGAGCTAGAGAAGCACTGCCAGCTCCAGACACCTTAAAAAAGAATCTGACATATTAATTGCTACAGCATTTTATTTCATGTTTGGCTTTTTGCAGATGAACTGTGGTTCAGTTCTCTTTTGCAGCAAAAGTTTAACTATCCTTGCAGTAAAGCAGCTTTTTTTTAAAAAAACACAACAACTTGTTGGAAGGGATTGGGGTTGTGGAAAGTAGTTTAAAAATTAATAGAGGTCTTTTTTTTCTTAATTGAACTATAAATGTTATTTTAATGGGTATCCAGTAAAGTGAAAACCTAGTAAGGTATTCATCTAGAAGACTGAAAACCAGCCACAGGATCACAAAATGGCCCATTCTCAGAATAAGTATGAACTATAACTCATATTTCCTGTGGGTGATGGTTTCGTATTACATAAAGCTACCAACAGCTTTGCCCTTTCTCCCATTTCTTATTATTCACTATTATATTTTAAAATGTAATAATTTAAAAATGTAATAGTGAGAAGGGAATCTTCCAGGCAGAACATTCCCAGTAATAAGTTTGCCCCTTCTCTTGGCTCAGTTATCTGAACATGACTCCATCAGTTTACATGTTCTGGTGGGGGTTTTAAGTTATTTTGGTTTTAGGGTTGGGGTTTTTTTCTTCCTTTTCTTATATCTTTATAAAGTAGACATCTAGCATAGGTCAGGTAAATCACACCTAGAAGTGCTGGCTTCCCAC
The DNA here is from genome assembly GCF_929443795.1 of Astur gentilis. Taxonomy (NCBI): domain Eukaryota; kingdom Metazoa; phylum Chordata; class Aves; order Accipitriformes; family Accipitridae; genus Astur; species Astur gentilis. Next base: position 46,281,375 of record NC_064883.1, on the reverse strand, counting down.
CACTGACAATATAAAGCTGTAACAGTGAGCCTTGAATGTGGTGCATGAATCTGGAGCCGCATCCCAGCATCGCTGTCTGAAAAGAGATGTGGTGAATCTTAGCTATTGATTTGGACAAAATGGATGTCTACACTCTTATTTAGTCTTGCTCTGATATAACATACCAGCTGATATAAACTGCTCTTTGCTGTCTGTAGCACACAACCACATCAGATCTTGTACCTCGAGCGCACCGTTTAGATGCATCCCAGGTTCTCTCGCAGGGATACACAACGGTGTCCTTTAAAGCATCAGGTTTGTCTTCCCTTTTGGGCATATTTTTAGTCCTGGACAATACAGGCAGGGGTTAAGGTAGAGAAGGACTGGAATAACCAACAGGGAATGGTAATCAAGATTAATCAAGGCTATCAAGACTTTTGCATGCCTGGGAAAATTTGAAATTCATAACAGAAGGGGTAGGAATAGGGTGCAGCTGAGACTGTGCTAATATCACAAACCGCCTTTCACAAGAGTCCCCTGTTGTAGGCTGATTGGCAGGTAGTATACATGGGCAGCTACACGGATTTGTACGCTCCCGCTTTCAATTCTAGTGGCAAAAACGTGGCCAGAGTGGAAACAGAGAGAAGACAGATCCTCAAAGACAGTTACATGTCGAGGTCGCCTAGAATTGAGGAGATAGTCTTCTTATTTCAATGACAGTTTGAAAGCTTCAGACACTTGAAAAATTTTGACCTGTGCCTTTCTACTGGCTGTGTCTGTACAGGCAGGTAAAGTTGATCGAAGACAAAAGGGACTTGGTCAAGGACAGAAAGGGGTCCAGAGGCATGACAGGGATTTGCATCTGGGTCTGCTGAGCTGGAGGCTGAACTCTGCTGTACCTTCCTCTGCAGGGAGCAAGAATGTACTCAAAGACACATAAATATGTGCTGTTCTTCAGTCCTGTTGGTAAAATAAGATGTGAAGCAGCTGGCAGAGATTGTCCAAAATCTAGTTTGCCTGATGACTAAACACAAGATTTGTTTAACCAAATTCAAATAACATGGGTGTTATTTTTGATTTATACATCTCCAGAAGTCTTACCCAAACAAAATAATGTCTGTCTCTCTCCATATGTCAGCCAAATGCTCTCAAGACCCTGTTTAAGATGTAGGAAGTTATTCATTGGTCACATTGTGACTCGGTATCACCTAGACTGGAACCAAACTGCTCCAGTCACTCAAAATTGCTTCTGATTTCCAGCCTAAGTTTATGCTGGGTCAATCTTTAACCTCTCTTCCTGTGCCAATAATGACTTTCCGTGTAAATGAATAACTCCTTTCCTGGTGGGAGTTCTCTCATGTATTTATATTCCCACTCAATGTTCATTTTGCTGGACTAAGCATGATAATGTTGGCACATCCTTTGTGTTGCTTTTGTGTCCTTGTCTCCTGGCTGTGCACACAGTTTGCGTGTTGTTTTGCTTTGGGGTGAATAACCATTTGTTTGGCTGGGACACTATATCCTAAGATTCAAACCATGCCCCTTGGTATGGAAAGAACAGGCTATTTGTTAGTACACACTCAAAGATAATATATTCATAGCGTTAATCACCCCTGACAAAACAGGCCATCCCTGCCCACGGTCATCCCAGGAGCTTTTGCATGTAGCTATTTTTATATCTTTTCATGTTTCTTGATCATGGCATTAGTAGGACTGGGGGCAGGAGGTTCATAACTAGAACTGCCCAAGCCGTTGTTTATCCAGATCTAGCTGCAGAAACTTTCTTAAAAGTCAGTGCAGGGAGAAGGTGCTTGTCAAGGGTATTCGTCCTGTCCTAAGACAGATGTTTAAGACTGCTCAGGTGAATTGCGTGGTAGAGACCTTTCTTTCTCTACTGGTGCTAACGGGTGGCTACACAGTTAAGACTACAGGTGGGATTAATTTAATCCAACTTCAGACATCTACAGTGTCACTCCATCTGAGCTAATGACTAATGACTGAGGCTTTTTATAGTCTGTGGGGAGAAATAGGAATTTTCAGGACTAGGAATAGGATTTTTTAGGATGTGTAGGAACTGATCCATTTTTCATATTTCTTCTGTCTCTTTGTCTCTATTTCTGTCTATGGACTATGAAAGGTATAGGAAAAGTGAATAGCTCAAGTGCAACTATTGGTACAAATTACATATCTACATTCAAAAAAAAGATTTCTGAAATCTCATCAAGAGCAAGGAACATAGCTGCAGGTGAGGGACAGAGCACGTTTCTCTGCTTTATTACCGCTGCCAACTCTCTCGCAATCATGCGATTCCTTTTACCTACGTTCTTGGAGCAACTTTGCAGAATATCTCCTGCTGTTTTCCTTGGGCTGTGCTCCACCAACCAGTCCTGACTGGCCCATGGAACTGCAGAGTTAGAGAGGCAATACCATGTCAGAGGGAGAAAGGAAATAAGAGTTTCCTTTAGTAGGATAGTAGGAATGCATGTTGAAAGGGATCCCATGAAAAGATAATCCCCATTCACCATAGCTGCCCAGAGCTAAAAGCCATTTCTTATTGTATGAACACGTGTCTTCATTCACCCAGCAAATGTTCCTGGCAGGTTATCCAATGCAAAGGTCTTACACGCTAGGAAAAAAATATATTCTGCAAAGTTGGTTTGTCCCATGTCTTGGTGGGGGACTCTATCACCCACCTACTTTGGGAAGGCTACAGAAAATACAAAGTTGCTCAACTGGATTGCTTTGTTCGTACCATGTACCAACTGAGATTAATCTTGCCTTATTTTATCTCAATTTAACCTGCTTGTGGTCTGAGTTACACCCTGTGTTTTTACTTTTCCCATCATACGTGGTTGTTTCTCAAGCAATGTCTCACACCTTGACATTAATTGTCCAGCAGAATTCAGTTGAGGTTGCAGTCCTGCTGCACCAAACTTGGGAAAATTTGGCTCAAAGCCAGCCAAATCCCCCAAGCCAAGGGCTACAAAGTGCATGGTTCCTGGTATTTGTGAGTATTTCAATAATTTGTAGGAGTCCTGGGGAAAAATCAGGACTCTGCTGTGAATTATCATGCCAGCTACTGTGCATACACACGGAGAGATTTATTTACCTAAGTTAGATATCCAGCCATTAGATATTTAATTCCAGGTTCATCACCTTGGCTTCCTTCATGATGAAAAATGGGAAACAGGCATCTTCAGAAGACGATTAACTTGACCTGTCTTAGATGAGTCTCTTAAGACTGGACAAATTGTCTTTTAGAATTTTGACCTTAAGAGACATTAATCATCCCTTAATTGTTTAATCTAAATGAAACAGCTAGGCTCTCCTGCTAGAACAGGGAGTAGAACATGAACCTCTGGAAGGAAGTTCATGCTATTTTCAGAGCAAGAGCTAAAGCAGGTGGGATAAAACATACGAAACTAATGGTTTCTTTTTCCTCTTTCAGAAAGAGACCATTCAACAAGGTAGGGTAGACCTGGAAGTTATATATGGCTAAGACTGGATGAAAGGATGGCTTCCCAGCTTGTCTGTGGTCACTGGCTAGAATGTCATACTCTCTCTAAATGGTGCATGAAGGTACGTGTCATTGAACTATTCCAGATGGTGCACGTGGCAGTCCCTCAAAACAACGTGAGATAAAGATACAGCATGGACAAGGAGAAAACTGTTGGCCTTTGGTACATCAGTTCTTTTTCTTGTACTCCTGGGGTACCAGAAGCACCTTCTGTACTTTACCTCAGCAACATGGGCTGAAATGTTGTAAATAATTCCAGTATGTCAGTTCCTCCTCCCTCGCAGAAAAGCTGAGATACTTTCTGGCTGAATCACTATTAACTGGTATATAAAATGTCCCAAGGGCCCTGAAGGCAACTGCAAGATCATGACATGAATCCTACAACTAGGTCCTCTCCCCTCCAGCTGGGGTGGCTTGCCTGCATACATACATACAAAAGTACATTGGGAACAGCTCCTAGCCCGTGCTATTCTCCTAGTTGTGCATGGGCCAGGAACGGTTTCCAAAAGGCAGTCTGGAAGCAGAAATCCCTTTTTGGGGGAGTAACAGAGCTTAAGAGTATTCACACAGAGCTCTTACTGCCAGCTGGTCTCTGAGCACGGTCCGTGCATATTTAACTTACTACCAGAGGCACAGCCAGCGAGTGCAGAGCTCTGCAGGAGCTGAGAGCCACTTCTCCACCCAGAGGCTGTTCACTGGTGGTATCTGGGCTTCTGTGGTTCCTGGAAAAAATGACTGGCCACGTTCTTCTTTTGTGCAAGGCAGTGCCTTCTGATGATTCCTGCTGAGGTGCTCAGAAAGAAGTCATTGTGTAAAATAAAAATAAAAATGGTGGCAAGGTGCCCTTCCATACAAAGGAAAGAAAGCACAACTTTGGCTTACCAGTGAATACCACCCTGCTTTCAGCAGTGACTGACAGCTGAGGCAGGAATGGGTTGTAACTGGAAAGGGCTATCTGAGCTGTAAAGGCATGGACCAACCACATTCTTTAGCACTGAAAGAAAAATGAATGATGGGATGTTGCTGGGGCATAGAGCAGCAAGTCAGACTGCTAGGGCTGCACATGCAGCGATAGCTTCCCACAGTAATTTTTGATACAAGGCTGTGTTCTGGTTGCTGACTAAAACTATCTTGTTTAGAGAGCACTGACCTTCAGGCTGCAAACAGCTGGTGGTTTCATGGCTTCCAGGAGGGAAAGGCTTGGGAGCCCACGTCCTTTTGGACTTAACTAAAAAAGTCACGACGGAAAAGTCATAGAGGCAGTGAGATGGTTTCAGCGTGCAGTCTCACGATGCAAGGATGTGCTTCTTACTGAAGAAAAAAATGATCCCACCCTCTCTCCTCTTCTTAATGAAGTGCTTTCACTCTTCTGTCTTGTACCTTCACAAGTCCATGCAATGCTGCGCAGTGAGATGGACTGAGTTAGTTGGTTAGTTTTCAGCCAGAGCAATTTCCCCATCTGGCTCGCTGTATTGTCATACTAATGGCACAAGGAGGGGGGAGAAGACCACTCTTTTTGGAAGCAGTGTGGACTTCAAATTTTTGTCAGACTGCAGTCTTAGAATGATGGAAATAAATGGCTTTCTGTTTACAAAAATAGACGTAGGCCAAGAGCCAGGGCCAAAGGGTAAGATCTCTGCAAGACTGCTTTAAAGATTGAAGGCAAAATGCAGCCAACGGGCTGAGTGTGGAGAGACCTTCCCAGAAAAGACAGGAAGAAGGTCTGCAGTAGCTCAGATATGTAACTGAATGGCAGAATGTCATGGAAAGCAACTTCATAAATGGGATTAAAAAGGGATTAGAGAAACTCCTGGAACATAAATCCAGTGGCTTAGACAGACCTAAGCTCCTGACCTCCCCAAACTGGTAGGATGCAGCCATGGGAAATGCAGCTCTAGCCTCGTCTTGTTTCTTCTAAGCTTTCCTCGCTGCCCACTGTTAGAGAAAGGATACTGAACTCAGTCACTTGACTTAACTGGATTTTCCTAATTTCAGTTTGCAGACCTGTAACAAACAGTTGAATGAAGGAACAAACATGTTTTGCCTGGTGCACTCTGATAGACACAAAGTTTGGCACTTACACTTCAAAACACAGGATTTGTGTCAATGGGATCACTTTGCAGGCACACTGAGGCTGCTTGAAATCATAGTCTGCTTGCACACCCCTTCCTCCTTTGCCCCATCTCCCTTAAAAGTGAATGTTAACTGACCTATTCTCCTGCCAAAACAAAAACGAATCTATTTTCAAGCAGGTCATGTTTACTGCACTTGTGCATGCAGACATTTAGGCTATATAGAAGTTGAATATAAAGAATTCTGAGCTTTCTCTACCCACAAAATATCTCCAAGGAATGGAGAAGAAGCCAGTACTGTGGGAGAAATGTTTTTTTCTGCATCACTCAGTATCTCCAACCTGTATTTTCTATCTGCAGGTCATATAATAAACTCATATGATAGGCATTGTATTGATTTGTCCTTGCAGTGAGTATCATATCATCAGGAAAAGACAAAGTATTCGAAGTTCATTGAGTTTGCTTCCTTTTTGGGCACCTAAAAAAAAGATATTACTATGGTGGGAGACTCATTTAAGGTTAACCTGAGGTCAGGCTGTATCTTGCTGCATCTGAAATTGTAAACATGCCTAGCTTAAACCAAGAGACATTGTTGAGTTTGTTCTTGCTTCCTGTGGATAGTGGGAACAGAGGTTATGAGAGTGAGGGAAGACGTGTAAAAACTCAGCATAAGCTAGTTCTTGTTTGTGCTCATAATGGCATCAAAACCAGGAAGATATGTTGGTCCTGTGGATTTACCAACTCAGTCATGCTTATTCATCCTCAACAGTTTGCTAGAAAAAGTCCCTGCAGCTCTGCACCTTCAGCTGCAGTCCAAAGAGATTACCTTGCTTAGCTTTTCAAAGATTTATATGCCATCTTGTTTAGATGAAAAACTCCATTTCAATAAAACATTTGCTTGATTTCACATCGGTGCTTAAACATCACCAGCTTCTCTTGGACCTTCGCATGAATCTATTTATCGAATCGGTTCTTAGGTTGTGTTACCCCAAAGAGTGATGATAGATATGAACTACTTTCCAAATACTCCAAAATGACACGATTTCAGCCTGTTCTGGATTCCAGTACACATGGGTGCAACACATCACTCCTATGAATTTACAGGCTCTGGCACAGAAAACACAGTCTAAGTGCTTAAGTCTATCTTCTCTACATATATTTGCCTTCAGTTTCTCCATAGCTCAAGCAGTAGGAGGGCCTGTTTTCAGTTTCAAAGACCTTAAGTTCAGGCCTGGATGGTAGTTGTGGTTGTATGGATGTGGTCATGGTTCACTACACAGCTATGCCTTAGCCATGGTAAAGGATAAAGCTTGGCAGAGGATCAGGCTTTGGGATAAATACACCCAAACAGCTCAGCCATCCCACTGACCAGAGCATTCACTTTGTCCCTGTCATTTAAGGCCTCCGAAGAATTGTTCCAGGAGGTCAGGAAGGAAAACACTCCTCCGTCTCCGCTAGCTGCCTTGAATGTGGATCCTACTCACACCATGGACTTCCCCACTGGCAGGACAAATAAAATCATGTTTTCTTAGCTCCAGCCTCCTCACTCCCTGGAAGGATTCGTGTGATTTCAAGGTGATTTGCAACAACTTTCATTTTTCATGTTCTGACAGCAGTGTTAAATAGTGGGGTTTTTAAACCCATAACAGATGTTTGTAGGAGTATTGTAGCTCTGGAAACCTCTGACCATCTTGGACTCATCTTTCCCACCCTGAACTCTCTGAAGGTTTTTTCTTATATGATGTATTCAAAGGTAGGAAAGAAAAACTTTTTGTATTAACATATGAATAGGGAATATTTGATGAAGTGAGGCACTCTTTCAGTGAGAAAGGAATAACCAAAAACATGAAGCTGCAGAGAAATATCCACAAGATCACAAGACATAGAGTTAGCACATCATGAGAGATTACAAGCACCCTTTGAGATTTTTTAACAGCTCATGTGCACTTATGTGTGGTCCTAGCCCAATGTCAATGCCTTTTGAACCATCAATGGATAGCCATGAAAGGTAGCAACATCAACATCCCATTGTTGATGATGCTCAGGGTTCACATTAGTGTTCAACCTAAACAAGGACCAAGCATTTTCCGATAATTGTAAGGAGACCAATAAATCAGTAATTCAGATTTTTGATACCAGAGTTAAATTCAGGGTAGAAGTAAAGAAAACACAGTTCAGAAGGAAGGTACAGTGTGTGGCTGAAGAAAATACATGAAAGAAAGTTTTGCTTCACTAAGAAAAGTTGTAGGGAGAACTGTCTCTTGTGAAAGGTTAAGAATTTATAATTCTTCAGTGTTTTGGTCCAGAATCAAACAGCCAAAAGTCCACATACAGTCGTCCACCTAGTGGCTCTTCCCAGAGGGAAGAGGTTCTTCCCTCTGTTGGCTCTACATCTTCGGAGGTGTGCTGTCCATGGGGCAGACTGAGTCACAGACTCAGGAGGAATTTAGATCACTGGCTTTCTTAGCCTGGTACTTCAGCCTAGGGTATTAAAACATCTTATGCAGAAAGTCCAAATATGAAATCACTTAGAGTGAGTGAGCTCTTGAAAACTTTGGCTGCAACATTGCCTTTCTTTGTATTTTTACACTCACTGTTTGCTGCCTGAACTGTCACTGGTCAGAGGGTAATGCAAGCAGAGAGCAATGGAGCAGCAGAGCAATACACAGGCAGCAAAAGAGGCAGCAAAGCAATAAGTTTCAGTCCTGGGGAGGCACTTCAGTCCCCTGCCTGGGGAGGCACTTCCAGGGCACTTGACTACGTTCCCTTGCCCTATGGCACAGATGGCCCAAGTGCCACCGGTGATGAGTTAGAGCATCATCAAATATCCTTTTCCCAGTGCATGGATAGGGAGATTATCTTCTAGGGAATCATTCCACCACATCAGCACATCCTCAGTGACTCCTTCTCTACATCCTTCCAGGCCTGCCAGGCTCTACCTGAAGATCTAGCCAAGGAAGCAGATACATTCACTCAACCAGTGTATTAGAGCAGTGTGGCTTGTTTTGATCCATTCTGCCTCTTAGTACTAATGGTAATTGCAGTGGAGATGGTGCACTGAGTACCAACTGGAATACCAGCCTCCCATGGGGCTTCTGCATATCTGGTGTGCAATCCCTATGCACATATGCTTTCTAGAGTTTGCTAATCCAGAATCACATCTGGGTGACTCTACTGACACTGATCTATCTGCACCAGTTCATGTAAAGCTTGTATGGATTCAGCCTCTTTAGATGTAAGTATTCTTTCCGTGTTGAGCCTTGCCTTTTTGAGAAACACATTCTGGTTTTCGATTGCTGCAGCACCATTCTTGCTAGATTCTCTTTTAAGTGCACTTTGGAATGTTTTGGTCTCAGAAAGCAACCTCTATGCTTATTTTTACACTCTTCTGTTCCTCATCCAATGTGCAAATGCATTGTGATTGAAAAGTGCCATTATTTGTGAGATGGTTTTCATTTTCAGATACCACATCTGCATAAGTGAAATATGATTTGTGCTCCATTCCTGCTCTTTGCTGTGCAGAAAGAAAAGGGAATACTGGGTACAAAACCCTATCACTTTCTTAAAGAGAAAAGAATGTTTGTGATGGAGGTGTAAATACTACGTCAGATAAAACTGATCTGGAGAATAAAAAAGAGACAGATAAACTAGTCGATGCTAAGGGATGAAGAGGGGAAGGATGGTCCAGTTGGCGAGGTATTACTCTAGGACCCTGGAAACTGTAAGACTCCTGGAAATTAAGGTATTAATATGTGTTAAGATGTTGCCTCTGCTTCACTAGCTCAGCACAGCTGATTGCATATAGTCCCTTGGTCTGGTCACTGGAAGCACGAGTAGTTACTTTAAATCCCTCTTATATTGTGATCTTACTTCTTCTCCAGGTGGGCATTCATCGTCCTTCAAGTCTCACCTGCAGAGTTTATGGGCTGCCCTTGAGGTGTGACTATCTCCCTGTTACCAGTTTATAAAGCAGTTTTGATCACTGTGGACTGTATACTGCCCAGAAGGTTTAAAATCAATGGAACCACTAGATCAATCATCCTAACCCTGCCTCAACACAGGGCAGGGTTTCTCCGATGACTCCTGCACTGAGTCCAGTATCAGCCTTGTGAATGACATGCAGAACAGCATTTCATTTTGAGCTGAAAGATCAACAGACCAAATCTTTTTGATAAAAGGAAAAGGTTAAGCTCTTTCACTCCCTCACACTGCAAAATATTTTCTAACTTTTTCTACAGTGCTACTAGGCAGCTTTGTCTTTTCTATATTATTAGACATAGTTTTATTCCTTCTTCACACTCCTATTTCCCACAAACTTTTTGCTTCGGATATACTTTAAAAGCTCTTTCAAATAGGACCTCTGAGACAGGAATCCTCTAGGCTCTTCAAAACATTATTTACTGCTGTGCACCTTAAAATCTCCCACTTCTATTCTTTGTTTTTCTTTTTTTTCATTTATTTTATATTGATTTTCTGACTATTTCTGGTTTTACTTTGCCATCTATCCTTGTGAAATCACACCTCTCTAGATATCTAATGCAAAACTCCCAGAGTTCATGTACAATTTTCATCTGCTTTTCCTCCTCTGAATCAGGTTTACTCATTAATCTTTCCAGGACAGAGACAAGAGGCCTTTCAGAAGTACCAAGGATATAAATGATGGGTTGAGACACTTCTATTTTCCTATAAGAACTGTTATCAGGCTATGATCACTGATCTCTCAGAAACCACCAAATTCCAGTTCTGTGAGTAATTCATCTTTATTAGGTAATGAGTCCCAAAATAACCAGCTTGTGTTACATGTGTGACCTTCCAATGCTACAAAGCAACCAGAAGAAACTTTAATGATGCTTTAGCTGGGTTTCCATCTTCCATTAAGGACCGTGTAGAGCAGCTGACATATTTACTCCCTTGCCATTCTGTTATAAAGGGCGATCAATTCCTTGTGTGTGCATTTGGCTGCGGTTCCTGAACTGGTAGGTCACAGCCTCAATCAGTTGTCTTAAACACACAGAGAAGAAGTTACCACTGGTCTCACTGACATATATGGCATGGGATTTGGTTGCCCCCAAATGACCACCCTGTTTCCCTATGCCCAAGGTATATCCATAGAGTCAAGGTATATGAGAAGCCTATAGAAGGTTGGCAGATGTGACCAGGGTCCCGCAGAAGATCTGTACCAAAGTCACCAGACAGCAAGTGAAGTTGAGAGCTAAGAGCTCCTCAGTTGATCCTGGTAACTGCCTGTGAGCACAGGCTTTTGTTTAAGGGAAACCAGCCCCGTGCTTACCGTGGGGGAAGAACAGCACAGAGCCCTCCTCACTTACGAGTCAACCGGCTGCAGGCTCTATCCTGTCTTTCAGAATTTGTTCATATCTCCAAACATTATTTGGTTTTGGTGATCCCATGGGATAAATTGCCTCTTGATTAGGAGATGCTCAGTGTCTAGCTTTGGTCTTTGTGTTTCTCCTGTCTCTTCACGTTTCAGCGTGCTGGTTTTGTTTGCTTTGGGAAAATTGCAAAACAGCTGATCCAAACCCCATGAAAGTCAGTGGGAGTCTTTGAACAGGCTTTGATGGGGTTTGGATTAATCAAGTGAGAAATAACGATAGACTGACAGATTCAGCTTTGGCATCAATCCTTTTGGTCGAAATGGCTGGCTGACTCTTGTAATGTATGTCTTGTTTCTTTTCAGTATTTTTGCTTAACTATTCAGAATTGAATAAACAGCTCTTGGAAGGCAAGACAGACAACAAACTATTTATTGTTCTTTTTTGCAAGTAGTTGTTTGCGTTACACTAGCACGCCGTGGCTTTGCTGAGTCAGGTGCTGCAAAAGTGTGGGCTTGGAAACACAAATCTTTGATTCCTGAATAGAAAGTATAGCTTCACCCTCTGTCCCCAGCTAGGGACTTGAAACACAGAGGGATTAAGTCACTGTTCTTCAAGTAGATGCTGGCTTAAGCCTTTGAAACAAGGTTTAACGGAAACCAAATAATCACAACAGTGAGTGGAAGAATCTGGGCTTCCCTTTCTCCAAAATAGAGTTTCTGGGAGATTGGTGACTCAACTAAGGGCAAGTTTGACCTTTCTGGACACTTTTGGACACAGAAAAGCTGTGGACTTGTTGAGTAGCATCTCCTAGTCCCTCCTAGTCAGTAATGAACAGCCAATAATTCAAACGTGGTTAGACATACTGTCAATGACATAGAGGTGCCACACTTGCATATTTCTTAGCTTTTTGCTCTCTGGCACTTCTGGTAAGGATGTCATAGTAGCAAGTTGGTGATAAGTTTGCAAGCAGAGTCAGCTGATATTACCCACACTTGGTGTCCCCTGGGTTTGGTGTCATCTTCCCCCCCAGCAAGATCCCACTCTAGCGTTGACCAGCTGGAAGGTCTATGGAGTCAGTTCTGGGAGAAACACCCTAAGCTGAAACAAGACAGATCAGGTGCTGAAGTGGATCCAGACTGGGTTCCCAAAGATACTTCAGTACAGAACCTGGGTTCCTACTTATTTTAAGGGAAAGCCAAGTGCCTGAGTATTTCTGTTCATTTTTTAATCTTGACTATTGTGGCTTTCAAATGATAAATCCTCTGAAAAGCTGAGATGGTGGTAACAATTCCGAAAGGTTCATCTGTACTTTAAGCAGCAGAAAGGAATAACAATGGTGCTAAGAGCTGACAGTTTGAATCCTAGCCTTTACCTTGTGTGAAATACATGTAAAAAAATAGTTATTTCTTGACATTGATTACTGTACAATCTAGTTTTTAAAAAAAAGCCTGAGAATGAGGAGCCTTGCTTCTTGTCTGCATTCCAAATGCAAGGTTGTTTCACACTATGCATTCTTTACTGACAGCCTTCAGTTTATCTGATCTATTTGGACAATGCTAGAATAAGAATATGTAGTATTCATCACTTTAATATGTAGAATAAAAGACTCTCACTGGTCACTTCATTAATAATGCTTGCTGAATTTCCACTGAGATCAGATGTAGATGTCACTGTATGGTGAATGGACCCAATACAGTTCCCTAAACATAGATACTTTTTGGCATTTGACATTTCCTAGAAAATCTGAGACCTCCACATGGGACTGGCAGATATGACACAGTCTGTATGAAAACCTTACATCCTCTTGGAGCAGCAGCTGGAATTTGGGTGGAACACCCTGGAGCATCTCCAGATCACTACATTCCCAAGACTAAGCAACTGCATTAGTCAGTGGAGCTGGTATGGCCTTGGCATGTGGTCCTAAAGGAGATACCTAAATCAAGGATTCATCTGACTTTTTCTGTTGATCGTAAACGAAGTCCAAGAGGTGAGTTGTACCCAATGGATTTTGCGCCTACAGCAGGGTGGAGAATGTTCTGTTTGCTCCTGCAGGGCCCTGTACACCATGAAGTGCTTGACTTCCCCAGTGTCATTGCCATAATAATCAGGATTATCAAATGGATCCTTCCATAGCTGTTACAGCTGAACTGTGGTGTTAACTGACTTTTTTGGTACTTGGTTGTGCCATAACCCAAAATATAAAGAAACACTGTCATTGTCAGAAGATATTTGCCTTTCTTGCCTTGTCCTTTTACAAGGAATAATAATGCCAGAGTTCATTTGTAGCAAGACAAACAGCTTCAAAGAGTTCCCAATAAAAATCACAGCCTCGTGTGGGGCTGCGGCACATTTTAGTGGGAGGTCTGGAAGAAACATGATCCCCTCATCTTAGGCTTCCAAATGTGGGTAATTGTCATACTCTGAAGATTTTAGATAGGGGCATCTTTGGCAGTTCTTGTCTGGACCTATAGCTATTATGCAATTTCCCTTTGCTGTAGGTTTAGTTTGTTCTGTCACAGAAACAGAGGGAGTTTTTCTAGAGCACCCATAAGGGAGCAGCTAGCCTCCCATGCACAGCTTGGCAGAGGAAGGCTGTCCTGGTGAGAACAGAAAAAGCAGAGAAATTTTCTAACCAGGCAACATTGCACTAGGACATGCTCATTCACTGAGTCCAGCATAGTTTGTTCCAAACATCTCAAGTTTGATGAACTTCTGCTGAAACTATAAGACCGAGAAGGCAGCAAAACAGAGGATACTGTCCCAGAACCGATATCCAGCACTCTTCTTCTACTAGGTGGCATGAACCCTGCTCAAGACATGTAGAGAGTACTAAAGCAATGGCAGCTCCTGTGTCCAGACACAGTTTTGAAGCCAAAGTTCTTCCGTTCCTACAATAAAGGGCTCCCATGAGATTTCTGCATGTTTGGAAATGTGGGATTTGTCCTTTAGACATTGAAAGGGGTGTTAAAAAGGGGTGAGCATTTTACCATGCCTTTGTGTGTGTGTTGGTGTGCTACTAACTGATATCCTTTAGGCTCTTAATGTCTCTCTCCATGGCAGGAAGAGAGACTAAGGATAGAGAAAGAAAAATTCAGCATGTTCGTTTATCTAAACATGTGCTTTGTATGAGCTATCTACACATTTCAAGCTTTTGCATCAAAATCTTGAAGGGTAGTATAAAAAAGCACAAAAACCTCAATGACCACAAACCAAAACAACAACAGAGAGTCCCTTCTCAACAGAGACTTTTCTTCTTTCATCCAGTCCCCTTCCCTCCAGCCACAGAAAGAGTCTAAATTAATTTATCGCATCATTGATTTCATAGTGCAAGATGAGAAGTTTTCATGTATCCGACATCTGAAAAATAACCTCCACCCACTGGAGTTGGACCCTGCAGTCCAGCCACTGATGTGGTGAGGATAACAAAGGAAAGGGAGGCAAGAAGTTGAGATATTGCCATAATTTTTTATGAGGACAGAATTCCTGCTCTAAATCAAATCCATGCACACTTTTGAACTTCAGACTACTTTTGTTCAGCACTCAGGTCAGTGGGACTTTTATGGTGAGCTCAGAGAGATGAGGATCTAGCCATAAATGAGTTGTCCTGCATTTCCAGTCATGGCTATTTCTGTTCTCACAGTCAAGACCCCAAAATTTTGTCAAGCCCTCATCTCCTGACTTTCCATATTGGACTTCTGCAGACATAGAGTCACTCCCAGCCAGAAAGCTCCACCTGAGTATGACCAGTTTATTAGGATACCATGAAATAAAGCCACAAAACCTGCCTGTGAGCCAGTTGGGTGATGGAAAGCTGGGCAAGGTGTGGAATGAATTGTGCTTGAACCTGCTCCAGCAGGCTAATAAAATCCTGAATGCCATGAGAACGGTGACTAGGGCAGTATTCCTCATTGTCTTTTGCAGTACTAGAGCTTCTGCAATCAAATAAAAGTGCTGGGTAGCAGGTTCTGAAGAAGCCAAAGGAGAGAATTTTTCACATGAAGCATAGCTAAGCTATGAAATTGGTTGCTGAAGACAGTGTGGATGCTAAACGTTTAAAGGGTTTCAACTGGTAGACAAACCTCGGAAAAGTAAAAATCATGTAAGGCTGTTAAATAGAAGGACACTACATCCAGCTTAGGAAGCTCTTGAGCTGCAGACTTTCATCTTGTGCTCACTTTATTTCTATAGTTTCCTGTAAGCATATGTTTCCGGCCACTGTCAGAGATAAGATATTCTTTTTCAGTTTATGGGGTTGATTTATATTAAGTGGCTTGACTAGAAATTCCACATCCTCCATCATGTCTCTAAAGCAGTCGGTCCTGCTTTAGAGGAGCTTGGTGGTCCATTATATGCAGTCAGAGAACATTTAGCACAGTTTCATCCCTCTTCAAGCTGGTACCAGTTTTAAAACTGGGGACATACTGAAATTTATTTTTTTTTTCCATTATTCTTCACTGTATTGATGCTTACGTGAACCCCACATTAACAGTTTATCTGGGTTGTTCCATCTTGTTGGAAGCATCTTGCACAGTGGACTGGCTCCTCTGGTCCCACGCCTGTCTCTAGCAGCATCGCTGGGATACCCCAGCAGTATCACTCCCTCCCAAATGGAGCATTTCCCACAGAGCCGAGTGTTTCAAAATAGCCTTAATTCCCTCAGTGTTTCCTTTCAAATTTTCTCCTAGGTGAAAGTCCCCTTGCTTTTCTTACCAGTCTTTGAACAGGTTTGGTTTAATATGGAAACCAACCACAGTCTTTGAGAAGGAACCAGTCACTTCTCTCCATCCCTTAGGACAGAGGTGATTGGCACCTGATTAGCACTTGGACATTCCCTTTGATTCCCTTTGATTTCATGTAGCAGGGCGCTCCCTTGTTGAATATTTTTCACAGGTTTGAGGTCTATTCCTGTTGGGATACTGCAGACCTGAGGGTGCCATAGACATGCTCAGGGTGAAATTCAAGCTCATCTGACGCTGGCCCTGGATCTCACGGTTGCGGTTCTTCCATAGTGTTGTCATCTGTGGCCTGTGATGAAGAAGAGTTTGGATGAGTTGCTGTAGTGGTTCTATTGACTTTAAACAATCTGGGTAGCCTGCAGCCTACCCCAACTGAAAGTACTTTATAAACTGAAGACATAAAGATAGTTGTTTGGAGAGGGCTGTTCATGCAATCTGTGTCAAACCTTAAAGCTTGCTCTCCTTGTCTCAAGCCTAGGATATAAGGATATGGCCTTGTGAAGGAATGGGCACGACACTTTTACTTTCCCATCCCTGCCATTCTGCTTCTCTAAGAGGATTTCAGATGCAAACAAAGGAACATTTTAATCCTAAGAAATTTGAGTACTGCTGCAGAGTTTGATTGGCGTGAGGCCAGAAGTCATTCTTCCTGCAGTGAAATGAAACTAACTGCCACCAAGATCTGTGGTAATTTTCACCTGCTTCAAACTCATGATTAGAAGGAGCCTCCTGGCTCACTGAGTTCAGAGATTACAGTGTAGCCTGTAATTTAAATTTCCCCAGGAATTTATCAAGCCGCATTTTACAGCAAGATTGATTTTTTTCACTTCTGTGTGACATCCACGGCTCTTTTGGGTAAAACATAGCGTAGCTTCTTTTTTTTTTCCTGTTTTTTTTTTTTTTTGTTTGTTTGTTTTTTTTTTTTTCTGATAAACACTCTGATTTTCAGCCAAACTGGATATTTGTCATAAAGTGCTTGATATGACAATGGCTGAAGCAGGATACTGGAATGACTGGTCCAAGTAGCTGATTGCAGTGATTGATGTATTCCTTTGTTTATTTAGCACTGTCATTAGCAAACAGGAGAAAGACAAAGGCATTCCTATGGGGGTATTCTTGTGAAGCTGGAGTGGAAATGAAGCACAGCCCCAGATGAGAGAGAGATGACACAGAAACAGATGCTATTATCTTCAGAAACAATTTCATACTTCAAATATAGCAGCAGTAAAACCAAAGACTGATGGGATGCAAAACTTCTGGTGTTCTGCCCTTCTTTTCTCCCTTCAGCCCTCCATTCCTTGCTTGCTTCTGTCTCCAAGTTGCCTAAGTTAATGCAGGTTTGCTATATAAGAGGGAAAAAGGATGCTGGGAAGGATTAATTAAAAGGCTGATACTTCAAGGGTTTCACAACAGGATCCTGCTAAAGTCAATGGACTTTGTACCTGTGCCCCAGTTGAGAAGGGGAATGTAAAGGGGTAGCTGAGATACTTGTTGATAGGCAGGGGTTTTCTAAGGAATGTTGCCTGTAGATACTTGAGAATATCTGCAGGGAGGAAAAAAGACCTGGAAAACAGTTTTGAGAAAGAGGAGGAACTTTGGACTCCTCTACAGAAAACACTTCCAAATTAATTCCATTAAAGGTACTTGCTTTCAAGACTAGCCTTGATTTTCTTTCTGACCCAGTGCTGCTGGCCAGTTTTACTAGGAGACGCTCGTAGAGGATGCTGAACTTTAATAGCAGCCAAAGATCTATCACAAAAGCAAGGCAGGCATTTGAGAGAGATTGATTCAGACTTTGTGGGTGTAAATCAGCAGAACCTTTTGGATGAGACAGAGGTGTTCAGCTGGTATCTATCAGCTTAGTCCTTTTGAGGTCAGTGGAGGTAAAATGATTTAGTTCAGCTGAGAATCGGTCCTAAGATATGGTTTAAGAGTTATGGGGAATAGAGACAGCTTCAAGACTGGGCTGCAGGGTTGGTCAAACCCGGGGGCTTAAAGAAAAAGGACAAAAAAGGCAGCAGGCTCACTAAGGGATGGTTGTTAACAGCTGTCCAGGGAGAGTTTATTCTTCTTAGAAATGAATAGCTCATGTTTTTGGCAACTTTTCTGGGAAAAAGATATAGACCACCTCTCTTTTAATGGAGCAGAGGAGCGATAAAGGAACTGCTGTCTAAATGGTTAAAGACACTAAATCAGCCCCTGGTTTTTGGCAAATGGAGAAGCCAGTTCATGGAGCTTGGGCACACTGCAAATACTTGGCTTTGCAATACAGCTTGGTCCAGAACTGCTAGGTCCTGGCCTAGTGATGAGCTCAGTAGGGTTTATCTGAGTGAGTGTACCCCTCTGAAAATCTTTAAAGGACTGGTGTCTAATTTTGTACAGCAGGTCTTGGCTTTTTTTCAGGGTGTGGCAAGACCATGCAACAGCCAGAAGAGCCCACAATTTTGGTTCAAATTTGGATGCATTCATGGAGTTTCAAAAGTTCTCTTCTTACTTTTTAGCTACTTAGAAGTTGAGTAAGACCCCTCTCTTCTTAAGATGGATCCTCACGGAACTATTTCCATTTTCTTTCTCTGCTGAGGACTGCCTCAGAATTTTTAAGTGCCTGAAAATCCTTCAGGATCCATGTGGAGGGTCGAATAAGTGTCTAGTCTAAGCTAGGCTCCCTCCCAACCAATAGAAAGGCCCTGAGATATTTCCGAATCTGAAGCAGGCTGTTAAAATATCATCCCTTGCTTACACACTGAGATAATTTTCCATTTTACGTGTGGCCTTCCAAGAGTTAACTGTGTTCATTGCTACTAAGTCTAATGGTTCATCTTTTATTCTATGCAGCGCACTGCTTTTGCAGGTAGAAATTCTGTTCTCAGAAATGCATTTATCTGAGTTATTTCAAAAACAAAGCCAAAATGTCTGGCAGAAGTCACCTTGACTGGTCTGAATTTTACCTCTTCTACATTGAAAAGCACGAGCTGTACCTAATGGAATAGGCCATTCCAGCTGGATTATGCCAGAGTCTGTTAAAGGAACAATTCCCTGCATCTGCCTTTTCCAGCCTGACATAACAAAAACTGAAAATTCAGATTAATATAATTTAGAATTGCAGCTCCTTATGACAATATCATTAACCAAAGTAACTAGCAATGCTCAGTGTTCGAGTAATTGCTGAGGTGTAATGGGCTGCCATGTAAACCTGTAGCTCCTCTTGCAGCACCCTTGTCGCACCTTGAGCACTCAGGTCTGGTGATGGTGAACACATTTTGTACCAGGTCCTAGGACTCAGAAAAGTTAGTTTTCATTTGAATTCATTTTATTTGGGAAAAAGAAGCAACTCTATGCCTGCATGGGACTAGGAGAGGTTTCCTTTTGGGGGTTTGACTGGGAGTAGTAAAAGCATTGCAAACCTGGACTTAGTTAAGAAGAAATGAAGAGCAGGAATTAATATTCAGTATGACCAAAAGCAAAGAAATAGTCATAAAAAGGAAAAGCCTTGCTGGTAATCTCTCTCTCTCTCTCTCTCTCTCTCTTTTAAGTTGTTACCTCTCATAATCCAGCCCCTTTTCCCAACAAAAGCAAGCAATTGGAAAAGTTAAAGGACTTCCGTCCAGGAGAATGACAAAGCACTATTGTTACATTTTTTTTTTTTTTTTTTTTAACACTACAAAGCATTTCCATATTCCTTTGCATTCACTTAACGGGTTATTAGAATATCTCTTGGTATTGGCTAAACATCAATATATTGACATTTGTGCTACTCATATAGTCCTAAGATCTTTCTGGTCATGTTTTTTGGGATTGCAATGCCTTACCTGATATTTCATCAAAGTTTCTGAAGTCAAGTCAGCCTAAGCTCATTTCCATCTCACCACAAATTCAACACTGTCCAGCACTAGAGCATCCAGAGCTGCCCTGAACCCTAACAGACTGCCACAGCAAAAGGCTTCACTGGCTTTTACATTTTTCCTGGTAAAAAATATATAACTCCTATTTTGTTTCATCAGCTAAAAGACTTTCTGTCCAGTTTGTCCACTGAGAACCCCCACTTTTTCCTACTTTTACCATCGCAAAAGTCTTCATGTGGCTACAAAGGTTGTCTTATGGGACATCGCAGATATTCCTGTCGTTTTGCATTGTAGCCTCTGTGAAGAGGTGGCAGATCCTAGGACTTCAAATACATGGAGATATTGCTCTGTACATCTGCTTGTCTCCTGTGAGCCTGCCATCACTTACTAAGAACACTTTTCCCCCCCTCATTTTCTGTTGAGCAAATGTCAAAATATATCATAATTCAGTAGAAACGTTCAACAATTTAACAGTGATAAATGCAGATCAGGTTTGTTCTACATCAAGCATAAAAAAAGAGAAGCTTTTTCTCTCAGGATTTCCTTTCCTCTAAATAATAGATTTTTTTCCCTTTATTCATATTTATTTAGTTTCCTTGGTACTTATTAATAAGCACAAGATTCTAGCTCCTTCTTTCTTTCTTTCTTTCTTTCTTTCTTTCTTTCTTTCTTTCTTTCTTTCTTTCTTTCTTTCTTTCTTTCTTCCTGCCTTCCTTCCTTCCTTCCTTCCTTTCTTTCTTTCTTCCTTCCTTCCTTCTTTTCTTCCTTCCTTCCTTCTTTCCTTCCTTCCTACCTTCCTTCTTTCTTTCTCTCTTTTTTTCTTTCTCCCCTCCTTCCTTCTTTCCTTCCCTCCCTCCCTTCTTTTTTTTTCTTTGTTTCTTTTTTTTCCTCCCAACAAGAACCAGTGATCTTATCAACATTGTTCATTTTTCTGCTCTTGCTGTGATTCCCAAGGCAACAGAGTCATCATACTCTTCTTCCAGACTGTGTCCTTTGGTAATAGGAACCCTTCAAAAAGCGTGGATCATCGAGTGGCATTCCACAGTGTGTTGGGAAATTCTCCATTCTCAGAAAAACATCCTCAAATTCTTCCTCAATTGCTTTGATCTTTCTGCACTTCTGATAATTACCATCTGTGAGGACATCAAGAGGTTAACAGATTATTAGTGTTATTGCTCAAGTACTGTTATCCAGTGTATAATTGATTTAAGCATTTACCTTATGTACTCCTCTTATTGATTTTAACTCAGCATTGGAAATGTTAAATTTTATCCATTAAGCTGCAACTGCATGTGGCCTTTGGTTTCTTTTAACAGTAGCATCACTGTTTCTGGCACCTCTGTAGCTCCTGTTGGTCTATTCAGCTTAAAAGCCCCATCTATTTCCAGTCTGCCGCAGTGCCATGACTTGTACCTACAAAACATTTTATAGCTCCTTTCTTCCCCTGAGCACATTTTTGTAATGCATTTTACTTCTGGCACTATGTAGTTCGGTTATCACTTAGAGCCAAGGAGGCTGACAGCACTCTGGTATGTTCATTGCCAGAGTTTTGAGAGAAAATAAGAGCTTTTGTATAACATAATGGAGTAGCTGATTCCAACTGACTCATACTAAACTGAGGTAAAGACTGCACCACACACAGATGATCTAAAAATAATGACCATGAGAATCTCCAACAAATCAGTCATGCAATTTCCACTCTCAGTTCCTGAGGCCTCAAAACGTTGGCCTGGAGGGTGTGAAAATGGTCCAGGCTCATTGCAAATCATTTATAAGGTCAGACTTCAAACAGACAAGCTCTCTTGTACCACTGTCCCCTCTCAGAACGGTTTCTGATTACGCAGACACGCGCGCAGACAGTATTGGGTTTTTGGACCAAAAACCCAACTGCAGAACTGCCATGGAGAGCTGCTGGTCCATCTTCTCCTGTCTCACCAGAGCTGCAGCGAAGAAGTCCCAATCTGAATGGCCTGGCCCGGCTGTGCATTTTGGCACATGCCACACTTGATAAAGTCACCCGGTCGGAGTCTCAGCTTCCCTTTCCCCATCTCAAGGTCATCTCACTCAAGACTTTTGGACCAATCTCTCTGTTGTGGTCATGGCACACTTGGTGCATGCTGTGAGCCATGTAGATGATGACCAAAAGCTCCCTCATACATTGCTTGAATTCTTCTGGCCAGGAGGATGCCCCATTTCATGACAAGGCTATCCTACACAATCTGAAATCCCTGTTCATTTGACCTCTCCTTGATCCTACTGCGATGGGCAGAGCATGGAAGGGGTGAAAGAGTCTCTCTGCCATTTGGGAGGTCTCATGCCTGTTGTTTTGTGGGACAGGAACTCCACAGGTGACAGGACAGCCTCTGCACCTACCCACAGTGAGAGAAAATCCTTTTTGTCCATTGAAAGAAGGCTTTGAAACAACCTGATCAGTATCTCAAGCTCCCTGCCCTTCTGTTGCTTAATTTCTCTCTAACGGGGGCTCTGAAATTTGTCCAGAAATCTGCCTTCAGGTTCCTATCTACATTGTTTTAATGGATTGCTGAGTTTTTGATTTATTATCCCAAATGTCTGGCCAATGTAAATGTTTCCTTTTCTTAAAGCCAGCAAAGATTTGTAATATGCCTATGAATAATACTCCAATCTGACCACATCAATGAGATGGCAATAAATTACACAGAGGCACATGCAATCCACTCACTGGTATATGTTGTGTATAATTCTGTGTTGCTCATATAACTCACAATCCAACTTGCATCTCAGCCTAAAAATGGCCATACCATCCAAGCACTTCTTCCCCTTTTAATGATGAATGCCAATCCTTATTAATCCTTCTACAATTTCTGCAAGTCAGGCACAGAGGAGTTATCTCATCTGATAGCAACAGTTTGTCATCAACAGGAACACAAAATCTCCTTTCTGAGGACAACATATTTGACATCTCCAAAAGGTTATCTCTTCAGTGCTCAATTTTGCAGCTGGCTCATATCCTGAGATATATTTTTATGGAAACATTTACAGGAATTTCTTTCTCCTTGATGGGTTTTTTAATGTTTTTTTAATGTTTTCTGCAGAAGTTGATCTTCTCACAGAGTGCTAAGCATACACCACAGAAATCCAGTTAAACTTATTTTGGCGAGAAGAGGGTCATATTTGTCAGTGCTTGTAATGACCTTTATTTCAAAGCAGGATTGGCAGCGAATTGTGGAAATTCACTACGACCAAATTGGTTAATCCTAGTTTTTTTCAAATCCTGGACCCTGGAGTTACGTGAGTACAGAGCCACTTTACGCCCCCACCGCCTTCTGTTCACTTTTATTAAAAAATAAACCTTCTTTTAGCTAAAAAGATCTTTCACCTTTCAAGGATTCAAGGAAAACGCCTGAAAATGTGTCACTAGTTGTCTCACAGCTCAAAAACCGTAGCTGACCAAAAATTGCTCCACACATACAAAATAAAGCCATTTTATGCACAGTGGAAACCAGGATGTCTGGTCTCCAGTGTGTTTCAAGGCTGGTTGAGTTTTTTCACTGAATCATACAGGAGGCCGCGTGTGAGCGTCTACCTGATAGAGCACCAGAGGCTCCTCTGGGGCTGGGAGTGGATTCTTCCAACCAATTTATCTTAGTTAGAGCCTCCATAAATCTTCCTCCACGTGATCTCGTTGGTCATTAATAAAGTTGGAGCTCTCATCACATCTTTTCTCTAGACGGGAGAAGTTGTCAAGCCTCTTGGCTCTATTTGGATGAGGATATTCACTAAGCCGTGTAGAAGCTTGTGGGAGTTTATCTCAAGTTTAGCTGCCATCGGCACACGGGAAGAAAGCTGTGAGGGGATGCAGCAAGGGGACAGAGAGGCGTTCCTACATGCATCAAGTCTCAGTCAGAGCACATACCCCCATGTCCTTAGGAGACCAGGCAGAAAACAAACTCAGCAAGGCGGAGCGTTCACGTCATATGAAATCAACCCCCGAAAGGCCATGGAAGCAGATTGATTTCCTCTGCGGCTGAGCACAACTGGCTTTAATCATTGCAAAGCTGTTTCCCTCTACGCCAAGCATCAGTTTCATTCAGCAGGTGCCTTGCAGCAGTTTTGCTCCTGCAGGAGGGAGCGGATGAACAGATCTAAGCAGATGAGTTCAGATCCCAGTTCTGTGGCTTGGGCTCTTCTCCAGTTATTATCTTTTCTGACAGGGGTTTTCTGAAGCCACAAAGGGAATCCCATCCAGACCCAGACTGTGAATGCAGGCATTCCCATGTTCAGGCAATCAGATAGCATTTCTCCCAGAGCTCAGTGCGGAGCTGAGAAATCGGGAGGATGTTGCAGCAGGAATGTTTTTAGATCCCTTTTGTTGCCAGCAATGGGTTAGACTTTGTCTTGGACTGCATGTCTGTGATTTAGAGGAAGAAGGAGGGATAATGTCCAAACAACCCAGAGCAGTCTGTGCAGGCTCTGGATCTGTTCACATCCAGCCAGATAGGTAAGGATTAAGCAAAGAAAAGTGGAAAAGAGGCCGCACTCGCTTACCGTTTCTCCAAATCTTGGCCAAAGTAGCTGGATCAGTATGGGAACAAAGGTGCAATCACTTGTTACTGGTGTGGCATGAGCATCTTTTCAATGAGCAGATCTTTTAAGGGGAGATGCTCTGTAAGACAGCACATGGTAGGAACATGTTTGGGGAGCTGGGTGCAAGTTCAGCATGTAAGGTCATGTCATAAAAGGATTTAAGGTCTTTGCAAAGTCAGGCTGGAGATGCAAGGAAGGCCCTATGACAGGCTGTGGATCAAAAACAACTGTGCAATGCCATGGTCTTTCTCCACTCCAGGATGTGAGGCACTGGATGCAGTAGGTCAAAATAGAATTGGACACATATGATCATGGAGTAGAAAAGAAACTGTGGTTCCACCCTATAAATACATGATGTCCCAGACTAGCTAGAGGAGGCGGCGAGATAGGAAGTACTTTGGAGGGTCATGCTGGATGTGTGTCAGGTATCATGGAGTAATTTAAGGTGAGAAGTACGGGCTAATCCCCATGGGAAATGGGGTTACACCCATGGCCTGGTTAGTGTTTTAGGGCTGTCTCTGAGGCATGTTTTCCCTTAGCAACTCATAATAGCTCTCCTCCTTATTTCTGGGCCAGAGAAACTGCTAGCCCAAATCTGGTTCATTAGCACAGGGCTTGTGTGTGTCCTTTCTGGAGCTCCTCTTGCTTTGGGCTGTGCTGAAGATCCAATTCACTATCTCCCAGAGGAAGCCAGCTTCTGCTTTCAATACCCTGTCCTCCATCATCCCTTTGGTTCCAACTGGTAACAAAGGTAAATGACTCATGGGGTTGTCAGTTCTTTATAGAAAACAGATTTTCTACAAGAAGTGACTCAGAGTATCCGCCTCAATATTGAACAATGGGGCCAGTCACCCAGCAGAGCCTCACAAAGCAAACGGCACTAAAACCAGAACCCAGTGTCCTGTCCCATATTGGCAGAAATATTACTCCAGCAGTAGCTCCACTAGACTCAAAGGGACAATTGTCAAGGACCTGATTTTAGGGGGAGCAGTTAAACTCATTTATGGCATAGGGATACTGTCAGGAGCAAAGGGTAAAGTGATATAACCTCCTGTAGGGTGGTGGGGTGGGAACTATTGATTTTATGTCTGTATTATCAGAATTCTGTTATAAGTTGCAAGGCCAGATTAAATTCTGACTGCTTTAGTAACTTCCAAGTACTATTAGCCAACTTTTTTAGACTTTGACATGTAACCTGGGCTGGTTTCTTAGTGAAGGGTTCAGTTTTGCTACTCTTACTCTTGCCAGATGGGCCTTTACTCTCCATGTAATTTCCTTTATATCAGTATTTCTTTACTGTATAAGTAGGTAGCATTAGTTTCCTGCAATATCATCTATGTTCTGCTATCAGCCTTCTGTGGACAGGCCTGTGAGATACGCATACTAGAAGTGTTTAAGGAGAGGACAGCTTGGCTACCTGTAGAGTTTCCTGGGATCTAGCTGATCTTTGGGGATGGGCAATAGCTCTCTTCTTTCTTTTTCCCCTTACTCTGCATTTGTGCAGTTCAAGGTAGACCATAATTTCAGTAATTATAAGAATCTATGTGGGCCATTGTGATACTGGTTTAGGAGCTGAGAATTTGAGGGCTTAAATTTTGAAAAATCTTCTCACACAAATGACTGCTTTTATTACATGTAATTAGAAGGGACAGCAGTTTACTATGCTGCAAAAAAAGCCACCTATACTTTAAGTCCCTGCTCTGTGCCTGCAATTGCTGTAATGACATAGGTACAACCCCAGCTTCTTTTGGGAGTGTGGTTTTATGTGTGAGTGCTAGAAAATGCAAGTCTTGTGTCTGGGTTATGGCATTAGAATATGAGGCTCTCTTAAGTGGCATTCAGGAGGCTGGAAGCGTGACGTCCATCTCCTTTTTGTCTCCTCTGCTTTTCTGCTGTGTGTCTTAAACCTCAATCATGTCTACAGAGAAGGCTGTGCTTCAAGCGGATGTCTAGTTCTGTTTGCTAGGCAATCCATGAAGTGCTGTGTTGAGTCTTAAAGTGGATACATCCCTCATCACGGGGGAATCTCTCTCCTCTAGTATGATGTCATCAATGTCCATGAAAATCAACAGCAGGACTTGCATCAGTTGTGGTGGATCAGGCTGATACTAGGCGACCCTAGCTCAGGAGCTGTGAAGCAATACTGCTGGTTTGTGTTTAGTTTTTCCTCTTTTCCTTTCTTTTCTTTTCTTTTCTTTTCTTTTCTTTTCTTTTCTTTTCTTTTCTTTTCTTTTCTTTTCTTTTCTTTTCTTTTCTTTTCTTTTCTTTTCTTTTCTTTTCTCTTTTCTTTCTCTTCTCTTCTCTTCTCTTCTCTTCTCTTCTCTTCTCTTCTCTTCTCTTCTCCTCTCTTCTCCTCTCCTCTCTTCTCCTCTCCTCTTCTCTTCTCTTCTCTTCTCTTCTCTTCTCTTCTCTTCTCTTCTCTTCTCTTCTCTTCTCTTCTCTTCTCTTCTCTTCTCTTCTCTTCTCCTCTCCTCTCCTCTCCTTTCCTCTTCTCTTCTCTTCTCTTCTCTTCTCTTCTCTTCTCTTCTCTTCTCTTCTCTTCTCTTCTCTTCTCTTCTCTTCTCTTCTCCTCTCCTCTCCTCTCCTCTCCTCTCCTCTCCTCTCCTCTCCTCTCCTCTCCTCTCCTCTTCTCTTCCCTTCCCTTCCCTTCCCTTCCCTTCCCTTCCCTTCCCTTCCCTTCCCTTCCCTTCCCTTCCCTTCCCTTCCCTTCTCTTCCCTTCTACCTCCTTTTTGCTCTCCTGAGTCTAGCTTAGTGAGTAGAAGAAGAGCTCTATTCTTTTTAGGCTTTACAGAAGGAAAAGCATGCCTTCCATTTGGCACCATGATAACTTTCACCCCATCCATCTTCTCACATATGCCAGTTACCTGCTGGCCTTAGGGGGAGGCAGGACTTCAAATCATAGCTTTGTCTCCCATAATTCAAGTCCTTAACTTCTGCACCATCAAGAGGCTTTAGTCTAGTTCAACTTAGGGTTTGTGATAATGTTGGTGATTTCCTGAAAATTCTGATGCTGCCACTGCTCACTACTGACCTTCCAAGCAGATCAGGGTACGGATCTCTACTTAATTGAGTACCAGCACCTCTGGTACCGCTCTATATGGTTGTTCATTTACCATCTGCTTCAGAAGATGCTTTTAATCCCATCTTTTAAAGGACCTCGACTCAGCTTTGTTCAGCCACATAGCTCAATTTGTGATTTGCAACTCAGACTTCTTTCTTGGTGAAAAGCAGCAAGTAGTAAGAAAATCCCCATCATAATCGAGTAGTAAACTTGATACGAACTACTTCTTCCTATGGATGGATTTTTTTTTTCCTTAAAAATGGATTCTTTTGCATGAATCATATGTTATCACAGCCCATTAGGAAGCACAATTCTACCCTGTGTCTAGCCTGCATCCCCTCGTCACTGCCTGCCTTAACCATGCACGCGTTCTCCCTTCTCCTACCTAGTTACTACTTTGTCACACTTTCAGGTTTCCAAGTACGCACAGTTCATTACATCAGACACTCTCAGACCTTCTGCCTCATTGACACAGATGCTCACTATGTGTTAGACAGTTAGGTCATGGCGTGTTCATGTTGACCAATACTGAACTCCCAGTTTTCTAGTCTTTCACACTTATGCAGACTTCCATCAACAGCTTTACCCGGGCTCAGGGAGACTTTGGACAGTAACGAGCGTTGCTCGTTATTTTTCTTCCTCCAGGCATTCAGGTTGAACAAGCGAAGCTAGTCAGATGAGAAAGTTACCTTCAAGATGGTGAGACATGAAGTACTTTTTCCAGGCGTATAACAAGCTGTTGAAGAGACAACAGGGAGTGGTTATGGTGCCATTAAAACATGCTGATGCAGGGAGCTCGTAGTTACACTTGTTGATCTAACAAAGGGACTTTCTCTAGCCCCAGTTCATCATTCAGGCTCCTCTAGGGTAAGTGAAGACTAATAGATTCCTTATGGAGGTTATTGATCTCATCTCATATTGCCTCATGGACATAGCCCTGCTCATTACAGTGGACACTGAGATGCATAGTTTATACTAGGTGAGAAAATGCAGAAGTCTAAAATTTGGCTAGAACCCCTTTGGAGGGTAAGTGTTAGGAATATTGTTTACCTGGGTTTGACTGGCTTATGGGACAAAACCTGACTTCATTCACAGCCTAAACAATCCCTTTTCAATACAGTGGAAGTGCTTAGCATGGGAGGGTGAAATTTAGCTGAATGTTCTCAGACCGTCATTCCAAGGATGAGGACAAACACCTCCCTAGGCATCTGCACAACATGGAAGATATCTTTGGAAGAATTTATGGATTTTGCATATTTTTCTAGAGGAGTGACTGAAAACTAGCTATCTTTATAATGTCTGATGTACCTTCATCTGAATTTTTTTCCCGTCTCAGCTTTCACACTGGCTTTAAGCAAATTACGTCATCTTTCTTCTCCGTCCTTTTGCTTTTTGTGTCTTTTGAGACTGCAGGCTTTCTAGAACCACATGTGGGGTTTTTTTCCTGACAGCTGCATCGATCTGCCTGCTACAGAGGTCACATCCATTCCTCTCCAGTGACTGTGGAGACGCCAGGGTCTGGCAGTCCTGGACAGAAATGGTGGGATTCATCTTACCTAACTTCAGTTATCTAAATATTAAGAGTCCAATATCAGGTATTTACTGGTGCTCCTCATGCAATCAACAGGAATAGCTGGGTGTCATAGACTGATGAATCCCACCTGGTCTGGTCATCACAGCAGCATCCTCTGGATGTGTCCATTTACTACTGTTGATCAGGAGTTAGTAGAGCCTGTGGCCTGACGTTAGGTAAAATCCCCCCACTGCCTGAATGATCCATTGCTCTCTCTCCCTTAGGTACCACAGCAGCCAAGTTGTGTGTTGGGCAGATGACCAGGATGTGGTCCTCACAGCTTGTACGTTGCCTGGCAAAATGGGTTCTGGTCTTTAGGGAGCTAAAATAGCAGTATTATTAATACTCATAATACAAACATTAATATGCTTGTTGTCATTTTGAGCCTACCATCAGGCTATTTCTTGAGGTCAGCAAACTAAGATGTCTGGAAACAGCTGTGGGAACTGACTGGGGCCCGGCACGAGCTGTTTAGTACGTTAATGTTCATTGTTGGAAGAAATGGGCCTTACAGAAAGGCAAAAACCGATGTGGATCTGTTCCCTTTTCCCTCTTCTTTGCCCTTTCTCCCTCTCATGCTGCTGCTGGATGAGATAAAAATAAGTGCAACTGTATGGAGTATGGTTGGTGCGCTAGGACTGCAAAAGGGAGTAACTGGGAAAAGGCAGATCCTGTAAGTATGGGGTTCTTACATCCTGAAGCCCAACCGTAGGGGCTTTGTTATACTTTGTCACTGGAGCAATCGACGGCTGCATGAAATAAGCCACCAGCTACGATCATCTTTTGGAGGTTGCTGTAGCTGCAGTAGAGGGGATGGCTCTTGGCTCGCAGGGGACTCTGTGGTCTGGCTGAGCAATCAAAGAGGGTGGTAATAGGCAGGCCTAGCTATCTGGGATTGCTGGGTAATGCAAAATGCCATTATTCATTTTGTTAGCTGCAAATGGCCTTTATTTACATTTCCACTTAGCTAGGTAGTTTCCTCAAGACTCCAAGAATTTAAGACGCAGACATGTTATTAAGACATTTAAAGCATGCCCATATTTTAAAAAAAAAATCTGATGGGATTGAAAGCTTTTGGATTTTTTTTTTCGTATTTCTTTCTTATTGAAGAGGAAAAGCAAATAAAAGTCTGGAGCTCTTGGACAACTGTAAAGTGTCTAAGAAGGCATTTTCTTCTAAGGGGCATGTAAGCAGCCTGTACAAATATGTATTTATTGTTTTGTGTTGTTCTTTTTTAAGAAAGTATTTTAAGTTTTGGATTTCAGGGTTCATCCTGCTGGGAGGAAGCCAGAGCTATGACGCTTGGTGAAATATACATCTGCAGGGCAAAGAGGAAGGATCTAGGGTGAATTTTGTAGGTGGTTTAGGTCGACCTCCCTGTGTTTTTTGTTGTTTTGGAGTTGGACAGATAAGGAAAAGAGAGCCAACAGATTTGGAGAAAATGGGGTGTTGAATGCAGTTCACTCTAACTGAGCGACCACCACTGCTCCAGGCCAGTGGGGAGCTCTGCTGCTGACCCTACACAGCCTGAGAACGATGTGCACGGCTACGCCACCACCAGTGGTTCTCACTCCCCCAGTCCACACTCAGCCTCTCTGCACCCACGGCGAACAGATGCTGCGGCTTCTCTTCTGGCACCTGGTTCCCTGGCAAACCCTTCCACATCGGCTTTGCGCAGCTGAAGTTTGGTGAGATACAGCCACGTCTTGCAGGAAAGACATTGAGACAGGCTTACATGCACAAGGATTTTTTTGCAGATACACGTATACAAAAAGAGTTTTAGATAAAGAATTGCAGTATCTCCCCAGAGGCTGGGAAGACGTCTATTTTAAGTGCTTGTAATGATCCCCCTCCCCATTCTACGGGTTTAACCTCTTTTCTCGGTACCTGTGAACACTCCAGCCGCTGCCTAGGCCGTGTTATTTGAGTCTCTACAGCATTCAGACAATGAAGTCTTCACAAAACTTGAACTAAAGCCCCAAAATTTTCCCAAACTGAAGGATAGAGTTGCTGCAGAACGTGTCCAAAATAGAAGGCAAACCAGAAAAAACAAAACAAAATCTAAGCCTAAAACATTCAAATGAAACAACAGCCACCAAAAAATGCAGCCAGCAGCACAAAAAAGAAGCCATGCTGTGCCCTCACCAACTCCTACTCTGTAATTAAGTGAAAATGCTGAAGGTTTGGTATTTTTAAAACTGTTCTCTGGTTTCCTCAGAGAGGAAAAAAAAAGAAAAAAAAAGCCTTGTGTTCCTTTCCTGAGTAAACAGCAGAATTTCAGGGGATTAATTCTTCCAGCTCTGCCAGAGCTGAAGGATGCTTTTCCTCCGTTATTTCCCCCCCCCCCCCCACCCCCCCCCCCCACCCCGTGACTTCTAATTTTGTCACCAGGTTGCACGGTTCTTTGTGAGACCAGAAGTTCCTTGTGGCACACAAAAGGGATGTTTCAGCTTTAGCTGATCTGGAAAAAGAGCCTTGGTGTGTTGCATGAGAAACCGATCAAATTTAAGTGGCGAAGCAGAAAGGGTTGTCCTTTAATCATTTCAGGGCTTCTGGTCCTGAGGCAATGCCTGTGCTGAGGAATTTTCCTATTCAATTGGATAAGAGTAAGGAAAAAGAAAAAAGAAAGAAATTTCTGTAGAGAGTTGTTAAGAACAACAACAAATGAACTTTTCCTCAGGAAAATGGGAGGGGAATGGCATTTTGTTTTGTTTGTCAAAAACTCAAACACCAAAATACTCTGACCAAGAACCAAATGTGGCTGCAGAGCCTGAGGGACACTGAAGCTTAGATGTTCCCACTCTCCTCCATGGGCTGGACCCATGGCATTGGCAGCATTTCCCATAATTCGCTACAGAAAAACATGTAAATGAACACAGCTGAATCCTGGGAAATGTAGTTTAGCTTTAAGACCTGTCCATTGAGGAAACAAAGAAAATTTTCCATTGCCAGAAATGGTTGTGTCAGCCTTTCTTCATAAAGATATGTTGAGGTTTGGCATGAATACTACTTTTTTTCATAAATTGAATGTCTGGGGAAAAAAATATATTGAGATTTTGTGTTAAAGGCAGGAAGACTACCTGAAAAGAGTATTAATAAAACAATTTTCTTTTCATAGAAAGTGGAGAAGTCTGAGGACCTGCCCATATAATTCTTAATTATTTTAAGGATAATTTGTTTACCTTCTCCTAGAGCCACTAGTGTCATAACCACCTACTGTGGTTATTCTTTTAAAAATATTTAGACCAGTCTTGAGTACTCAAAATGTGAACATGAAGGGAAGTTTGATTCTCTACAGAAGATGGCAGAAAAGTATTTAGGGTAGGGGAAGAAGTTGCCTCTGAGTCTACATCCAGAATCTGTTGTGAGCCACTGTCATACACTGATGACTCTATTGAAAAGCCCTAAGAAGGACTTAGCTGAGCAAAGGTGATGCAAAAAGGCTGGGAATGGAGAAAACACAGGGAAGCCATAAGCTGGTTCAATCCCTTTTTCCATGACTGAAGATTTAATGCTCAGCAGTTGCCTACAAGCTAATAGCTGATCTACGTTACCAGTCTCAACTCACTTTGGGTTTATTTTGCACAGGTTTCAGCCACTTCAGTTTCATGGTGAGCACCCTGTAATAGTGAGCGATGCTTTGAAGTCCCACACAATTGCTTTGTGGAGAATGAGAGTATCAGCTGGAGTCCCACAGGATTTTGGGAGAGCAGGGACAGATCCATGGTTCCTCTTGCTATGTGGAGGAGGGAGATATGTAGCTGAAGGCCATGGAGCTTCCTGGTCACTGTATGATCTTGCTGTATCAGACATTATGAAAGAGAAGCACAGCAGGAGAAACTGCATGTATGGGTTACTGCTGCTTTTACATAAACCATCTCCCTTAAGATGAACCATCTCCATTGAGGTGGCTCACATAAAAACCTTTAAAGATGTTCCCAGGCATCAAGGACATCTGCACAGAGGCATCAGATATGACATAATATCCTCTGGACCAGCAGCATGGAGATTGGGATAACATCCTCAAAATAGATAGAGTTTGGGAAAGGAATCAGAGCCATGAAATCTTGCATAAAGAATCACCCAGAAAGACACCACCAGAAAGGAAAAGTCCCAAGGACCTTCCTGTTGACCTAGTGCATCTCTAAAGAAGCATTCTGGATTTATACAGATGTCAGCAAGATAAGAATCCAGCTTCAAAGGCTCAGCATCTTGCTCCTCTGAGTCATATTTTACTTTAAAAACTGATTTTTTTCCAGCAGCTGTGTCAATACATCAGAACAAGTCTGTTTCTCATGAACCCCACACCTGCAAGAGGATACTGAGACACAAAAAGTGGAACCAGGAAAACATGACTTACATTTTGCAAGATGTAGCAATATCCCATCAGTACAGTGCAGAGAATAAAGCCATAGCATCAATGAAAAAATACCTTTCTCCAATCAAACATCAGAGACAATAGATAACGAAGAAAGCAGGGTGCAGTACAATATTTGGCTTTGGCGTAACTGAATTGCTACGTATCCAAGTAGTGTAAATCCAATGAGCTTATATGGGCCAGACAGTCATCAAGATCAAAACTAGTGTTCTTTTTCTCTTTTTTTCCCTTTCTTTTTACTTTAAAAAATAGTGGAAACAGCACATTTATTTCAAAGCAGCTTATGTCCCTTGTGATACTAGTAACTGAAATATCCATTAAAATCCACTCAGAGCATGAGAGATATAAGGTGGAATTGACTGGAAGTAAGAGCTGTTTTCACTGTCAGCTTTGGGAAAACATCAGAAGTATCAGAAAAAAACCGGACAACTGTATAACTGAATGGAGGCTGGAAATTTCCTTATAGAAAAAGTCTATAAAAAGCACAATTTTATCATTAAAAATTTCAATTGTGTTGTAGTAGTGCACCTTTTTAAAATTGACTTTCCTTTTATTCCCATAGGAAGAAAATCATCATAAATATATGTGTGTATCTGTAGACAAATGAAGGTGTATACATATACAGATGGATAAATAGAGATGAAGTGTCTGTGAAAGGACAAGCACATGCCCTTAGGTACACAGAAATGTATACCTATGTACATGTGTGTATACACATGTGTTCATCCATGTAGGTGCCTGTGTATGCAGACAGTTTTAGTTAGATGAGCCCCAGACATGCTCTCACCCTCATAAGAAGCAACATAAAACAAATATTGTATGACTAGGCATACTATAAGGTCCAGGGAAAATTGGTACAGTATCACTTGAGCAAATATGGTATAATTACATTAACCACAAATTTGCATACAGAAGTAAATATGTACTTGCATCAAACTGTATGTGCTCTTATGCATCTGCCTATTTAAATACACAGGCATTACTGTGCATGTAAATACCTATTTCATAGGTGTGCTTACACGCGGATTTTTGTGCATGTTAAGATTTTCCCGTTTGGCTGCAGGTCTTTGTGGATCTGCAAGACCGGACCAAATTCTCAGTCCGTTTCCCCAGGCTCTCATGTAGGCCAGCATCCCATACCAAGTGCAGCTGGAAGAAGCTCTGCAATAGCTGGTGTGAGCCCTGAATTACACTTCTTCCAGGCTTGATAACAACACCAAAACATGGCACTGGAGACACCTCCACCACCATCAGCATCCTATGGAGGGGGGGCCCATTTTTCTCTCTCTCAAACAACTGCAGCTCCAGATGTATCGATCTGGGACCTAGAAAGGCATTTAAACAGTGAGCTGAACCAGATCAGGCCTTTTTTAAGAGGGGGACATTGCATTACTTACTGGGTCTTGCAAGTGCAAGAGAGGTCAGGCTTCTTGTCGAAAGCCAGTGGGAAATAACTACTGCTCCAAAGTGCAGCTCGCACTTGTCAAAGCCACTTCTTTCCCATATCTCTCTTTCTCCTTTAGCGGGACTGAACACACACACGCACGGTCCATCTGCTTCAAGTCTGCAGAGCTGGCACAGCTGCACTCTTATCTTCTGCATCAGCATCCCAGACCTTTTATTGCTGACAAAAGAGAAATATTTACGCAAGAAGGCTGTGGGAACACAGCATTCTCACTGGCACGTTCTCCCATGCCTTGTTTTCAGTCACAAATAAATAACGGCACAGACGGCTTATCTGTATTGTGCCGGCAATGGCTAAAAACATAAAACTCTCTGGATCGGGAAGGTCTGACCCTGGGCCGCTAATCATAGCTGACATAGAGAACTGGAGAATCTATTGCAACAAACTTGTTATGTACCCAGATCCCAGAGCCCAGCTGTAAGTCCTGGTCCTGGGCAAAAAATGTGAATGGTGTACTGCTTAGCAGCTGGCATTAATTGGTATAGCAGCGTTAAGTGGTGTTACGTTATTTTGGATCAACTGTGATTGCAGCATGGTTAACAGATTTTTATTTCCCTTCTCAACCTGAAGTAATAACCCCTAAGCCTTAAATCATCATTTAAAGGTGTTTAATAAGACCTGATTTTTAGAAAGTTGTGAAATTCTTTCCTTAGAAAATTGAAAGTCTTTCAAGTGTCGCCAATCTGAACATCAAAAAGAAAGACTAAGTAATCACTTTGGAAAATCTGTCTGAAGTCTCTTCCTCTGCTACTAGTTGGTGGGTTGTGGTTCCTGACAATCTATTTGTTATACTAAGTTCACTCTGTAGAGTCATTACAGTCTCCTGAAATTTGACTCCTGCTGTTGCTGTGGTTGTTAAATAAACCATGAAGAATTATTCTTGTTTTCCTTATTGCATGAGCTTATGGATTTGTCCTCAGTGAACACTTGGGGATGCAGGTTTAAGCCTAGAGTCGACTAATAATCATAGATTCTGGTTTCTGGGGAGGGAACCACTTGTGTACTCTCTCCAATGTCCTTTGAGTTTGATAGGGTGAGAGGGTGAGTTTGATATTATTCCTTGATAACTTTTTAAAAATATATATTTTGTCTCTTTTTACTAGTCTTTTGTATCAGAGGTATTTTATTTAAGGAGCACCTTACTATTTGAACATAAAAGAGAGCTTAGGTTTGCAATGCAATTGATGTTGGGATCATCACAGCTCATCATTTCTATGGCACATTTGAACTCAGGACATGTCTATACCATGAATGTATAATTAAATGAGCCATCTGTAAGTGTCTGAGCTCTGGAACTGATTCGGAGATGCCTGTGCTGACTCTGCAGTCAATCTCATAGCTCCAGGAGCAACATAACCAACTGGTACAGCACGGCATGAACGTGGCCCTGGACTTCCAGGTCCAGGCTTGCCAGCTTGAATGGTCCCAGGCTGTGATGTGTAGGTCTCTGCTAGTATGGTGATCTCTGCATCACACTGCACATGCCATAGCTATAAGCATGTCCTAATGGCATAATATGGCTTTTGCTGAATGCAGCATGAATTTTTCCATTCATGTCAGCAGGAAAGAGCAGGCCTCTATGGCAAAGCCTTACTAAATGTCCCTAGAAGCTCTGTATTGTACCTCATTCCCCAATGTAAGGAGGGTTAAGATTTAAAAAAAAAAAAAGTTTTTTTTTTTTTCTTTTGCTGGCTGATGCTGACTTATGTAAACCAAATGTTTTAGTGACCCTGTAATACTTTCTTCAAACTTCCCATGGCAGGGGGGGAAGGTTTCTCAGTTTGGGATGGAATTTAAGATGAAAGCAAAATCAAATTAGATTAACATTTTCAGCCAGTAGCTAGTTATCAAGGAACCCACATAAAGTTTGGAGACAGGATGAACTCTTTGACCACCTTTTACAGCCTTTGTGAGTGTTTCAGCCGAACTGTGAACACTACTGAATCTGCCATGCTGCAAGGTTTCATTCAGTGGAGACACTGCAGCATTTGTTGGAAAAGGGGTTGAACATGGGTGTTGTGCAACTGCAGAGTATTTTCTATCATCTCCCTTTCTTTTTTTGTGAATCAATGTAGGAAAGGATTGTTTTCTTGAAGTCTGCCTTCACTCTGCTTTTTGTCCAAACAGAATGGTCTCTGCCATTCTGGAAAAAATTCAGTTGTGCACTCTGCCATTCTGGGAAAAATTCAGTTGTGCAAAGGGACGTTCAGAGTGGACATGCCCTGTCTGCCTGAGATTGGTGTGAGGAGGTTTTGTTGTCCCTGAACCCAGCAGACAGCAATGGCAGTAATCCCAGAGCAGAGCAGCTGTGCTGCCCTCCTTGTATTGCGTTATAAACATTTAAATATTTAGTGAAGGATTACAAAAGGTCTTCTCTAAAATGCCTCTCTCCATATTGAAAACACCTTTGTTTTTACTTTCAGCCTCATTAAGACTTCTGCGTTCACTTGATGCAAGCCAACTAGTTAACAATAGCCCTTAATAGGTGTAGAATTGGATGGCTGGGTAGGAATACAGTAAACACATTTTCCTTCGACTTCATCCTCCATCTCATTAATGATTGAGAAATCTCCCTGATTTCCTCCTTGTCCAAAGTCTAGGAAGAGTGGAGCAGAACGAGGAAGGAAAGGGTCTGGCAATGGTTTGGGCACCAGCTGCTGCTGCTGTGCTGAGCAGTGGTATCTCAGCGTTTTAGTGTCTCGCCTTAGATGTCAGCCATGTGCTCTTCAAGATAAGGACTGCATCATGATCTTCTTTTGAGCTCGTTTTAGCTAGACCAGATAATCTTGTTAAAAGGAGCCCTGTAAAGGCACTGAAGTGAATGGCCAAATGAGAACAAACCAGAACCATTTTTCTCCCAGTCTGATCTCCTAGGGGATCTTGGGAACAACCTAGGACAAAAGATTTGTTGTGGCAGGTCTTTTCCTGTCTGTGAAACTTTGTTAGGGATTCCTTAGGGACACGAAGTGGTCCCTAAAGATGCCGGTCTGTATCAGTGAACTTCTAGCCCTGTCCCTCTGCTTTAGCATTTACAGAAGTCAGCTGTCCCTAATTCTGGAGGATCATACCTCAAAATGTATAGAAAGCCAGAATAACATTGAAGAGGAAAGTCACTCCTGAATAAATGATGAGGCTTTTTGCTATTACTTCCTTACTTGCAAACCACCTTTCTGATGATTAAAACAATCACTTTGTTCTACACTTTTTCTGCTTGAAGCAGTAATATGTAATCAAGCATAACTGGCATGGTATTAATGTGTAAGGCAGGAAACATTAACCTCCAGGGGCAGGCAGACACCAAGAATACAAATGCAGTTCAGTTTCCAGTCTGGGTTACCTGATCACAATCAGAGTGTTATGTTTTTAATAAAACACAAGCAAATATTGATGGAGAAAAATAGAGGATAAGCCTTGCACATAACACACCTTGATTATTCTATAGTCCAAATCATAACTCAGAGTTTATAGAAGAAATTGTTTCCATCTGCACAATCAATAGAGTGGCTCTGCAACTCTCAGTCTTCTCTGCCTGATACAGGCATTAAACTCTGTAGAGACTCTAAGAACTGATGCAAAGACAGAAATCTGATTGCCAATGGCTAAGGAACACTTGGTAGGTTCACATCTGGATCATATGACTGGCACCTAGTGCAAACTTGGACATGACTCTTTTTCCCTAATTTCTATTTCTTTTTGCAAGAACAAATCATCGATCTGGAATCTTTGATTAATTCAGGTCTGAGCCAAGGGAAATCCCTGTGTTTGACATACAGCCTATTGCTGTGCGGAGGAGAATAAAGCAATCATAGCTTGCCTAAATCCAGTTTTTAATGGATTATTCAACTTCTGGTGTTGTTCAAAGTCTGTTTATGCTAACTTCTGAGCTAGTATTTTGTAACTGGTCATGTAAAAGAATCAACTTTGTTCTTTTGTGC
Organism: Astur gentilis; assembly: GCF_929443795.1. Classification (NCBI taxonomy): domain Eukaryota; kingdom Metazoa; phylum Chordata; class Aves; order Accipitriformes; family Accipitridae; genus Astur; species Astur gentilis. The sequence continues at coordinate 46,242,917 of NC_064883.1, read as the reverse complement.
AAGAGATTTCTTGTGTACCTTAATTAGCACACTGCCTGCAATGACTTTCCACTTAACTAATATGTGCTGCTCGAGTTACTGAAATCTTCAGAGTTTGTAATATTCCCCTTCGCTATGTCGCAGCCATTCCAAAAGTCATAAACAGGGCTTCTCTACATTTACAAATATGTGCTGTAAAACAGATTTGTGCAGGGCAGATTTGAGCTTTCTAAGAAAGTATCTTCAAATCCCATCCGAGTAGCACAACTGGGCAGAAAAGAAGGAGGGAATGGTCAGGGAAAACCCGACTTAAAGTTGGTCTGGCTGTAAATTGCAATAACAGAAATCATAAATAAACATAGTACTCAACTAATTCTAACATTTGACCACTGATGCAAAAATGTGTTAATTCCTGGCATGGTTATCACTGCATGGTTTTGCATCGCACTGATGCTGCTGGTTTTGCATGGCTAAAATGGAGTTTGCGGCCAATCTGGAGACTGGGAGCAAGAACCAGATCAATGAAATGGAGCTACTCCTTCCAGTAACCAAAACCAGGGACTTCAGTTTGTACCTTTACCTGTGGACAGTTTTATGGCAAAAGTAAAAATAACTACAACACAGGAGAAGCTGTTGCTGTTGGTTATGCTAAAATGCCATCTGCTACTCTTTTCCAACCTGTTTAAATGTGATTGGCACCCATGACACTGCCAACAGACTGTTGAGATTGAAATTCTGTTCACATAAAGATCTAGTAGGCCATGGGAGAGACAAAATATAATCTACACCTCCCACAGGTGTAGGAGAGAGAATTTTCAGTGACCAGCTAAGGCACCTTAAGGACCTGCTATGCATCAGCTGATCAACAGGAACCAAAGGTTATTTCAATTAGAGTGATTGGCTTTGGAGTTGCTATGAGTGTTTAGTCTTTACCTGTTTCCCTGCATAATAGAGAGCGGACAACAGGTAGGTGTCTTGCTTCATTGTCCCTGTTTCAAGGAGCCAGTTTCCACTGTCTCCAACACCTGCTCCACTTCTATCATAGATGAAGCAAAAGGGGTTATTTCACACTTATGATAGCAAGAAATACTAACCCTTTGATTATAATCTCTTGAGGGTTGGAGTTGTTCAGTATATCCGAAATCCTGCATGATTGCAGGAATCCATGGGAAAGCAATGAGCATTCCTTCCTGTCCTTCCTGGAAGATGCATAAAAGTCAGGCCTGGCAAGAAAGAGCCTTTGGTATAGTAGAGCTTCCCTTCTGGTTTGCCTGAGTGTATGTGATGTTTCCTTGTGAAAGGCAGGGCAGAGTCAAGGTAGGTTCTCTAGTGAGCGTTGTGCACTCTATGCTATGGCCCCAGCATGGCACTGCATGCATAGACCTCAGCCTCCTCCAGAAAGGGAGTTTTGGTTTGTTCACTGGGGTTTTTTTTGCTTCAGAGTTCTTCTGCATGGCAGTCAGGCTGCAGGATTTGTTTTCAGACACATGGATTTCATTTCACTGCTGCACCAGACCTTGGCACTTCTGTGTTGTTTTTCCCCTGATCCAGGCTCTCTATTTCTTTCATCCATTCTTCCCTCTCTACTCTTCTCCTTTTTGTTCCTATTTGAATTGAGTGTCAGTTACTACATTCAGATCCTCACAATAGAGTCATGGGCCAAAATAAACCCTTGTCTTGTGGCTTGTGTTCACTTAAATGACAAGCTTCTAGGACCAGTGGCTGCTTGGCTGCTTTTTGCTCTTTATTTATACAGAAGATTGCATATGGGTCCCTGGTTAATCCCCAAGATTCTGAGTTGTATTACACTACAAAGGATGTTTCACAGTTATGCAGTGCAGAAGGGTGTAACAGTGAAGAATTACGTCTATAATATGGCACCATGTAGTAAGTCTTCATTCCATGTAGTAGCTCTTCGCTGATGTTGCTCACCTCTCCAGCACACAGTGTTTGAGATCTTGCCCCTGTGTTTAGGGTTGCAGTTAGCAGGATCCCCGCTGAGGTTGGTACTTATAACCAGGGCAGCTTAGCTGAGTTACCTTAGCCAGCTGAGGACCTGTGGAGACATTTCAAATGGCTTTTGGAGCAAGAGTGTCTTCTGTCACCAAAATCTTTCTCAATCTTCATGTGCCTCCTCTGAAGCTGGTGGAAAATGTCCCATTCAGCTAACAGAGGGAACTCTTCTTACTAAATGCAGAGGGTTATATCAGATTTAGTCATACCAGGCTCCCATTGTAGCCCCTGGAGTCTTAATCTCCATTTCTCTTGCCCTAAAAAAGGTCAGACCAACTACGATGCAAAAATGCCCTTTTCTCTACTGTCTATGAAGAAGCCTGAGTTCTGTAGCTCAGATAGAGGTACCAACAGTGTGGATATGAATGAAATCAAACTCACAATGTGTGATTTCCCCTCAAACTTTTCCTAGCCAGTGGAGAAGGACACTTTCAAGGAGAGAAGAGACTGTGCTAGGTGCTGGCTTTAGGAGATGAATTTTGCCTTTGTCTGGATTGAGTAGACCTTCACTGACTGTGGATAGTCCCAATGACTTGGGATAATTGGATAAAGCAGGCGTATCTAAGAGAATCCCATTCTTGATCACTTTTAAAACTGCTTTACCCATCTCAGATATTATCTACTTATTACAGCTTCAGCAGCTAAGCCAGGTATATGAACTCCTCCAAACCATGTCAATGCAAACTCAACCAAGTCTCACATTCAGCTTTACTTAAAACTGGACTGGGTGTGTGCTAGGCAGTGGAGTAGGAACCGTTAACGTCAGGCAGCTGTGTGACAGTACCTTCCAGTGGAAAGAAGAATAGGGAACAGCTGGAGTGGTACTGTAGCCACATGCTCCTGCTAGATCCAAAAAAGCACCGGTCTGCCTATAATCACATTTGAAAGCACTGTGAGGATCATCTTAATTAGATTCTTATTAGGCTTCTGTTCCTCTAGTTGAGACCTTATTGCATTAAACTAAACTGCTGTGAGCCAGGTTTCAGTTAGCTTGAGAGCAATTATGCTCTGTTCCATACTAGTTTCAATTCATTGTTTCATAAACGTGCCAGAATTACAATCTGGGCCTTGATCTCAGCTCCATAGCTAGGCATCAGGATATATAAATTTAAAATCAAACATATGACTGATGGCAAAGCTTACTGTGTTCTCGAGGCCAGAAGTGCAAGGTAGGAAGACTTCTGAGACACTGAGACATCCTTCAGGATCGCTGTAGAAGGCTTTGTTGCTGCAACATGGCATTTAAAGCCTGGTTTAGCACAGATAAAGCACGTAGTCTCTGGGGACAATGGTTTGTCAAGGAGAAACAGAAAGTCAAAGTGCCTGTTTTGCCTGTCAGGAGTCCTTTCAAACCTGTCTGGCTACAACTGCTGGAGATGATAAGGTGTGTGGGAGAGGGTCAGAAACAAACTGGGGACACACAAATGGGCTATCTGGAGGTTGGGGTACAAATGTCCCTGCCAACCTCACTCTCTGCCACTCAGGACGCACGATGCACCTTGAGTTTTCTTCTTCACCATGTACTTTTTGATGACAAAACCAGCACCAAAATGTCATTAAAACAAAACACTGGTGCAAGCATGGGCTCTCTCCTTGAAGGAAGGAGAAGAAACCTTTCTGGATAGGGTTTAGGTTTGTCACACAGGGTAAGGCTCTCCTTCAACCCCCAGTGATGTCTCAGGTGGCCATCTTAACACTTTATTTGTGGGTGAAAAAGAACAACAGGCACTTCTGAGGTGTGATTCCCCTGACCTGGTCTAGACCATCCTAGATCATTTAGACTGAGATGAGCTGTTCACAAGACTGCTAATGCTCTCTATTGCCGCGATCTTCACTGACTACAATGGCACACCACAGAGGCTGGTTTGGATGTAGAGTAGCATGTTTATAAACCTAAGGGTAGACTTAAAGGGAAAACAAATAGAAGAAGCTGAAGCCTCCACTTCCTTCCATAAGCACCATCCAGACCATGTCAATGAATAACAGCTGCGTCCTTGGGGATCCAAGAGTGGCCTGGGCAAAAGAGGGAACACCGGGAAATAGAACGAGATCTTACATTTTAGTTAAGGTGGCATAAGGTGAAGGATGGATGATATAGCTTTGCCCCTCAAAGTGTATCATTGAAGACATGCACCACAGCCCTTATCTGTCAAAGGGAGTGGATATATGATATTTGTCTTCTCCCAGAACATGAGTGGTTTTGCATATAGATAAGCCATGCCCTAGAGATGGCAATAACAATGAAGGTAATAAGACATAAGATCATAAACTTTAGTAATGGTTGAAGAAAACAGGAATACGTCACGTTTCCTACTACAGCAATGAATTTTCTGAATGACATTCGAACACGGCATGTTGGCTGTCCAACTCCAGCCATTCACCTGTCTTCTCGGTCTCCTCTGCAGTGCCAACACTGAGATTCTTTTCATACCAGTAAAATAAATATAGCAAAGGAAGAAGTATGCAGGCTCATGTTTTGGGGCCTGAGGGGTCTTTGGTTTGCTTTTTGTCTTTTCCTACCCTCCTTCCCCAAAGAGTGACTAGTGAAGAAGGAAACACAGAAGGTGCAGGACCTGGGAGTGAGAGAAGTGATTCCAGTGAGTGCCTGGAATCTAAGACGCAGCTCACTAATGAGGTGCTAGAAAGGCTTGGAAAGCAGAGAAGGGAAAACACTGGTAGGTTGCTCAAAAAATTAATAATCCCTGTGCCTGCATAAGATTGTTTCTCCTCTTACATCTCCATGATTCTTATTCCTCTGGAAAGGAAAACAAAACACATGAGAAATTTGGACTGTGTGGTTCTAGATCTGCCCAATGCACACTCACCTCTGGATACTGCATACGTGCACACATACGTGTACCCACTTACTCATGTATGCCTGTGTGTCTGCATAAAATGCCCGGGGGAGGATACTGGGCAGGTTTAGAGTAGTTTTCTCAGGCAATTTTATATCAACCTAGGAGTAGAGTGTGGCTATAGATGTCCATCTTCCTCCTCCAAAATTTCTAAAATTTTTTAACACAATTTCAGCTCATTCTGACAGACCCAAAGAAATCAAAGGTATTAAGTTCCTAAAATGTTAATTAAGTAAGCAGAAGAAAGATGCATTAAAAGTGTGCTCATTGTAAGAAAATTCTACAGAATGAGCCTAATATATGTGAGACCCCAGAGACCCCCTCGAGATTTCTTTTCCCCTGCAGGGAGTTCTCTGTGAAAGTTGTTTACACGCTGTGCATGGACAAGCTCCCTGACCTGCAGTTGGGGCTGTAAGTGAACAGGCACAGCAGCAGACAAGTGAAAGACGAGAGCTCAGGGGCGTAAGGGAGAGTGATTCCAAAATTTGTAATCTTTTTCATGTCAGGTCTGATTAGCCCCAGGTTCCTGAGCAAGACAGAGTCTGCAAGCCAGAGGGTATAGATGCAAGCCAGAGGGTATAGAGAGAAGAGAACAAGTAGATGGGATTCCAGTTGTGGTAAAAACCATGTCTGGGAGCCTGAAACCTCTATGCTCTGACAAGGGATTTTCCCCCAGCAGAAGAGGGGGTGAGATCAGAGCCTGATGCGTAGGGCTGTCCATTTGGGAGACTGAGACAAGGGTGAATAGCATGAGGTTTTTGGGCATAATCAAGTCATCTCCTTATGAGATGAACAATCTGCGGTTGGAAGGGAGGGATATTCAGCAGAAACCGAGAGGGAAGATTTCAAAGGAAGCCCAAGTAAAAGCCGGAGTCACACAAGGTGGCAGTGCAGATTGTCAGCAGGGGTTCCTGGACATTAGCAAAAGGCTAAAAATAGTCCTGTTGAATCAGATACAACAGGAGAAACTGGACACTCACTGATGGTGTAGGTCCATTGACTGTACTGGAGTTTTGCTTGTGCTCAGCTGTGTATAGAGTCCATAGGATAATACATTGGTTAATTACTAATTATACTCATGGAGTAATGATCATCAGTTATTTTTATCCTGAATTGATCTGACTTTTCCATTGCCATTCTTTGGACGCAATCATTTGGACCAGGCTGTAGGCAATAGGTACCTTGAAGACTACATATGACTTCTAACATCTCCGTGAGAACCTCTGAGGAGTCAGTTTTCAAAGTGAATATTGTCTGAATTCATTGCTTTAATTTGATATCCAAAAGCACATGCAATGAGCTCCATAGCCCTCAGGTCAGGAGACGAACCATTCAGTCAATTACTAGTAGGTCTGGATATATTTTAAAGCTGAAGACCAGACAAACTAAATCATTTCAAAGACTGGCTTCCTCCATTTCTCCTGCAGATCCAGTGCAGTTTACAAAGAGCCTTCAAAAGTTTGTGACTGAAACATCTCCCTGCTGTGAGGGGTTTATCTCATTAGGAGAAAGGGGTCAGGCCTGGCAGTAAGGCAAATGATATCTCCTTGCTTATTTTCTCTTTTTCTCCAACTAATATTGTCACAGAGCTCAAATAGTGATGGTGATGTTCATGTGATGGGCTGCTTCCTACTGAGAACATGACCGAGTATTCATTTCATCTAAGTAGGCAGATGCCGTGTGGGAAATATTTTCAGTTCCTCCCAATATTTGAACCTGCACCATAGGCTGTACTACCCATATTTTACTTAAACACTTCTTTTGGATGTACCAGGTATCTGTACTTTCTGAATATAGTCTGTGGCTTTTCTGGGGAATGAGTTTAGACTTCGGCTGGAACAAGAGTGTAGACAACCCTTGCAAACTTTTGTTAAGGATGCATTTGAGGGCAGAGTCTAGAGTCCTCCTGCAGTCTATGGAAAAAACCAATGGCATTTCCAGCTGTGGATGCATCAGTTCCTCAGCTGATAGTACTGGGACTGGAGTTGAGCAGCCCTGGGTTTAGACCTTAGACACCACTGCAGGACACTCCAGCTGTGTTAGGTTGCAATGAGGTTGCACCTCAGATGGGTACAAAAGTCACTTTTCCCAGCTCACAGCCATTACGCCTTCACATCTTCCAGCACAACTGCACATGTGGTCAGACCCTCACTCAGTCATGCCAAAATTATCTAGGTTAACTTAGAAACCTTAGAAGCGAATTTTACTATTTTTGCTGTGGTTTAAACCCAGACAATTTTGTCAGGACTGCGTTTGGAACCAATTAGTGCACAATTATGCCAGCACATCCGAGGACATAGTAACTTCTGCTGAGGAGGAGGAAGGAGTTGTGGGCAGCTCGGAAAGGACCGGTAGCGATAACATTGTAGAGCAGATGAGGGGCAGCCAAAGCAGCAGATGTGGTGGTGTAAAACTGTACTGTGAGGCTCTCCAGAAAATCCTGAACAGCACTTGTTTCAGTGACCTCAGTAGTTAAAATGGTCATAATTTTAAAGCTCAGCCTCCGTGGAGGTACCTAAATGAAGGGTGTCACTGAATGAAAAATCTTCCAGCCATGACCACCTCCAAAACACTGACAGGCTGAACGAGGTATATAGTAACAACAAAGCAATGGGAGTGGACTCTGGCAGGGATGTGTCGCTGATGCCATCGTGACGTCATACCTTGTGTATGGGGCACAGAAGAGCAAAGAAAAGTTTTTCCTCATGAAGGCAACAGCAGGATCTTCACTCTTTCATACATGGCTCTTGAAAGTCAGGAAACATGTCAAAGAAAGACCAAAAAACTGGAAAGAAAATCTGGGGGTGGGAAACCACCTTTATTTCTTCTCAGATTTGTCCCAGCTTCTGAAATCAAAACCTAGGCATTACTTCAGGGCTATTTTCTTCAGATTCTCATTCCTGGGCTCTTAGGAGAACACCCTAATTTGTTGAAAGGTAGACAGACAAATTGGATCAGCAGCAAAGTTTAGAGTTTGCTGAGGAGATTGTGAAACCTCCAGCAGCCCTGAGAGATTAAAATGTTTATGCTCAACTTTTTGAAGTGTAAGTTAACTTTCGGTTCCTTGCTCTTGATTTTACTGCCCAAATACCACAATAATAATAATAATAATAATAATAATAATAATAATGATGATGATGAGGCAATCATCTTTTCCTCAGATTGCTTTCTGTTGACTAGTCTGATTTTCATAAACCTTTTTGATTCCACATCATTCTTTGGTTGGGGGCCACGCTTTGTGCTCAGAGAGGGAGCTGAGAGTGCTTCTCCAGACGTGTCCCCTCAACGGCCAAGGTGGAGACAGCCACAGTGCACAACAGAAAGCTGAATTTATTAGGAGTTCAGGCTGCTGAAAAGGAGGAAAATAGCATTTCAGTGAACTCTGACATTTTGCCAGCAAGAGGAGAGGCTAACAGCAGAAAGAGCAGTCCTGGCCTCAGAAACTTAGGCACTCTTTTCTGTCTGATAATAAACTAGAGTAGAATCAAATGGAATTAACTGAAATAAAATAAAAATTAATAGGCTTCTGTCAGGGAATCAGGTTCAAGTGCTATAATAAAACTAGTGTATCTAGAGGCACTTGCTCATTTCAGCAGGATGCAGACATAAGCGCTGTGAAGATGGATGAAGCAAGAGGAGTCTTGTCTCAAACACAGAAGTGGCAGGCATCCTCACTGGTAACTGTGCTGAAAAGCCCTGAGATATTGCATCCTGGGGCTGGGGATCTGCCATGACGGATGCAGGACACCCTATGGATAAAACATCCCATCTGCCTACCAAGCTTTTAGTCTACCAAGAGCCCATGGAGAAGGAATTGTCTGGAAGGACTCAGTCAGTCTTGCAAAGGAACTCAGCAGCTGCTGTTTTCCCATCTTTTCAGCGTGCAATGACCTGGATGAAGCCCGGGCTTCAGCTTCTGTGTTCTCCTTTTACATTACCACAAATCTGGGGTGCCTTCCTGTGGGGCTAAACAGCCATTTGGGTTGCTTTCCATTTTCTTCCAGGGCCATTCAGATCTATGCTTACAAACAGAATGAGCCGGGGGCTGATTCTCTAACGCTGAGATCAACTGGCAGGATCTGGTCATGTCCATACCATTAGCTTCCCTTAGCATCCAGGAAAAGATGATGATACCCAAAGGACTTATTGGGAATGGTCCCTGGACCACATTAACTCCAAAAGAGTGCTCAGGAACATGTTGGTGGGGCTGATCACATCAGATCCACGTCAGGGATTGTTTATACAATGTGACAGTATAATTGACGAGGTTCCAGCTCCTGGAACCACCCTTAGACCCTGTTTAACCTACTGATGTAGGTGTCTGTCTATTGCCACACTGCATTCGTGTGTCTTTGCTCACAAGCTTCCCTTTGGAGCAAGCACATTAGCTCCCTTGGAGACTTTGTTCCAGAGTCTCCTCCCTGCAGAGCGTAGGGGGTTGCTTTCTGCAGTGTGAACGCAAGCCTGCCCTAACTGCCTTTGGGGACCAACCTTCCTGCTGTGTGAGCCGCAAAGCCAGAATGAACAAATGAGCAGGGAAAAGAAAGTAGAAAGGTTTGAGGCTCTAGATATACCCATCAGCCTTGTAATTTATTTCTTTGGGACGTTGTACTTCCAAAGCACTTTCACTCTTCCAGTTCTTCTGCCTCATTTTTCTACCATTCACAAAGACGCAACAGAATAAGTTTAGTGAAAAAATGTTTTAAGAAAATATGATTAGAAAATAATCCTGAGAAAGAAAAGGCAACTATATACACATCAGACAAAATTAAAGAAAAGAAACAATATCTATGGCATCACCACCAGAATTATAAATAAAATGCTAATGTTACTACTAGCAGTAGCAGAAATGGTCATATTCTTATCACAAAAATATTCTCCTGCAGTGCTTTCAGCTCACATTGTAATACTAGAGCTGTCTTAGATGAACATGTTCCTGTTACCAGAGTCCGAAATATCACCTTAAAATATGTCAGGCAATCAGGTTTTTCAAACTCTGAAAAGCTTGGGAGGTTGTTTAATTCCTCCCGGTGTTGGGCTGGTGCAGCGTGACACACAGGGCTGGGGCAGAGCTCACAGGCTGCCTGTGCTGGTTAGAGATGTGGGAGGTGCCTGGGGGACTGCAGACAGGGCTGGGAACTAGAACAGAAAGAGCGTTTAAAACTTCCATGTGATAACGTCTTTGGTTAGGTTTTTGGTTTGGTTTGGTTTTTCTCCTCTATGGCCTTTTAAACTTCTATGTCCAGCCAAAAATTAATAACGCCACCTTGGTACTGGAGAGCCCCAAAAGTGAATTTGGCTTGAAACTGCCGAAATATCTAAGTGCGCTTGTTTATTTTCCTTAAATGAAAAAAAGAGTGACAACCAGCACAGAGGCTGTTCTGGGACTTTTAATGATATTATGCAGGTCTCTCCAGCCAGGAAGGACATTCCCTTTTGCTGGCTCCAAGTCCATTTTCCAATTGCATGTTTAATTGCTAATCTAGTGGTCTCTGGGGAGTCCAGATAAGATCAGGTGAAACTGGTAGGTTCTTATTTTACAGGAATTTCCCAATCAGGACTTCACTGCTTCCAGATTTGACTCATGCCTGGAAGATAATGGATATTGCTAGCCTGCTTGCGTAAATGTACGCATGGACTAGGAGGTGGTCTGCACACAGTGAAAAGATTTGTCTGAACACGGTAAAAACTAAGGAAGAATATTTTCCTCCTGTATCACTTCAGAGGAGACGTGTTCCCAAGGTTACCCAGAGAAGCCATGTCAGAGCTGGGTACCAGCCCCCAAGGTCCCAAGTCCCCCCCAGTGTATTTGTCTCATTTTCCCTGGTTTAGTCATTTGCGAACGGCTCACATCAGCGTACATGATTCTGGCAGAAGGCAGCTTAGTTATGATTTGGTAGCAAAATATTTGGACAACAGAGCTTCCAAGCAGAAAACTTTCCAGTGCAGAAACCCGCTTCATCCTTCACCGCCGCCGCGCCGGGCTGGTGCGATGTGTCCAGATCACAGAGAGGTTGTGCTCTAATCTTTTTCCATTAGAGCTCTGGTGATCAGGCCCTCCTTAATCAGCCCCGGCTTCCGCTTCAAATTGGGTAATGTCTGGGCCATTAATATTAATGGAAAGAGGAGATGCTTCTGTTTGTTCTATTTTCAAGTGGTTTCTGGAGGCCATCTCCTAGCTGGAAACCACACTGCTTGAAACATAGACAGCCCAGGCGGCTCACACACACCTGCTCAGCTATAGAGTTTTTCCAGATGTTGACATCCCTGTTGATGGTAATAACCGTATTCTCTTAATTCCTGGACAGTCATTACAGTCCTCTGGTTTTTTTGTTGCCCAACCCGAAAGCCATTACCAGACCTAGCAATATCTGATTGTGCTGGAAACAACCGTCAGATGTGTTTTGAAAGCTCTGCCTGGGCTTTCTGGGATGGGGAGATTTTTTTTACAGGGATATTCCCAAGTTAAAACACGCATAGTAAGATGAACTCCCTTGAGCTGTAGTCTTAGAAGATTTTACCATTCCTGGTTTTTGCTATTGCTGGAAGGGCTCTTTCCTACCACTTAGAAAAGAATTGTTGGAAACTCCTCATCTTCTTCAGTGTGAAGTCAGATAAAATTGCTCAAGAGACATTTATATCACACACAGGGGCACTGACACAATTAGTGTAGGAGTATTAACCTCCAACAGTAAGGTAGAAAAGAAATCCTAAGAAGCAGCATCATCTTGAACAGGTCCTTTTTTTTTTTTTCCTTTTTTTTTCTTCCCCCCCCCCCCCCCCCCCCCAGTAGCTGTGCACAAATACTTTCTTTCTCTTTGCCTTTTAGCATATTTGTTGAAGAAGATGTCTTCTGTCCTCAGGCATCCTACACACACACTTCATAGGACAGAGATGTGGCATGTTCCTATGGATGAAACAACTTGAAACCACAATTGTGTTGTGGCTGGGCTAACTGCAAAAGCTTCACAATCTCTATCTACACCAGCATGGAGCTCCGCTCCTCTCCCTGACTGGCCAAGCAACCTAGAGAGCCCAAATCAACAAAATTATGGCACAGTGAGGAGAAGAAAATTGTCTAAGATATTCTCTGAAACGATCTGATATTATTCCCAGGCTTAGAGCTAGGCCAGGCTCTAGCTGCTTTACAGAACAGTGGCTGGGCTCTCTTGGTTAGAAATAAGGTGAAGATTTGGAGCTGGGAGCCTTTCATATCTCGTTAATGCAGCGCTGTGCTGGAGTCAGAGCAGACACCACGCTTGCCTCTGCTCTTCCCCCCTTGGGTCCCCGGGCTCCAGCCCCTGACCCGTGAAATTGCCCCGATCCGGAGCTCTGCGGGGGGACAACGCACTTTCCAGGGGGGTGCTTCAGTTCGGGAAATTCAGACCACCCTCCTCAAAGTTATTTATAGAAAGTGGAGGCTTAATAATTACATGAAATGATCCCTTTGGGTCATATCCGTTACCTATTTTTGACAAAAGAAGAAAATGGAAAAACTATATTAACTGGAGCTAGTTAGTGCAAATGGAGATGAGGTCAAAGGACACAGGATCCAATCACTCAGTTACCTGAAACTGGTTAAAAAGTGTCTTTGCATTGCCTACATGTGGCACCGCGGGAAAATGAGGTTGTTCTCTGACTTATTAACAGCTAAAATAGTTGAGGACATGCAACAATACAGACACTTACCCATGAAGAAACTCCTGTTTCCAGCTACCCAGGGAAAACCACTCAAACGCCAGGCTTTTGTCTCCCCAAAAAGGAAATATTACACTTCTTCACCTCATTCTGAACAGTATTTTCGTAATGCTCAGTGGAGCCATGAAGACATCTGCAAATGTGATCTGAGATCCTGATGTCTTACATAATTTCAAATACCTTTGCAGTTTTCAAACAGAAAAAGATCCAGGGAGCAACAGTAAACTCCTTGAAACATGTTCTCCTGGAAGACGGGAAGGTAAAACTAGGAAATGTTCAAACTGTGTGGTGTGGGTTTTTTTCTTTTTTTCCCCTTTTTCTTTCCCCCCCTGTTCTCTCCCCATTAGCATTGGACGGTAGGCACTGCTGAAGGCAAAACACTGAACTGAAGGGGACTTTGATCCTGCTCCTTGATGCTGGTCATGTTGTTATGACCACCTTCTGCCAAGACCTACGGCTCCATCACTAATATAGTGCTTATCAGGGACTTTTCATGTGTTATTTAAAAGGGGTTGTTGGAGCATTTTCTCATATTTCTCATTCTGGCAGCTGTGCTGGTTGCTTCCAAAACCAAGGCAGAGTTCTGGGACTTTCGAGTCACAACTAATTTTCCCTTTGCCAGAAGCCACAGTGAGATGAAGCCAGTTAGTCTCTGATCCTCCCACTCTGGTTCCCCCTGAATAAGCTAGGAAATTTTGCCTCTTTGAAGCATGAGGTGGAATTTGGAAGGGCCACTAAAGAGGAAGAGGTGGCCTATAGGATTTCAGCACTTAAATAGTCAAGAAAAGAGACAACAGACACCTATACTAGACACCATGAAACCATAGAAAAAGGCATTGCCCTGGGAACCCTGTGCATGCAGTTGATCATTTCTCAGTTTAATTTTCACTGGAATTTGGTGCTGTAATGGAACTTGGGCAGTTTTTTGTCTGCTTCTGCACTACATATATGTCAAGTGGATGAAATGAAAGACTGCGGTGATAGGGTAGGGAGGAAGGCCATTAAGTGGTCTTCTCGACAGTATTAGGCAACATTAGTATTAGGCCATTAAACAAGACATTTTGGTGGCACTCTTTTTTCCTTATACACCTTTTTCTTTTGTCCCCATCTACAACTCCATGCTGATGCTTGTGCAAATTCATCTGTGGATCTTGTTGCCTCAGGACGCATGGATGGACAAATGTCAGGTCCAAAACAAGGATTAGGCAGGTTGATGGGAGAAAAAGCATTTGTTTAATGAAAGCTGAGATTTTGTAGAAGGAGAGGGCAGCTTCAGCAAGATGCAAGAATATGTGGACAGTGAGGTAGAGAGAGAGGAGAGGGGGAAAGGTAAGGAAAACCTTATTCCTAGCCCAGGTATAATATTTTTCATCCTGTAAGTGCTTCAAAGAAACAATGATGATGGGCTGGTTTCAGTTAAAAGCCAGCAATAAAGGAATCAGTCATATAATAAAAATAAATAAATGTTGTCTGGAAAAATTCAAATGTGGCATTATCCTGTGGATGTTGTCAGCTCCCGGACAGACCACAGACCGGACTGCAGAGATGGATGCAGAGTGACAGCACCACGTCCCTGCCAGATGATCATACAGGAGCAGTCTGTGAATTCATGTCAGCACAGGAATGTACTTGGAAAGAGGTCTGGCCACTCAACTCTACACCGATCTATTTAAAAAGGCAGTCAATGGCCTGGTTTTTCTTACCCTCGTTGTTCCTTGTGTTTTCTTTTAATGTCTAAGGTGTTTATTAGGTTTGAGGGCTGTACAAATGAAAACAGACAAACAGCCATCAGTTGGCAGTGGGGTTGTTTAGCCAAGCAAAGGCTATTTTGGAGATCCACCATTCTGTCTTTCATCGCTGCCTGGAATACAGATGTGCAGGACCTAAATTGCATGGTCCATTTTTAACTTGTCCTCTTGGTCCTGGGGGATGGTCCATGGGGGTTATTTGCACAGGTGAAACACTGAGGCTTTGGTGAGCTGCAGAAGGGCTAAAAGATTTTCCCCCACCCTCTGACCACAAAGGCATCGGTAGGGCCTATGCATGACGGGAGATGCTCTGCATATTTCTGACTTCTGTTTCTGGAAGAAGTGTTGGGGTATTGTTAAGCCCTGTGGATCATAAGGGGAACTGGTAATAGGGGGGACCTGCTCTGATCTTGCTGAGAATTAGTGGGATCTCCTCAGGAGGTGGGAGAGAAGGAAGATCTTCAAGCTTTGGTGTAATCTACAAGCCAAGATGGCATTGAAAATATCTATCCCTTTTTCTCCTGATTCCATTACAACTTCTCACTCCTCTGAAGGTGCACAAGCTCTGCTCTGCTCCACCAATTGCTTGATAGATGGAAAAAGGACATGAGGATGGAAAGGAGAACACATTTCTGCTCCAGGTTTCCTCCTTCACTCCCTAAAGGTTGGAGGGATAGCTCTGCAGGCACCACCAGCACACCTGTGGGCAAGAAAAGAGGGAGGCAGAGATTTGCTATACCATCACACCTTATATGTCTCCACCTCTAGGACCTTGAGAGAACTCCCTTGGCCCTCCCTGCTTTGTTTTCCCCTCGAAATTTTTAGCTGTTTTCCAAATTCAAGTTGTCAACTCAGGCAGCCTACAATTCACAATGAGTTTCCCCAAAATAATTTTGTGCCTGAACAACATTTAGTCCAAGAATGGCGTTTGCAATATTTCTTAGGGGTCCCACCCTCTATGGCTAACTGCAGGGGACATCTAGGAGACTCCGGGATGCACGGTAGTAATTCCTGCAGCAGCATGCCACACGCCTGCACGTCCCCGCTTGTGCAGTGCCACACAAGGAAAAGGGCACGAAGACATTATTAGCTGAAAGTTTCTGGGTTTCCCTTCTTGCTGAGCTGTGCCACTTGCCTGCACAGAGCATCTGCCCCAAACCCCGCTTAGGACCTGGTCTCCAGTCTTCCTCTTCTTATTCAGGGACAATCACTCCTCCCTAGCCGTAGGGCGTTTGCTTGCGGAGTTTGGTTGGGGTTTGTTTGTTTGTTTGCTTTTTTCAGGTGGGGAGAGTTTAAATCATCTTCTGTCAGGCAATATATGAAAAAAGGGGAAATGGGAGTCTGGCAAAGTCACAGGGAAGTGACATTTCTCATGGCCAACAGCACAGCTCAGGGTGGCAGGAGATAAAAAAGTGAGACGGGTGCTCTGGGGCTTTGCAGACTGATCGTCTTTTGATGTACAAAGAATCAGGATGACCTTATGGGGGAAGGCAGCTCCGTGACATGATCTCAGCTTCAGGCTCAGCTTCAAATTTGTCCTCTCTTCCTGAGGGACTGCTGTCCCTTCCACACTACACCTCCTGGTCAAGAGAGAGATCTAAGGAGCAGCCTGCCTGAAGGATGCAAGATCTGGATGCCTAATCCGGACTGAAGGGAGTGCACAAGGGGAGAGGCAGAAATGGGGACTCCAGTTCTCATCCCTCTGTGCTGTTTGAAGCAGAAACATTTCCTCCTGTGCTGGAGTGGGAGGCAAACTCTTAATGGTTTTCCTACATTCTTTTTGTGCCTTTCTAGTGGCACCAGTGACCTGCCTGATTGGTTCTTGGTTCCCTCAGCTCCTCAAAATCTCTTCAGGATGACACATAAAAATTGCTAGGGATTTCTAAAGGAAAGTGGCCAGAAGCTATCTGCTCCTCAAACCAGTCCTGCCATAAATTTCCAGTGATACAATAGATGTTATAAACAGGTGGCAAGGTATCAGAGGAGATCTAGCCATGGGCATTACTCAGTACTTGTGTAGCACCCAGGGGCATCTGAAAACCTAACCCATCTAAAATCTAAGGTATGTGAGTAAGGAGATACGGTAAGATATTGGAGATAGGCACGAGGTGTGCATACGGGGTGTGTGTCTTCGCGCAGCCCCGGGTGGGCACAGCCATGGAAATGCAAGAGGAGGTTCATGCGATCCCCTCCCCAGTGCCCCTGAAGCAGCAGGGCTTGGGCTGAGGACACCTCTGTTTGGAGCTCAGGCCAGGCCAGGCCAGGTAAAAAACCTTTGAATTCACCTTTATGCGATGCCGTTTTTAAGAGAGTCACTCTGCTGTGTGTAACCACAGAGTAAGGAGAAAGTTTACCCAGCCTGGAAGGGGAGGGAAGGCCCCTCGCTGGCTCTGAAGAGCAGGTACTGTTCCTTCCCGGTGCTATTTCTGGAATGCCTTGGAAGCACCCTGGCTTGTGCTAAAATAGCGTGCGGGCCTTGACTTACCTCATGTCGTGGGAAGAGGCGAGTGGTTTGAGGCGAGCCCGGAGAAAGGCAGGCAGACTGTGCCGGGGCGGGAGGCACACACAGCCCTTTTGATTCCCTGAAAATTAAATAACGAGTAAAGATCCACAAGGCTGAAGGTGGAAAAGTATGTGTGAATTGGTGCCTCTGCTCCAGGGGGAGGTCACCTGGGTGAGAGGTCGTGCAGTGCCGAGGTGTTGCAGAAGGACCATCGATACCTCTTGGCGTGGGGTGGGAGGTCTGGAGGGTCTGCCTCTCCCTCCAACCCCCGCCAAAGGCTGGCAGGAGAGAGAGGAGGTGAGGCAAGAAGTGATGTACGAAACCACTCATTTTGGGGGGGGTGGGTTTGAGGGGTGCGTGCTGGCACAGCAGCTGAGCGGTGTTGGTGCATGGGATTTTGCACAGGGAGCCCTGGGGATAAGCACCCCAGCTCAAAATGGTGAGACACCTTTACACTTGATTTTTACAAGGAGAAAACTTCAGGCATGGACGAGTCAAGAATTGCTTTTATTTACCTTTCTGCAGCGCTATTTTAAGAGAATCGCTCTGCTGACCCTAACGGGGTGCCTTATTACAGCATTGCATAGAATTTGTCTGCTGCAGGGCAGGGCTGTCCTGGATCAAGCTAGTGATGTGACCCAAAAATTAAGGTCTCCACTTCCACTATCAACCACTTTTAACACTATAGCTGCATCTAGCATCAAATGAGGATTAAAGCTAAAACCTTTGCCCAGGGCTCCCCAGTTGTCATCTCTGGACGTAGACACCAGAGGAGAAGCAACAGTGTCATATGTTTGCTGGATGCATGGGCTGTGCTGGCTTTGTCTCCTTGAACCTTTTGGCAGCACTTTGGACCGCTGGCTAGTGGAGACTTCATTTGTCCATGTCAGTGGTGCTGCATGTAGTTCAGACACCAAACCACACATGACCTCGGTTTGTGGCTCCATGGCTCTTGCTGTCACGAGGGGAAAGGGGGACAAGGTCTGTGCCCCCCTCTGTGGTGCGTTAGATCAGTCTCTGCTCAAATGAAACTCTTGATGCTTCCAGGGGAATTTCTACCTGAGTAAGAGACAAAATTGAGGAAGGACTTCATAACAAGAAATATCAATTACTCACCTTTGGATACAGTGTACATAAACAGCTGTTTCTCCCACCTGCACGGTGGGAGAAATACCACAGAAAATGACTCCCAGGCATTTTGTGAAGATGGCACAAAATGTAAAAATAATTTGATCAGCAAGGGAAATAATAGACACATGTCTCAGTTAGTCAGAGTGAACTGGTGCTTCTGTTCTCTCCTATCAGCCTAGATTGTGAAGTAAAGGACTTTGCAAAGATGCAACGAGTGCCCACATAAATAACAGGACTCAGGGAGGCAGCAATATCTGAGTATAAGTTCTTATATAGGAGCATGCCCATCCTATGGTGTATGTCATCTTCCACTGGTGACAGGACACCAGGTATGTTATACTAACCATGGATCGCTGCCCCTTGGTTTCCTATCTCCTGTGAAAACCAAGGCCTCAGGAGAAGGAGGAGGTGATGGGCTCAGACTTAGAAGTGTCCCATCTCCAGGCTGAATCCAGATGGCACAGAGCATTAACCATGAATACCACTTTGCTTGGAGAGCTCTTCTCAAGCTATGATTAAGCCCATTTTGTCAGGGAAAAACGTGGGTAGACCATGTCCTAATTCACATAGTCCCAAAGTAATGCCATGCGATAAGCAGCTAGTTAGGCACTAACTCAGCTCCCATGCAGTCTTTGCCTTAACTGGGTTTATCTTTATCGATTCATAAATGATAGGTAATGCCACTATCACTCTCCATTTCATGAAGAACTGAAAGGCTGACTCAACTAGGTAAAAAAACCCCAGATGTAGCCTTAAAAAAAAAAATAAAAGAACTGATTTAGTTATTTTCCCAAGATCATCAAGTGATGCCTACACTGCAGAAGACATCCAAGTCCAAGCTAAAGAATGCAGAATGGCTCAGATCCCTAGTCAAAGTCAGCTCTATGTATAGCAGGCTGACTGTGTACAAACTCCACAGCACTCAGCCATGGATGTTTCAGGTCCTCACACAGTGATCCTAAGACAAAATTATTGTGTTTTGTGAGGCTGTGTCACAGCCCTCTAGAGCACTGTGTTTCTAGCATGAAAGTGAGTACGTGTGCTGCATGACATAGGATGGGAAACGGGTCGACGTGGAGGTGTTTGAAGGTGAAGAACAATAATCAGGTTTCCTCTTAAAGGGAACAGGTAGAGTCATGCCAAAAGAGATCCTGGAAGTGAATTTGCATCCATTTAGTATGGATGACTTCAGGATGAGAATCTATATGAATTAAACTGGTAAATTATTCAGCAGCTTAGATGCATTCACCAGGAGCCTGGAGCTGTGAAACACCAGCCACTGACAATCACTCTGACCTTCCTGCTTCTCAGGCTGCACAGGCTACGTTGGTAATGTAAAATAAATGCTCTTGGAACCGTTGTCTGGTCCGGAGCCCAATGGGCACAGAGCAGCACGTGCATACCATCAAATTCCACTACCTTCCACAGCAGGATGACCACATCCCAAATGCCTGTGGGGAGCGGCTCCTGGCCCTGCTAACCCCAGGTATGGCCCAGGAACTGTCTGGGAGGCTGCTAGTAGGCAGCTGAAAGTCAGTGCTTAGCATCGTTCCCTGTTTCATTTACCAATACAGATGTAGATAGTGTCCCTGGGGACAAACCCATACACCTGCCCTGGCTTGTGTGTCAAGTGGCCCTGGCATACGTGCATGGAGTGTCCCATGTGGGTAATGTCAAAGGTGGGCTGGGGAGAAGGTCACCGCTGCTCCTCCAGGGATCAAATCCATCCTTGGTCTTTTTTTCCACTGCTTTGTGGGCCAGTTTTTGAAAATAGGTCAAAAAGTAAGGTTAGGTAGTGGTGAGAAGCTAATGCTCATTTTGCGTCAGAAACAGACAGAGGTGTTCAGTGTTCCCGCATATCTCTGGCTTGTGTTTGGTATCAATCAATGAATCACCAGGCAATTACCCCAGGACATGGTTCCTATTGTCCACAGAACTGAGAATTTATTAGCTACTACCCCGTGGATCAGCCCTCCAGAAAAACTTCTGCCCCTCGCACATCCTGCTCTCCCCTGCTCACAAGCAGGAGAGATATTCAGCTGCCTATGGTGGGGGGAGGAAAGCAGGGGACGCCTTGTTTAAAAAATGAAAGATGCAGCTTCAGCTGTTTGTTTAGGAATATGTGGCGATGGGGCTGAAATAAAGGTTATTTTGGATAGACGGAGAGCTTTACAGAACCTTCATTCACTCCCTTTGACTGGATTGCATAAAGGGCTACTGAGCAGATAAACTTTTAACAAATGTGAATTCCTCTCAATTAAATTACAGGAAATTAAAAAAGACACATTTCACGGGCTGGTGGGGAAAAAAAGTGATATTTGTCCCCCCAGAAAAGGTCAGGTTTCCAGTCTGTTTAGTCCTGGATTTCAATCTCCTTCCTCCAGGCTGCACGGGGGAAACATATAGATGCCTGTGCTTGCCTGGAGCTCAAGAGACAGGTCTGTTCTCTGAGGGACAGAAGCGGCTCTCTCATCGACATGATGGGGTATATTCCCCCAGTGACTATCTGTCAGGAAGGGCTAATGTATGTTTGGGTAATGCACCACTCTTCTTTGCATCTCATGCACGGAAACCACAGGCCATCCCTACCACGAGAAACCTGCAGTCTCAATAGACAAGAGGAAATTCATTAAAAGCTTTATTGGAAATTTAGCTGATGACTGGAAATCAAATGACTCGGCAAGGAAAGAGATGTGATCGTTTAATAGGCTCTGTGTTTCTTTGGAAAACCATTGCAAGCTTGAAGGCACCTTCCCCAGCTGCAGATAAGGCAGGGCCCCTTCAGCATCACACGGTCACGCACGCTCTCTCGTGTCTACGTGCGATGCTGGCTGTGCTAAGGGATCCGTCACTCTCCAGGTCTGACACGTAAGGTCTCCAGTGCTGGGAGG
Source organism: Astur gentilis (assembly GCF_929443795.1). Taxonomy (NCBI): domain Eukaryota; kingdom Metazoa; phylum Chordata; class Aves; order Accipitriformes; family Accipitridae; genus Astur; species Astur gentilis. The sequence goes on along the minus strand of NC_064883.1, from coordinate 46,222,099 downwards.
TGAGAAATACTTCCAGTGCAGAACCAGCTTGGCCTGACCCAAACTTTGCGGTGCATTGTGTCTTTCGGTGCAGCCAACAGCCTCCCGGTGTGCCCTTTCTGACCCTTCAGGCATCCTTGTAGTTGCGAACATGAGCATCCTGACCCAAATTGCATTCCTCGCCTAAGCCTTAGAGCTGCCTGTGGAAAAGAGTAGATTTCTATATATAGTGCTCTGAAAAGCCACCGGGTTATTCTGCCTGGGTGAAGGGGGTCTGTTCTCTGCAGCGTGCAACACAATTCAAGCCTTGTTAATATATGGGCGGGGGGGGGGGTGGGGGGAAGAGAGAAAGAGAGAGGAAAAAAAGGTCTCCTTTGTAAAAAATGTGTTTGTGAAAGGGGGAAATGTCGGGGGGAGGGGGGGGTGTCAAAAGCTCTAGAAGACTGAGTTTATTTTGGAGCCTCCTGAGGTTAGATTTAATCAGTTCAAAACACATAGTTTCACTCTTAATATGACATTAATTTTTCTCTGCTAGCTGAAAGATGCCTTGATACTCAATGGGAAGTTGTCCTTTTCCCATGCCCGAGACCAAGGACATATCTCATCTCTCCAACCCATTCCAGGATGTTTGAACAGAGAGGCAGAGCCATAAGCCATGGCTGGGAGTGAGGGTTTGATTTTGATAGGACCATAAATATGTTTGCCATGTCTGATGGGATGACTGAAAAAAATACCACTTCAAAGCGGCTTGTGCTTTGTCTGAAGAGATGTAGAAATATTTAACTGCAAGGCTGGAGTCTCTTTAGTTACATTCCTTCTTTTCCCTTTGCTGTTGACAGAGTTTCACGGGTGGTTTTCAAGCGCTATATTCAACCAGTATTGTTATTTTGGGATGCATCCTCCTCACATTCATCAAATGAATCAAAATACCAGGAGTCCCACCTGAAAGGAGGTTTTCTTATACAACCCCAACAGCACTTGTTCCAAACGTGTTATTAAACCGAGCCTCAAGTCTGGATTGGCAATGGGGCCAGATCTTCCCCAAGTTATGTTCACACTGCAGGCTGCTGAACCTACCGGCTACCGACCGAGTAACCGACCAACGTGACATGTCCACGAAGGGATTCACTGAGTGACAGTCCTGGTGAGATCACTCCAGGGATGTTGCTCTTTCTTCTGTGGGTAGTTACCTCATTACATGCTCTATTATCAGAGCTGTACAGACTCTCCTTCACTTAAGAAGGGAGAAAAACATCTCTTCTGGGATCCTTACTTCTTTTTCACCTCCCATCGAAAGTTGCAACTCCCACGGACCTGTTGGGTGAACAAAATACCTGTCCCCCAAAGCAGCACAAAGTTCAGCTTAATTGTTTGTAGCAATACGGGCAGGAAATTTCCTGTGACTGGTGATAGGATGGGCGAATTCCCAACTTATCGTGAATTCCAGTAGCTGTGCTCCTTCTTCCTTGATGACGTGCCTCAATGTTGGCTGTGAGTAGGAACCAAAACACTGAACAAAAGAGAAACCACTCTAGCAGCAGTAGCAATCCTATAGCCTGTGTCTGGTCCAGTCACTAGAAGGACACCATCCCATTTAATTAAAGGTTGAACGCCAACTCTGTAACGCCACTGTGAAGGCCCTGAAAAAGATGATTTCAAAGGAGATTGTGTGAACTAATTTTTCATTTTGGGGATATTATAACTTTATGAGTTAAGACATATCTCACAAGAATTTCCTACAACATTTGATAAGTTACGGTGTGGGTGTAGGAACAAAATTCTACTGTTCTGTAATAAATAATGGATATTATAATTTTATGCCCTGCATTTTAAAAATATTTAGTAGAGCTGCATGAATAAGCAATGGTTTTGGTTCACTGGATGAATAATAAATAGATGAATAAATAAAAGAAAAGTCACAGATCAAAGAAAAACAAAAATTACTTGCTTCGTGGGTTTTCTTGGTACAGTAAGAAAAAAACCAACGTTAAACATTCTGGAGTTCTAGGAATCATTTTGTTGCAACATGGGAACTTCCAAGCCATATCTTATCCTTGAAAATTTTGGACTGAACATTCTGGTTTGCCTGCAGTATATAATTTTCCAGAAGCTGCAAAGACTGAGGCTTGAGAAGAGAATTTGATGGACCTCTTTGAATTTGTGGCAAGGAAGTGGGCAGAACTTCCTTTATGCACAAGCACTGAGGCCCAAATTCCCATGCCAGTTGGCCGTAGACCATCTCATAGAGATGGCAAGGGGTTGCAGGCAGTGACCTTACCTATTCCTCATAACCAGAGGCAGATCTGCTCATCAGCACCGTATATCAGTGTGTGTGAAACACAGTCGGTTGTGCCTGCAGGAGTCACCGCACGCTCCAGAGAAAGGGATCTAGTAATTTCTTACCGTCTGTGAAGTTCCTCCTAGTACTTTGAAAACAGATGTCTGGTTAGAGGGAATGGACGCTGTCCCTGCTATTCCTTGCACTCTGAGTGGTCTAGAATTTAACCAGGGAGGAGTTTATCTACCAGATGTACCAATCCCATCTGCTCCACATTGACGCACTTCAGCACTGGGTCCAGAATGAAGCACTTCAGCTTCGTTCCATGTGTTGTGATCTGTTGCCTCCTCTGGGATAAAAGATTCACCTTCACCATCCACGTAGTCTTGGAAGATCAAGAGAGACACACATTTAAGATGCTGTGATAAGACCATGTCGAAGAAATATGGCCCTAACAGAAACCCACTGTCTGAACATATCTACCACTTCAGAACAGAAAAAAAAAGAGAGAACCTAATGGGGAAAGGTTCAGAGAGAATGGCAAGGATTACTCAAGGCAAGAAACAACTTTTGTAGCGGGAAGGGCTGAGTTAGAAAAGACATTTCCAAGATTTTGGGACTCCACACTCACTATTCATGAATTACCTCATGGAGTTCATTATATCCTTGCAGAATCCTGCTGCTACAGCCAAAAAATGTGGGTCCCTTGGGCTTTTGGATCAAACCTCCATGCAGGTGGTTTGAAAGATGCTGCTAAGTCCAGCTCAGGCTTTTCCCGGTTTGGTGCAGGACGTGGTGCAGCTTGAGGTCATGAGGGGGCCGTGGGTTCATCCGTGTGTGAGACGAACGCCTTTGGTCAGCGTCGTTGGAATGCAGGGCCCTGCTAGATGACACCCTGCTTCTTTGGGGTGTAAAGTCACGGCCTCACCCCTTGCTCCGTGGGCCCTCTAGAGTAGGAAGAGATGATGGGAAGATTAAAAAAGCTGCAGACCAACTGGGCTAGTTCACAGAACGGGAACACGCCTGCGATGATGCTCTCCAGACATGGAAGATGCTGGCCTGGCTGTGTGGGAGCTGGGTGCGAATCCTGATTCCCAGGCTCAGCACATGCATGACACTGCTGGTGGCACAGAAGAGAGCGGAGGGCAGTGAGAGGGCTGAGCTCCACACCTCGTGGCCTCAGCACCTGGGCGAGGTGCAGACGTGGGCCCAGCTGCACGTTAACAAACCATTTTGTTTTCAGGAGCACATTTGCTAAAGATTAGTGGCAAATCTAGCTTCTGTGCAACCCCGGGGGGAGGTAACGGAGGAAAGGCACTGTGGTTCCTAAACGAGGGAAAAGGAGGAACATGCATTACAAATGGAAGAGGCTTTCTTCCTCCTCCCACCACTGCCATGATGGGGGCAGCCACAGACTACTTTGAAGTCCTGTCCTTCGGGCTCTTTGCCATCGTTTGTGCTCAGCCCTTCCAACAAAAGCACAGTCTCTTGGTGGCAAGAGACTTGGCCGAGGAGCAGAAGGCAGGCTTTTTACATTAAGGGAAGGGCTGTGAACAATTTTGCCTTTATCACCACAAAAGGGACTGTAAATCCCTCAGAGTTATGGATTCTGGTCCTGCAACTTGATCTCCCAAAACCAGTCATTTAAGTTAGGATAAATCTTTTCATTATTATTATTATATGGTTTGTTGTTTTATTTTAAAAGAGAAAAAGAGAGAGAGAGGAGGGAGAAATTGGCTCTGAAGTGGCTTGAAAATAACATTTGCAGCCAAAGAGTTATTTTATGTATACTGCTTTGCCTAACTACACTCTGTAAGGATAGGAAAGGACCAGAAGGCTCAGACCAGATTTCTCCATTAAGAGATGGAGCTTAGTCCGTTTCTTGGCACTACTTAGAAAGTCAATATTTTCTCTTTCTTCTTTCCTGGCTGAATTTGGTGGAGCAAAGGGTCTGATTCCCAGCTACAGTTTGGGATCCAGGCAGGCAGGCTGGCAGGCATTTCACCCTACAAAATCACGCCCTGCACAATTTCGGTCCTGGCTGTTTCCAGCTCTTTCACACTCACTCATTCGATTCCTGCCTCAGCTTACTGCAAGTTCGTAGTCTGTGAGTTTGTAGACTTGCTCCTTCCTTGGGACCCGAGGGGCAGCTGCAGCTGAGCAGCCTGCTTTGCCATCTGCTTGCCTGGTGTCTGAAGATCTGGAGAGGGAGAGAGGCCACGCCACCACGTGTGCTCTCCTCAGGACTCCAAGGAGCCCTACGAGAGAGCAAGGTTTTCAGCTGCCATGTATATCTGCTTCCTCACGTGCTTCAGTGTGTCGACACCTTCACCCTGCACATGGACAGCGGAAAGCTGGGCAGCCTGCTTTGTTTTTTTTAACAAATCCCAGTGGCAGATTTCCTTTATGCTACCAAATAGACTCTTAGAAGCATCTCTGCTCATTGCCACTGGTACCGTCTTCAGTGTCCATGGGTGCTGGTGAGTGGTTTGCCATCACTGATTTGGGGAATGGTGTGCAGTAACACATCTGGAGCCACTCTCCACCTGCACCCTGGCAGGTTGCTGAGGTAGCTCTTTACAACCAATGTGCTGGAATGGAATGGGGCTTGCGAGTCACCAGTCTCTTGCCTCAGCACCTCGGCAAGGGATTTTCCTTCTCAAAACGTGATCAGTGCCTCCACCTGTCAATGCAGTGCTGCTATCCGCAGTTTAAAAATCTCTGACTGATGGCTTATATCATGAGGTTGCCCCTTAATCATCATGAAAAAAGAAACAGACCTATAATGATTTCCTCCTGTATATAGATAATAAATCAAAAATTAACATGAATTTATGATCTTTATTACCTATGTGCATATACCTGTGATTTAGAGATATATATATATATATACACTCATTTGCTTAATAGGCAACATCTTATTTGGTCTGTCTTTGAATTATGAACTCCTCCCCTCTCCAGATCCTGCATGTGTACAAAAGGGTATAGTGGTTTCTTCTCCCATTTAAAAGTTTCACCCCCTCCCCCCAAAAAAAAACCTTCTGGCACAACTGCATGTTAGCCTTTCCTAGCCGGTTCTGTTGTAGTTGCCTGGATGAGGGAAGCCAGCTAATTAAAATGTTTAAACAAACCCAGAGTATTTTGACATAACTGGGTTAGGCAGGTTGATGCTGGCAGGGTGAGGTCCTCACATGTGGCAACAGGCACATTATGTGTTCAGGCTACCTCCTTCTCACCCCCTTCTGTCCCCAAAAGCAATATGACTCACTGCAGCCTTAATAACTTGTCCAAGGTCAGCTGCACAGGCAAGAACTGAACCCAGATCTGCTGGGAGCCACCTGAATTCCTGAGCCAAAGGATGTCCCAGACCCAGTCAAATCTCCATGTCCTTGCTGAGAGCAGAGCACAGCCTGAATGGAGTGACTTTCTGGATGGCTGCAATTGGTCCAGCTGCCTTTTTGCTGGGTTGGAGGAGCAGAAGTGATACAGATCTGCAGCAAACAGCTTGAGCCACGCTTTATGGACAGCTGGACCCACCCAAAGCCAGAAATAACTAAAAGCAAACCTAACATCCTAATGTCCTCTCCTGGGTACTGGGAGGAACGTCTTTTAAACAACAGTCTGTGCTTTGCCAGAAATTAATAGTTTTGAATTAACTGGTGGTAACCAGAATTTAGCTGCAGATGATACGGATATGCAGTCAGCCTCTGGTTATGCTACCATCCCATGAACCAGAACCACAAAAGAAGGCTTCAGTTCCTAGAAGTGACATGTTGCAACCAGGCATGGATTTATGGAGGGAGCTAAAGAGTTATTCTTCTTTGTACCCTCTTCAACCCCCCAGCACAGCGCATGCATCATGCCAGAGGGAGAGATGACAGCCACAGTTGCCTTTGTGGCCACAGGCACCTTGGCATCCTTGGCACTCATTAGTCTCTGAGGTGCCTTTCCCTGGGGAGAGCTGTGTGAGCCCTCCTGCAGGTTCTCCTGGGTGCTTTAGCTATCTAAGTACTGACCGTCCCACTTTCAGCAAGGCCTTGGGTTGTTGCAGTGATCTAAGGATGGACAGGAGCTCGACATTACAGCTGAGTTTTGTTGTGCTGGCCTCCTGACAGGATGAACCCAGTGCTGTGCTGAGACTGTGGTACCCACCTCCTGCAGCAGAGATGCTTCCCAGCTGGGCAGGACCTCAGAACTTGGGTCTCTCTACACCAAGTTGCGTGGGCTCCCCTTTACTCTTTCTTTGGTTCCACCCTAACACCCTTCAGAGTTGATAGTGAGGACGTTGCTCCCCACCAGGAATGTCTGTCCTTTGTTTCACCAAACGTTTCAGTCTTATTAGGAAGGGTTCACAGTTGGAGATGCCAGACTGATTTTTGAGAGAGTCAGATTTTGAGCTGGGACAGAAAGAAACTGATTTCCAAGACATTATACCTTATGCTACTACATGAGTATCTCCTAAAAAAGTAAACCAGATCCCAGAGGTGCAACTGTCTGGGAGGAAATGAGGGCTATTTTTCTCCATTTCGTGTCCTTTAATTCACTTTTAATTGTGCAGCTGGGCACATCTTTGAAACACCAGACTTCAGTCAGAATGGGAATCTGTTTCTGCAGCACCCCCTTGTTCCCATGAAACAAACCTCTCCATAGATCTCATTATCCACCCATCCATCACTGTCGCAGTGAACACAGCGCACACGTGTCCGTTCAGGCGCACAGAGCTCTGTACCGTAGTTCAGTCATTTTCTGCAATTGTTACTGTGCCCATTCATTAAATAATAGCCTCTGCCTTGCAGTAATGATACGTTGCTTAAAGAGACCTCCTTTCTATTTATATTATTTACCTGGCAGTAAGCCCACCCCAATTATTTATAATGAAAAAAAGTTATATAAAGGGATGAGATGTTTATACAGATGGCAAGAAGATTCCCAAATCATAGTAGTAAATACTCAAGTCTTAAAACTTTTGGATGGGATGTAAAACCTCTCACTCCAGGATATGTGCCAGCTGTAATTAATGGGGTCAAGAGGAGAGCAGGGGAAATAAGTTTTCTTTGTCTTGGTGGATGAAGTAGAAAAGTGGGGATGGTGGGAAAAAGGGATTAATTTTGGCTTCACCTGAAACAGAATTTTGGTTTTAGGATGTTTTGGCAAAGATGTCCTAGAAAAAAAAAAAAGGAAATACTGGAAAAAGATGAGGTAAATGGGAAATAAGACATCTCATTAAGATAGCTAAGACTTCTCTTCAACTTCACATTTGATGAAGAAAAAAGGCACACTGCAATTAACAATCAAAACCTTTTACTTAAAATTTGACAAGACAAATTCATTGGTTTGCCTTTCTCTAATATTTTATTCTTTTTGATCCTTTAAAAAGTATTTTTATCCTTTTTTTCTCCAGCTTAAATGATCATCTGCGTTTGACATAAGCATGAAAATTATTTCTATTCTTTTAAAAGTGTCTTCCTTGGTAGAGATTATTCTCACAAAACTGATCAGATTTTGGTCAGAATGAGTACTTCCTCCACAGGCAAATTATCTCCTTACTTCTCAGTACAGCTTCAGGCAACTTTTTACCAGCACAGTTGGCTCTTACTAAAGAAAGAGAATGCTGAATAGTCATTTGAGATGTACTAAACCTCTTGTCTTCTCATACACGGACATTGTCTTTCTCTGCCTGAAAACTGTAAGCACATTAAAATGTTTTCATTGGCCCATCTGTTAGCAGGAAAGGCTTTGTGAAATCCGTGTGAACTTCCATTGATATATGGTGCTTTATTAACTATCCAAACCATGTTGATTATTTATTATTCATGGTTTAGATTTATAGTAGTGTTAATAGAATAAATATTTATTATAAAAGCCCCTGTTGTCTAGGGCACAGTTGCAAACCGAGCAGAAAACAGCTTGAGTGAAAGACCACCCTTCCTTCCAAAAACCCTCTCTAACTGTGGTTGGATTCCACATCTCCATCTCCTGATGGTGTGAAGAACATTATTACAAGAGATCTGTACAGTGATTTACAGGGAAAACCAAAGTCTGGAGGTTATTTTTAAGTGACACTGAGGAAAAGAAACAGAGAAAATGTAGTAGAAAAAAAATCGCCCTTTCAGAAATCTCTGACTTGTTGCCTTCTATTTCTAGACATGGGTTTACCAGTGATTTTAAGGAGATGAAGGCCCATCTCCACAGGACCAAAATTGCACCACCACCAGAAGAGCTGTTACCTCCTGCCCTGATGGCAAGAAGAGCAAAGAGCTGATGAGCACATGTAGGAACCCATATCAACCAACTGGGTCTGCTGCCCATGTCAGGTTGGTGCAGAGGCTAGTGAGCCCACGAGTGTTGGAAAGTCCATCTGTCCACATGCCAAGGCTGATTTCATTCATGATTGGAAAATGTCCTTTCGGTAGAGCTGTTGTGGACTCAGAAGCACAGAACTGAACCGGAGGCTGAGCATCTCTGTCCCAAAGCGAACACCCTCATGCAGTGACCCACATCTGTCTTCAATCTTTTTTTACCTGTTTATTTATTTTTAATGTGACCTGCTTATTTTACAGGCCTGGTCCAAACTTTATTGGTGTTAGCAGGAAAGTTCTCAATGGCAATAGTGGTTTCATGCTCAGTTTGTAGAATGCTTATGAAAGATCATTCATGTATTATTTGTGCTAAACTTGCAAGGTAGGCATCAGACCAGCAGGGCTACTGGAAACTGCTGAAAAATGAAGCAGTGGTTTGGGACTTTCAAGGGGCAAATCAGCCTTTTTAGACCCCAAAGTGCCAAGACCCCCTTTGTTTCTCTTCCCCCACGTCTACAACCCTCCCTATCTCATGTTATTGTTCATTGAGAAAATCCCGGTATCATTCTTTCTAACATTTAATGAAAATGAGAGAACTGCTTCCAGATTTGTGCTTTCATAACTGGTTCTTGTTAGAGTTGCCACGCCAGGTTGGGAAAGGAGCCCAGAGTGGGTGGGTGAAGAGATCCCCGCCAAGCAGAGCTGGCTGACTCTTGGGGCGTGCTACGCAGGAGCTCGAGACTTTTCAGAAGCACTTGGGTTTTTCCCCTCAGGTCTGCGCTCTTTTGGCCTTTGGCTTTATTTTTAGCCTGACTCCATCTGGTGTTGGTCTCTTCACCTACACACCAACATCCCAGGAGCAGGGCCTGCCTCCGAATCACATCCCTGCTTGGGCGCAAGTGGTGAGCTAAGGTGCAGAAACCGTGAGGGGACAGCACATTTGGTGAAACTCAAATGAATCACCCTGGGAGCAGTGGGCTAAAGAAGAGGAACTTATGGACCCCACCTCACAAGCAACTCCCACCGATACGGAATCAGAGAATCAAAGCATGGTTTGGGTTGGAAAGGACCTTTAAAGGTCATCTAGTCCAACCCCCATGCCACAAGCAGGGACATCTTCCACTAGATCAGGTTGCTCAGAGCCCCATCCAACCTGACCTGGAATGTTTCCAGGGATGGGGCATCCACCACCTCTCTGGGCAACTGGTTCCAGTGTTTTATCACCCTCATTATCAAAGATTTCTTCCTTATATCTAATCTGAATCTACCCTCTTTTAGTTTAAAACCATTACCCCTTGTCCTATCGCAACAGGCCCTACCAAAAAGTCTGTCCCCACCTTTCTTATAAGACCCCTTTAAGTATTGAAAGGATATCCTCAGCTCCCCACTGCCCCCCCTGAGGCATCATCACTGTGCCCTCTCCATGTCCTCCACTTCTCAAAATACCTCATCTTTCTATATGTCACGCAGGGTCATCTTCCCACCCATCTCCCCCCACAGTCCCTCGAGTCTGTGGTATACCGATACCTGTTGCCCACATCTTCATGTCCATCCCTCCCCTTTGCAATCCCTACACCTACATTTTGGCTAGCAGCTGGGTGGTGGCTAAGGAAACAAGACAGATGCTGATCAGTCCGGTGCTATGTGATCTGCTATTATTTGGCAGAACTTACACCATCCTCCCCAGCACCGGTCAAAGTTGTATTAAACTGGCAAAGGTGGCCAGTACGCAGGCAAATTTGGAGTTAATGAATGGGGTGTGACTGCTTGCCTCTGCTGTCAGTTCTGCCCTGGCTGGCTCTGCCCAGCGGCATCAGCCTCTGCAGCCCCTACCCCATCCCCGAGCACAGGCATGCCTGCAGCAGGCAAAGAAGCCGACAAAGTCATCTGCCAAAATGCTGATGCTTTAAGATGTTGCTTTAAACCAGATTGTTGCTAGGAAGCATGTCTTTGTGTTGGAAGCTATTTCTTTCCTGTCCAAAGGCAGATTAGAGCAAATTCACTGAGAGCAGCCTGAAATATATATATATATATAAAAGAGAGGTTAGACAGGAGAATATCCAGATCCAGTGCATTTAGAGATGGGAACAAAGTCAAACCTCAGTCCAGGCAGCCATGAAATATGGAGGTTATAATGTGGATATAGGTTCAGCCATGGGAAACTGTCAAGATTTTATGCTGAGATCTTCACCAGCTCACAGCCCTGACTTATTAAACACTGCTTTGCCTTTAAAGATTTGGTGACTCTTTTGAACTCTTTTTCTGAATTTTTGTACATGTATACATTATTTACACTTTTTGTCTCAGACGTTTTTACATTAAACCCACAAATGTTCCACTCCCATGGTATTTGAGGTTGCTAGTCTTCAAATAGCCCTGGTTCACATCCCTTACTAGGTTTACCTATATTTGTCTTCTGTTGACGGAGTCTTCTGTTAAAACACCACATTTTCAGGGTTTTCCCACAACCATGGAATAAGAAGTCGCTAACTCCCCCCCCCCCCGCCCTGTTTTTTTAAATGAAGCACGATATTTTTAAGCAGTCACAGGAATCCAGAAGCTGGAACTATTGGGGAAAAAAAAAAAACCCGAGACTTGCAATAATAAATTGGCAGTTATGGAAAAGCAGGCCTGTGGTTTGCTATTTATACTTGCGTCTGATCTGTTTGGCTCTTGTCTGAACTAGATCATTGAGGGGATTACTGCTTTATTTGTAATGCACCAAACATATCTTTGGTATGAAAATTATCATCGTACAGATGTGTTCCTTGGGTTGCATCCTGCACACACATACCTCATAGTAAATCAGAAACAGCTTCAAGAAAGGAAGCAGATTTACACAGAAGTAAAACCGGGGTCTATCTTCGTGCCCACTGTATATATTTCTATCAGGCTCTGAGATTTGTTTGACTTCCTATGATTGAATACTGAGCTAATGTTGATATTAGCAGCTAATGCAGATGAAATATTGCCAGAGCTGCTGCCAACTTACATTCAACCAAGGCTGATGGATTGTTTTTGGGGTGGGATTCACCTCAGCTAATTTTACAGTTCTGTACTTGAGTTAGTCAAGCCCAAACTCGGCAGACGACTTGCACTCCTCTCAGTGACACAAAGCAGTACAAAACATGGAGCAAAAGATCCCTGCTCAATTATCCTCGTGCCCTTTATCCCCACCTCTCCTTGCCCCCATAATTTTTTCATTAAATCGTGATGTTTTGTTGAACCCTCAGAAGTCAGGTTTTTAGTATCTTTTCATGGGTGGGAAGATGGTCAAAGCGGGGGGGGTGGTGGTGGGGTGGTGGGGAGAAGAAGATGGAAATGCATTGAAATCTGTGTCAATTCCCAGAAATAAGGGGCCTTCTGTTCAGGGGAGAGACAGGACATCTGAGTGCAATTCTGATGGTGAAGTCCTTATGTTCACCAGAAAAATATGAGGAGGGTTTTTTTTGGTGTTTGTTTATTTATTTTATTTTTTTTGTAATCAAGTGACTACATGAAGAAATCTGTTTCTAAGCCTAGCCAGGATACAGAAAATATAGGTATTTATACTCTCAAATTATCTTTGAAAATGCCTTATTATTCCAGAAACTGGAAGCATTTTCATGAGATACTTTACTAGCTCTCATGACTAACGCCTCTTCTTAAAGATGTCCCTGGGAGCAAAACTTTCTGCGGAGAAATCCTAGTTTTGAATAAGACAAAATATTTTGCACAAATTTCACTTTTGTTAAGCTATTACAGGGGAAAAAAGTTTGGCAAACTTAGTGTAGAACTCCTTGATTTTTCCTCCAATTTTGAAATATTGCATGAAATATCATAAATATTACCTCACTATTGCTGGTTGAAATGTAGTATTTGTTGTTTAACAAAATGAAGGACAGCTGCTTCTCAGTACCATTAAAAATTCTTATCTTTCCTGGATCAAAGTGTCTTCTGTCTGGGTTAAAATGGGGCAGTATGACACTTTAGCCATTTGTGGGAAACATCAAAAGCTTCTTTCCATTTGGAACAAAGAACATATTTGATAATGTTAATTTCCCATAAAATGGAAATGTTGAGTTTTGACGAGTTGGATTTGAAATCATGAATACTTATCTCTATTCACTGAGCTGTGCACATCGAGGGATCTACCGACTTCTCCAGCAACATAACTTTAGTATCATACTTTGCCTGTCCTTAATTTATATCTGTTCTGGATCCATTGCACACTAATTTTTCTGTACAACGAAACAAACCACTTTTTTTTTTCCCCAAATCAACTTGAATCCTATGAAGTTTATGTTACAGAGAGGAACAAAAGCAGGGAATAGTAAATGACTCAAAAAATCAAGATTTGATCTGTCAGAATGTCTCATTCACAATGCTATGGAAAGCAGGTTCAGTAGTATTGTAGATCCTAACATTTTAACAGGCATATATATTTCACTTCTAGTAAGAAGATGTCAGTGAACTGTTTGGCCAAATACAACGTAATTATCCTTTGACAATAAAAAAGTAATATTATGTAGATGTGTGCATTCAGACCAGTCTTATTAAAAAAGTTGCTAAAGTTTGGCAGGGGAAACTCTTTTAATATAAAAGGTTTTCTCTCTGTCACTAGAAAGTATGTCCCCTGGTATATTTATTGCTTTACAGCTGTTAAGACACATAGGACAGTATTTATCTTATCTAAATTTAGCCATGAAAATGTTAGACAGCTGGAATCTCAGCTATTTGAGGGATTAGCCTAGACAAATTTTGTGTGATAGATGCTTTAGATAAGCAAAATTTTCCGAGATGATTCCTAATGATAACGTAGGATCTGAAGGTTCAGGCTTCCATTCAGAATCAGCAAAGGAAGGAATTAACTCAGCATGGCAGAAAGTTTCTTAGCACTGGATTCAAACCATCTAATGATCTAGAAAAGGATTTTGTTTCATCACGTTAAAGGCTAAAGCACTGGCCTCTTTTCCCACCCTCACTCCCACCCAGGCAACCAAAAAATGTCCAGCTCTTTCCACACCAAATCTGCCAAAGGAATAAGCAAGCAACAAACCAAACTCACTCTTCTTTCCATAGAGCAGCAGAAAAGAAAATAAATCCATTGATCAAAATCCAAAGAAGCCGAGGAATTGAAGTTATGCAAAAACACTTGGTTGACATCTGTTGGAGTGGGTCTGAAATAACAGCTTCAACTGGGAATTTCACCGGTGTCTAATTAAACTGCAATGTGTACATTGTTAATGACAGTGAATTAGCAAGGATCTATTTTCTTTTGCAATTCTATGCTTTAAAGGGTATTGCTGGGCCAACAGTGAAACTGGAAAAGAGAAGCTCTGAACTCCCACGGTTCCAGATAAATATCTCCAAGGCAAGGCTGATCTGAAGACTGGGTAGCTGCTGGTGCTTTGCTGTGAAGATTCTCTGAGATTTTCACATCAAGACTTTGTAGCCAGTCAAGAAAAAGCTCAGGCATCAGTGTTTGGGATTCAGGTGTTATACCTGTCTCACAGTATGATCATATTTTGTGCCTCATGGAGTGAGAAGGATCCCTGAAGTGGCAGTAGGACAAGCACAGTGATATCACCACATATACTGGCATATCAGATAGCACCTGAAATTTTAATGTGTTTTATGCTTTGGCTCCCACTTATACCAATACAAATTAGGCACTTCATTAAGTTTAAGGGTGAGGATCATAAAGTTCTTATATTGTCTTACCTCTAGGACAGCCCCAGTTCTGAGAACTTTGTGTTATGATATGGAAGAATGATCAATAAACAAAGCTTTCTCTCTTTCTCCCTGTTCTTTTGGGAACACAAATTCTTATTCCAATATTATCTACGCTCTTTCATCCTGATAATATACCCCCCCCACCAACTTTAATTAAAGCAGCTGTTCCCTCTTCTTCACAGATAAGAAAATGAGGTCCCCTGCCCATTAGTTTGTTATGTTTACAGGAAATGCAGATAGAGGAAATTTTTCACCCCCCCCAATGAATTCTGGATAGGCAAAGAAATGTAGAAGTCTCCCCTCTCTCCCCATTCCCTTATGAACAGTGCCGTCAACTTGCAAATTAACATGAGCTCTCAGAGTCTGAGCAACTTCTTTTTTACCAACCTAATTTCCATACATTTTGAGCTTTGTTTCCATCCTCATCCTTCTCCTCCACCCCATCGATTCCTTCTAGGGATTGCTTTAAATGTGCAAGTAGCATCCTGAACAAGGTGGCATCCCTCCCTGTGGGGATGCCGTCTGACCCTGCTATCCCAAAGTGTGGGCATCTGAGTAGGTGGGTGACCGAGGCACCCCGAGGAAGAGACGACAGGGTGGGTTCAAGGTGGAAGCAGGGGCTGGTTCCTTCTTTGCAGGTACATTTCCCATACCGGGAGCTTTACCCCAAGTTTGCTGTTTATCAGAAGCCAATCTTAGTGAACAGCCATCTGCTCCTCTCCTTGACCTGAGACTCCACTAAGCTGTGTTTCTTGAAACCTCAGACTGGATTAAGGAGTGGTTAATCCCCGAGGGTCAAGCAGCTTTGTGAACAGCAACAGGAGCAGAGCACCGCCACATGATCTACACGGTGGTGTCAGCTAGTCAGCGGCCTAAGATAAAGCACACAAAGCCAGCATCCCCTTGTAAACAGTTCATTATGTTCTTTACATCTCTCTTTCTTTTTCCTGCTGGCTTCTCGCTCCTACACTCCCAGACTAGCTAATTACTTTTATCACAAGCTAAGTATGCAGCCAAGAGGTTCCAGTTGCCATCAGTTGTGTATTTTTAAGCCTTTGCAGCTGACATGCCATTTTAAGATGCAGGCTGGCTTATCCTTGGCCTTCATAGCTTTGTATAACCTGGGGCTGGGAGGCAAGGAGAACCAGCAGAAGGAACGAAGCAGCCCAGCGAAGATGAGTCCAAACCAATGGAAGACATGGGATGGGTCAAGCAGCCGGGGGGGGCGGAAGGTCAGGAAAACTGAACTCTGGAGCTGCAGGGAGTGAATTCAGCCTGGGATGAGTGGTGAGAAAAAGAAGGGAAGTAACATGGGGTAAGAGTTTTAAACTAAAAGAGGGTAGATTCAGACTAGATCTAAGGAAGACATTTTTGATGATGAGGGTGGTGAAACCCTGGCACAGGCTGCCCAGAGAGGTTGTGGATGCCCCATCCCTGGAAACATTCCAGGTCAGGTTGGACGGGGCTCTGAGCAACCTGATCTAGTTGAAGATGTCCCTGCTCATGGCAGGGGGGGTTGGACTAGATGACCTTTAAAGGTCCCTTCCAACCCAAACCACTCTATGATTCTATGGTTCTATGAACAGGACCTAACAACTGTCTGATGAAAATCAAGAGAAGGTTCTGGCTCAGTCTGAGGAGCAAAATTAGTTTCTATATAAGAAAGAACCACATTTCTGGCCTTCTCTTTCTCTCATGCATATTGTCCCACCTCTGTTACCAGTCTAGCTCAGCCTCATGTTATGACAGGACAGCAGGGCTGCCCTATCTCTGGACACAAACCCTGCATTGATTCTTGAATAGCAACCAGATACTCCCTCTCACACTTTCACATTCACCCTGTTGCCCACCAAAATGTTTATGAATTCACCTTTCCTCCTCTTTGCACTCTAACGCACTCCTGCCAAGGACACTGCAACACAAACATTCAAACCCTTCATCCAGAAACACTCGTATGCTGCTCATCCCTCCATCTGTCCCTCCAAGGTATCTGTTCAAGTCTACAGAATGAATATTAACTTTCCTCAAATGTTCCTTCTAGCAAAGTTCTCAACACAGGCACATCTGTGCATCCTCACCCCAGATCAAATGCTTCCTAAACTCCTTATAATGCTGTGTGGCACATCACAACTTCTGAGCGAGGTGGTAAATTAATGATGCAGTAAAGTCCAGCAGCTTTTTTGTCAATCTTTCCAGCAATGTTCTCCCTTTAGTGTTAATACTATCCATTTATTGATTCCTGCATTGCAATTTGCCTTAAATAAAGAACTTCTGAGTTTGTACAGCTCAAATTACAACTGGAAACACGTCAAAACTTGGAAATCTTAATTGGGATAAAAGTCAATCGTGTCCAAATATTCTTGCAAGATAAAAGATGGTATCTGTAAGCAAGAACCATTGATGCCACTGACAACGTTGTGGGTGTATGAACTAACATCTGTTAGTTGCTGTTGCTGTTCTCCTCTGGGAGATGGATAATCCAGCAGATAGCAGTTTTCAGTTGCTGCTACATCTGCCTGGCTTTACACCAGGGCGGAGAGGTTTGTGCTTCGTGGCAGTGCCTGTCCTGCTAGAGATGCCTGGGGTTTTCAGCATTTGCTTTTGAGGTGCAGAATATCCCTACTCTGTTGAAAGGGGCTTATGAGCTTCTCTGAGCACAACTGATGCTGCCTGCAATGGAAATAATGCACCTTACAGAAGTTAACTGCTTTTAAAATAAACACTCTCTAGATTACAGTAGCTCCCATCAGAGGCTCATTTCCAAAAACTGCTAAAGAAAACACGGAAGAACAAGAGAGCAGGAAACATGCTGGAAAAATTACCTTGAGATAAATACTGTTAAAGTTTATTTTTCTACTCTATTTTAATGAGGTAATAGTTAGGGATATTACACAGATGAAATTGCATTGCTTAACTGGGTTTGCATCTTACCTCACCATTTTTCACCTTCTAGGATTTCCTTCCATTGGATTCTGGGGAATTTATAGTATGCTAAGTGCCTGCTTAGTATGGAAAAGAGGAATCCTGGTGGAGGCATGTTTTGTAAACAAGCCTTGGTTATCGGAACAAAGTTATGGTGAGCACGCAAGCTTGATGATTTTTCTGTTGGGTGTGCAATATGCCTAGCACATCTGAAATTCTTCTGTGTGCAAACGTGTGTGTTTCTCAGTGCTTTGGACTATCTGAGATGACAAGCACAAGCTGAAAGGATGATTTTCTTTAAGTAAAACATACTATGTAATAATAGCCCAGGGACATTTCACATGCAGCTGTTAACAGCGGAAAGCAGAACAAATGAATGCAATACCCCCAAACACTAAGTGTTTGCAGAGGGGAGGGATCAGGCTTTCAGTATACCCCAGATTTTCTGGTCTGCAAAAGCATTCTCTGTGTGTTGGAGCACGTAGGAAGTATTTGTAATTGCTAAGCTCCCTCCTTAATTCATAAAGAAATATAAGTACCTCTAAAAGGTGCTTCACCCCATCTTAAAACCAAAAGGTAAGGACAGTCACAGTAAGCCAAGCCATCCAGCTGATTTGGGGTATTGACCAATTGCCGCTCTAAGAGACCTGCTTATCCAGATCAACAGACTGACTTTCCCAATGAATTTTTTTGCACATATTTCTATCTTCTTAGAGGAAGCTATCTCCCTCCAGCTGTCTACTGACTCTGTATGCCTATGGACTATGCTGACTCCTAATATTCTTCCTTTTCTTTGTAGACTTTTGTGCCAGGTTCTCAGTGCCAAGGATGTGGGATTTCTTTTTTTGGGAATGTGATATTTTGGAGTTACCAACCGGAGGGATTCCGTAACAGCCTGTCTAGTATTCAAGGCACTGGGACTCTCTGGAAGCTGCTGGGTAGAGGGGTAAATGAATGCAGCCAGCTGCAAAACATAGTTATACCTGTTATTTTCCTGATTGCTGGGGGTAGCATTCATCATACTTGAAAATTAAGCACTTAGTCTATGCAAGTTGTCTAGGCTGCTTAGAGAGGCAGAGCACTCTCAGGGAGCAAATCATCCAGATTAGACACTTGAGTCAACACATGTTTACTGATGCTAAATGTTTACATGGATTCAAAATATGAACAAGTTAAAGGCGGATAAAAAACCCTGAAGATTACTGTAAAAAGATACCCACTCTTGTTCAGAAAGTCCCTGAGGCAGAAATTTGTGGAATGTATTTTGAGGATGTATATTTCGTTTGATTTTATATTTTTCCTAGGCATTTGTTGTTGGCAAATTTCCCAGAAAGACTGTGCTAGATGGACCAAAGGTCTGGCCCACTGCAGTTCCTCTTACTTTCTTATTTTCTTCAAGTGGGATGAATCACTCTCTGGAGGTACCTATCTGTTGTCATGGCTAGGGAGAGGCTAGATCAGTTGTTACTGGACATGAGGGAATGGGTTCTTACCTCGTGTTAGACAACTACAGTGTAGATGTCTACACTGGAATTAGTCACTCAGCACCTCCTCCAGTCATTGTAGAGAAAAGGGCATTTTTCGAAAACAGTCCATCTCATACTGGAACCTGTTTCTTCTATAGACCAGAAACACTGAACCCACAGAGTTCCTATTTCTCTCCTGGGTTTTTTTTCAGAGAGAAACACATCTCATCCTAACTTCTGTCTTTTCTGGAGACCAGGTGCATTGTGACCTCAAAGTTCCTATTTCTCTTCTATTTCTTTCTCAGACATCTGGGGTACACAACTAACAGTAGATGAGATGAATTCCTACTCCATATGCTTAGGAAGCGGAAGATAATTGCTATGGATCTCACCTTTCATGTCCTTGTTCCAGATATAACTAGCCTATTTCATGCTTCTTTTTCTCACAGAAAGAACCGACTGTGTTTTGTAGACTACACAAGGTCTACCATTGACTGGTCATTTGGTCCTCATGTCCAGCACAGTGGTCCTGTGTGATGCTCTTCGGGTCTCTCCACCAAGGATATACAGAAGGGCTCCTTTGCTCCTTGAACTCTCTAGTCCACTGCCTCAGTTCACCATTTTCCACACAGCTCCCATCACGGTGGACAGCAAAGGTTTTGCCATGTTGACATAAGACGGGTTCCGTGGCATCTGATTGATCTCTGATATCTTTTTCACCTCTTGGAGCAAGAGTGGGTACACAGTAGAGGAAACAGTATTCCATGGGGTGGTATTCAGGGTTGAACAGTAAGGTGAAATTTTATTATGTAGGTCTTGCAGAAGACAGTGATGACCTCTGAAACGTCTTCCTGCTTCTTTCAAGATTTTGCTTGACCCAAGGAGGCCAAAACACACCATTTTTCTGGATTTTCTTTTTAACCACTAAACCTCAAGTCCATGGGTTTATACTCACAGGAATTCAGTTCCTCCCATGATTTGGCAGAAGGTAGAACCGTCTGACACTTTTTGATCAGAAGTACCCATTCCTTTATATAAAAAACCCAGGATCTCTCCCAGTCTCAGGACAAAGATGCCACATCCACAGGTCATCTCACAGAGGCAACAAGCCCGAGACTCTCAGGCTCGCTGCAGTATGTAGTTGTCACAGTGCAACACAGCAATCCTTGTTCCTTCTGAGCAATTTCTTTCACTCACCCAACAAAATTTCCTATATAAGTGGGATGGTGGAACATGCTGTTAAATGTTTATTACTGAAAATTTGAGGGAAACCACATGGATTTGCTAGACAAGACTTACAAAAACAAGTTGCAATAAAAACTTTATAGCATCTCCCCCAGCACCCTAACATAGACTTCCTTTTTGTTTATGAAACATATGCATAAACTGATGGGCAAAATTTGCCTCTCTGGCTACATGGCAAACATCCATTTCTGACTCTGCTCATATGCACCAGATGAGGAGTTTTCCTGTTACCATTGCATTTGAAAAATTAGCATTCAACACACAACTGAGATTTGCACTGCATGGGGCAGAGTTGCAGGAAGAAGCAGAGAGGAGCACTATGTTGCTAGCATAAATTCCTTTTATTTTCTTTACTTCTTTCTCCCTCCACTTTGGGAACATTTACTATGAAATGGATACGTGTGATTCTGACATCAGATTGGACAATTATAAATGGTCTGATTATCTCAGCTTAATTAGTTACCTGTGACAGACCTCACCAATTTATTTCAAATGCCAAGCATGGTGCATTGATCAAAGGAATTCTGCTTTACATAGCAAAGCTTGGAGACATGTAAATACAGTAATTTCCTCACTTCTATTTTCCTTTCAACTTCAAACTAGTACTAATCAAATCTGTAGATGAAAAAAATTATTAAAATTAATATTTTGGTGTGTTACAGTACTACACCAGTGGAGGCTTGGTGCTGTATAAACTTGAAGTAGTTGAAAGTTCCCAAGAAAAATGAAGACAATCTGCAGTGTAAAAATAACATAGTGAAGCAAGGACTAAAAGGTTATTTTCAAGTTCTCAGTGTCCAAACCAGATAAGCCAAATAGTCACAGGGTTAAATCGCAACAAGGATGAATCAGTTTAGTCATCTGTACAAAAAACAAACAAACAAAAAAATCCACTAAAGTTTGTGTAATGGCTTGGGGAAGGAAACCTTCTATGCATTACTTTGGAAGACAGAGAATTTCCCATCCGTGCAGATTTTAGGCACACTCCTGCTGGGAATGACAGGTAGACTCAGTCCTGTCTTGGCAGAGGAGACACGAGTGAGACTATTTTCTGAGATTTCAACCAACTCTGCAATTGCAGAGAAAGGGTTAGTTTTGCAAATATTTTGTTAATTCTGCATGTGCTTTTTTTGGCATAGGCAGGAAAATGAAGCCTTGTTAGGATGAAGATTTATAAATAAGATTAGGATCAGACCTAATGGAATAAAGGGGACTCCAGTAGCTTTGCTATTTGACAGGTCCCATCCAGTTTTCTCCCATATGTCAAGTAATGCTAACAAAGAGTTTCCTGTTGGAAGAACACCCTCAGGAAGTACTGCTTGAAATAAACCTAAACAGGATAAATTGATTTTGTCATTCTTTGGGGGAAAGATGAGGTCTTATAAACATATTTTAATTACACACGATCACTTTGCCTTCTGTGTTCATACATGTGCAATGTTCTGCGTTTTACCTAATGTGACATGAGCCAAAATGATATTCAGAAGTGGAGGAAAGTAGCTTTTGCAACTGTGTAAGTAGGTAATTCTTATGACAAATTGGGCAGTGCTGAAGGAGCTTCCATGGGAGCAAGGAGAGAGGACAGATCGAGTCAGACTGATTTGTCTCTGTTTGACTATCCACCACGAAGACTGAAAAATGTCTTGCTCTTTATCTGCTTCCACCTTTTGTGGCTGTTTGCTACAGATCTTTCTTTGAGTTTAACTGTCTTCACAGTTTGTTTGTGGAGCTGTTGATATGGGTGTTACCTTTCACTACAAGGTTACCTGTCTTCGTGCTGAAGCGAGTGAAAGAGTGTCCCACCTACCCCAATTCTGCTGGTTGCAAGGGCTTGAGGTTTCTTCTGGGGACAGGGAAGAACAGACATTGTGGGGAGGCTGAAACCACGCCAGCTCTTTATAAAACCAAGCCCTCATCAGCAAACCTTAATGACTTCTCCTGGAGTACATAAGGAATGTCAACATTGTCCTGTGCGCTAGCAGGCTGCAGGAATATCAAACTTCAAGCTGGTGAATAGACACAGAAAGCTGAATGTACTGACATTTTTATTCAGAAGAGCTAGGTCTGGAAGTGGTCCTCTGTCCACTGACACCTGAACTTCTGGCCCGTCCCCAGGACATGATAGCTATGTAGTACTCTTTTTCTCCATTAGTGATGAAAATTCTCTCGCTGTTTGTGTGATGAAATCTAAGAACTGAGATGTGCGCACGAACAATTGTTCAGTATAGGAAGGACCATGACCAAATGTGATCTGATTTGAAACTACAGCCCTTGAATATGGAGATATCTCAAATCCCTTTCAGAAGGGCAGAGCTATGTGACCTAAATATAACAGCTATCCACTTTCTGTGCTTGGCTTTACAGAGAAAATCTCTTTTGACTTCAGCAGGTTTTGAATTAGCCCATCTGAGAAAGCACCAGTAAACCCACATCAAATTAGAGCTGGGAAAAATCTTGAGGATGAATCAAATCAATATGCATACCTCGAGGCAGAATGGGGCTGGCCCTTAGATGGTCTTCTGAGATGATGGACCAGTGGAGGGTATGGCAGACCATTTCCCCATCTTTCTCTGTTGGTGAAAGAAACTGAGACTGAACATTCCTAGGCACAGTAACAAAAAGTCTAAGGCTCTAATATCTGCCTGGCTGGCCCTGTGATGATTCAGTCTCCTTTCCTTCCTCCTCTGCTTTTCCAAGCGATTAGTGAAAAAAACCCTACTCTAGCCTCATCTGACTCCCTTTGTCCCTGTGGGGACAGAGAAGACGTGCAGGTAGCAGAGTCCTTCTGGCTCGCAGACCTTGTCATGTTTTCATAGCCTGTGCAACTAATAGCTACCCTGGTCAGGAAAAGGCTGTTCAACAAGAAGAGCTGGATCCCATTTATATGAAAACTTTCCGGGGAACCTGGACTTCTCTTAGCCTACCTGACTGCATAATCGGTACCATTCACTGACACCCTGGGCCCAGTGGTCTACCTGATGATGTGTGTGTGTGGGGAGGGTCGGAAAATGGAAGAGACTGGAAAAACCTCAAGACATGCCCCAAGATTGGTTCACCCCCACACACGATCCTCACCAACACGCTGGGGGACTCTCCATGGTGATGGCTCCTTCCCACGAGGTCACCTTGGTTACTGAGCCCATCTAGGTTTCAACGTGATGCCTTCAACACAAAATAGAGCCCTAGGATCAGATGACAGCAATTGCTCCCACTGCATCCAAAACACTGCCTCTCAGCCAAAAAATATGTCTGGAATGCACCATCATTGTATTACACAGGGGCGCGATTTCACTGCAGGGGATACAGTAAACCCCTGAAAGATGTTGGCAGATCAACAGATCATGCCATAAGACTCTGCTCAGATTGCTTTTGGCATGGCTGCCTTGAGACAATTCTAATTAAAACCAGCTGGCCCTAACTATATTTAGTGATACTTATTTGGGTTTTGACGCTTCTTTTTTTCTTGTTTAATCCATATGGCTGTAAAGAATTTCGAAACAAGCATGTTGTTGATCAGCTAATGAGAACAAGAGCTGGATAAAAGGGGATGGCAAACCCAACCGAAGGGC
This sequence comes from Astur gentilis, assembly GCF_929443795.1. NCBI lineage: Eukaryota > Metazoa > Chordata > Aves > Accipitriformes > Accipitridae > Astur > Astur gentilis. Next base: position 46,198,626 of record NC_064883.1, on the reverse strand, counting down.
GCAATATAGCAATGAACGGGCCATAGGCAGTAGAGCTCTTGAGCTCTTGAGCTTTCTTTGTTGTAGGGTTGTGACTGGAAACTAAAGCAGCTAATTGTCATGCCTGCGTGATTGAGAGGGTGGGATTAGTTCTGATTCCTAGTGGGAATCCCAACATCCTGGTAGACCCTGAAAGACCATCCAGTCCCAAGGCAGGAACAATTATATCTATTTTCTTCCTGACAGAAGTTTATTTAAAATCACCTTAAAGCTTTCCAGCAGGCAAAAGTCTTCCATAAGACAGGTTCCAGCACACAGTATTCATCCTAACACAGAGTTTCTCCTAACATTTAAGCAGAAAGATTAACCGTCCTGCAGTTTAAGCTGTTGATTATCACAGACATTGAGAACAGAGTAGTTTTGTATGCTCTGAAGCACTTTTTCTGGTTCCTGAAGGTTATCGAGTTCTTGCCTTCTCTTCCCCTCTCACCCATCTCATTCCTCTTTAGTCCAAACAACCCCAGTTCATTCAGTCTGTCCTCACAGTTCATATTATTTGGATCTGTGTTGTCTGGCAGCATCTCGAGGAAGCCCGCCTTCCCCTCCCCACACAAACAACAAACCTACTTCTGAGTCTCTGTCTGTCTGTCTGCAGGATTTGATGGGTTGCCATTTGGGTGAGATGGGTTGGCGGCATAGCACATGGCCATCCCCACTTCACAAGAGCAGGCGCTCACCCCTCACCAACTAGTACTCATCAGACGAGGATTTACACAACTGGAAGCCCCTTCCCTTCCTCCCCCCGCTTTAAATCAACTTCTGAGCTAGTGATGTAACAAGTCAGATGGTCATATGGCTCCTATTTCCCTGGGATCTGAGCAAGGCCCGTCACTTCATCTAATACCTTGTGAGTGGTGGCTGGAGATCTGATGTTTTGTGAAAACATGCATTTCACAGCTGATGAACCAGAAGGGAAAATCTGGTAGACTCCGTGTTTTATGAGAATGGGGAGAACAATGCTGTCATCAGATTGCACTTAATCTTTCCCTCTTGGCAGTCCAGATGTAAGCAAGGTTGACATGCTGCTTTGTTTCAGACTGCAGTGCTGTTGTGAATATGACTGTTCTCTCTGCAGCTGTCATTCAACGTGACACAAATAGGACAAAATCAAACTCTGCAAGACTTGGAAAACCCACCTAGCAGGTCCTCTGACCTGTTTATTCTTCTTAAAACTCTATTTTTCTCTAGTGTTCCTACACTGAGTGGTTCCGTACAGGGAAAAATGCCTAGCAGGCTGACATTGGCTGAAAAAATGTTCATAAAATTCATATCCATAAGCAGTTGTAGGTGGTTCTCTTTCTCTGTTTTTACCTCAGATGTTTTTACCAGCTGAGGATGGGAAATGGGATGTATCAATGTCCCCTTCCATGTTGTACTCTGCCTTCAATTTATTAGGTTTACTTTGCACAGTTAAGCGAACCCCAGAAAATAATCATAGTTGCATATCTTTTGAAGATACACTGAACAGTTTATCATGACTGCACTTACACTGGAGGAGATCTGAACAAATCACAGCATCTATCTTTTCACTCATGCCTGTGGGACTGAGACTTGGTCACCAAATAGTTCTCTCCCTGCCCAGTATAGGATCTGCTGCAAGGTTGACGGGCTGGGACTGCACAGCTCCTCGCGCCTGACCTGAACACTAAAAAATTATCATCATCACCCTCAGCTAACAGACAAATCTCTCTGTATTATTCTGATTCTCCCTTACCAAGTCCCAGATCCTCTTTATCATGCCAGAACTGTAGACCTTTGTCTACCGTGTCTTCTGTGCCAGGAATTTGAGGGATATTGTGTCTATCCAGTGCTCCTGTCAGAAAATACAGAAGGAGCATAAAACTCTCTGGTTATTCAAGAGCAAAATGAGCAGGCAGATAGTGAATGTTTGGGGTTTTTTTAAATGATAATGTTATTAATGCTTTCATAGTGACCACACACATAATATGATTATATGTGTGACATACAATAATTCATATATATGTATCTTCATAAATGCAAAAATTCCTTGACAGATTCATTGAAATACAGTGTATTTTTCAATTCCTGCTATATGTTTATGAATTTACACAGTAAATATTCATAGGCATGCATGTGGCAATGCAAGCACACAAACATGTATGTATTTCTGCTCCAGATAAGCCAGTGTAACAAGCCAGACAGCAAGCAAATATGCTTTGATATCAGAACCTCAGAACATTCTTACAGAACCACTTTTGGGTTTTGGGAAATACTTTAAAATGGTCAAGCATATCTCTGGTTTGTTGACGTCAACAAGTATGAATTAGAGTCATTCTTTCCAGGAACTGTCCTCTTCTATTACGTCCTTGTGGTGTGCTGTAAACCAAGACGTGACTGGCCGGAGCTGGTGGGGATCACATGCCTCTTGTCTCATGAGCTGGAGTCCAAGGTCCACTTGTGAGCTTCGTCCCGGCGTATGTTAAGTTTTGATGTGTTCTCAGACAACCCTTTGGGATGTTTAAAGGAATACCCAGTGTGTCTTCAACTGCTGTCAAGTGCTAACCACTGGTAATGAATTGCTATTTTGGGGGGCAGAAGGGATTGCCTTTCTGTGCGCTGGGTGCAGGATACCCCGCAGACAGCACTTATAGGACAAGACTCATTAGTTGCTTCCGTAGTAGACTGATATCCCCTGTGGGTATCACAGCACAGAGGATACTTGGCAGAGTGCAGGTTCAATGTTGGTTTATTTCCCATGTCCTTACCCCAAAATATCTTTTGGCCTTCTTCTGTACAATATCATCTCTGGACAAACTCTTGTAACTGAAACCGGGCAGGACCAGGCTGTTATCTATTTTATGGCTTTTGCTTTATTTACATCAACATTTGTTACAGAGATCTGGGATGTTCTCTGTGGGGGTGGGCTTGTTTGTTTTAATTTTGACATTTGATCACTAGATATGCTTGGAGTAGGCTGTGTCTTAGTGGGAGAGTTTGGCCATTTAATATATCCTACACAAAAAGCGTAACCCCATAAGGACCAGACACCCTTGACATCTCGTTAAACAGAAAGCTGAAGGAGTAAGAACACCCAGGACCAGAACATCAATCCTCTTTCCCACATGTCTTCTAATAACCCAGTCATAGGACCATTGCAACATACGGTCCACCTACAGTTGTCTTCCCACTGCGAAGCAGTGTCATTTTGGTCTTTTGGCAAAGTCAGATGGGCAGGCTTGGCAGATGCCTCATAGGTCAACATACTCAAGCCATTTTGGACAAGCGTATGAGGATTATAGTGAAAGGGGAAAAGAATCTTGTAGATGTGTTCTCCCTGTGGAAAAGTATCCGTCTTTAGCCCTTTCTGTGATCAGCAAAGCACAATGTCAGAGGAAGAAACTTCAGCCTAAAGCAACACTTGAGAGGTCAGTGATATGTGCTGGCCTCCCCAGTGAAAAATGCGTATTAAACGGAACTGACTCATGACAAACAGCTTTCCAGGTCCCCAAATCTGTGACTCTCTTATCTCAAATGAGATTCAGTGAATGTCAGCAGTGGATCAGCCCACCAACCATAGCGCTCATGCAGTCTTTAGTCATTAGATAACTGTCCAAATCTTATTCCAGCTTCTTGAGTCTGTATGTGGGAAACCTCTCTTGGCACAACTAAAAAGCTAGGGGAAGGAGAGAGAAGAGTACAACAAAAAAGGGAAAAGGGTAATTTTTGAAGAACAATGAAAGTTCAGTTAGATGTCAAGACCAAAGATATGTGTTTGGTGGACAACTTTTTAAAAAGGATCTCAACCCTCTTCAGAAATGTGCCAGCTGATCAACAAAGAAATAAGAAATAAGAGGATAAGTTGATAACTAAGGCAGAGCAAGAAATGTAACTAGAAATACACTCAAGGGCAAGTCCTGGGTACGAATGCTGGGGGGTTAGCATGGGATCATATTCCCTGTTCATGTGCTGAATTGTGTCTGTATATCATGAACTGATCCATGGGCAGCTCTGGATCTCCACGTGCTTTGCACATACTTGAACACGAACTCGGCTGCCAGGGGTCAGCTCTCTTTTCCAACCTCCGTGGCTTCTCCTGCCAAGCAGTGCCCGGTGGAGGGTCCCCAGGGTTTCAAGAGCGCAGAGCAGAGCTAGCCCTTGAGTCCTTCAGCCCAGGACATTCTTGGCGTTCCTCTGCCAGCCGACTCTATGTGACTATTGTTCCCAAGATGTTGATTCAGATTGGGTTACAGCCCTTCACGGGGGGTTGAGTTTCACAACCAAGCCAGAAATTCCACTGCATGAAAAAGGAAGATGAGTATTTTGGGAAGTGACATTAATGTTACACCTGTGACATCACAAGAAAAGACTCCATATTCCCTTTTGATAGCCCCTCTACTTATTAATAGAAAAAAAAAAGAGCATCAACAGTAAGTAAATTATCTATGGTTAAAACATTGCTCTGTGAGGTTTCATGAATATGTTCCCATATGTTCCCACACACACTGTGTGCCTTCTGCAGGAATTGTATTCAGCTCCCAGCATGTATAGTACAGTGTGGAAACAGCATGAGAAATTTATTTATTTCCTAATTCTGACACAGACTCTCTGTTTGACCTTGGTAAAATCATCTAACCTCCCACTAAAAAAAAGGTATAGGATAACACTCCCCACTCCCTTTTTCTCCTCCTGTTACTTGTATATATATTTTCAATTTTTATATTTTTATTTCTATATTTTACATATTTTTAATTTTTTTTTCTCCATATCTGTAACTAGCATGCTGGAATTGTGGTTTCTGCCAGGACCTCAAGATATTCCTGTGACTCAAATGATAATGATAAATGATAGCAAGGTGTAAATTACTTTGATCATCACTGCAAAAGTTGCCTTTATGGTTATGGCCCAGAATTTTAAATATCTCTGGTAATAAAAGAGGAATAGAGAAATTAGTAGCAGGGCCAGATCATGAGTCTTTATGGCTCATTTCAAGTTGTCAATGGTAATCTCCAAGTAGGATTTGGCCTACAGGAAGCAGAAATGCCGGGTACATCTATTTTTGTTGTTGAACAGAAATTTCCAACAGAGACCTGACGTGTTGCAGGCTGTTTCTTCTGCTGTAGGATTTCTGCCTTCATCTCCCATCACATCAGGAGATAACATAAACTGCAAGCTTCCCAAAGCTATGCTTAATGCTATAGTTGTGTATGTCCCGGAAATTTCTTCTGATGGACTCTGGGCTTGGGCTTTGGTAATGACTGAGTAGAGACACCTCCCCAGAAAATTCACGAGTGTCTCTTGCACATAACTCTGAGAGCATTGGAACAGAAAAGTGGGAGTCTCAGACTCAGTCTGGGACCTTTGCTAACCCCAAAGTTGCAATATTGCAGCAGTTACCACAACTTCACAGCTTGAAATACAGTTGTATTTGGCTGGAGCTCATTTCATGTAACTACCCATCCTGATAGACTTCTGGGCTTCTTGTCTGGTAAGTGAAGTGATGTAGATGCCTTTGAAAAGCAACTAAGACAGATTTCCAAAAGAATGTGATAAATTGCCCTTTTTCATAGAATCACAGAGTGGTTTGGCTTGGAAGGGACCTTAAAGATCATGTAGTTCCAACCCCCCTGGCGCGGGCAGGGACACCTTCCACTAGACCAGGTTGCTCCAAGCCCCATCCAGCCTGGCCTTGAACACTGCCAGGGATGGGGCAGCCACAGCCTCTCTAGGTAACCTGTTCCAGTGCCTCACCACCCTCACAGTGAAGAACTTCTTCCTTATATCTAACCTAAATCTGCCCTCTTTCAGTTTAAAGCCATTATCCCTTTCCTATCACTGCATGTCCTTGAGAAGAGTCCCTCTCTGGATGAGACTGGGATGGAGTCTGGATGATTAATTATCTCCTGTGTCCAGCACCAGGTCAGAGAATTCTCCTGAGATGTCCTCAGATTTTGCTGTGAATCCAGATAAATTGGTTGGTTGTTTTGGTTTTTTTTTTTTCTTTTTTTTTTTTTTTTTCTCTGCTGTATACATCACTGGCCCCTTTTGGGTCATATTCTTAGTATAGAGCTAGATCTCTGTGAATTCACTTCAGGTTGCTAGAAGAGGGCAGCCGTTACTTAGAGTCCCTGGGATTGCTTTTCAGTTAATGTGTGAAAGCAACACAGCTTGGAAAAAAGGAAGAAATCCACCTTTGCCCACCCCTTGTACTGCAGCTGTCCCTGGTAGTGGTTTAGTAACAACACAAAATGCTCAGCTTTGAAATTTGCAGCAGCCACATGGCAGTCCAAGTGGGGACAGTCAAAGGCTGTCACAATAGTTGCAGTGCCATAGGAGCTGCTGATCTCATACAGTACCAAAAAAGAGAGAAAGACGGAGGAGAAAGGAGGACAGCTCGTTGAAATCAGCCGTGCATATCTCCTTTTCCTTATAATGAGCTTCACAAAGTTAAAAACACAAGGTGACGATGAAATGGTGATGGTAGTGGGGTCTTCTGGCTAAATCAACTTGGATCCACCGCTTTTGCCTTCAGCATCTGCTCTAGGATCTGCAAGGTCACCCTGAAAAGAAGTATTTACTTGCCTGCTAAGTAACCAGTGATCAGGGTATGGGTAGTAACCTGTTGTCAACCCGTCATTCGCTGAGGCTGATCATTTTACATTGTCCCTGAGAAGACCATGAGTTGACTTGCTCATAGCCCATAAGTATTAAAAGCAGAAGAGTTCTCAGACTCTGCTGAGTCCCAGAGACAAAAGCATAAAAACCTGTGGTGGATGGAGGTTGGGAGTAGGTATACTCCTTTTGGAAATAAAGGAATGCGTTATTTTATTCCTTTCCTGAAAAGAAAATTGAAATATCCTAATGGGGATAAAATGGACTATACAAGCATGGAAATGTGGGATTTCCTCACTTGAAGCATCTGAAAGTTAAGACTCCAGTGTGAATGGCTGGGACTTCCTTTGCTAATAAATATAGAGAAAGAAAAGTCTAGAAGGATATTCATCCTACCTGTTATAAAGACCAAAAATTGGAAAGTATCACCATCTGGGAATGTTTCTTCATTTTGACAAAGAAAAGGCATAGCTGATCAGTCATCTAAAAGCTAGACATTTCATCGATGCTAAAGTTAAATGACATCATTGTCCCCTAGCATTTCTACTAGGAACTAAATGATTTTCTGAAAAAAAATAACAGTCTATACTTAAAAGAATTAGGCTATCATGAAGCCTGCAAAATAACTGTTAATTAGTCCTTTTAATTGACATCTAACACTTTTTCCTTTCAACAACCAGCTGAAGGATCTTAATGATTTTTGCAGACTTTTACTGGCTTTGCAGCAACACCTTAAAAGTTTGCTAAGGCTGTAACTAACACACAAAGCATTTCATTTGTGTTCCTCATCCCGTGGTACCTAAATAGTCTCAGGATCCATTATGTACTAATTTTCTACTAAATTCCACATGCAGCAAGAGCACATTTCCACTGAGTTTTGTGTCACCAGTGCTGTTTTGCTGCTTGGTATCTTCACTGTTACATTTTCTATCAGATTCAGCTTTTTTTTTTTGCTTTTTTTTTTTTTTCCCTTTTCCCCACCCCAGCCCAATGAACAGCAAACATGTGTTCTCCTGATCCCAATAGTCAGAAAGTAAATGATGGTTACTGCCAGACAATCTACTATTCTGGTGCATATCCACAGCTGGTATAAATCAGCATAGTTCCCTTGAAGTTAGTGGAACTCACTGATTTATAGCAGCTGAAAAGTTGGTCCAAAGGCAGGCGTTTGCTCTTCTTTTGAGCTGATGTTGCTAATAGGGAGCAGTGGTAATATTGGTCAGACAATCCACCCTATGGAAATTGGGTGCAGCAATAATAATCTCAGAGAAAATTCTCATTTTTACCTTTATTTCTGTTCTCCTCTACCTTTGCTTACAGAAGGTTCCCATCAGAAAAACACCCTCTCAGTTGGCCCACCACATCCCTCTCTCTCCATCTGGTTACAACCCCTTCTGTTCTTCCTTTCAGTATCTTGTCTTGTTTTAACAACTCAGGTGTTAAGGCATGGTTGGAAAAACTGATAAGCTCTACAGCTGACAAAAAATAGGGAGAGAAATGGAGATTTCTTGGACATTCCCCGTCCGGTTTTCTTTTTTTTTCTTTTCCTTTTTTTTTTTTTCCTTCATTAACTATCTTTGAAATGCCATTACCATTTGAAAATATCTGACTTTCTGTTTATAACTTGGTTATATTAAAGTACAGAGGTTGAGTAGCATATGAGCAGATGTGGTTTGGAGCTTGCTTTCTTTGTCCAACAGCTGACAAGACATCTGCTGTACTGGAGACTGAAGAAGCAGAAAAATAAATCGTCTGCTGGTTGCAAATCTTCTAAAAACACTTTTTCGCTGTTCTCTGGGGAACACACTCAAGCTGTGGCCATCTTACAACTCTAAGGACAACATTCCTTATTGGGAAAAGTTGCACAACCACTTTTGGTTGGAGAGAGAACATCTTTGACGTGCTCTCAACCTCTCATTTAAAGATGTCTGGAGAGTTTCCATCAATGGTTGTTTTTGAAGAGAGAATTGAAGTTTAAACTCAAAGATTATTCTTATTTTCAACAGGAAAAAAACCCCAACCTACGTGTGTGTGTGTGTGTGTGTGTTATTCTGTTAAGACGTCAAATGTCCAAAAACTGATACGTTTTGGCCCCAAATAGTTCAATTCAAATATCCCACAACAATATTTCATGACAATTGTTAGCTTTTCTCAGGTCTTCATTTTCCTCGGAAAGAGGTGATTCACATTCTCTATGCTATCTCCTCTACTTGGTCTGAGGGGGAGTGTGGCAAATTGCAGTAAATGGAGTCAGATTGCTAGATAATCTCATCCAGGCTCCCTTTCCTAGGAAAGGCTGGACAAGATGATCTTTTGAGGTCCCTTCCAAGCTGGGCTGTTCTACGATTCCAGTAAAACTGGACAGACAGCCTTATCAAGGACTGGAGAATCATAAGGCGCTGCGGCAGTATTCCCAAATTTAAACCATTCAGATTTGGGCCAGAATATTTTGTTTTCACATACATTCTATTTTTCTGGTTCTTAAATCCAATTTTTTTCTGTGGGAAATGTCTTGATGAGCTCTGTTCTCTTTGAAGATGATCTTGGTCCATCTCCCAGGAGAAACTTCTCGTACCCTGATGATCAAGAGAGTTTTAGAAAATTCACAGCTAGCCCAGCCTCTCATGTGGGACTCTAGGGTGACTCTGGAATAGCTTTTTGGCACTGAGATCTGCTGCTAACATCTGTTGTGAGCATGACTGAAAAATTGAAGAGCATCCCCACCCCCTGCCCTTCAAAACCTATTAATAGGAAGAGGGATTTTTGGTCAGGTTTGTTTGCAGCTGCTGGGACTCTAGGGATCCTTATGGGAGAGATGAATGGGGGATTTAGGGCAAGATTAGCTGCATCGATTTGGCTTTTTGCAGAAGGATTTACAGGGCATTGGAGTATCTTTAATCCGTGGAATTGATCCAAGACATCCACCCAGCAGTGGTTGGCCAGCTCTGCAGGTACTTAAAACTCATAACCTACCTCCCTGTTTTGCCTTGACATTGTATATTTAAAGATAAGCACACATATATGCAGTAATTGCATAGCTGGGACTATTGCCTGCCATCTACGCTACTTTGTGATGAAAAAGCAAAGTGAAGAACCACATGAGGCTGTGAGAAAGGGCTGATCTGGCAGGGTATTTTGGTCATCGATGGGTCTGCACAAATAAACTAAACAGACATCAAGAGGGAATGTGCCACGGGTCTAGAAGAGGAGCAGAAAGGTGGGAGATGGAATAAAATCCCAAAGTATTTAACTGGGATTTTTTAGCATTTCAGAAGCCTCCCCTCCAAGCAGAACTGACAATTTACAAAAAGTGGCAGGATACTGCAAGCATTTCAATTTTGACAGAAGTGCAAAGGATGTTTTCTGTGAACTGTGTCATGCCAGCTCTATTGGGAATACACTTTATCAGGAACATGTAAAAAAACCATACTGAGATAATCTTTGTATGACAGTATGAGTACTGAATTTTGGCTGAGAATCAGACTGAGGTGAACTTCCAGGATCATCTTTGCTATTATTTCTCTTTTTATTAGAGAATAGCTGAGGGGAAAAAAACCCAAACAACCCAACAAACCCCACAACCATGGCTGATTTGTGGAATTCAGAAGAGAAAGGTGAAATATGACTCTCCTTGTTATTATGGTCTCTTCTTATCTTGCAGAGGTGGAGGTGACAAGATCCCAAGCTGCTGTTGAGCTGCTGCTGGCATCTTAATTGCCTGATATTTTCCAGTGCTGTTTTCAGTTCAGGAATAAGATCTGCTGGGTTTTTTCAAATGCTGTGTAAAACGCACTTATGTGCTCAGGCTGATGCTTGCTTAGCTGCTGTCCTTGGGGTTATGGCTGCTCTCAGAGCACACGTTAATTTGCACTGCAGTTTTGCTGCTTTGATTTAGCAGAACTCAGAATTTCCTGGGTCTGTGCTGGCTCCTGCCATGTCAATCAAGAAGTCTGCAGTGGGGGAACATGGAGAAATTACTCCCTGGTATTTCTCTGGGTCTGTAGAAAGCTCTTACGATTCTCCAGCCCTGACCCATTTTAATGCAGAAATCAATGCACCAAAATGTTTTACAGGGTATGAAAACAATGCATGATTTCTGTTATTTTTTTCACAGCAATACCTACAACTTGTAAAGTTTGCAGGGATCACTTATTCTGATCATCAGGGTACCTCAGACACTTTCCACGCTTAATTCTTGGTTTTCCTGGACAGAAAATGGGCAAACAAGAAATAGAAACCTGCAGAAAAACCTCTACTCCAGGGCTTTGCAATATGAAGGAAATCTCAGAAGATGGAATTCAGCCCACGTAGGGTTCATCTCAATTAATTCAGGTGTCTACAATGCAAATATCTTTACGTGAACTCTGTGGCTCTGGTCCCGATCACAGTCAACAGAGTTCTAGTCCATATATTCAGTGTGATGGTGAGGCATCTCTTTGAGCTGTAGGTATCTGCGGCTTCACTCAGTTGCTTAAATGGAAGTATCTGGTGTCATTCGAGATGCCTCTGCCTACAATGGCCTTTCCAGAACTGTGTGGGCATCTTGTAGTTTAATAATTCACAGGGGATGGGATTAATTTGCCCACATAAGTGTTTCTAGAGCCATTTCTGATACCCTACGGTACCTGAGACATGTATGGGACTGGCAGGTACGCAGTTATGGCACAGACCCTATGGGAGACTGAGACCCTTCTGCAGCAGCAGCTGAAGGCCAGGTGGGGTCATCTGCTGCATCTCTGTTGGGTTTCGAATGCAAACAATGCCCACCCTATAACCCAGCGACCAAATCTAGGTTTCTACCTTAGGGAAGCTGAACTGCTCCCCTGGCTGCACTGGCTGTAGTGAGCAGATCAATACGTTGGTAAACTTCTGTCAGAAACTTCTTCCCCTGGTGACCACACAAACATGAACTGGGACTGGTGGGGTCTTGTGGCTTTTGTGAACTGAAGAGAATTGTCAGGACTAGAGTCTGATTTGGGCAGAGTGAGTAGACAGACGTCTGCACAGCTTCTCGTGGAGACACATCCCTTCTCTACTACTAGCTTTGACCAGAACTGAGTTTCCTGGAAGGTGACACTGCAGGGAAAAATGCAGTTCTCCAGGCTGTCCCTGAAACAGCGAAACACCAAAATACCTCACCAGCTTGGTCAGGAGCAGCTCAGGGCTCCTGTCATAGCCAATGTTCTCAAAGTGTCCTTTTTGATGAGATGAATGAGATTTGCTTCCCATTATCCAAAAAGCACAAATTACCATTACTGTGATAATCACGCTGTTGCAGTGATGGATTTGTTACTGCAATAACTGCTGTGGCATTGCCTCAAACCTGGAATCAGAAAGCAGGCTCTCATTCAGGTAGGACCTGGAATGCACGGTGTGGTGTACAGACACAAAGCTCAGCCCTTCTCCGTTCCCCCTCCAGCCCCTCCAGGGTCCCCAACAGTTTTCATTTGCTGAAGCCATGGTGGAGACAGCAGCGTAATGGCCAGCTTGCTGTGTAGTATTCATGTTGCGCTTCAAAGCTGCTTGTGCGCTGCCAGTAATGGATGTGCCGTGATTTGGGAGCAGCTGGGCAGGATAAAGCACAAATGCACTTCCAGCAAAGCCACCCGGGAATGGAGGAGTGCAGAGAGGCAGGCACTGGGGGGGTCAGCCTGACAGCGATGTCGGGAAAAGCAGGTCAGAAAGGGGTTTGAACAGTAGCTTATCAGGATGACGTAGTGCGTAAACGAAAGAGATTTATGGTTCAACTGATATTTATTTGAAATGCCAACATAGATCCCCTTTCAAATATATTGTGGTTTGGTGGGTGGTTGTCTTGTTACAGAGGATGATTTTTTTTGGGAAAAAAAAAAAAAAGAATCTAGGGAATGTGGAAGCGACCGTGTGTCAGAGAGTGACCTCCTGATTTAGCAAAATGACATAACCAAATGCAGATCTGAAAATTGTTAACTCTGTTTTGCTTTGAAGGGTGCTTATTTAAATCAAAGTAAGGCTGGGATTAGAAAAGCTTCAAATGGATACCCTTATCTGAGTTATTTTAATAGGAATCTGGCATTCAGGTTCCTAAAATGGTCTGGAAAATCTCAGCCATGAGGATGTACTTACAGGCACCTAGTGCTATCCCAGACTTGTGTGTGTATGTGTGTGTGTATGTGTGTGTGTGTGGTTTTGTTTTCTTTTTTTTCCCCTGCTCGTTAGATGCATTCTGCTATAAGCAACACTGGTCCTTTGCACCTTCCCAGGAGAAGACCAGTGTGCAGTCTGAGGCGTGAATGCTCCCCTGCGCCAGCTGACATGTTGATGGTCAACGTCCCGTACAGCTCCATCCTCGTGTCTAAATATAAATCCGTGCTTGCCTTTTAATGAACTGCAGCACAACAAAGGCCAGCGGTGCCGTCCAGCCTGAAAGAGAAACCCTCTGCAGCAAGTGAGCTGGGAATGTGAGTGTCAGCGTGGCCCTGGGGAGGAGAAAACCCATCGATGGGACCTGGGTCGTAACCCAACCTCCCCCTTGTACGCGTACACGAATGCACACGCACACCAAAAATGTTTGACCCAGCGCCAGCCTCAGACCTAAAACCCCCAAACTCCCTTTCCATTTAAGTGCTAATTCGTAACAATGCCGTATCCGATGGCTCTAAAATAGCCGGGTAGATGTCTTGTCCTTTTATAGCAGTGGCCCTATTGTAAGCTCTGACATGTGACGGGTCTGAGAGTGACACAATGTGTGACTTCAAGAGAGCGGACAGGGATAAAGACCTGTGCGCGCTGGTGATTTATCCCGTCTTCCCTGTCTGCCTGTCTGTCTCCTTCTCTCCCTTTCTAAAGCAGCCCACCAGCAAACCAACATGCCTCCAAAGAAGCCTGAACCTAAGAAGGCCGAACCCAAGAAGGAAGAACCCAAACCAGCGCCTAAACCGGCAGAACCAGAACCCAAAAAAGAAGTTGAATTTAACCCAGCTTCTATCAAAGTACGTATCTTTTCACCTGGCATTGGAAGAAGCAATTTGGGTCTGGTGGGGCTTGGGTCTGGTGGTGGCGTATTCAGTGCTGCGAGATGACCTTCTCCAAAAGTAGCTCTTGGTTTTGAGCAGAAAGTGAGCAGCAAAGGCAATTGCCACAGGCAGAGTAAGAAGTCAAATGAGAAGGAATTTGGTCTGGGGCTAGTTTTTAAAGTAATGACACCAGAGTTAGTGCCATGCTCTGAGAAGAACTTCCAGTGTGACCTTGGGCAAGTGGTACGTGGTGGGATCCAGCTCTCTGCTAACATCTCTGTACTTAACATTCCTGCGCTGTAAAAGGAGGAGGGGGCAATTGCAATAACTTCTCATCAAGGGCACAGATAGCTTCAGCCAGGATACCATGACATTGTGGTAATATTCAGCTGGGATACTATGACATTGTGGTATGAAGGGCAGCTAAGTCCAGCAGCAAGATGAGTTGTAATTAAAAAAACCCCCAACCCCCAAACTGGTACCGCCTAAAAAATAGACAGGCATGTTTGTAGCCAACACAATTTCAGGATCATCAAATACATTTTCATCCAAACAGGACTTGAAATCAATTCATTTCTGCATTTTTCTTTTAAACTTACTCAATCTGCACTCTTATTCATGCAAATTCTCTTTTTTCCCTCCAGCACAACTTGCAATTATGGACTCTTATCATGTTTTTTAAAGTGCTACAAAATATGTATTGAGTTCCTAAAAAATAACTAAATCCAGAACTCCCATGATAACATCTCTTCATCTTTGCAGAGACTATTCCATTATCTACTATACAGAAAACTGGAGTAGGGAAAGCATTGGTAGATGCATGGTTTGGGTCTGGTGGGGATATTTTATCCAAAACTTACAGCAAAGGGAGATGATATCCTCTAGAGAAGTCTTCCTGGGAATTTTTCAATTAAATGTTTTTCATCAGAAATGCTTTTGTCAAAATTGAAACTATTTGTGCAGAGGGGCTGGGTCTGGCAAATATACTGCTTCCTGCTTCATAAAGCTAGCTCTGGTGGAGCTCAAGCCATCTGGTGTAGATCAGAATACGTCCCTAGATCATTGTACAACATTCGAAAAAAATGCTTTAATGAGTTTTGAAATTCTCCAAACATTCCATTTCTGCATTCCAGGATGAAACTGTTTCTTGTTTTCATGCAGAAGATAATATGTAGTTAAAAAAGGCAAGGAAAACAACCTTGTATCAAAACAAAATGTTAAAAATGATCAAAATGCATCTTTTGATGGGAATGTCTCAAATTATCAATATTTATTCTCAGACCTTATTGCACAATTTTGTGTTTGGAATTTTTAAACTTTTTTTTTAGACACTCGAAAGTCAAAGAACTAAAATATCTCCGTGGTAGAGAAAAGTACTTCTTGTTTCAATTTTCCTGACTGTTATAGTCTGCTGCCATGATAATGGTTTAAAAGAGCCTTATTTTGCACTCCAGAATCCCATTTTCTTTCTCTTGCTGCTTCACGGTCTCAGTCTGTATTGGGTCTCTATTGGGATCTCAGTTATAGTGGCCTAAATGTGAGACACATCCCCTTAAGTAAATGGAGTTATTCTAAAGTTTTAGTGTTATACACATATACATTCCCATAGGATTTGATCCAATACTTAGGAATTTTCAAAGTAGATTGGGGGCGATTGAATGTTGTTTGCAACTCATAGAAAAGAGTTTGGGGGTTGTGGGTTTTTTGATTTGTTTTTCTGTAAGAGTTTGTCTGAGTCCACGAGGGTTTTTTTTTTTAAGAAAATGTTTCTCTGGAATGGCCCCTGAACCTCTTTACTTTGGGGAACAGATTGTCCCGAAGAGATCTTATAGCAAGAAACTGTCTTTTCCATATATCTAATTCATTTCCACCTGAATGCTGTCTTTGAGCAGGGGGGGCACATTTTGCCAGAAATTTATTCTGCTCTCCTGAAAAATAGTAAGGCTGATTCAAAACAGGATTTGTCTTTTATAGTTATGGACACAGAAAGTGGGACTAACTCATCTAGCTTTAACCATTGGCAAGTTGATCAGATCATCTATGATCAGCAGAAAGAAACTCTCTAGAGGCTTATCCCTTGCAGCAGTGCAAAACACCTATATCAGGATGGATTGAATCACCCTTGGGAGATGCTGATCCGTTGACAAAGGGAGACGAGACAGGTATTTGGGTGCCAACATTTCAGCAGCTAAAGTTAGCTGAGATGACGTGTGCTTAGAGTCCAGTGAGTCCTGGGTACAAAAAGGCCACGCAGAGACAGCTGGCGTCGTGTGAGGACCTGGATGGGACACGGCTTACCATATGGAGTTATCTTTAATAACCACACCTTCCCTTGTCGTCACTTGATATGCTTATTGTAGCAGCATGCAGTAATACAGGTGCCTGGGGAAAACCAGTCACCGTTTATTTTTGTGGAGTACTGTGATCCTGAAGCCATGTGAAACCCCTTCTCCCTGAAAGCCCTGCAGGCTTCTGAACACCTGCAGGGATCCTAAAAAATAAAAGCTTCTTCCCTTTTTCTGCAAGAAAACATGTAAGACCATCCAGGATGGGATTCAGCCAGGAGGAAAATAAAGCAGGCATCGTGCCGGTAAAGATGAGATCCTGCCGGACTTGTCTGTCTGCTCAGTTCCAGAGCTCCGAGCGGTGCGATGGCAGGGTTGCAGCTGGGCGGATGTGCAGGGGGACACGGGCGAACATCTGGCACGGCGTGAAGCAGGGCTGAGCAGAGCTTGGGGTGGCTGCTGTCTGCGGGGAGGGAAGCAAAGGTCTCTTGGGGGAGATGGATTGATTTTCATGGGGGAAAAAAATCCCATTTTGACAACAAATAAATGCCCTGCTAGGCGGGATTGTCACAGTAGTTTTTGGTGCCTTGCTGGAGAATTTATTCTGGGCTGAAGTGACTGAAATGATTATTTCAGAGTGAGCTTGGATGTGGGGGAAATGTATATGAGTTAATAGTGGGCATACCTGTGAGAAGTGCTTAGAAGGGGGAATGAAAAAGCAGGAGACACTTTGTGGTTAAAAAGGATTTTGTTTGTTGGGTAAATGTGTTGCATTAGTGTGCATGAGAGAGAAAAAAGTGCTCTATTAAACATGTGACTGCATTAAAGAAATTCAGTTTATGGGAGTAATGAATGTGTGTACAAGAGAGGGTGAAGCAGCATGTGACACCTTTGTGCCTACGTGTGTGAGACAGAGGCTTCGTAGTCACGGTTTTGGGGAGTTTCTGTGTGCAATCAGTAGCTGTGGGGTGTGTGCCCTGACTTCTTGAAGTTCTGTAGCTGCGTGAGGGCTTTTGAATGTACCTTTTATTCAGGAAGAGGAATTTAGCTAAATCCCTGACTTCTGTAAGAAAGGGAGGGGGGTAGGGATGAAGGGTTTTGTAGGCAAAAAGGCTTCTTTGTGAATAAGGAATCTGAGGTGTTGGCCCACTTGAGAGAGATTCTGAGTGTGCAAATCAAGTATTTTATTTGGATGTGTGAGGGAAATGGGGGATGAGCTCACGGGCCCGTACCTCTTCTGGCGTGGGAGGCGCAGCAGCAGGTAACCTGTAGCTGGCTGGTGGCAGGAGTGTAAGGTCCTTTCCAACCCAGACCCATGGAAAGCGTCCTACGACAGGTTTTGCTTAGGAAAGAGGGTTTTTTTTCTTGCCAGAAGAAGCCATTTGCTGGGCCAAGGTTAGGACATCCCAGCGCGGGCATGAGTCGAATCTCAGCTTATTGAAGAACCCCTTCCCTCTGGTGCAGAGACAACAGGAGCAGGTTTCTTCAAAGCGATTCACCACTCTGTCTCCCCTCTGCTTTGCACCAGAAAAACACAGCGATGTCAACAGTGCATGAGGTAGGAGGTGGTACAGAGCTGTCCCTGAGCCACCCCCACAGGGCAGCACAGTACTCGGGGTGGGGACCGTTTCTTTGAGTCCCTGAGTAGGGAGATGGTGACCTGGGACATACTAAAGACATCCAGACTACTAAGGGCTTGTCTGGTTCAGAAAAAGCTGGTCTGGATATCCCACGCAGCGTACACATACCGTATCCAGCTTGGAAGAAGAAATCATTATGTTTTACTAAGAGGTGGGGGGGATGCAGGTCTTTGCCCACTTTGAAACCTGTCAGGATGTTACATCTCCTTAAGGGTTTGGCCAAGTCTTCAGGCATCAAGACAGCTGAAGGTGGCCACCATAGGCGTTCAACCTCCTCCCAACACCCTCTCATCTTTCTCTCTCCAACCTATTTTTTCCCTTGGTTTCCTTCCTTCCAGGTGCTACACATTTCCATTGTCATCACCATTATTATTATTGGCCTACAAGTGCATCTCAGTAGAAATATTTTTAGAGAGCAATTTCCCTCCTGTGCTCACATATTTGAAGGTTTCTGAAGTGGGCAGACACCTGCCAGGCTAAACCAAGCCCATGCTGGGCCTCCTTCGCTCTCAGTGGTTTTTTCCTGAGCCTTTCAAACACAGGGAAATTTGAGTAGTGAGTCTTGAGGAAGCCCCAGGCAAAAAGACTGAAGGTTTAGCAAAGACAAGAGACACCATTGCAAGCTTGTGGGAGTCAGTAGGAAATGTTTCCTTTTGAGTTTTATGGGATTGGCCTCTGACTCACCATTCTTGCTATGGACCAGTGCTCTGGCAAGGTGTGAGAACTTCTGTAAGCTTGTTGTGATTTACTTTTTAATTTAGCAAGCAGCGAATGCCTCTTAGGCATGCGCTCAAAAATTGCATAGATCTGGCAAAATATCTTCAGATGCATCGAGACAATTCCCTTTTCAGCATAATAATGGTACAAAGTCCTGTAACTCCAGAGGGAGATTTCAGATGCCGCCTATTTTAAATATCAGATATCTTTCTTAGGATAGGATGAATAAAATTGAAAGTGGAAAAAGTCCAGTCTGGCTTCTACAGAGGGAACCTAGACATTTAGTTTACATAAGATGTCTATCTCAGCTGGTTACAGCAAAGAAAAGGAGCTCCGCCCTGAAACCTTTGGCTGCACAAGTTCAAGTTACTATCTCAAGCACATGGTCTTAGTAGACAATCCAAAAAAGTGCGGAGGGTGACTGGAGGTTTGGATTGCATTATTAAAAAGTTACCACAACTAATTAACATGTGACCCACTTCCCTCTTGCACAAGATAATGTACCAAAGTGCCCCGATTCCCTTGTGATGGGCACAGGAGAAGAACCAGAAAAGAATAAAAGAGGAGAAATTCCGCTTAAACCCCAGATAACCGGAGTCCTCTGCCCTGCTCAGCCTACACCAAATGGAAAGAAGAGGATGAGCAAAGGCCAAAGGCTCCTGCATGACCTATTAGCATTTCATGTCACTGAGCGTGGCGAGTACTTGTTTTACAGAGCTTAAGGCTGTTTAGTCACCTAATCTGACATCCTATATGCAGATTTTGACTCACGTGAGCTCTGCTGAGCCCAAAGACTTTGGTTAGGGAAAAGCATTTTGGGCCCAATGACAAAGAAACAAAGAAAGGAAGAAAAAAAGTGGGATTCACATGCAGTATTTCAGGCATCTACAAGTTAGATCCTCAAGCCTGAGCTAGTCTCTTCAGGCTCCCAGTACAGCTGCTAAAGAGAAACAGGCACTTTCAGAAGTTCATTCATTTCACCCAAAGATGAGCACCTAAGGTAGATCGAATAAAGCAGTGGTAGAGAAGAGGGGCCACTGAAGTATAGGCACACTGGAGCCATGACCTGGATGCAGCGAAGACCCCTGGTAGCTCATTTTTGTGCTCCAGCTAACGAGAACTGCAAGTACTCGGTGGTCATCAGTAGAGCCCTGCCAGAGCTGGGCTGTGCCTGGATGCAAACCAGTAAAACTATCTGGTTTGTACGGTGCTGTATAGATTTGGATTTCTACCAGTCTGGGGACTTTTCCACAGTACAGACATTGGCTGCTGAGTGTTAGCAGTTCTGCCCGAGGCCCTGCTCTAAAAGAAATGATGGACCTACTCCAAAATCCTGGCTCTGGGCGGACCATGGAGGAGAACAGATCTGCAGGATCCTGAACCCGAGCAATCTCTACCATGTCTGAAAGAAAATCCTGCATCTTCCCAATCCATCAACCCCACGAAGCCGGGGGGAATCCAAATTCAGTAGCCTGTGGTCCTTCCTCGGAAAAAACCCTTACCTGAGGATTTCAGGTCATGGTGGGCAGCAATTGCTTTGAGTGGGAGCTGGAAAAGGATCATCCTTCTGCAGGGATCCCCCTCCAAATTCGTGACAGCTCAAGTCCACAACATAGCACTTTCCCCTTATAAATGGTGCTTTTTCGTACCCGGTCTCACACTCTCTGTGTAGCAGAGATAAGCGCAATTAACATGCCATTCTAAAGGCAGCTCTGCTCTTTTATTCTCTCCTTTATTTATCACACTCCATGTCACTCTGGAAGCACAGGGCATTCCCAGCCAGGCTGGCCATTGCGGGGCAGCTTTTAATAGCGGAGAGAGCACCTTTGTCCCTCCTGTCCCTTCCTTCGGAGCAGATGGCCCCAGGCTGACATGAATTTGGCAGCTTGCTTGACAGAAATGAATCAGTGCCTGAAAGTGTGAAGGGATTTCAGCGTTAGGAAACA
The DNA here is from genome assembly GCF_929443795.1 of Astur gentilis. Classification (NCBI taxonomy): domain Eukaryota; kingdom Metazoa; phylum Chordata; class Aves; order Accipitriformes; family Accipitridae; genus Astur; species Astur gentilis. Next base: position 46,178,434 of record NC_064883.1, on the reverse strand, counting down.
ACCTGTAGCCTTGACCCAGTGAAACGTTTCATCAGAAGAGGGGTGGGATGACACAAGTCCTGGGCTGTAGCATCCCCAAAAGAGATAATCCACAAGAGATACAGGCCAGGATGCAGAGCGACGACGAAAGAGTAAGATGTTGAGCAAGCATGCATTAAAACACAGCAAAAGGGTTTCTTTGTGGTATATTCCACTCATTCTTAGGGCCAAAACCGAACAGCACTGGAAATTGAAGGAGCTTTCCAGATGAATTTTCTAGGCCAATGAAATTCTGGCTATCTTTGTATATCACTCTTGTTCGCAGAGCTGGGTGACGTTTCTCGTAAAAATACTTTTCGGGGAGACTTGAAAAGTGCAGTTTGGTGGTACCAGAATGTTTTGCTAATACACACAGATTTTGCAAAGAGTTTTCCAAAGAAATCTGAAAAGGATAAAGAAAATTACCAGTTTCAGGTTTTTTTAGTTAATTCCCTGTTTAGATTCTTTTTGATCTGAAGCAGCTATTAATTTTGGAGGGTTCTTTCCTTCTTATATAAAAAAATACCCAGAAATTTTTAATGGTTGAAATTACTTCAATTTGGGCAAAAGAGAACATTTTGACCTATCTGGAACAATTTTTCTGCCTCATTTCCAACTAAAACTGTCATCAAGTAAAACACAAAACCCAAACCTGTTTTCATTCTTAATCAAAATGACTTTTCCCCTGAAAATTTGGAAATTGCTCAGTGGCACCCTAAAATATGTAGTAGGATGATTTAACAAAAAAAAAAAAAAAAAAAAAAAAAAAAAAAAATATTCTGGGCAGTTTCCTCTTCCAAGTCTCTGCTATGCAGCTGCCAAAAAATAACTTTTCTGCAATGTCTGATGTCTGTGGCACAGGGATGTGCAAAACCAAACCTGTAAACAGCTCAGCTTGGTTTGAGGGATGTAGAGAGGAAAACCTGTCAAGTTTCATATGTTCTTCTTTATTTGAAATAACTCAGAATTGCAGCATTACTGAGTCCTCAGGCCTTGAAAGTAAAATGTATGGCTTTCTGAGTCTGTATCTGGATTGCTGAGAGGCAGGAATGCAGCGTGATTTTCTGAATGTGGCTTTCCTTAGTCGCTTATGGAAAGGAGATGGTTTCTGTAGAGGGTCTTAAATACCATTAACTTTATTTCCCTAATACAGAAGACAAGGCTGTGGCATTGGGTAAACCTTGCCCAAGGGTAGCCCAGCTTTACTGACTCATTTGAAATCATCGAAAGTAAGATTTTCTGCAAGCATGTGTAGGGGATTTTTTTCATCTCCCTCTACATTTCCTCTTGTAGACCTGCATGTTTCACATCTTCTTCTGTTTCCCCTGACATTTATACACCCCTTGTCTCTGCAGTATTTCCCAGCCTCCTTTCAATTCCGCGCGAAGCACAGACATTGTGCAAATTGTGCAAAGCAAAGAATTATGCAAAAACAGAGTTGGTTTGAAAGCGTTTGCACTGCTCTCAGCAGGGTGATTTCAATGCCGTTATTATTTTCCTGGTTCACATTCTCTTTTGCGTTGTTATCTCAGACAAACTAGGACACAAGAGGCTGTTTATTTCTGCTTTGCCACCAAATGAACTTTGCAGCTTTTTGAAAAGACGGGGGGGATGAAAGAATAACAAATAAGTCCTGTTTTGACAGTTTCTGGGTTTTTCAAGTGGCTCTGCAGCAGGTCCTGACCTAGAAAGCCCTTACGGCAATACATCCTGCCATGATCTTCTGAGATCTCAGCCAACATGTTTGTCTGCTTCTCCAGCACGTGGTGTGGATGTAGCCTCTGTAGGCTTGTTTGCATATCTGTAGTTGCGTGTAAGGTAGGTTTTCTTTGATTTATAGATGGGGAAGTAATCAGCATATCTGTGCGGAGATCTCGTGCTATAGGCGCGTGTGCCCAAGGTGGGAAGCGAGTGAGAGCTGCCCAACCTGCAGCCTTACCATCATCCCTTCAGCCGGTGCCTCCCAGCCTTGCCTTTCCCTTTTTCTCTCTCCAATCTGCCCCTTGATGAGCAGGGAGTTATTAAAAGCACACTCTGGATATGGAGCAGCTCTGTAATACGGTCTGCATTTCTCACATAGCTGCTAAACCTCAATCAATATGGTTTTAATCGCCATTTGTGTAACGTGCAATAACTATTAAATTTAAATTAAATGCACAGCTCAGAGCATGCAGAAGGCCCTGGCCAAAGTGCTAACTTTTCCCAGGTTGCTGGAAAGCTGGACTGTACAGACAGAATATTTATTCCTCTCGTAAACCAGTTAAATCTTCACTTGGAGAAGGGGAAAAAATGTTGAGAGTAGCTATAGGAGGGATGGGGGTGGAGAAGAACAGTGGCTCTTAATAGAAACAGAAACTTTTCTGGGTTTCCCCTAACTTTTGCAAAGAGGTTAGTGTTCAGGCAGAGGTGACCGAGTATACTTTTCCCCAGTGTCTGTGCTGACAGGATGGAAAACAGCGTTAGTGGGTGTAGAGCAGAGCCACATAGGTTGTGAGCTGATGGGGACGTGACTCGGAGCCCGATGATGATGATGTGCCGCCTGCCCTCCTGGTCCTGCACCCCATCCCTTCCCAGGGGCAGGCTGGTTACCAAACCGTCACCAAGTCCTCGCCGTGCTGGCCAAGGGCGATGCATCTCCATATGAGATGCATTCTCAAGTGAAAGAGCCCTTCAGCTTTGCTGTGCAAGCCCCGACGGTGACCTTGGTAGCAGTCGCCTTGGGTAAAGACCTATCTCTGCACTTACATGCTGCAGAAGCAAACTGGAGACAGTGATAATTATAGCTCCGAGAGGGGCTTTCATGAAGGGTTTTGATGTGTTAGAAGAGTAGGGCTGATATAAATACCTAAAAGCTGCTACGGAGCAGTTCCCCTTGGCAGCAGGAAAAGGCAGAGTGTATCTACAGCGACTTTCAGGCAGAGGCGTGCAGTGGGTACCTGCTCTGGACTGGCCAAAACCAGGGTAACCAATTCGCTTTGCACCAAGACGAGGAGCATGGGAAGAGCTCCTGCTGCCTCTCTATGCACATGGCTCCAGCCCATGAGACCTGCCCGTCTCGCTGCACAGGCTCTGGGACTTTGAGTCTGAAACCATCCCAGCCTCTCCTACAGCTGTCGTGGCTCTGAACAGTCTCACAGTATAGAGCTTTCTGATGCTAGACTAGTAGTGAGCTTCTCCACCTCCACCTTCTTTCCTCCCCCAGCCCAGGGACTGGTCTGTTCGCTTAGACCTTGTCGTAAGGTTCCCAAGTGACAAAAGGGTTGGTTAAAGCCCAGGTATTATTAAAACCAGCAAGAACAAAGCAACGTCAAAGCATATTTCCTACCATTATTTCATATATATATGTACAAAATTGTCATATGCTGGCCAGAGTAAAGAAGTGGAAAGAAATATGGGAAAGGAAATGGATGTAATGTTAGTAGAGGGGCAATGCCAATGTAATCCCCAGAATATTGTTTTTTTTCTCTCCTAAGCAAATTTCCTTCTTGAGTTTAATTTCATGTCTCATTGTCTGCACACATCTTGCATGGCATTGTTCCCTTCCCTGTCCTATCTGCAATCTGAATCCCAAAAAAGCAGACAGGCAGAGCAGGACTTACCTAAATTTAAACTGAAATCATCACGCTATGCTCAGAGTATGCGGTCGGCCTGCAGCCCAGCTCTCTTTGACGAGATAGCTGCTTCCCAGAATCCCAGCCATAGCCAGGGAACTGGGTGTTACTGACACTAATAACAGGGATCAGGGCAGCTTTAGCAGCTTTTGCTCGTGAATGCTGTCCACGTCACAGACTAATTCCCAGCAGGGGGTCAATTATCACAGCCCCTGCCAATCACGCATTCATCCATGCTGATTTATCCCAGCTGAATACCTGCATCCTATTTTCCCCAAAGATCATTGCTCTAGATCCAGAAGATGCGAGCCTCTACATTTAAAAGGATCAGTGCAGATTTAGACTGGTCTTTTATAAACCATCCTCTCTCACTTCTGGTTTCTCTGACTGCCTTGGGGGTTAATGACTGTGTATGGTTCTCAATGTGAGTTGTGCACACGATATATATATTAGGAAGAAATTGTTCGCTGTGAGGGTGGTGAGGCACTGGAACAGGTTGCCCAGAGAGGCTGTGGATGTCCCATCCCTGGCAGTGTCCAAGGCCAGGTTGGATGGGGCTTGGAGCAACCTGGTCTAGTGGAAGGTGTCCCTGCCCACGCCAGGGGGGTTGGAACTAGGTGATCCTTAAGGTCGCTTCCAACCCAAACCATTCTAGGACTCCATAGTATACATATATATGTAGTAAGTGTGTGTGTATGTATATATAGTATGTGCATGTGTGCATAGACATGTATGTAGGAAAGAAATGTGAGTGTGCATTTATGTATATTCATATGTATATATGAATCAATACACACATATATACAGACATATAGATGAGCAAACATTTACACCCATGCATACCCCTATAATGTTTTTCTTTATCCCAATGCCCGGTGCATGTGTAAGCACACACCATACCCATGCAAGGCACCGGTCTGGCCAACCTGGGGACCAGTGCCCCCTTGGCAGCCCTCCGATGGGTGCAGGGGAGCCGAACCATGCAGCCCATCCTGCTTGGATCATGCTGGGAATGAAGGAAGGTGTTCCTCAGCCTGTGACCTGGACGGAGCCTGCCTAGCCTCCAGCATATAAAAACTGTTCTGCTCCAACGAAAATTACGCATCCAAAACCCAAAATAGAAACACTGACAATCTATCATTTGTGTTTTCTGGGAGGCAGCGGAACATCGCAGCCACTGGGCAGACGTGACCGAAAAATCTCCTGCAAGAAGTCTGCTGCTGTGAACAATCTTAGAAAAACAAACCGGTTTCTAATGCACGCAGCCTTAAAAAACCAGCAACAGGGAGAAAGGAAATAAAAAAAGGCATCACTGAGAGCCCAGCTATGGTTAAGAGCAGCCTGATAATAACTGCTGAGTGCTTGGGGGGAAAAGAAAGACAAAAAAAGAATAAAAAAAAGAAGAAGAAAAAACATAAAATGTTGGTAAGGAAAATAGCTCAAACTTTTCAGTGTTTGTGGTTAGTGCTGACTAGTAGGTAACAGTCACAGCCTGGCAGGGGTAAATATGTTGCCTCTCTTTAATATAATGGTTGCAAAAAGAATCCCCCCTTGCAAAATGCACCTCTCTCTGCCCAAAAATGAAACGTCATTGAATGCCATGCTGCTTGGTGACAACATTTTATAAACACAGTGACTGAATCTGCCTCCAACATCCTTGTGGATGATGGCAGGAGCTGGCTGTAACGGGTGCGAAGGAGTGTTGGGGACTGAGGCTGCGGGACATGCACAGACTTTGTGGGTCTCGGGAGAAACTTGTTTTTCCATGTCACCTTGCAGGCTCCGCTGCAAAGCCTGGAGAAAACCGTCACGGGTCAGAGCACTACTTAATATGATCAGGTTTTGGACATTGACACCATTGTAAGCGGACCAAAAACAACCCAAAACAAAACTCTGAAATGTCAGCTCCAATTGCAGTTATAGGAAACTTCAGATTTGGCTTCTTTCTACATAAATAAATAAACCTCTAAATCAAGCAAAGGACCCCAGCAGGCTGAACTGAAAAGAAAAACTCGTGGTGGTGCAGGGAGAGGGAAAGGGCTTCTCCTTCTTTTTTTTTTTTCCATTGGAATTTGAAATTTTGATAAAAGGGCAGGATTTAAAATTTCCATCCTCTTGACCTGTCTCCCAGCTGGGGCTCAGCTTTTCGGACTTGAGCTCCCCAGTGGTGCTGGGGAGACGGGCAGGAACATCCAGTACGGCTGTGGTTACATAGCGAGATCAGAGCACACTGTTTTTCTGCTCACAATGAATAACGTCCTGCTTCGGAAAATAATTTAAAAAAACAAATAAAAAAACCCCCCAAACCCCAGAGTACGAAGTATGGCAGATAGTGCTTTGTGCTCGTGGATTTTCAACGGGGAAGTTTTGGCCCATTTGAAGCTGGGGCTGGGTTCTAGTGTGATTATTTTGGGAGCAGCATGTGCGCTGCGCCTGCCAGCTTCATGAAAGAAAAGCAGAGCTCTCCCCGTTGCCAGCACGTTATCACAGTGACTCTTTGGCAGCTTATTCCTGGTTTTTTTTTTTCAAGACAGTTACAGGGCAAGGGGTGTGACATTTTAAAGGGGTCCAGCTACTGTTTGATTTTCCTGGAGCTGCAAGTGCACGAGGATGGACGGGATTTGCTGGGGGCTGGTGGTTGGCATCATCCCATCCCTGGGAGGGTTGGGTGGTGATGGCTGCAATGCCGATGATGGAGAAAAACAACACCTTTGGGACAGAGCTGGGAGAGTGTGATGTTTGCATCGTGTTGCTGTGTGATCCCCATGGTATGGAGTTGTGTCTGGGTATGTCTGGGAAAACCTTAATATTTTCTACCCAGGACACTGAAGCTCTTTTGCATGTGTCGTTGGGCTGCAAAACACTGTCAGACTAGACCTTGGAGGAAGAAAAGCGTGGTAGATGGTTGTGGTGGATGGACTTTGCCAAGGTATTTTGTTTCTCGGGGCACCTCGCTGTGTACAAGCAAAAGCTTCAGCTTCCACATCAAAAAAATGACTCCTTGGTTTCCAGGAGATTTTTGCTTTACAGCTGCCCTTCTGCTGCGTCTTGCCTGAGACGCATCAAGCTCATTTCACTTAAGCCAACTTAATGTCTCACGTGGTCTCATTCACTACTAGCATGACTGACGCATCAATCAGCAGCCTAGAGGAGTTAGTTACACAACTGTGTCATCTGAGAGCAAAATTAGTTCGGCAAAGGCTGGTTGTTTTTAGGCTTGGTGGGGGAATTAAAATATTAAAAGAAACCAGCTTGAATTTTCAGGAGGAGGTTTCAGCAACACACAAAAAACCCACAAAAATTCTTTTCTGGCAACTCAAAATGGATTTGTTCAGCCCCAAAAGAATTGTTTTGGTAGGGTTGGGGGTGATCTAATGCAGGGTGGTGGGATTCTTTAAGTCAATTTTACATGAAATATGCCACATCAATATAAAAATATTTGAATCTAAAATTAAAAAAAAAAAAAAGATAAGAAAAAGCTGCCAGTATTTGCAAGACAAAACATTTGATTTTGGAAATGAAAGACAAAGGGAAAGGCTTTTATGTCAAATTTATAAGTGTAATAATAATAATAATAATGCCTCATATTTTTTCTTACTTTCAGATGTTTACCAAATTAAATAGTAAAATATTTAGCTATTTTTAAATTAAAAAGTGTTTCATTTTCCCTGGGCACTTTCCAACATATCATATCCACCAAACGTATTATCTGGTGACTAATTTTCCCTGTCCTGTTTCAGACCTTCCATTTTAAGACGATCATACTGCAAGGGGCACAAGTGCAATGCTGTCCCATAATTATATGTGAAACGGTGAGGTCCACCTGCCCCCATGCATGTGGGTTGAGAGATGGGCCTTCTTCCTTCTTAGCACCCACTCACCAGGAGGTTTGAGGGCCTGAATCCCCCCAAAGTGTTGTCTCCTGGTCCACAAGCTGTAACCTTGGGGTTCTTCTCCATCAAAGACCCAACCCATGAGCTAGTGTCTACTTGAAGCAGACAGCACAGGCAACGTCTGACCTCTCCTACACCCCAGGCTCCCCTCCAGGATTTAACAGAGGGTATTTTTTAGGTTTTATAATTTCTTCCATGGTTGCGAACATCTGAACAAACATCTGCTGATGGGGCTGGAGAAGGGGGGAGCGGCAGAGGAGGTGGGAAGCCAGCCATCAATAAATGGTTGGAGAATCCAAACCCATGTTGCTACAGGGAGAACAGTCAGTCTACAAAGTGTTTTATATTTCTGGTGCTGGCCGTTGCCAGAAGCCGTCTCAGTTCTCCAAAGCGGCTGTGTCATTCTCCTGTCGAAGCTCTGGAATTTCCCTTTGCACTCCGGAAAGTTGTGGCAACACGTTCCCCATCCAAGAAAGGCAGCTATCAATTTATAGCCTACTACCAGAGTTGGAAAAGCACAGTGATTGAAAAGCACACCGCTCCTTAAACCCCAGAAGGTGGCTACAGGAAAGCAAGAAGCAAGGCGATGTGCAGCCCTGCCAGGGGACTGCCACCCAGCGCTCCGGCTCGGGCTGAAGGTGCAGAGCATCAGCACCAAAAATGAGGCTGCCTTGAGTCGCCGCGTGCTCGGACACGCTTCCTGCACAGTGCAAAGCTGAACCTGTGCCCTGTAGATTTAGCAGGCTGCGGTTCCTCACTCAGCAGGGATCCAGAGCACAATACTACGGCTGAGGTATTGAGGGTCAGGAGTATGTTGTATTTCTTTCCTTAGGGTAGGAACCTCATGGGTTCCCCAAATCTATTTCTCAATCTGGCTGCACCACTGATCTTGTGTCTCTCCACAGTCCTTCGCCACCCCATAACCTTTAGTGCTACCTCAGCTCTCCCCATCTCCAGCTCTGTCTCTGCCAGGGAGCATCCCATGGAGTGACTCTGAGACCCAAACCAGCGCTTTCTAACCCCAAACGAGACACTGCTCTTTCACGCTAGGCTTCTGCATCCACTTCTTGAGGGACCAGGTGAATCAAAAGTCATAATATGGCAGACCTCATCCAGGCTTATTCCAAAATAAAGTAGGGACCTGGAAGCCATAAAGTCTGCTGAAGTTATAGTAGGGGCAGTGGTGATACACTGCTGTAATTTTTCAGCTCTCAGGAAATGCAGATAAAAGAAAGATTCAAGGTGACCATCTTCTGGTGGAAAAGAGTGCAGGCTGGAGAAAAACGTGTGTTTGTATTTCCTTATGTAGCAGCATCCTCTGCATGACCTTGACAAAGACTTTACCCTGTTTTCCTGATCTTGAAATACATATCTTTTTAATGAAAGTCTTCACCAGTTCAGCTGAAAATAATGGTTGATTTCTATCTTCACTTCACTTTCACTATCAGTATAGTTGTGCATTTTAAGAGGTCAGCAATTCAGTTCTCTATCTGACTCTCAAACAATATATTTTCTGCCATTCCAAAATGACCTGTCATTTCAGTCCAACCTGAAATAATTTTTCTCCTGAAAACATTGGGGACCAAACATAAAACTAAAACCACAGAATATCAGTAGAGTTTTATGGTTGGGTTTCTACTCTGCAAAATGATCATTATATTTTATCTGTTCCCCGTGAAGACCAGGTGGAGCATCTTGTACTGTCCTGTGTCACAGCTCGTATTCTAGTCGAGTGTCTGTATGTTGTACGGTGCCTTCCTTCCCATCAGACCATGAGCTGAGTAGAAATAATGAGGAAAGTCCTTAGGGCAACCCTGGGAGCTAAACGTAGGTGTACCAAAGGAGTTTCAGAAGGCAGAGGAGATGAGAGATCAGGAGTAACTATCAAACAACAGTAAGGGATAGAGTTGTATAAGACTTGACCATGTGTCAAGGTTTACCCACGGGCAGTGGAGGAGTTTATGTACATCGTAACTGCTCTGAGCAGAAAGTAATGGGAGAGGGGATGATGGCGATAATGTGTATTAATAAGTTTAAAAAGGTCTTAGTGGAAAAAACCCACACGCTTGTGAAATACAAATGTAACCTCAACACAACGATACTGATCTTGATGGTCTTCTGGGCCTCCTTCCATCTGCTGCATTTCTGCCTCCTAAATTGGTCTCTCAAGAGCACAATAAAAAAACCAAAAAAACCCAGCAACCCTTCTCCTTCTCCAGAAGTAGTCCTGCCACGGCTAAGTGAAAACCTTGCTGTTTGTATTAGGATTCCTCAGTGTACTATGAAACAAGAAGAACATTGTTTCTTTTCTGGAGGGGCTCCTTGCTTGCATTGTCTAAATGCTTTCCCCCAGATAACCTTTTGGCTGCTGGTTAGCGACAGTTTTATTAATAGGACTTATTTCAGACTTAGTTATGTCTGACTTATCATGCACAGCATTATGTGCTTGATTGAGATACTATGGGTTTATAAAAAAATTCCCTGAGATAGGAAGCTGTGAATGACGTTAACAGCGCCAAGGGGTGCGTGCAGCCCTCCTGGTGTCTCTGGGACAAAACCAGCTTAATGCCATGGTTTAAGCAAAGAGGAGAGTAGTATCAGGGCTACAGCTGATGCCACCAATGACCAGGTGATGACCTCCTGAAGCCAAGATTGCTAAACCAGCAGGGAAGCTGGCATAACACTTCCCATTTGTTATGGAAAGGATTTAATTCAGACATCTGGTGTCTTCAAAGAACGTGCAGCACAGCCCACACATCAGGGCAGGGGACAAGTGGAAAGAGATTAGCTGTCAGCAGCTCTGTCTCTCATATGGATTTGTACCAAATAACGCCACTGTGAGCCTTGGTGTAGTGCATGCTTGGCACTCATAGGAATGTCCCTGCTTTAAAACCTTGTCAGTTACCAACACTGCCAGGGGAAACTCAATTCTTCTGAAGTGCCAGTGTATTTCAAACAAACAAACAAACAAACAAAACACTATGGGAAATCATCCTAGTCTACTTCCAAGGAGCTGGAGAACGTAAAACCGTATCTGGGAAAGGAAATTCACATTAAGCCTGTGGATAGGTTTTGCAGCCTCCAGCTTTTGGCAATGCTCTGCTGCCGGAGCTCAGTGCAGTGTGGGGTGACGCTGGTGTGCGGTGTAAGTGTCTGGGGGCAGGAGCGGGCCTGAGCATCAGAGATCCCACTGGGAGCTTCCACTCCCTCGGATGCTCGTTGCAGTAGAGCAGCAGAAGCAGAGCTGCCTCAGAACATGGATACGGGTCACTCTTTGTGGCTGCGGTGCATTGGGACTCCTTTGCCCGCTGCTTGCCTTAGCCTGAGCCCATTTTTACAGCCTGTCCTCTGGATCCCTCCTGCCTGGGTTCTCCAGGGCAGTGAGTCTGCCGTCCTCATGGACACCTCCACCCTTGCTCTTGCTACAAGGAGATGGCTTTGGTTTTGTGTCCTCCACGCCGTTCTGAGGGAGAGGGGAGGGAAAACAAAACCCCAGCTGTCTTCAATCTAAACATAACCCAGGGTTTGTTCCATCCATCTTCAATGATACCTTGTGGCCGGGTAAATGATGACTCGCCTTTCCCTACGACTCCACGGCGGTATGTGCTGAGAGGGGAGGAAAATAGCAGCAGATGCCACCCACGCATCTCTGCAGCTTTCCTGAGAGGAAGCTGTGCCCGGGCGGTAGGTCTGGTCAAATCGTCTGCTACCACTTTGCCAGCTGTCACACACGGTCCTCCAGCTCTGGGTGGTGTTTTTATAGGGGCCATGATTAGAGGTGAGGCACCCTCAGCCCTTCAGCTCAAACCTTCCCTTTGATCCGGCCGTGGGAATTTGTGGTCATCCCTTTTCGCTCCGGCGTGGTTTCTCCTGGCCTGCGGTCTGCCAAAGGGCTGGCTCATGCTTTTGGGGTGGGACTCACCAGATCAGAAAGGGACATCCACCTGCACACTTTTTAGTGTCATCGTAGAACTGATTGATCCCCTCAGTGAAAAGGAGAGCATAACTCATCTTCTCCTCAAGTATAGACCTAAACCAAGTCAAATTACACCCTAGAAGTGCCTGTTCCCTTCTGCTGGTATAAAGCGAATGTGGGGTCACTGACACATCCAGATGTCTACATCTAAGTGTAGCTGAGATGAATTCTTCTCCAAGAGCCATCCCTCATAGTTATTTAAATATGAGTTTCCAGCAGCTCTGGCCTTACTTCACCCACACTGGCTATTGATGCCTGAATAAACTCAATACGTGATTACCTTCAGTCAAATTCTCAAAGCTTGACATAATTAGACACACTGGGCATAACGCTGCTGCTGACAATGCACCTCTATAAATGTGTTCCCCAAGTGGTATTTATTTCAAATTAAATTACGGTATGTGGATTTGGGATAGGACTCAATCTAGATGATTATAATCTTCATGACAAAGATGAGCTTTGGACCCCTCCATGTATTAGAAAATGGAAGAGCATTCTTATTCTTTTAGGGGCTACTTGCATTCTTTAAAGGCTTCCTTCTAGACAGCCTCCTGGTTGCCACTTAGGCAACTATTTTATTAATTGGACTTCATTCAAGGTAAATCATGACTGAGAATTGCCAACAAAGTGGTAATCCCCTGAATGAGTTAGTTAAGATAAGGCTGAACAGGGCAGACACAAAAATAGTGGCCTGATTTTCAACAATTGCAGGATTAGTGTTGAGTCCTGCCTTCCAAGGTCACCAGATGTTTTCTGGTTCTTCCTTCTCCTAAGCCAGAAATTCCATGCTTGGAAATACTATGGCAAGGAGTGATAGGCGGGGCACTGGTAGGAAATATGTATAGGTGAAGGGTTGGGCCAAAAGAATAAGGCTGTTTCAGTGCTTAAATGAGGTACCTAATTGAATAATATGGTATTTTGGCATTTTCTAGCAAGGCAGACTGAGCCAGTAAATTCACCTGCACCAAATACACTGTCTTGAAGACTGCCAAGCCTCAGCTATTGCAGAAATTGATGCAGGATACCCTGCAAGAGGGGTCTGGGTATCACCTTCTCTCGGGGGCATTCTCAGCCACAAATAATGATAGATAATTAGAGCTGCCTGGAAGGAGATCCCAATCAACACCGTGTTACTCATTGGGCGATGATGTTCTATCAAGCTTAGAAGAGTCCTGTGAAGAGGGCATGGGACGAGTCCTTTAAATTTCTGCTAGAGAGTGAAATACTCTTTCAATGGCCTTGTTTTCCAGTCTAAAAAAAATGGAAACACTAATAGTAATGACTATTATTGCAAAATGCTCTAACACATGCAGAAACAACTTTCAGTTAGAAGATGGTACTTTCTTGGGGGGTTGGTGATGGAAAGGTCCAAAATTGCCAGGGAATAGCTACATTGGCAAAAGAGGGACTCTAGACTGAATTTGCAGGGTACTGTGGAGCCCCATGGCATGACTAATATGTGCCAGGAGCTGGACTACAACGAAACACCTGAAAGCATGAGTAGAATGAGTTTTGGATTGTCTGTATCTGCCCTGTAGGCTCTCATTGTGTCCTATGAATGCTAGAGCTCCTTGTGCTGCTTGGGGTGTCTGGAGATAGAAAAATGTCTGGGAGCTCTCCACCAAGCCCTGGGTGGGAGAAGGAGGTTGGTGTTGTCATGCTCCACCATATCACAGACATCCTGGCTGGAGAGCTGAGGAATTACAACAGCTCCAGCCTTTAATAGCATGAAAATCCCAACTAGATGGTGAAGAGATGTGTCATGTTGCATTTCTTCTCCTTGAAACAAGGAAACAAGGAGTTTGTGTTTGAGGCTTTCAGTATGCCTTTGCTCCACTTGGCTACTTTGCTACCAAGGAACAAAATATGATATTAAGCAATGAGAGGTGGTCAGCTTCATAAGGAAAATTTGACCCAAAATGTGTGAGGTTGTGCATATACTGGGGGGCAACGGGCCGTATATGTCCACAGGACTGTTAGGTCTGTCCCAAGTATATGCTTTGCATGTGTGCATTTGAAAGTTTATGCATATCAAAATATGGTTTCTCTTTATTAATGTATTCACCATTAGGGCAATCTGCCAGTCTTCCTGCACTTCAGAAATGCCCCTGTCAGCAGAGACGCCCATCCTGTTGGTTTTCCCTAAGAGGCAGGTGTAAATTCTGCTGTAAATTCACATTGCTGACGTGTGCCTGCTCATGCAGAACCTTGGACCTCACATTCTGACATTGTGTTTCCTTCTTTTGCATTTGAACTCAGCAGCAGCCTGTGGGTATCTTGAAGCATTTTTGGAATCCTGCAAGAGGGCAATGCCATGGAGAAGTAGGGAGTAGGACAACCCTAAAACTTAGGAAACAGGAGGAAATATGAAGTGATGAAAAAAACAAGAGACAGATGGCTCTTAGAGCAAGGTCCAGAGAGCTGTCCAATATGGTCCAGCCATGGGTATTAGAGGATGCTTTAGGAAAAAGTACAAGAACTGGGCAAAACTCCCCCAAAACACTCTCCTAAACCTCAAGGAGAGAATTCCTAAGCTAAGTATTTCTGTACATTTGGTAACGTAGAGAAATTAATTTCTTTTCTAGGAATTGGTCCTGTCACCCTTTACACACATGTAGACTGTGAGCATCCACAGTGTCCCATGACCAGCTTTTCACAATTCAGCTGTAAGAGCAAAGAACCATTTCCTTCACTTTCCTTTGAGCCTGATTCACACCAGCGTCACCTGATACCCCCTAGTTCTTCTGCTGGAAAAGACTATGGATAGTAGATCCCCATCTGTCTGCAGATAAAACCCTTTCAGTGAAGTAGTCTGGGATGTACCATGGTGCTACCGTAATCATCTCTAGAAAGGACATCATCCTCTCTCTGGAGTCACTTGGGATAGGGAAAAAAAGACTACAGCAGGAACACAGGAGCAGCAGAAGAATGGACAAAGGGCACCTGTAGCCATGTGGGAAGGGCAGAGGTCCTAAAGGTGGGACTGGTTGATAGAGGAAGGCAGAGGAGGAAAGAAGAAGAATCTACAAGCTCTATAAAATTATTTTCTTGGATTTATGAGCCAGTCTCCTTCATTGACTTCACAAGCAGCCAGAACCATAACAGAGACTAACCCAGTGCTGCTCTTATTTGCTTCAGTTTTCTGTTTTTATCTGGCTTTTATTCTTTGTCTCTTCCAGGTTGAATTCACCCCCGATCAGATTGAAGGTGAGGAAGATGTGTTTCTTTTCTTCGCATAGTAAATGCTGTCACTGGGAGGTGCTGGCAAGTGCTGGGGTGAAGGCGGGTGTGGTATTGATGCTCCCTTGAGAAGGCTGTGCTTTAATTCATGGCTTTGCTCCTGCTCCATCCCTCCTCCAAACCCTCTGTTGAGTTGGTCAAGAGAAAAGGGGGAAAGTCATGCACTATGCATGGTTAGGTACTTATTCCATTAAAGAAAAGATCAGGTTGTCTGCCAATGAGGCAAAACCAAAAAAAGACACACACACACACACACCCCTTTCCCCCTCTTCCAAATTCTCAGTCCAAATATATATTATTTCTTTAAGAAAACCCAGTAATAAAATATCAATCCTTTGAAGAGTAAGTCTCCCAACTCTGCTTTTGAGAACTTTTCCCTGTATTCAATCAGAATTTAATGTGTTACAGTTTTGTGACAGCTCTCCAGAAACCAGCAAATAACGACAACAAAGGCAACTTTTTTAT
This sequence comes from Astur gentilis, assembly GCF_929443795.1. NCBI lineage: Eukaryota > Metazoa > Chordata > Aves > Accipitriformes > Accipitridae > Astur > Astur gentilis. The sequence goes on along the minus strand of NC_064883.1, from coordinate 46,163,231 downwards.
TTCAAAGCAAAACATCAGCATCAGTTTCTGAGACCCTTGTCCCAGCCCAAGAAACTGATACTGAAACCTCATGCATGAAGTCCTGGGAACACCACCTCTGCAGCTGTCCCCTTTTTCCTCAACTACCAGCCTGCTTTTTACTTAAAGATATAATTGATAGATGGAGTCAAACATCTGGCAGAATTTTGCTTTGGTCTTTAAACACTTGGCAGAACTTGGTACAGCCTGTGAAAGATGGTATCAAAAAAATGGGGTAATTAGATGGAAAAAAAAAAAAAAAAATCAAGGACTATCCAGTCAGGCTGATTCAGAGAGGAGAGATACGGAAAGAAGGATTTACTGAACTGGAACCAAATACGATAATGCCTTAGTGACTGAGGCTTTGCCACAGACTTCCAACATTACCTTGGGATTTTCAAGTCCCCGTTAATGCCTTTAGTTTCTATTTTCTAACAACAGGTCAAAAGTAACATATGTTTGGAGACAACTGCTAATTTCTGGGAACCTGCCCCTTTTCTAGTCCCAAAGTCATGGGAGAACCGTACGAGAAGCACAGTTCTGAGCCACAAACCTTTGAACTATTACAGCAGCACATAACAGCTGGATCTCATCAGCTAATGTTTTGGGGGATTAGATAGGACCCACCTAGTTTCCATGCCTTGTTTTATCTCTCCCTGAGGAGAACTAGCTCTAGAGACTATATCAGAGAATGGGAAAAGAAAAAGGCCTATTCAGAAAAAAAGGGGATGCTTGTCTTGCCATGAGCCTATTGGAATGGTTAGGAAATGGCAAATTTGGAGCAGCTCCAGGGCTGCCATGAAACATAGGGGGTCTAGAGAAGATGTAGACCATCCTTAGAAACAGAAAGTTGCATTTTCTTTCTTTACAGCAGCCCCTGCTCCCTTCTGGACTAGCTGTACTCACTGCAGACATAGTGCAAAACTGGGAATCTGGGACTTGTGAGTAGGATAGCCTTGAAATATCAAAGGGAAAGCCATGCAGCAGGAAACAGATAACATTGTCTGTGTAAGAAAGGCTATGAGACCTCCACGTCAGCTACAACACCATAACAGAGTTATGCTGTGTGCTAGCACTGGGGAGAAACACTAAATCTGCTTGAGATTAATCCCACAGTTGGTTCATAGGTTCTGCCAGGAGTTGTGGAAGGAGTGCCTAGTGGCCTTAACATCGCCTGGGGACTGATCACTGCTCATCAGTCAGCTCCTCAATTCCTTTCCTCCTGGCATCTTCTGGTTCTTATTTCCTTTTTTTTTCCTCTCCTTCACCTGACCTTTAGGAAGTTCTTAGGTTCATAGGTGAGTAGGTAGGGAGGTTGATAGTTGCTACATAGGTATTTAATCCTAGGTAGAGCTTAGATGCTTCAGATGTAGAATTATATCTACAGCGTGGTCCACAGTTGTCCCTGGACTGTCCCTGGCATGCTCTGTCCTCTAGACTAGTTTGCACATGTCAAAACCTTGCCAAGAAGTGTGCCACCAGTTTAAGAAAGTGGACAATCAGTATTCCAGTGCTTGGAACTTTTTTCTTTTGTGTTAAACGCACAGGTTAGAAAGTAAGCACCACTTGCCATGATTTATAGCTGTTATACTGGCTGTTGGCATGACTTGAGAGTTGGGACTTACAGGAGCTCTAGAATACATCTTTTTGATTCGTTTTGTCCTCATTTTCTCCACATATTCTCTGAGGCTTCCAAGATTGCCATCTGTCCCTTTCTTCTGCGTTTCAGTTGCACTTGTTTTGCTCTGGGTTCACTTTCAGCTCCACACTGCACTGTTAATTTTATCAAATTTCCTCTTTCAGGAAGTCATCAGGAGGTTAAGGTCACCTGTCGTACTTTTATATGTGTTTGTAAAAAAATAGACCTCGAATGTGTAATAATCACCTCTTTCTCTCTCTGTTGACCAGATGAGGAGCTAGGTATCTCAGTGAGACTAGATGCTTCCCCATTTGTCAGCTGAATCTAAGTCAGTAGGAAATCCATCCTATGTGTTAGATATAACTGGCTGTCAGTCTTTCACCATTGACCCCAACTGGTTTTCTGGCAGCTGATTCCAAATTGAGGTGGTGGACAAGAAACAGACAAGGCAGCATCTCAAGGTCTTTTCCAGCCCTATCTTCTAGGATACTCTGAATCTCTTCCTCTTGCTAAGGAAAAGACTTTGCTGCACCAGGCTTACTTCCCTACAAGGAGTCATTATTGTGTTATTATGTTAGCCCCCAAAATGTTACTCTCAGAAGAAGAATGGTCTGTGGGTGAAGCCATATGTAACACACCCATCTTTACACATCCTCCTGCTTCAACTGCGAGTGAAATTCATTGGATGTGGCAATGTGTATTTACGAAACTGGATTCCTTGCCTCTTCAGTCCCCTAAATTGCTGAAAAGAGAAGAATATGAGATATTCAAGATGAGAAGATAGGTAGCAATTAGGCATATGAAAATATACACTGCTCCTGCCAGTGGTTTAATGGCTAGCAGGAGGACAAAGCAGACCATAGCCATGCTGCTTTCACTGCTTTGATGGAAACGTGCATTAAGCCAGAAAATGCAAATGCAAGTGCAAATGACAAAAAAAAAAAAAAAAAAAAAAGAAAGAAAGAAAAAAAAAGAAAAAAAAAGGCTGCTTCTGTATATTGCCAATATGGGGTTTCCAAACCCAGGGGCCAATGCTCTGGTGAGAGGCAGTCATATCTAATTTTAAATTAATTTTAAAAAAATTAAAAAGAGAGAGAAATATCAGCTGTCAGTAACTGTGATGAATTCTGAACCTTTAGGGGGTGGTTCGAAGGGTGCTCAAGCAGTTGGTCTCAGGGGAGAGGTAAGGGGCAGGCGGATGGGTAGCGCAGGGAGGTGGGTGTATTTCTCCCCCACCTCAGCTGCTGGGTTCCCCAGGAAAGGCCAGAGCTGGGAGTGGGGCTCTGGCCCCCTTCCACTGTCAGCAAGGAGCCCATGAAAATCCACCATTGCCCTCTGCTGGAGTGAGGGCTGCCAATGGGACCTGGGCTCCGGCCGGTTGCAGAGGAGGCGAAGATCCAGGAGAGAGAAGCAGGGAGAGAAAGAAAGAGAGAGCAAAGAGGAGAATGCAAAGAAGAAAACAAGAGGAGTGTTAATTAGTCCAAAATGAGAAAATGCATTGTTGTTTGAAAGCGTTGGATGAAGAAGGAAATGAGTAAGATATGAGTGGAATGATAAAAATGAAAAGGGAGGGAGAAAGGAGGAGAGGCAAACCCAGCAACACTAGAAGAAGGAAGGAGAGAGGGAACGAAGCAAAGGAGAAGAAAGAAAAAAGACGGAGGTGGAATAATGGGGAGGAGGAGGAAATGAGAAGCGAAAGGAGGAGAAAATATGGCATGCAGAGTGCATGGCTGAATGGCTGAATGAGTCAGGATCTAGGGAAAAAAAGATAGCCTCGCTGTGTTGAGAGAGTGGGAGGGAAACATATACAGAAGAGTAACAGCAGGACAAGGGGCAGACTCAGGGATTCACAGCTTTAAAGCCAAAGGGATATCTGTGATCACTCATGGACCGTGCACTATGCAGTGTGTTCAGTAAAGGATAACAGCCTGCTACTGCTGCTTGCGCCCTGAGATGTTCCTCTGTCTCTGCAATGTGTCTGCAACTCCAACGGGGAGAGGAGAACCTGAGTAACTGCTGTGTCTGCGGAAACCCTGGGATCCTGCATTGTCCCCCTTAATCAGAAGCACAGAATCATAGAATCATTTAGGTTGGAAAAGACCTTGAACATGATTGAGTCAAACTGTTAATGACACTGCCAAGTCCACCACTAAGCCCTGTCCCTAAGTACCACATCTACATGTAATTAGTGGTAGAACAGGGAGCCTCTTCCATGGGAATGCCTTTGTCAAGATATTGCTGCTCACAGCGGTAAGGGACTCCCTCTTCGGCCACAATTAAAGAGAAGACATGAGGATCTGTTCACAAGGTGTAGTGGAGGGGAGCTGGCTCTCTTGCGAGGGGAAGGGCTCTGCATGGGTGCACGGGGGAAAGCAGGCAGATGTGAAACCACTGGAAGGAATGATTGCATTGCCACACATGAGATCTGGCCTGCTAGCGGCAGCTGATGGCATACCAAACCTTACTTCTCCAGATGCAATTGGACTGGGTGCTAGGAAAAACAAAAATCAGAGGATTCTTCTGGATCTGCTCCTTGACACCGTTAAATCCAACAATTTATCAATAATAAGGTTTTCTATATACCTTCACCCTCCCCCACCAATCGACTGCTTGTGGTGTGATAATTCCCATAGGTTATCACGGCATATCTTGTTGCCCGCTAATAGAGGTGCTCCTTTATCTCCGTGGGCTGTGTCAGTGCTGAATCCAGTTAGCTAATGGGTAGAACTGCTGTTGAATTCTGTGCCATCCCGAGTGCTCCTGATGAGCTGGAAAGCTCTCAAGGCCAACCATGTCTCTAAGGTTTTCTGCACTTCCCGATGATAGCTGAGACGGAAATACCAAGCGAAGAGCACTTGACCTCTCGGATTCTATTCCCTGATTGAACCGGAAAATGCAGGGGAGGTGGAACACAAACAATGCAGATAACAGCAACAGCAGAGCTCATCAAACTTGTTCCCAAACTGCAAAATAAAAGGGTCAGGCACAGTTAGTTAGGCAGAAGGTCTAGGCTTGCTTTGACTTTTTCTGGGCGACTATGGCATGCTTTACTTTTTATCTTTTTGTCTTCCAGAATTTAAGGAAGCTTTCTCACTTTTCGACCGGACTCCTAAATCTGAGATGAAAATCACATATGCACAGTGCGGAGATGTCCTGAGAGCTTTGGGGCAAAATCCAACCCAGGCTGAGGTCATGAAAGTGCTTGGCAGACCCAAACCGGAAGGTTGGTGTCCTCCTCAGTGTTTGTTTTGAAAGGGATCGCTCTAAGAGTTATTCATGAAACAGATGAGGTCTCCATTTTCTGATGGAAAGATTAATTGTGAAATAACAAAGGATGTGGAACAGCCTCTGCAAATCACTAGCAGAAAACTAAATGAGGAAAAAAGTGATCTTGCAAGTCAATATAATTGTCTCAAATCTAGGAGAATGAATTTATTTAATGGCCCTGTGCGTCAGTGTGTTTTACAATGACAAGTTTTTACCTTTTAAAATTGCTTTGATGACAGGCATTCACATGTGTTTACTAAAAACGCAGACATGTTGAAGACATCCAAAGAAACAAAGGGATAGAGTGATTGTGAGGACGCAGCTCGTTCTACAAAAGTATGTGTTAGGTCTGTAATGATTGCAGTAATATCTCCCTTCAACATTCACCATACACTGGATATCTCTTCAGAACAAAGGAAATCTCTCTCCCACCATTATCTGCATTCAGGCATTTTCTAGATTACTTCTCTGTCCTTTCCTCCCACTGAGGTGGAACTGACAGTTAGGCCCTCAAAAATTCAATAACTATGATATGTCAGGATATTGCAATGACACAGTGGCAGGTAGGACAGAGAGTCATATGGGAACAAAATGCCCTCTAATGCTCTTAGGCATTAGAAAATGGGATACACAGCCCTGGACCTGCCTATTTGCTCTGAAGCTCCTCTCCCAGTATGGTTTTAAACACCTCTGTGTTATAGAACTGCAAAGCAAAGCTGATTTTGTATTCGGAATGAGCTTCTCTTACTGTCTTCTGCTTAGTTTCATACTTTTATGTTGCATGAAACAGCCTTGAGAGTCTAACAGTATTTTTTTCCTTGATGTTTGTGTATGTCAGATACTAGGAGATATCTATCTATCTATTAAAAACTCATCTTTGTCTCTTTGCCACACCTCTTTCCCACTCTGACTGTCCATTCTGTATCTGTACTTATGATATTTCTATGCTCTTCTCTCCCCTTTAGTGGCATTTATTGCCACAGTTCTTCTACCCTCATCACCTACCCATGGTGGATGCCCCGTGATTAGTCCTCAACTCTTCCAGGATCCACCAAAACTTTCATTTCTATCTGTGTCTTTGTAGACATGAACTCCAAGATGATCGACTTTGAGACTTTCCTGCCCATGCTCCAGCATATTGCCAAGACGAAAGACACGGGCACCTATGAGGACTTTGTGGAGGGTCTGCGCGTGTTCGACAAGGAGGGAAATGGAACGGTGATGGGGGCTGAACTCCGCCACGTTTTGGCTACACTGGGTAAGGTGAACCTTCCCTCATGCAACTTCATCACTGAGGTCTTTCCCATACAGCTTGTATCATTATGGGTAACCTTTATGGAGAAAAAGACTGGGCAAGACTGCAGCTATCACATTGGTCTCAGTTATAAAGACTAAAAAAAAATTCTTTGATAATGAAGCTAAAAATCACTGACCTACAGCTCAAACATTTGCCTGCCTGCCTTCCTCTCTTCCTTCCTTCCTTCCTTCTTTGTTCTAGCATTTTATTTCTCCAATAAATATTATATTTCTATCACCATAAAATTATCCAAACATTGGAAATCCCATCAATTCCTTCAATATTTGTCTCCATCTTTCTGCACCTTCAAGAAAAGTTTTAAGATGAAGCACTTCTTTATCAGTCATCTATTTAACCGAAGTGTCTCCAAAGTTGAAAGCCCCTGTTTTTACAGGAGGGATAAATATTTGTCTGTCCTCTCCAAGTTTTACTTCTGAAGCTCAGTTTTTCACAGAGAGTGATGACAACTGAATGAGTGCAGGACAGAAAATTTGGCTGTACCTTAATGACAGGTTTCCAATTTGGATTAGAAGGCACTGCCATGTTGTCATCTGAATCCAATAAGCATTTCTCAAGATCAGCCTTTTCCACTAGTGTTTGTCCACTATTTTCAAAAAGGATGAAGCTTTACAAAAGAGATTTGGTTTAGACCAAAGGATTCCAATGATGGTTTTTTACCTGGGACATCAATTCAAGAAGCCAAACCTTTAATGCCCAGGGGTTTTTTATTCAATGACATATCAATGTCTATGAATGACACAGGGAATAAGAAAAGAAAGCAATACTATTTTCCTTTTTATCACTGATGCTATTGGATCAGTTTGGGGACCAAATTCAGTGATGACAAAAAAACCCCCACAGGGTCAGGACTGATGCCCTGTTTAACTTTACCTGGGACAAAGAAACCACTGTGGGCAGTGTGCTTTTGTACTTACCCTTCTCTTTCCAGTAACCGAGAACAATGTGGCAATCTCTGATTTTCAAGCACCCATAGGAAGTATTTCAATCTTAAGAATTGACAGTTCTGTTTAGAGTGGCATCTCTAAATGCCAGCCAAATGCTAGGCACAGCCAAATATTCTGTAAGTTAGCATGCTTTTCTGTTCAGTTTTCCAAAAATCGGTTGAATTTTCCAGGTTCACATCAGCTGAGGACTTGTTCCTGTGTGCCAGAACTCAGTGATGGAAAAGTGGAACAACATGAATAGCACATCACACCCAATGTATTTTATTTTATTTTATTTTATTTTATTTTGTTTTGTTTTATTTTGTTTTATTTTAATTTAATTTCTATGATTTCAGCTGAAATCACTCCCAGATTTCTTGTTTACTTTTCTGGAACTCATTTGACATCATCCTAAAATCAGTGCCTAATATCAGAATAAGGGGATGGATTGGGTCCATCCCTGCTTAACCAAAATGAAGCTTTATAGGCAAATAGACACATGGTATTTAGATAACTAAATTAAAATGAATGGATTTCTTATCTGAAACAGAGATCCTAAGTTTGTCCTTGAAATCTTCCTGAACCTCAAACTCAGAGGCAAACTAGATGGTGACTTTAGTAAGAGTTTTCTTCGTGAGGACTTGGTTAAAAAGTGACTAAAGCCTTCAAGATTTGGCACTTAGTGAAAGCTTATTCTTAGAAGAATGAGTATGTGAACATGATATCATGTGGGTTTCCATATTTATTCTGTCTTTCTGGTTTTCAGATCAAATTTTCTCAGTTTGCAAGTACAAAAGTAGCTTTCCTAGCAGTCAGCACCACAAATTAAACCGAAGAGAAAATCCCCTTTCTCTCTCACTCTCTTTTTTATTCTTTGGTTCTTTGAACTGTGCTTCATAAGTTCTTAAAAAAAGGTACTGAACAGGCATTTTGCTTTCCACCCAGGTGAGAGGTTGACTGAAGAGGAAGTTGATAAGCTGATGGCTGGTCAGGAAGACGCCAATGGCTGTATTAACTATGAAGGTAGGTATGACCACTCCAGTCTGAGCAGTGCTCGTGCTTGAAGGCTTTGTTGCAATTATCCTGAGAAAGTTTAAATCTGTGGAAGGTCTGGGGCAGAATGTGTTCTTTCCCAAATTTTAGACCATTTCAGATTCTATAATTCATCTGATATACCCTATCTGTTGAAGGTTACTTCTATTTTCCATAGCTGAATGGTCATGGCCCTTTCAGGAGGTGGGTCTGTATATTCTTATTTTGTTTGCCTTTTTTTAAAAAAAATTTTTTTCTACCTGCTCCCACAGTACCTTCTCCTCTCAAAAAGAGATATACATCCCTTTTGAGACTTCCTTCCAGATAATCACTACATTTTCCTTAAAAAAAAAAAAAAATCAGCAAAAAAGTATTATCCTCAGCATCCTCTTTGGTGTCCTAATAATCCTACAAGGCCTTCCATTTTATTTCACTGCTATTGTAGAAAGCCAGAATAAAATTATTTGGTCACAAGTTCGTGGACCATGGTTCTCTCCTGCATCTAGCAAGCCTACATGCTTTAGGCTGTTCAATAAACCCACAATATTCTAGCAGGGATCATGAACACAAACTTTCATAGACAGCTGAGTCCTTCTTCAGGTTAACTGGTGACTGACATTGTATGATGGTGATTTAGCTGGTCTGTAGTATTCACTGAGTCGTTTATGAATATTTGCGTTGGTGGTCTCCTATCTACAAACACCAGTGATCCAATCCCAGAGAAACTTTTACAAGTGGTTTATTGGTAGAAATCTGTAGATTTAGCCAACCCAAATGACTCGTGAACTTATGCTGAATTCACAGAAATTCATAGCATGGGGGTATTGTTGGGAAGGAAAACATATTTCCTTACTGCAAAATGTATTTTTCCTTTTCCTTTTGAATTTCAAAATTATGTATAATGAATGCTTTTTTAAATGAAGAAAAATGGAACCCCGACTCTTTTTGAAACAAAAGCTTAATTGAACTTTGAAATACCATGTTTGTTTGTAAACCTGGGGTCACTGGAGAGATATAGTCAGGTTACCTGACTTGGTGACCTTCTGTGGATTCTGGAGGTTCACCCCAGAGACACCTTCGGTGCCCCCTGACTAGTACAAATGTGCTGAAGTCTTGGAAGCCTTGCAGGGTGAGGACCTGGAGTTTCTCATGGCTGTATACTTTGGAAAGCCAGTTCCATATGGCAGCCAGGGGTAAGGGATTAAGCAAGCTATGAATTAACTGATGTGTGTGTTCATTTCTACTGGCTACTGAGACTGCTGGCTACACTGCACTGCATATATTATCTTAAGGATTTACAAAGCATTTAGCGCCTGATATCTGCAATCTTATTTACAAAGCGGTGTTGTCTTCATTGCATCAGAGGAAGCAAGAAGAGTGAATTTAAATAACAACCAAGCTGAGATACCCAGGATGGTACTGAGTTCAGTGAAAGGGAACTGATAAATGACCCTGCTCTTTCTCTTGTTTCCAGCTTTTGTGAAACACATCATGGCTAACTGAATGCCAGGTGAGTCTCTTCTCTCCTCCTTGCATACCCTATTATTTTGGTTTTGGCATCTGAGATAGACAGGCTTGAAGAATGTGTGACTAATCAAAGAGAATGAATATTTTCAGCATGCTGTACAAAGAAGTAGGACAAGAATGAGTAAAATGTTATCTTCATCCTATCAAGTGCACAGAAAATCAATGACCTTTCTGCAGTTGTCTGGTAAATCTGGGCACCTTTATTTTAGAAGTCCAATGCAATATATCATAAAAGGATTTGATTTCCAAAGAACAAGTGCTCATTCCTTTACGATTGACTGGAAACTTCAAAGGATGCATATTTTTCATGTCCACGTACAAGTCCCTGCTTCTAGACTTCTCCTAAAAAGGCAAAGAGTTAGAACGGAGCTGACTAAAGAGTGGGCAAAAAGTACAAGGAAAAGTAGATAAGAAGGAGTAATGCAAGCTTATGTTGCTGAACCTACACTAGGAGGATAATTATTGGCCTTCCGTAAATCTGGCTCCCAACATCTCCTGGCAAATGGGTTGGTTTTCCAGGAAAAGACATGAGCTTTGTCCGGCAAATCTTCTGGTTTTATTCAGTGGTGTTGTCCAAACCACAGTACCATTAACGGTGTCTCTGTCTCACCATTGCAAATGAGCTGAACTTTATTTCCAGTATTTCCTGATTATCGTTTATTTTTGTATTCCTGGAAAAGGTGCCTGCTTTTTTCAACTGGTATTCACCATTTTTTATCTCTGTTCAGCTCTTGGGGAAGGTCTGACCTAAGAGTTAACCAACTCCATCTATTCTGCAAATTATCTGACAAACTGGGAAAAGCAGTGGCTTCTTTCAGATTTGTTCTGGTTGTTTTGGGTTTTGTTGGTTTGTTTTGTTTTAGGTTTTTTTTTCTTCTGCTTTGGTTTATTTTTCTACTGTGTCCTGACCAGGCCTGACTTTGTTTTGCTTTTAGAGCTGACATTATCACAGACCACCAAGACCTGTCTGTTGTGTGGTGACTTTGGATTATGTTCACTTGCACCCCAGGGAGGGAGTTAAGTAGGAGTCACATCCAGGTTTTTGGGCCTTTTGTTCCAAGACATAATAGAACAAAATGTAAACTGACTAAAAAAGATGTCTGGGTTTCTTTTCTTATTATGGTCCAGTTTTCTTTCTTAAAGGCATTTATCTTCTCTGAACATACATTCAGTTTTCCAACACTGGCTCCCAGTTTTGATTCCAAAGATCTGGGCTGGTCCACAGCCATAGTGGGTAATCCCATCGCTGGCGTGATCCTTCCTTCTTGTTTAGAGATGTTTCAATCCTTAATTCTATCCTAAACCCACTGACATGGAAATTCCCATTCCACTGCCAAAAGTCTTTCTAGTCACCTAAAGCAACGTCAGCCACTGAAGAAGACAAGTGAGCCGTGGTAAGCTGTAAAGCTGGCACAGGGCTGGGAGCTGCAGCATAGGAGCCAGCAAGAGTGTTTTTGCTTGTGATAAGTTTGGAAAGGGAGCTGAGAGCTCCAGACTCACAGAGAACCAATGTGCCACTAATTTGCCAATGGGCCGTGATGGGCATCATTCAGGGGTGGCATTCTCCACTCCCTGCTGTGTTGCTGTTGGCATGTTTAGGGAAAGACAAATGCAGCCTTTACCCTTGAAAGCGTGATGGCCGTTTGCCATGGAGCATAGAACAAGCAAATCCCAAAGCACTGGGTTTGAAATCAGTGGGAATCTGGATCTGAGTCCAAAAATAAAGTAGTGGCTCATGTTTCTCGGCCATTCCCATATGCTGGAGGAAAGCTAGAGCTGTATCCCAATATAAGAACTGAACTGTGTCTTTCCTTTTCTCTTTATTTTCTAAGCATAGTTGTTGTGACTACTCTGTATTGACTTTTCTTATACACAGCCTCTCCACTGGCTTGTCCTCAGGTGCTACGTACTATTTATAACACAGAGTAATCAATTACGTCTTTAGTTAGTGACTCTTCCACTGTTTTCTTCAGAACCCCCTGGTCAAGTGCTCTGCAGAATTATAGCCAACTAGTCTTCCTTCACAGTAGACATCGTGGCAGAAAAGACTCCCAGATTGGCTACACAACTAGTCCTTACTCTCGTCAGTGGGAAAGAGATGGGCAGCAGGACACATGAAGCTTTCTCACGTAGCTAGAAAGCACTACAACCTACTTGTGGTCCAATGACCACTGCGGTGTGGAGCAGGGCTGTGGGATATGTGCAGTGACTACATGGACCCCCTGTGAAGGCAACGAACACAACTATCCCACTGCCGTGTGACTGAATGTGTGATAAGCAGAGTCATCTTATCTCATGGCCTATCTCTTGGGTGCATATCCATTCATGGGAGTTGCTCAAACAGCCCAAAATGTTGGGGAAGAACATCTTTGGGAGTAAGCTGGACGTTGAGAGAGTTGTTCACATACCTACTTCTCTAAAACAAACCTTGTGTTACAAAACCACCCTACTTAACTTTAAACATATTAGCTCAATAGCGGAGCAGTACAGCTGATGGGACAGCCCATAATGCATACACAGAAGCTCAATTCAGTGTCCCACATGTAGGTTCACGGTGTTGTTTGAGATGTCCCAAGTGTCTCATAGATCCATAGCCTCACAGATGGGGTGGATGCAGAGCCCATGGCAGACTAGTGTCTTCTGGCAGTTGGCAGCCAGGCACGGTACTCTAGGACATCTCAAGTGGCTCTAGGTGCTGAGGTGTGGGGAAGTGAATTGAGCTCTGTGGCTTGAACTCGTGTGACTGTAGGTGAAATCCTAAAATATGCCATCAGTACTTGACTGGCTCACATAGTCTCCCTTGGCCCCCATCAGATTAAAGTGCCTGCAGGTAGGTGTCTACATGAAAGCAGGGTATCTGTTTCCAGACCTAAAGGAGGTCCAGTTAGATGGAGCATGGAGAGTGATTCACCTCCTCCAAAGAAGGGACACAGATGCAGTGAGTCCAACCGCCAATGTTGAGAAGGACAAATCTCCCACAAACACTACGTCATATTTGTCATCTGTATGGGAATGTTCTGAATGCCTTGGGACTCTCAAATTGCATCAGATGCTTATGGTTCAGGAACTGAATCCTGCCTGAAATCTAGATGTTAGCTAAGAGAAATCCCTCTGCTCAAATGTTGCTGGTGGGACACTGAGTACAGATAATAGAGGGATAACAGAAGTAGGAGAAACTGCCTACCGGCTCAGGAACTGGACTGGTTTTCTGGAAAGCTGGGTCTTTACCCTGGCTTCATGCCTGACATGGCTACATTGCCTCCCCATATAGCTGCTTCCCATGTTTTGTCCATCATTTACACATGGAGTGTTCGATTGTGGGGTTGGGACTGACTAAGGATGTTTTGTCACGTCGTGTGATTGCTCTTTGATGTCGTCTGGCATCTGCATAGTGTAGAGACACTCAGCTGCAGGCCTCACTGCCTGTAAGCTGAGTACAGATGCATGAGGACGACTGAGGCTGGTTCCTGGTGGCATTGTTTGTTTCTTCTTTCTTCCTCTAATGCTTAAAAATAACTTTATTTTTAGGACAAGATAGGCGCCGAGGACCCCAGATGCTGGCTTTGGATTTCGATGTAATGGAATGTCTTCTCATTTTTCAGCCCGGATTCCCATTACAGAGCTACAAAATGTGCTGTCCCTAAAGTTATTTGGAAAAATGTTTTTTTGTTTGTTTTGTCTTGTTTCTTCATGGGAAGAAGGCAGCCTCTGTGGAGATGCAATACACTCAGGAAACTGAAGAAACTGGAATGTGAACTATGAATACCTGGGCATTGTAATTTTTTTCTGATACAGAACATAAACAGCAATACAAAATTGTTAAGCGAGAGGGAAGAAAAAGAGAGTAATTTTTTTCATGACTAAATCAATCAAAAAATGTATTTGTCATTTATCCTTATCCTTCCCTCCCCTCCCCTCTTCCTTCCAAAACAACTGGACCCTTCTCTTTCTGTTTATTGCATTTGTAAAAAACAGCTGTAAGAGAGTAAGGGAGAAAAGAAAATAAACCAGTTGTATAAATCTCATGTATGCAAGCAATACTCTTAGTCTTTAGAGAAAAGCAGTAAAAGCAGAATGCCCAGCAATCAGCAACAAACACAACCTTGTTCACATGTTTCTCAACTTTGGAAGATACCACCGTTACCACCATTAACATATAAGATGTAAAAGGAAAAAAAAACCAAAGCAAAACAGTAATGTACACAATGTTTGCTAAAATGCATCTTTTCTCCACAAAGATTACTTCCCATTCCAACAGTCTGACCTATGAAACAAGTAAAAAACCTTTCCCAATGCAAACTGGAAATTGTTCTAATATACATATCTTGGTCATGCAGCTTTTCGTAGTAAAACATGGGATTCTTTGTCACCTGGTTTCATCATTGTTTCTGTGTCTGTGTGAGGGAAGGGGAAATGGGAAATAAATGTTGTTGGGAAAAACCTCAGTAGAGGCAATGGAAAGTTGAGAAGCATGAAAATGCACATGGATTAAGTTGACTCATTTTCTGGGGAATAATAATTTAAAAAGAAAAAAAAAAGATATGTCCTTTGGGAGCAGAAAAAGGAGAAGCTAGAGGCTGGTACAGTTTGTTAGGAAATACCAAGAAATTGGAATATGCAACACTCCATTTAAGCAAGAAGTATCGTTAAAACAGACAACTTGGAAACTTGGTGGAGGAAAGATAATCAGTGGAACATTGGAATACCAGGATACAAACTGCATAGCGATGACTGAATAGGTCATCCCCACAGAGAAGAATTGCTATGAACGAGAGAACACAAACTATCAAATTTCATGAATATATGAGCTGTAACAAAATGTACCACTGAATAGCCATAATAGAAAATCAGCAGTTAGAGAGCTAAATGCAGTATCAAGCTGATGGCAGTAACAAGAAAATGCCAAAGGAAATTCAAAAAGCTAGTGCAGAGGGAGGAGTAGAAAGATGCTAATAATGACAGGAATGTCTTCTATCTAGCCTGGGTTAATGGTACACAAAGGTGCAAATAAGGGGCAAAACCCATTGTCACCATGAATCACTGGTTCTGAAGAAACCACCTCTGAAGCATCAGTCCTGAGCAGAGCCACGCATTGAACAGGCCATTGATAAGGCCATGAGGTTAGCAGCTAGGTCTGCTGTAGCGTACCAGAGGTGGACGCCAGAAATAGCCCCCACCAGTGGTCCATCTCCCCCTCAGGGTTCCTTTCGTGGGCAGCCACTTCCATTCTCAGCATCGGCTCCTGTGATTCCCTAGGGCCTAGTTTGTCTTGGAGCAAACACCATTTCAGAGGCATCTTGCCTTCACTGTCTTGTAAATATATATTTAGACCCTAATGATAGCCTAATATTGTTTTGACTTAAAGGTGTACAGTAGTTGGACAATGCAGTTCTTTCTCCCTTTCCTGCTGGTGCAATGAATCTCTCGGGAATGTCTCCTGTCCTCTGCGATCCTCCTACGAGGTTATCTCCGGAGTAAAGACCCCTTGAGCTCTAGGACTCACACAGCTGGGGAGCACTGTGAGGGCTCAGTACAGAAACACTCTGCTAGCAGTTACATCTGACTACCTCCTCTTTGTCCTCCAGCCCCTGTTGTTCCATCACCAAAACTCATCTCTAATTTGCGCTATTGGAGTCACAAAATGAGTCCTACATGGCCGAGTCCAGGGCCAGACCTGTCAACATTTCCTTCAAGAACAAAGCGTGGTCGTTTGTTCTGACTTCTTTTCACAGAGATTTAGGTACCACATCAGGTGCAGCTTAAGTGGAGGAGAAATCCTAATCTCTCCAGTGGACCATCAGCTGCTTTCTTCCTCAACTCAGACTTCCAGTAAGGGGTCACCTTGAGGTATATATCTATATCTTGCAGAATATTTCTCCATACATTCTCCAGACAACATCTGTCCTCATCCACAGGTGCAGGTGAGGTCTTTCATCCGGGCACGTGGGTGGCATTCACCATCTAAGCGCAGATATCTGTGGAGTTGGTGTGTCCATCTGTCCTAGGCTTCAATGCTTATCTTATTGGCACAGATGGGATTTGTACCGTGAGGATTACACATTATTACTGGTTTTGTTACTGGTTTTGTTGTTGCTGTTACTAAAATGACAGTTGAAACCCCCTCATCACATGAATCCAGCAGCTGGGCCTTACATGAGGCTCACAGCTATTTCAGGAAAACTGGAAGGGCTGGTCACGCTGCAAGTGGGCAGCTAAGTCCTTTGATGGAGCAACACGAAGGCAAAGACCAACGGGCCAAGCACAACCACCGGAGTTGATGTGCACCAGCCAAGAGCGCAAGGCAAGAGGACTGCCAAAGTGCAGCACATGGGGCAAACTGGGCTCACCAGTGGCTCAGGGAAGCAGAACGGAATAAAATAAGTTGGTGTTTCACCCCAAGTGCATTTGCAGGGCTCTTCGAGGAAGGATCCCCAGGTCTGTCCGAGGTGCAAAAGCAAAGCTGTGTGTGGGAGAAGGCTGGAATTGTGCCTATTGCTTTCCGTGTCTCAGGACAAGCTATCGCTGAATTTTGTTTTCATGAGCACGAGATTCGCTCATAAGCAAACCGGAATAAATAAGCAATATCTCGCCCTTCCCTTCCCCTCCCCCTCTCCCTTACCCCTAACCCCAAATTAAAAAAAAATAAATAACCTCCTATCTACAGAATTTTTCTTTAAAAAAAATGTGGGCAGGAGACATGCCAAGTTTCTAGAAGATCTTTTTATAGCAGTAGCATCTGGCTCTTTGGGAGCCTCCGTAGGGAGTTTTGTTGGTGACTTTACATCTGCTGTGGTTAAGCTGCTAATGGACTGGCTGTCTGGGCTGCTGCCTGCTCCACTGATTTCTTAGTACCATGGTTTGGTTATTTGAGGAGTTCGAGCCTATTGACTTCTTGCCAGAATTACATAGTACATTCCAGCAGTAGCTTGCATTGCGACACCCAGTCATGCAGAAGGGGTTTCAGATGGAGCAAAGATATTGACTGGCATTTCATTACCCTCTCCTTAAACCCACCCAAGCCTGGATTAGATCGGGGGGGACGAGTGGATTTTTTTGATCCGGAAGCCAAAAAGAAAGTGAAGACTGTAATATTTTTTCAGTGATGTCCACAAGAAAATAATCAAGTAAATACATAAATAATTTAATCTGGAGATCAATTAAAAATACTTTGCCCCCTAGTGATATGTTTCAGCTCATTTTTTTACTTATTCATTACTTTAAAAGCTATTTTTTAACCTCAACTAATTGATTGCTGCTTTGGAGTGAAAAATCAAAATACATCCATCTACACCATTTTGAAACAAAAAGTTTTTACATTTTCAACCTTTTCCTCTATGAGTGGAATTATTTTTTTTCAGCCAAACCTGTTGTCAAAATTACACCTGACTTTAAGCATGAATTTCCTCCATAACGTCATTTCCTAGAGAATCTGCAGTTTTTCCCAGAACTGGTTTCAGGTTTCATTTTTCTTAGCTGACCCGTGTGATTTTTCATAGCTTTTGCTCATATGATAAGATTAATTGCCCCTTAGGAACCCTGGTTTTCCCTCCACTGAGAATAAAATGGCCCTAAAGAACTGCTTCAAGAATAGGCTATTTGAACTCAGTTCAGTGGCATAAACAGCAGTGTACCTTGTCATTTGCAAAGCTCTAGGCTATTGCCCCATGCTCTAGCTGTTGCTCAGAAATATGCATATCTTCTGCAAGTCCTGGGTTGAGTTTTTATGGATGAGATTCATGTTACTCCACTCGTAAGCTCGACCAATTTGCTCACAGAGACTGTCAATTCATAGACTTTGCCTGCATACTACTTCACCCCTTCCTCTCCCCACCAAGCTAAGGCCCCGCCGAGATAAAAGAGGTGTCTTTATCTGATTGTAGCAGCAGTGATTTTGAAGGAGTAATGATGTGAAAATAGCTGTGAATTCATGTTTACTGGTAGAATTAATATCTGATTATATGATACAAATCTTAAATACATATATGAGTATTTATGCAGATATGTAACCACACTGCACAATGTAGACAATCTGAGCTATGAATTTACCAATAGCCTTGTGATTCAGCATAGTTATTTTTTCCCAGTTTTATTTAACATAGAAATTCTTTGGATTCCCTGAAGTTTCTTATGTAGCCTGTGTCCATCTATCCTACTTCTCTCATTTATCTGGTGAAGTTGTTGAAATATGTCAAAAGCCCAGCAGAACAGCAAAATGAATGTTTTCATTTATAAATCCAAAAGTGCCTGTGTTTCTGAACTAGCTGTTCTGTGAATTCCTTCACTTTCCTGTAATAAAAGTGCCACAAGAGAGTTATGATGCATGCCAAAGATAAAAGACAGGAGAAATGAAGAAAGAAAAGTAGATATGTGTGTAGGTAGACCTATACTGAATTGAAGCAACTGTGTGTCGTTTGGGACAGCACTAACATTTTAAGCTGTGCTTCTGTTCCCACAAGGAAGAATCAATGGGTGCATAGGAGTAAGCACACAAACACATAGATAACACAGACTCACACAGAATCTCTCAAGATGTGGTTTGACATTTCTGGAATGAAGTTTCTAGTTTGATGATACTATGGTTTTTGGAGCCTCGTAACAGATTTAAAAAAAAAAAAAAATTACCCCAAGCCCCACGGTCATGCAACACAAAATACTTCTTCGGTGTAAACTCACCGTGTGTCTTCAAACCAGCTCAAAACTTCTGAATAACTTCACTTGGTTTAGGTAGACCTATGGAGCATCACCTTTGTCTACCACTCTAATTTTGTGCTGGCTTGCCAGAAATAAAACATCAGTAGTATTCTTCTGTAGTTTCTGTAAAGCAGGTATAAGAGTAGAAGCTCAGCCCACACTCCGTATCAGGCACACCAGACAGAGTGACAGTATCACAGTCGCACACTCAGGGTTGGTCTGGATGAAAATCTGTTCATGTAAATTTGTGAGCCCCTTCCAGGTGCACTCATAGACAAACTTACACGCACAGATACTTAAAAACAGAGACACTACTTGAAAATCCTTTGGCAACCCCCTTTCCTTTTGCTTATGTGACATATCTCTTCACATATGTCCTGTATTTCGAACCTTCTAGCCCCATGAGGATTCACTCATCCACAGAATAAACCAAATTTGGTCTTAATGATGGCAGATCAGACATCACTGGAGCACCAGGCAGCAGCAAAAAAGATTCCCATTGTAGAAAAAGTGAAAAAGATGTGCTGTAGGACCAGAGGAAGAGGGCATGTCTATCATGCTGTGCTTTTCTGAGTTAAGAAAACATAACAGCCTTGGGGATTCCTGTCTTGATCTAGGCAGATGTATCTTCAATCCATCCCTGCTCCCACCAGAGCGTGAAAAATCACAGCTGTGGTACATAAGAGGTTTCACCTCATCTGAGCAGAGTAACCTGAAAGCTTAGAGAGTGATGCTTCTGCTGGACATTTTAGTTTTGAGAAGCTCATTGTCTGATGATGCTTAGTCATATCTTACTCCTGCCGGGCTGCCCATATATTACTGTATCACTTACCAAAGAAACCTTTAAAAAAAGAAGAAAAAAGCACCAATTATTTATCCCGGTCAAAGCAACTGCAGAAAAAAACCTTCCAAAAGGTGTGGAACCCACAACTGATTCCTCTCCACTACCATTTGTAAATGCTGAGGGTTGGTAAATAATGGGAACAAAGATATTTGGAACATGCCGGGATGTTTCAAGAAACCATGAACAGTCACAGAGTAAGTCCGTGCAAAGCCTGTCTTTGAGAATCAAGTATTTCTTGAAAGGAAATGTTTTTGAAGTGCTTATGGTGTGCAGAGAATAATATAGTTATCTTTTTGATTGCCTCAGTCTATCTCATGTATCTGTGCTGTTAGTTCATGGGATTTATTTATTCTCACAGGGTACCCAAGTGACTGAAATGTCACTGGTGATTCCGATAGGATAGGGGTCAGTTCACTCTCTTTTCCCAAGGAAGTACATACAGGTATGTTTCTACAGCACTTAAACAGCTTTGGGTGCTAAATCCCCATAAAGACAGTTACAGCACCAGTGTGCAAATGAGACAGAAATTATCTCATGTGACCCAGACACCTACAGGCATGTAGCTTGGAGCACCCACCATAATCAGCAAGCAAAAATAGTCCTTCCAAGTTCTACATTTAGAAGCCAAAATCCACGTTTAGTGTGTACAGCTGATTTATTGTCTCCATAACAGAGCAATCCAAAGCAAACTTCTGCTTAGATTCAGACCTTGAGTAAATTTTATGAAGATATGTCGAAGGTCCCAGATATATAACTTCTCCTACATTCCCACAAAAACTCCCAACCTCCTGGAGGTTCCTAGGATGTTCTGCTGATTTTTTGGCCTTGTGGATAGACTACATGCTTGTTTGATATGGTGGAGTCACGTCAGGTGAGGTGTTTGCTGCAGAGTGGAGCTTGTGGGGGTTGCACATGTCCCCAATTTTAAGAGGCAAAATTTATAATTGTGATGTAATTCTTTACATAAAAGTGGATCTTGGGATAAACTGAGTACCCTGGGACAGCCCAATGGGGTTGAATTCTACCCATTGCCTGGGGGTATTTCTGAAGCATCAGCAGTAGCGATACCATATTAATAAACCATCTGCAGGGAAAAATATCTTCAAGTCCCTGTCTTACTGAAGCAATCATAGTGTTGGGCTATGGAGATCCCCAAAATTTCCTTCAGGTTGTGTCGTTTGGGACACACACACACCGACACAAACACCAAAGGCAGTAGATTGAAGTGGAAGGACGTGGGGTAGCAGAAATACCATGGCAGTGGACTGCAGAGATCTCTGCTTCTGTCAAGTCCTCTTAGAAGATTAATTTCTCTTCTCTGGTTCAGCAGTGCAAAATTCCCCAAAAGCCCAGGAGGCACCCTCTTTTACTGTCCAACAAATGGACTCTCATACAGATTGAAAAAAAAAAAAAAGAAAGGGGAAAGAGAAGGCTGATGCATGCATGTGGGAGACAGCTAGCAAATGCAAAATATTTCATTAATAAATTCCAGTATCACAGGCATGATGAGCAAATTCCAGAATGAACAGAGGCACTATTAGTAACTGCTACTCATCATTACTTGCTATTAATTTATAAATCCCTAATAATCATTGCTCTTGCCAAGGATTACAGCCATTGACCGGGATCATGCTGTGTTTGATGCTAGACCAAAACAGAACAAAAAGGCAGTTGCTTCACTGTGCCATTTACAGTCTAGTTCCTTTCAAAACCATTGTTTTCATCAAAATGCATATTTATGATATTTGCCCACTTATTCCTGATACCATCAAACAGAAAAGTGAGGAACTGACAAAACAATACCATTCGAAGCAACATTAAGGTGTGCAGAAACTGGATGAAAAAGGACAGATGAAAACTCTTCACAGTAGAGCCCCAATTTCTGTGACTTTCTGGGGCCAAATTGTAAATGAAAAGTTGCAGAGTAATTTCACATTTCTGTTTTAGAAAATGGGAATGCATTCTAGTCTGGGAAAAGTTATCAGCACCCCCATAAGCAGCAGTTTTGCTTTCTGACGCTTTTGTTTGCACCTCTCCCGCATTCCCCTTACAGCTGACTCACATCGTCACGTCCCGCTCAGCAGCGAAGTGTGGGCATGTCGGCTGTGCGAGCATTTCATCACCCGAAGACATGTTGCCACAAAACTGCATCATCTCCAACCACAGGCCCAAAGTCCCTGTTTAGAGGCATTCCCAGAGGACGTCTGCCCTGCTCCAAAGCTCTCTGCTGCCATCCCTTAGGGAATGCTATCCCATAGGGACCAGAGCCTGCTGTTTCTGAGTGCCCTGCAGACAGCGGTGGGATCGGTTTCCGCACTTGCCGCAGGTGATATAATGGAGAATTTTACCCTCCACAATGAGCATGACCACTGGGCTAAAGGGAACTGATTCAAACCATGAGTTGATGCAGTGAATTGTGTTTATGCTTGTTTCTCCCTTTCTATGTGTTGTTTGGGCGCCTGCAAAGGTGTGAGTGTGGACCGGTGCAGCTCTGCCAGCAGAAGCTGTGAGGATAATTACACAGACAAGACTGCTTATTTTTTATTGATACAGTCTGTGCACAGTGGTGAAACTGCCTTATCAAAGCTCCCCTACTATAAGCCTGGTTTAACTGAGAGATGCAGCATTTCAGTCATGAATACCATCTAGAATAAGTATCAAGCTAGTGAATTTGGGAAATAGCAAGGTCTTTGGCCGTGTGCACACAGGGGATGATGCATCTGGCATGATGTCTAGATGCTTATAGCTCCTTTTACAAACGCAAATAACAGGACTTTATTCACAGCAGTGTTAATGAAAATGGCAGCGAGTGCACAAGTAAAGCATGTGTATGTAATGATACCTCTGCAGCACTGCAGTCTTAAGTGCATGTAATATCAGATAGGACCAGTATTAACAAATACTGATACTAGTGTGACACCTATGTTATGAACTCACAGCCTGGCCCTGTTTCATCAGCTGAGGGGACTTTTTCTGGGAGAAATAACGGGCCTCACAGCTGCAGGATTTAGAAGAATGCTGTGGCTGCTCAGGGAATCATAGGACACCTGGGACCACATTGAAGTTCTCCTCATCATAAAGAAACAGTTGGTTTCTGTTAAAAGAGACTCTTCATCCATAGCTAACAATATAGTGCTTGTGATAAATGGGTTTGGGAGCCTAGGAGGATCTGCTATAGGGCACTGACACATACACATCAGAGCCAACTTCCCATTGCTGCTATTTAGAACAGGGCTGAAGGATTAAAGTGATTCTTTCCAAGGTCAAAGTTGGAGTCTGTTTCAGAGCCAGGGTAAATACTTAAGAAATACTGACTACTGTCCAGAGCCTGTTTTTATGTACACAAGCACTGCAAAAATTGCAATCAGATAAACATTAATAAATAATACAGAAATAACATCAAGATGGCAAGTTCTGCTCCAGTGCCCAGTTTGCCATAAAAGCAACGATTTGAAATGTAAACCCCAAAAGACAACTGAAAAGATGTGCCACAGGGGACTGGTTTATATTTCCAGCAGAAGTCAAAAATACTGTTTTAAGAAGTTTCAAGGTTAGACTCGGTTCATGGCATACAGATTTGTGGGTGGCAAAGTGTGTGCCCTAGGCTGTGTTGGCAATTTCATGCTGCTCCCGGACAGAGCTTAAAATAAAGCAACCATCTAGAAAGCTAAATAAAGTTGTCTCAGGATGAAAATACAGCCACAATTTATGGGAACACACCAGAATAATTTGAGCCACATGGTTTTGTGCAGATCAGCCTCGACTAAGATCAACTCAAAAATCTAATGAGCTGCTCCTGCTCATAAAACCCACAGGGAAAAGGTGCAGGATAAAGAACAGAATCAAAATCAGAGGATGGTTCAGTCACAGGAATAATGTCTCAAGGAAATGGAGATGACATTGCTGCCTTCCCCCTGTGGGGAGGGAGGGAGGGATTGTACCATGTAGGTATCTGTCACCCCATGGCAGACCTTTCCCACATTAGTTTATTGAGGACTTCACAAGCGGGCTGCATTTATTGCCTGCCATTCTGTGACAGCCAAAAAAGAAATGGGATTCCTTGATGCGCAGTTTTGGGGGATCAGTTTCTTAACACAGCTCAGACATTAGCATCAAACATTTCTCTTCAATGAACATATCCTTCGCTTTTCTAGGGAACCCCTTTTTAGTCATTATCAACAAGATGAGATTATGTAGAAACATTTATGGATACTAATACCCACACATCTTGTATTTATCTAACTTAGATGCTCGCATGTATATGACTACATACGGCTTTGCAACCAATTTTGCAGATGTCTCTATCAAAGTGTGCCTGTGTCTGTGTCTGGTTCCCATCCATGAGTGAAAATTTATTTGGGAAGGGAGGGGATTTGACAGGTATGTCTGTCTATGTGTGTTTCTGTGTAGGTACCTGAGTCTGAATAGTCATAGGATAGTGGTCTGTGCCTCCCTTTGCGTTTACACAGGCAGGAGTTACAGCCTGTTAACGTGCGGCATAGTCTTGCTTACAGGGTAAGGTTGGTGAGAGAAAGCAGTGCCAGCGCAGGTATATGACGCCCAAGACACATCCTGAGCAAGATGTGATGTCTGAAATACAGCGTGGCAGACCAGGTTATAGGAAACATTCTGCCCAGCCACGGTGTTTAGCAAAACATGACCCCCATCTCAGATCTGCTTTCCCATTTCACGGACGCTTGGTCTGGTCGTGTGCTGGCTGAGCTATAATGAAGGATGAAATGCTGCCTGCAACGTGAAAAGGAAATTTCAGGCTTCCCTCTTGCCAAAGAGGAGGTGTGCGGTGGAAAGAGGGGAGCTGGGTCTCCGGGATGTCTGCATGTTTAGGGTTGGAAAACTCTTTAAAACGTAGTGGTAGAAATAACTTGCCTGTAATCCATAAGAGCACATCTGTTCCAGAAACTGCTCTGGGGAAACAGTGCTCGAGAGGCTTCGTGAGGAGGTGGGTTGTCGGCAGGGAGCCTAAGACTGACTTTTTGCCATTCTCTTCACTTTTGCTGACTACAGCAAGAACCAATTTCCCGGGTGAACCTCAAGTCCGACATGGATACTCTATAAACTAACAAAACCGCAGAAAGACAGGAAGCATCTAGAGACAGGGCAGCATAGCCAAAGTCAACAGCTCCTGAAGATACCCAAAAATGCTCCACCACTCCCTCCCCAGTGCCACCACTGAAGATCTGTTGGCTCCATTTTGGCTGGGTTTTTTTGCAAGAGAGCAAGATGCTCAGCCTGTCCCCAGCCTCCCTGGACATTGCATAAACAAAAGATAGACCCTTCTTCTCCCTCCCTCCCTGCCTCCCCTCCCCAGGGGGTGACCTCTCCCACCAACCCCTCCAGGAGAAAAAGAAACAAACAAACAGAAAAGATAAAAATAAAAAAGAAAAGGATGTGGGGATATGACCAGACAGACAAGCATAAAGTTTCCCCAAGGATGGGCAAATATTTCAGACTCGGAGGGACTTCTTGCAATCCCGGTCTTACCTCTGGTCTTCTTTTTACCCAGGAAATACTCCCCAGCCACAAAACCCTCTGAAGCTCCCACTGTTCAGGACTCCAGTGGGATAAACACACCCACACAAATTTATATTTTAGCTCCTACAGACAAAACTTTACTCCTGCCTTGCCAAATAATGGTACAGGCTTGCCAGTCACGTCCACGGTACCCAAAGCACACATGGCAAGCTCGTCTCTCACCTTTCCCACAACCAGACATTTATACCCTCGTGGTCCTCTCTCCGTCTCCATCATTTCCAAGCAGTAGGTGCAGCTGGCTGGGCTGAGGGAGCTCAAGGGCTTCAAAGAAGCCACGTACGTGCTGGTGGGCACCATCTCCACAGAGCCCTTCTTGCAGGCTGAGCTCCAGTATGGGACTTGCCACCAGAGCATCCTCTCCTCCAGGCTGTCTCATGCACCAAGGGAGAAGGTACCTGAGGGGTCTGGGGAGCACAGAGAGCATCTCCCCTTGGGCATGACGCTGAGTCTGCCTGTGCCATAGTTTGTCACTGAAGGATGGAAAGTAGGAGCTTTTACCTCAATTAAATGAAAGGCAGTCTGAGGCAAGGCTCTTTCCTGTGCTTAAGTCTGATCCAAATACAGGAACAAAAGTGGAAATTCCTGCTACTGAACTGACAGTGGTTCAACTCAGGAGACAATTTTCCACTGTTATATTTTCTTTCCGTTATTTTTTTATCCCTGCAGGGACTTCTGACATTGCCAGTATCCAGGCTTCCTCCTATTTCCTTCTCATGGTACATTTCCTTTTTAAGGCTCTCCATTTCAGGTTGTAGAGATCCTGAATTTGACAGAGGAATTTGATCGAGGGGGATATTTTTTGACTTCTGCATGTGGACAGAGGGAGTATTTTTATTACAGACTTGTTTGAATTAAACATGAATTGAGTAATTATCTGGAGTGGGGTCAGGAATCAGTTGCCATAAGAGACCCGTCCTACCTATGAAGCCTTCTGAAGGTTTCATCTCACTGATATAAATAAAAATCCAAATATACGCAATTATTGACTTAGCTGCGAGTGTAAATTGGTACTATTGAAACTGGTGATTTCTTACCGGCTGTCTTGAAGGGTGTATATTGACGAAAGTCTGAGGGAAACTGGCACAACTGTGTGCTGCTGAAAGCCAGTTTGTATTCCTGTCCTCCCTTGCCATGTTCTTTTCAGATGTGCTCATCTCTGAGTTTCTGTAGGGTGTGGGTTGATTTAGGGGGCTTGATAATTTTTCTGTGATTATCTTTTCTATGATTTTCCTCATCATCTTCCCCTAGACAATGAAAGATGGGGACAGTGACTGTAATCAGCACCTTGCAAACAATTGGCTGAACCATAAGGATGTAATGAGGACTCGCTGAGGTACGGCTCTGCCTGCCACATACACAGGAATGAACCTCCCCTCACACAAAGGTGGCAATTTCTGAGAATAATATCCTTTAAAGCTCTGCAGATTTCACTTCTCACATCTGCTACAAGATGGCAAAACACAGAATAAAAGTCCTTGGACAGACTCCGGTAGGACAGCAGTATGTAATAGCTGCCATGAAGCATTTGCTATGAGATCTATGCAACCAAGAGTCAACATTTCCACCTGAGCTAGATACTCTGAATTCTTTTTATTATCATCAGAGATGTGTTCAATACATTTAATAAACTGGAGTGCGGTTCTTCTTGTCCTAAAGTTTGTGTTGAAGGTAACTCAGATGAATTATTCCCCCAAATTCCCATTCCCCTCTGCTGACTGTAAGGAGGGAGCAGGGAGACTAACTCAGTTGGACGTGTTGACACCACAGACACTAGGGCTCCATTCACCATCTGCAGTTATTTAAGAGCTTAATGTGGGCACTTTTTTCCCCAAAAAGCCAGGTGGGTTTGGCAGCTGGTGTAGGTCTCTTGCAGAAAGCCGCAGACAGCAGCCAGAAGTCCTCACGTACAACTAGGTCATGGTGACCTCTCAGATTGCTTTCCCCCTGATTTTTGGTGGGCAGATGATGGGGGCAGCAGGGGTAACGGGACTCCGTCCTGCTGCCACCGCACCACATTGTCAGTACTTCTCTTGGCTCTGTGACCCCATGAGCTAGGTAGAGCAACACGGCTAAACTGGCCACTGAACTGGGTTGCTGAACCTCTCCCAGCTGCTGAGACCTTTCCGCAGCCCTTGGCCACCCAGCGCTCACCTACTTGACCTCCGAAAAACCTCTGCCTCTGAGCATGCCAGTACTTTCTCAGTCTCTTTTGGCTTCTCTCCAGAAATAACTCTCCTATTTTACTCTGCTTTTTTTAAACGCTAACCGTAGCCTAAAATTATTTTACATGCACACACATACACATCACACTAATATATATTTTCAGTACGCTCTGCAAAAAGGGAAATTTGTCAATAGGAAGAAAGCCATTCAGAGATGTGAGAGACTGGGAGATGTACAAATCCTCCATTATTTAACTCTAAATGAAATAACCAGCTGTTTCATAGAGGAGAATTCAAATGTACTGTGTGCTGCTTTGGTGGAGTTCAACTCCTTTCTCCATTGAGCTTTTCTGCTTTTAACAGAAGGTGTTGAGTGGGAAAGCATGTAAGGGAAGGAGGTTGACAGGCATGTCTGAGTGCTTATTTGAGAGCCCATTTAAAGTTGGCCTGCAATTGGCTTATGAGTGTATTTATGTGCAAATTCCCAGACTTTTCAGTTTTCCATGGGATTGTGGATTGGCATTATCTCTAGATATATTCATAACTTCTAAAGGAGGCTAGGACATTCATAGCAGCGATGGACTCAAATACTTGTTCCCAAGTATTTATAGATGGCTGGGATACTATGAGTAGGGTTTGTAATTAGTAACTTCAGATAGCTAAAATTGACCTGATTCATCTTATCCTAAGAAATATCCAGATACAAGCCAGGAGGCTGGAGGGTAGGGACCTGTAGCAAAGAAAAGTAAGTGAAGGGAGGCTTTTTAACTAGACATCTATATCTCAGGCATCTAAAGTCAGGTCTAGTAAATCTTTTCTGGAAAAAAATGTAGTGCGTTGGACGTATCTATCAAGTGAAAGGAGGAATGATGACTGGCTGTTGTTTTGCATCAAAATTTAGACCGCACCTAGAATACTGCACCCAGTTTTGGGCCCCAGTTACAGCAAAAACATCGACAAACTGGAGCAAGTTCAGTGGAGGGCCACCAAGATGGTTGGGAGCTGGAACACTTGTCCTGTGAAGAGAGGCTGAGGGAACTGGTTTTGTGCAGCCTGGAGGAGACAGGGATTTGTGGGACCAAAGAGCAACCTGCTGCTACCTGTGAGTAGCTCGTCGAGAAGATAGAGTCAGGCTTTGCACAGTTGTGGTGGATTGGCCATGGCTAGGCACCAGGTGCCCACCAAGCCATTCTATCACTCCCCCTTCTCAACAGGAGAGGAGGAGAAAATATGATGGAAAACTCATGGGTCAAGATAAAGGCAATTTAACAAAGAAAAGCAAAGGCCATCTGCAGAAGCAAAGGAAAACAAAAATATTTACTCATTACTTCCCTTCAGCAGGCAATGTCCAGCTACTTTCTGGGAAGCAGGGCCTCACTTCAGAAGGCTTGAAAGATATCTTCTGGGTTATGCTGAACCCTTTCCCTTTGCCGTCCCTCACTCGATATCCGCTTGCTGTAGTCCCTTACCCTTTGAATAGATGGGACACTCAAGCCTCTTTATAGGTAGCTCCTTTTAAAAGAGGTCGTTGCTGCCTTCTCTGCTTCTGCCATCAGCTTTGGTTTAAGGCCTGTGGTACTGATGTCGACAGAAGGGTGTACTTGTGGAGAAAAGGTATACTTTGGATTTCACAGCTGCACGAGTTAGACAGTGGGGAGGATGAGGGGAAATGCCATATGGATTTCTTGTGGTTTGTTAATATGGTTTTTTACAAAATATTTTCCCTTACTTTGACATCATGGTTCGAGGACCAGGAAAAAAAAAAAAAAGAAAAAAAAAAAAAAGAAAACCTCACAGTTATGTATTTACCCTCAAACCACTAAATTCAGGCACGAAAGTATATTAGGCTATTTCAATGCACACAGGAAAGCTATTGTCGAGCAAAATTATTCCTTGGTTTTACTACTGTAATATAGTGGCATGTGTTAGAGTTTAGAGACTCCCTAAAGAGCAGCTGTTGGCCTGTAGCAATTTAATTAAGAATGTAGCTATGGCTAGCTGATTATATTTCTAAATCTGTCTTGGCTCTCTTCCCTTTTATCTTTGATCTTGTAGGCCTGATTCAAGTGCCACCCCAGTCAGGGCAAATCTGCCTTAGAGATTGATGAGGTTTGGATCAATCTTGGACAGCACAAAGGTTACAGCCAAACTTGTACTTAGTTTTATACCCCATCCTTGCAGTGGGTGGGAATGAAATTAAAATAGCAACAGAACTTTCCATTCCCCAGGGAAAGAAGCTGGTCGAGATTTTCCTAAGCACATTTAGATCACTAGGGATATATACTGCTGTAGCAGTGATCCCATGAAAGTCAGACATCTAAATTAGGGCCAGCACTAAGAGTCTCGATACACCAGTGTTACTCTGTAGTCAATGGAGAGAGAGACAGGTTCTTTCAAAGAGTGATTTAGAGGAAGGATCCAATTCATTGTTCAGAACTGCCCTTTAAAGGGAATCTTTCTCTATTAATTACAGAGGGGACTCAGAAAGATTGGCTTCCTAACATAGGTTCTTGCCTTAGAGCCAGATCCACATGTAGACACCCACATTTAGGTGTCTACCTGTGAATTCTGTGCACTGGGTGCCCTACCTCCCATCACAGTCAAGAGAGAGCCAAGACTCAATTCGACTTCCTCAACATAGGTATGTGGTGCTATTTGAGATCCCCTAGGCAAAATATCCTGCCCCCCACAATACAAATGACGAGGGCCAAGGGAAAATTTCAGGTAACTTGGGGTCCCTGAAATGGCACTAGGAGTCTATGTTTTGGCAAATTCTGTTAGCCCCAGATCTACATAAACTATAACAATATCTAAGATACCCCATTCATATGAACATATTGCTGAAGTTCAGATGTCTGAGTCTGCAAGGTGAATGCCGCCCCCGGGGTTAGGTAGTGTCAATATCCCCCTCCAGCCCCTGGCCCTGTCAAGGTCCCAATGTCCCCCCAGAATATCATCTGTTGCCCTAAGAGTGAGAGAGGAGAGAGCTTCTTTGCATGCCTGCTGGTGATCCAAGCCATGATTTACCTGGGAAGACAATGGAGCAGCATGATCCCGAGCCTTCTTGATGGTTTCACTGAACGCTCGTGGGTTATCACTCATTAGCATAAGGAGTTCCTGAGGTGACCCTCAAACTAGAACCTTGGTACAGTGCAGAGCTCTGAGGAGATGCTAGTCTGCATCCCCAAACACTGTAGTTACATTATCTCAGACTTATTCCCACAGTAATAGGTCTGAATGTCAGAAAACCAGATAGGGCTTCTAGCAAGAAACCCAGGACTTCATCTCATTTTTTTAAAGCAGTTTTCCTTAAGCTGTACTCACTCTGTCCCTGTTGACTATAATCTGCAGTGGAGACATCATCATTTATGAAAATGAAAACACTCCCCTCATACCCAATTCCACTGCAAAGCACAAGCCCTTCTCTGCAGCAGGTAGGATGTCCTGTGCTGTAGCTGGGAAGCCAGCACTGTTGTCCTAGAGCAAGTTGAAGATGGATGGAAGAAGAGAAGGAATGGTGTGTTTATATGATGGCAACTGACACCTTTGGAGGGCAGCTCAGTTTGAGAGTTTACTGATGACCTGCAGTTGGAATATGCACATTTTAGGTTCGATTTGTTGTCTTCTTTATTGCACCATGTCTCTTCAGTTCTCACATCTATTAAAACCACAAAAGCTAAATAGGAAATAAGTCACAACAGCATCTCATTGCTTGTAGGTAATGTTTGTCTGGATGGTTAATGCCTCAGCTAATCCTTAATGCAAGGACCTTACTAAACCCGAGTCTCATCGAGGCAGACAAATCAATTCAGCTTTTAATAGCTAACCCCTTGCTATGCTTTTTAATAAGAAAGAGGTCAGGAAATTGAGACAAGGCAGCAAATAAACCATTTAGAACACCTTTCTTTATAAAAGACTTGAGAAAATATAGGTCAGCATGCCAAAATCAGCAACAGAGGAAAGTTTTATACAGTCGTGCCTATTAAAACCTCTACAAATACCTTTGCAATTACCCTGGCCACATGTTTCCCAAATATTCCTGAGGCTAAACCTGTATTTGATACTAATTACAGGGAATATCATGACGAAGGTTAATTGCTAACCCTCAAATTGTAGAGAACCACATGAACTTGTCCATAAAGGAGATAATCAACTTTTATGCGGGACATATTAGTCAAGCTGTGAGCGATAATCCCTATTCAGACCACTCACCATGATACTCAAGGTAAAACTAGGCACCTGTCACAATATCTTAGATTTTGGATAGAGATTCATGGTTAAATATCAAGATGTCCTTCCCTGACTGTGATTCCTACATAAACAACAGAGGGAAACCATGGTGAGACATAAGACACTTACAAAACCGGATTGAACACAACCTTTTTTTTCTAACTAGGAATGAGAATCTATTGCCAATGACCTGAGTACAACTTTTTGTGCTTGGGCTGTACAATTCAGCTTAAAAACCTTGGCCAAACCACAACTGAGAGACTCCAGTGCTCTACATTTGACACCTGACTTTACCAGAAAATTCATTTTTGATGCTGGATACGGCATTTCCCTTGGCCTTTCCTCTCCATCTGCAAAACACAGGCTACAAAAATTGCTTCATCTACTCAGGAATGACTCCTGTATCTAGTCTCAGAAATCTCATTACATTTTAGATGACTAAGTTATCCCACTAGGTCTCCAGTTTCAAAGTCAGATGATCATGGGTTTCCCACTGGTCTTCTGTCACATCTATCAGTCCTATGCAGATGCCTTGGGTATCTCAAAGTGCCTCAGATGGCACTAGACAATGATTTTTAGATACCCAAATTGTTCCACTGGTGTCCATTATTAAATGAACATGTGTACAACACACAATGGATATTGAACTTAGAGTCTCTTGAGTAAGTCATCACAAAGAAGCATATCTGCTGCTACCTTAGGGGAAAAAGCCAGGGTCAAATGGTAAATAAGTAAGGACAGAAATATATCAATTTTCTGAGATATAGTAAAGAGGTTGTTATAAAAGTTTCAGGAATCAGCTGTTGTCTGAGCCCACTGGGTGAAGAAATAAAGTTATTGGCTTTCTTACAGTAAAAGAAAGCTTTGGTATTGAATACTGAGGTTTAGGTAAGCAGTAGTGCAAAATATTTAAACATGTTATGGATTTCCTTCTGGATAAATTACTAGAATTTTTTAGGGAGATATCAGGGAAAGTATGAATATCCAGAGTCAATGCAGTGCAGTGAATTAGATGAGGTTCTTTCATTGCATTGCTGGAACCTCTTCGGTTGTTTACACTTTGACTACCCTAGGGATGTTCAAATGACATTTTCATACAAAAGCCCAGCTTATTTAATTGCTGTTCCACCAAGACTCCAGCTCTCTATTTTTCTTTTGTCACAGATGCTGATCTGTGCAAGTCTTTTTCGTTAATGGCCTGTATTTGAATAAGTGGCTATGAAGGTTTTTAACTGCAGCTCAAAAAGCTCTCATAAGTGACATTGGGCAACAATCTTGGAAAGGGAGATAAATCTTACAGAATTTGGAAGGTGGCAAATTTAATGGATATTGCAGATTTAACTCAATACTTAAACACTAGTTTTTAGTTAATCTCAAGTGTCATAGGGTTTCTGAGACATCCAAGCTGGACTGGCAGGTGTGACACAGGGTCTACAGGAAAGCTGTGTCTTTCTTGAACTGCAGTTGGAGGTCAGGCAAGACAACCTAAGGAATTTTCAGCTGCAATAAATGCCTTATGTTTAGGGAATTGAATTACTCCTTCAGGCAGGAGTTCAGCTTAAAAATTGAGAAATGTAATTATAGGTGCCCACATACAGGGCGCAATCAGTGGGCTACGTGTGGAAACTCCCATCGTAGTCTATGGAAATCTTGAGCTCATTTCAGTCATCAATATACAGAAGCCTCATTTGAGATGCTCGACAGGATCCCATCTGGTGTCTCTCTGCTGGGTAGGAGTCTGCCAGGCCCTGTGCTATGTTCACCACCCCTGCGTGAATGTCTTGGATACCAAAAGGCATCTCAGATGGCAATAATTGCTTAGATTTAAGCAACTAAACTTCATCCCTACTAGCTCCTCAGATGAACTGTGCTCTAAATTTCACTGAGTACATTGACTGTTTTTCCATTAATTGAAATGAGATCTTATACAACCATTTCACATACAGTCACTTGTGTATTTTCGTGTAAAACTTGATTTTGAATCTGCAAGATGAAACTACCCTGAGTTCTGCATAACTCAGTCAGTCATTTGGTGTATGTGGTTAACATTTCTCAGAAGTTCTGCAGTATCCCACAAGAGACATACTTTTACACTATACCTCCCTGAATTTGGATAAATTGCCTTCACTTAAGCAATTTCATGGCACTAACATAGGCACTAGTATAGAGTCTCAAGTGACATTTTGTTTTGGAGCTGGGACAGGTTAAAAGCATGCATGCCTTTTACCGTGGATCCGTGACAAAGGGTAAGTTGCTAAAGTGTAACTTGATTAAAAACGTGAGCACTTGCAGTCATATGAATGTGCTCAGGAATCTTTCTCAGTGCATCGCTTGGTTACCCCTACTGCAAACTTAAAGCCTGAGCTACCACACCACCCAAATTCAGCACAGTGCTCCGGCACTTGTTTTTAAGCATGCGATGAAGCAAACCGTATGCCCCTACTCACAGCTGAGTGAGTTTTATGTTCTCTACCAGCATATTTTTTTCCACATTTCTCTTCTTCATTTTTTTCTAGTGGAAAATAACTCTAAAAGTGCCTTTAGAGCAAGCAACATCAATTAAAAACACCCCTGTTTCCAAGGGCGTAACTTGACAGCCTTGAGTTTGCAGCTAGAGAGCCGAAAAAAGGCATGGCTTTTTATTTCTTTTTTTAATAGACGCAAATTATAGGGTGATCCAGTAACAGCTAAACTCAAAGTTGTTTCATCTTTAACAGGGGCCATTAAAAGCAATGTTCAAAAACAAAGGACATCATCCAGTTATGAAAGTTAATGGAGCAGAACGTTCATTTCAGTTCCGAGTTTTCCTCATGTCTGGTCCGGGAACGCTTGTTTGTAGAGTCTCGTGTTTTAATGCAGAACAGGTGCTGGATGGAGAAATTCAAGAACAAATTGACTAGACAGGCAGCTTGTCAAGATCTAAAATAGACCATCAAAGCAGGAGGTGGAAGAGAGCAGGTTGCAAACCCCATATGATCCCAGGGAAGACTAATGCTATTGTTCATGTATGATTGAGAGACTGTGTATTTATGATTTCCTGAGCAGAGTCTGAAGGTTTTAACCTACTGGTTTTGGACATGACTATCTCTCACCAGAGTTAATATGTTTTTTTTCCTTACAAACATATTAAAAAATGGAAATGTTTTTCTTTCAAAAAGGAGTATTTCAGCATTTCTGTATTTATATCCTTCTTTATTTCTTCTTTTTGACCTCAAGCAAAAATGTAATCTTTCTTTCCCATTTGTTTTTCCTTTCTCCATTTTATTATCCTCTGAATGCTCCAAGTGACAGCAAAAGAAATAAGTGGCAGCAAAAGCTGGGAAAAGGCAAATTGAGAAATATAATTTATATAAAAATAATAATAAAATAATCATTTCAGAATATAAAGAAGCTTTATTACTTTCAATAAAAAGTTTGGTAAGTTCCTTTAGCAGACAGAAGATGGACTATGGTGCTAGGAAAATCATTGCCTTAAAAAAATCCAACCAATAAAACAAATAAAACCATCTTGGAAAATTATCTGTAGCTTTCCACCGCTGTTGTTAGTGCTTCACTGGGAGTCAATGCTATTGGTGCAATGTCAAAATAGCATTGAACAGTTTTCGCCATTTGCAATGTAATTGCACAGAATTTGGAAAAGGTCGAGGCTGAGGTGTATATCCTGGCACGTGTTTCCAAGTCTAAGTACCTCACACCAATTAATAATTTGACAGATGCACTGTAGATGTCTGAGCACACATTTCACATAAGAAACCCATGGATAACCCATGTTGAGTATAAGGTACAGGTCCTAATGTGCTGCTTTACCCTGATTTGATTACAGTCTTAAGTAGGAAGCCATAGTTTCAGCTATAACCATTTATGCTCTGAAATCTGGCTTTCTCTAATTCAACCTTTATTCTGTCAGTCACTATGATGACTGTCCTAAAAGCACAAAGAAACAGTTTGCAGCAGTGTTCACTGAAACCCTGGGACTTTCTTGGTCTAGCTCAGAAAACCTTTTCCCTTTCCTACTCTGCCCTTGCCCAGGCAGTTCTTGCCCTGCCTGGCACACTGTCCTTCTGCATTTCTGCCCCGTTACTGGTGATTCCCATCTCCCAGATGCCAAATCTCACATTTCTGTGCCAATTAAAAGCAAGCTCCTATTCCTTTCTGTTCTCAACCACCCAAATCATCAAGTTCTTTGATATGATGAACCTAGATATTTTGTGGTTGTTTTGCCCTCTTTAAAACCCCTGGAAAGTAGAAGGGTGGGATGTTACTGTACGGTGAGTTTTGGTTATTCTGTGAGACGAATTATTAATATGACACCATATGTCTTCTCAGGAGACACAACCCGTTAGCTGAAAAGCCTTGACTTATTTGGTACTGAGCACTTCCCACATCTGCCATGGATCTGGGCACTATGACCCGCCATGCTCCTGACTGTCCCATGCTGCTCTGTCAGCATCCCTACTGATTTTGATTAACAAAGGCAATGAGGATTTTGCTTCTCGCAACAGGTTGGTAGTGGACATAAGTCGTTACAGTTCTGCTGGGGACAAAAAGGCTTTTGCCAGTTTCCACACTACCAGGCAGTTTTTCCTTACCGCAGAATCAAACAGCATGTATTACTCGGGGTGTGTGTCTTCTCCCTCTGCTTCTGGTTTAATTATTTGTTTGGTTTACAGTAGTCACCAGATAGAAACAATCTGACTTCATCAACCTGTGCTTTTTTTTTTACCCTTCTTAAACTTTTTCCCAATGATTACAGCTCTCTGTCTCATAACTTGGACTTAATGACACTTATATGGTAAAACAATTTCAGCGTTTCACTTCAGACCTCTTGCCAACAGGTTGAACTGATTCTATTTTATGCTGTGGTCAGTTCATTTTGCCAGGGATTAAGCTATTTTCCGTGTCCACCGCAGCTAGAACAAAAGGTCCTGGACTGAAATTGCAGCTAGGGAGATTTAGGTAGGACATTATGATAACAGGGAGGATAATGAATTACTAGAAGTGATTGCTTGGGGATGAAATGGAGCCTCCACCTTTGGAAGTATTTAAGAAAAAGCTAGATATGTCTTTTACGCACATCCAGATAGTACACTTCTGTAGGAAAAAGAAATACAGACCCATTCTACTTTTAAAAGCCTGAGATAAGGAATATTGAACTTCGATTTTAAAAATAACCCAAACCCACAAACCAAAACCAAACACCTGCCCCCAACAAAAAAAAAAAAGCCCTAGAGACCATCGTCCAACAGTTCTTATACCAAACTTTAGGCTTCTTTAAAGCTGAGAATGACTTCTGGGAAGACCTATGATTAATCTGAATACACCACCAATAGACACCTGATGGTGAATTTGTTGTATTAAAGTTGACCATTTCTTTCAAGATTTCACTTCCTTCAAGACACTCTTTATAGCGTCGGTGTAGCCTAAGAATGAGACGTTTAAGCCCGAGCGTGGCTTATCGTAGCTGCCTCTCTCAAATGAGATGGCTTATTCTCTGAACTTCCCATTTCTCTCCATGTACTATAAAAGGAACCTTGGGAAAGCAGCTGAAAGTTTTCAGTGTTAATTGTTGAATATTGATGATTAACACTGTCTCTTGGTTTATGAAATATATTTAGCAGCAAATGCAAGTTACTGAAAAATATTTTCTTCATGGGCTGAGAACAACCCATACCTTTTTATTCATTGGTCTCAGCAAAAAGTCTAAGTGCAGCATGTCCCAGGACCCAGTCTGGTTTTTATCTGAATGCAGCTGGATCGGATTAGGTACCAAAATTGAGGCGACGGTTTCTAGGTGTAAATCTGATACAGAAGAAGACTTTTTCCACCCGAGTAAAATGTGTTTTTTCAACCCTTCTGAGGACTCAAATCAGCACTGGCCCCCAATGTTTCTGATGATCTACCTTAGCTGGAAGCTCAGCGGGCCAGCTCCACTCATCCTCTTTTGGAGGACTTTACTCTCCCTGTAAGGGAAACCTGAGGTTCAGGCCCAACGACATATACAGGCTCGCTAAACTTCAGAGGTTTTTGAATCATTAGACCAAGAGGGAATTCAGTATGTTCTTGCTAAGTGAGATTTGGGCCCTTGTGCCTCCTTTGTAGATCTCTCTCTATCAAAGTCATAGTGTGGCTATGCCCCAGATGCAGCCAAAACTCATTAAAACCAACAGGACAATCTCTGCTTAAACCTGAGCAAGTGCTCAAGTGCTCTGCGGGTTGAGACCTTGCGATATGCAATGTGATGCTGGGAGCTAAAGTGGCGGTTACGTCATGGCAACAAATCACTGTATTATACCAACTGTAATAGGAATCACAGCTTACAATACCAAAGCTTTTAAAATGTTTTCAGACGCACCAGAAACTCCTGAAGGAATAAATCCTTTAAATACATCAGTAGTGTGACTGAAGATTTAAGAGTGTTACTGATCAGACAGCACAAAAGGCATGCAGAAAACCTGAGTTCTACAAGCTGTTTTTCACTCAAGTCCTTTACAAAAATTGCAGAAAGACTTCTATCTATGAAAATTACCCTGATGGAATCAGGAAAAAAAAAAAAAAAAGTGTTCTCCAGGACTCCTACTTGGCTGGTAGTTGTACTGTAGCTTGTTAACTAACCTAGATTATTCTTGTGGAGCTAGATTTTATTTTTGCTGAAGTCAGTACGTCTATACCAGTAAATTGAAGGGAGCCAAGTCATGGATCTGGGCAGTGTCCCACAGCTGCCCACACCACTACATTGTTAGCATAGCCCCTGGCATAGCTTTGACCTCTGTCCAAGAGCAAATGCTCAGACAATGCTTGAGCACAGCTGGGGGATAGCACAAATGCGCTCATTCCCAATGGGAAGATTGCCTGTAGCTGCTTATTTTAGGGTGTGTGGGAGAGACAAAATTTATTTGTACAAGTCGGTGTCCAAGAACAGGCTCCGACTGATATTATTGACTAGAATAGCCATGGAGTCTTATGAGTTGGCCCAAGTGGCGTTAAGATCAAAACTTTTAACTTTTGTCAGAGCAGAATTAGACAACTTGGTGTCACCATGGAGAATGACACAAGAGCTAAGCACACATACATATGCACGTGCATCTGCACACCTCCTCTGCCAAATGGAGAAACGTAAAAAGGCAGTGACAGAGCAAGGGGGGCCCCGAGATGGGTCCAGTGGACCCCCCCCCATTTTATGTAGCAACATCTGAAGGTGCACAATGACAATGGATGGGGCGGGCTGGTAGGAATAACCGCAGGGTCTTGTAAAGGGCAAAGTGGTGAGGAGAGTGGAGAAGGAACAAAGTACGCTAATTTTTCTCTCTGCTGCTTGTATAACCTGAGCGTCTGCTCACCTTGTTTTCAGCATACTGACATTTACAGCTAGGCAGTTATGTTAATAAGAAAAAAGAATAAAAGGAAAAGCAGTGTGGGTGAGAAATGTCAGGTGTGAAAAAAGAGTAAGATACTTTCCATCAGATAGCAAGGATGGCTGTGACTGAAAAAAAGAATGTCTCTGCGCGCTCTTTGGAGATTAAAATAATTATATTTTATTATAAGATAATCAAGGATAACCTCTAATAAGTTAGATTTTTTCTTAGACTGAATTCCTGTCAAAGAGGAGATTCCGTGGGCAATGCAGAGACCATTTCTAGAGTGCAGACTCCAACTTGTAGACAAATTCCATCCACAAGTGATCTTTAAATTGAGGTTTTGGATCTTTCATTTTCTTCAGTCTTCAATCTCCAGTTTGTCAGGTGTAAATTAGTATGTGCCAAGACGCAGTTTTAAGATTAAAAAAAAAAACCCAAACAAACCACATTTTAAATAAATCTCTTTTAAACTAGTCCCTTTGTGTAGATGAACCTGTTTCCCAAGGGTGGCCCTCCTGAACTGTCTTGGTACCCTGGCAGTGTTCTGCAGAAACATGTTTGGGAGCATGCTGGATGTCATGTTTTAATACTTTGCCCTGAATAATGGCAAGAGAGATGCTGGAGAGATGCTTTTCATATAAGACTCTCTATATAGTCATTCCTGTACTAGATCTAGGGTTAGATCATCAGTCAGTGCAAACCGGCATTGCACCAGTGATGTTAGCAGAGCAGCATGAGGTTACATCAGGTCAAAGGATTTAACCGCTCACAGTTTATTCTCAGTTTCAAAGACAGAGCATCTCAAAGAGGAGACCCTATACCTCGGTGGCTATCAGGGTTTAGCTACTCAGCTACAGAGAAATGAATGCTGCGCAAGTCTCCGAGGTATCTGTACGTGATGCATAAGCAGATAATTCAGAGCATGTGCAGAGGAAACATGGTCCTACCTGCATGCATTTGTGTGCACCACTCTGAAAGATTGCTCCTGGTCCTTTCAGTATAGGGAAGAAGAAGTTGATTTCCTTTACAATGAAACAAAATGGGTGCAGCAGAAAACAAATGTGATTTTTCAGCACACCCAACTTTTCTGATGGATTCCGAGGTTATTCTCCAGATTTCAAGGAAAATTGATTTGGTTATGGGAGACATAAAGCTGGCAAATTTATGAAAAGTGGACTGTGTAAAACTAGGATCAATCCACCTGCATAATGAACTCACTGGCTACAGGACAGAGAATTAAAAACAATTTGGAAGATATTTTCAGTGGGTGTTATAGATGCCTCAGCTGCACTAGGGCATCTCAGACACCTCTAGATGCATCTTTTGGCACTTTACTCTCAGGCAATGAGAGTCTTAGCCTTGCTTTCTGATTCCTTCAGTTTCATCACAACAAAAAACCCCAAACCACAAAAATCATTCCTCACCTTATTAGATCACTGGAAACAAATGGAACCCAATATAGAGTATTTAATTCTGCAGTAAACTATATTCTTCATGCTTTTGGTGATCTCACTGCAGATAGAGCAATCCAGCTTAACCAAACATCTGAAATCTGGATTTCTAGGCTCTCATTCAGTTTATATAAAATAGTTAATTAAAAAGAGTAATCCAAGAACTAGAACTGATATGGAAACATAAAGAGCTATTAAGGAATTGTGTAAAATCTGCTATATTCTATTATGAAATTCTGGACAGAGTTAGGGAAAGATCAAATGTAGCACACCATCAAAAAGAATGACATTTAATGGAACTGAATTATTTATTTTGATTTAAGGTTAGCTATCCAAGATGGAAACGTGAGAGTCCTCTGCAGAAGCAGGTTTCGGCACAGACTCTGCTGAGCTAAGCCACAACCGACTCCAAAAGAGCTTTTGCAATTAAGCCTGTATCACCTAGGTGCAAGCCAAATCAGAATTAGAGTGATGGCTTCCCATGGGTTACTGCTGATGTACAGCCAGGTAAATATGATCTGTGTATGTGGATAGACCATCTGCTTATCCTTGACATTCCAGCCTACACAACCCACGTACCAGCAGGCCATTTGGGAGGAGTTAGGCTGGCCTTCAGCATGCGTCCAGGATGTGAATTGAATTGATTTCCCTGGTACCATAGCAAAATAGCTGAGGATTTTGGCCAGAACTCCACCCTACGTTACGTAAGCATCACTGGGGGATGGAGCCTGCATTGATCTGGAGGATTCAGACAGGTTTATACCAGGAATCTGGAGAACAAAGGTCAGAGCAGTTCTTGGAATTTTTTTTTTTTTTTTTCCTACTCTTTGACAGTTTGCAAACAAATTTGTGAAGCTAAGAGGACAGGGAAGATAGCCTTTGGCAAAACAAAGCATTGTGGATTATCTGTGAAGTCTTTTGAACTTGGTGCTTTCATTAAATACCATTAAGTATCATGTCATTTGGTATTTTAAAAAAAACCCAACAAAACACATCAAAAAATAGAAATACTTTTCATTTTCCAGAATTTTTGCTCAGAGAGCCCTTCCTACCCCCAGAAAACAATTAACTGAGTGATCATTTGTTCAGGAAATGCCAATCTGCAATGTTCAGGAAGCATATTCTGCCTTCCTAGCATTCCGCTTCCCCCAGAAAACCTTTTTGGAGTGAAATGTTGCTCAGCTGTAGTATTAATTCCCTACTCTGAATCTAAGCATCCAGTGAGACACCAACTTTCCAGCTCTCCTGAAAGGAGGAGCTCTGTACAGAGTGGTTATGATGCAGCCTAATAAATTACAGGCTGGGAAATAACCAGGACTAATTTCTTTAGCTCATCCTGTCCCTCTAAAATACCAAGTGTCAACGGATGACGTCAAGTCTGTGTGCTAGTATTCAGTTTGACTCACTGAGCTGCTGTGGCCCAGTAACACCTTGGCTCCTGCAGGAGCTTTCACACCTTTGTGCACTTGCCCTTTTCATTACAACATTTGGCCCCAACTTTTCTTTCTTTTTTTTTTTTCTTTAGTTTTTAAGGTTTTTTTTAGCATTGTGCTCATTGAATGAGAATACATCCTAATGCCAGGAAGCTACCACTGGAAGGACTGGGTAGAATAAAATTTATTTTAAAAAAGATACTTCAGACAAGCTGCTAGCATTCTTGGGAGCTTTAGAAGTTCTTTCTGTGTTGGGAAGCAGATGTTTCAGAACATCTGCTGCACACAAATGCAACAAGTCTGTCAACACCCCAGCCTGCTATTGTCCTGCAGAAAACAGGGGAAGATCGCAGGTAAACAAAAAAAAAGGGGGTAGGAAAAGCAATTGTTCATCTGAAAGCTTCCAGCTTGGCTCAGGAGTTGTGCTGAAGGTGATGGCTGCTCTTCTCTGCAGCAGGCTCGGTGACAGGTAGTCATTCGTCACGGGGGATCGGAGGTGGCTGGCACTGCAATTCCGTGTGCCTTAGCCACGCTAGCCCAGCTGGCTGGTTCCGTCCTTCAGCCTTTTGACTCAGCTACATGTTCTTGCTAGGACCAGCCAAGAAAGAATGCCCTCAAACCGCACATGTATGCCAAGTGAGCATTTTTGGTTTGTCTTCTTCCCCCTCGCCCCCCAAATTGACAGCAATGGCTTCTCCAGCCATTTCAATTGTTTTAATTCATTTTCATTTCCTGGATGATCTTAGCTAGATATTCTTGCTTCAGAAAAAATGGTATAGTAATAATAGTTCCTTTCCCCTCCTTCCTCCCCAAACCACACGCACCAACACATAAAATTGGCAGATGGTGTTTTGCTTTGGGTTTGCCTTTTTATTTTTTTCAAACTCAAGCCAAAGCTTGGAATGCAGTTTTACATTATTACTAGTTACATTAGCACCAAGAAATAACAGCTGAAACGAAGAGCCTGTCGAGAGAGGCTTTGAACATCGAGAGGAACATATTCCAGTCACTTGCTTTGTGCAGCTCTAACAATGTCACCGAGGGTTGTACCCCTCTGTTCGACATGAAAACGCTGCAGAAGTGGATCCTGTGATCTGAACCCTCACTTGCTGGGGGTAACATCCCATTTTGTTTTCAATCTACCAAACGCTCCCATTGTTGCAGTGACTTTTCATAACCTCCGGCAGAAAACAGGGCTTTAGAGACGACAAAGTGCTCATAAACTTGGGGTCTGGGACCACCAGCTTCCACTATGAATGGGGACCATCAGTGGACTGGTTAAAAAAGTCACTCTGGGAAGGCTGAGGACGAGAGGGAGACAGTTTGAGAACTTTCTTCCTGAGCTGAACAAAACTGCCAAGAACTAGTTGCACTTGATCCCTTGCTAATCAGTCCTATCTCATGTTCTTGGCTGCATCTTCCAGAGTTAAAGTAGTCTTAAAATTGACTTCCTTCTGAAAGCTCATGAGTGCCATCAAAATGTCAGTTGTAAAAACACTGAAGAATTGCACTGAAGTTTTTCTTCACAATTATTCTTGCAATTGTCACATTTCTTAGCTGAGCGACACGGCTCTGGAACAGCCTCCTTTTAAATTCATGTGAAAGTGAAATTTCAAGGCCT
The DNA here is from genome assembly GCF_929443795.1 of Astur gentilis. NCBI lineage: Eukaryota > Metazoa > Chordata > Aves > Accipitriformes > Accipitridae > Astur > Astur gentilis. Next base: position 46,120,167 of record NC_064883.1, on the reverse strand, counting down.
GAAGGCTTAAAGCCTGGTAGGATGTTCAAAACAGTTCCTAGGATGCATCTCATGGCTAAAAACACATTGGGAGATGTTTATTTGTATAAAAAGAAGAATAAAATGGTCATGAATATTCCAAAACAGTGAGTCTTCTACTTACAGCTACTTTTCCTAACACAAGTAAAGGTCTGATCCAAACTCTGTGGCCAAATACAAAATTCTTGATTGATCTCAATGGGCTCTGGGTCCCTTTTGGCTCAAATTCTTGGTTGCTACAGAATAAGTGATTTCACTGCAGTTAAGCTTATTTACATTAGATAGTAGTCTGACTCTCCCCATTTCAGTGCAGTAATGCTACCCTGCACAGGTTGAAAAATCTCATTTGCTGTCCTCTCTGTCAGTTTTTTTAATGGATATAATATAATTAGACAAATTTCCAGCTTTGACCAGGTGAATAGTAGACTTGGCCATCTAGCCAGGCTGATAGATGATTGCTGGGAGGTAGGGAAGAATGCCTTGGTAAGCAGTGGCGAAGGAAAAGGAGAGAAAACTTCCCAAAGGCTGAGCTACTTTATGTGAGCTGTAAACGTGTTCTACTTTGAGAGCACCGAGGAGGCTCCTGTTTTCCCGCTGAAGATTGTTTGCCCACATACTGGCCATAGCTTATCACTGCAAAGCCAGCCTGGTGCAGCTACTGCCACGTCTGACAGCGTGGGTGGAATTAATTCAAATCTTTGCAATGTGAATGTCTCCACAGGAGCTGATTGCTGACAGCATCTTCTATGGCAATTTAGTCAAGAAGTGATATAAGGACTTAGGTCTGTATTTCTGCCTCCTGATTTGTAGCTGCAGCAACAGCAGATGGCCTGATGATGTCGTTTGAGGATCCGCTGTGTGCTTTGGAAACAGCTGAACTTCAAGATGTCTAGACACCATGATAGGACTCCAGATAGGAGCACAGCAGCCCCTGATTCGGCAGCTAAAATGGTGGGAATAGTGGCCACTGCTGAGGTGGCAACTGGAGATAACGACTTGCTTTGGGGAAATAACCCACTGGAGTGTGCCTGGCTACATTCTTGACACTTTTTTTGCCACATATGTGGTTCAGGGAAGGAGGATTAGATGAGAACATCTGTCCCAGAGATGCCTGGGCATCTCTTGCTGTGGCATAACTTCAGTTGTGTTGACGTGGCATCTAACGCTGAAATAATTGTATGTATTCTGGTGTCCAGAAATAATCTCCGATGGGGTTGTCACATGGCAAAGAAGCTTGTGGCTGCAAGGACATCAGTCCAGCTGTGAAGAAGCTGTGTTAGTTCCAGCAGCTAACTTTAGCCTAACCTCATGAAAACAAAAATGCTCTTGAGAGGACAAGGTTTTTGTTGGCTCTGTTAGGCCTAAAAGCATCCCAGTAGGCAGGTCAGGCTTAGCCATCATTATGGGAACCTTGGGTCTGATCCAGAGCCTACTAAGTCAAAGGGAGTCTATCCATTGACTCCAGCAAGGCTTGGATCTGACCCAGTGGGTAGAGAAGCAGAGACCTTTGTCCATGTGGGAAAACATTGTTTTCCTCCAATTCTCCAGTGTACAACAATTTTAGAGCTCCTGCTTTTTAATTTCTCTCTCCCCTGCACCTTTTTTTCTTTTCTTGTTTTTTTTTTTTTTCTCTCTCTCTTCTTTGGCAGCAGCTGGTCTGGAAAAGTTCGAGGGGAAACATGATCGGGCTGTTTTCTTCAGTTGAGTACTGCCCTCAGCATTGTCTCGAGTAACTGGGCTGCTGTTTGTTAATCATCATTACCTATTTCAAGTGGAATTGTTATCTGGAGCTCCAGGTTCATCAGGCAAACTGGTGCAGTGCAGCAGATATACTGCTTTTTATTTGATTGCTGGGTTTTATTGCCCTTTTACAGGCAATGTGGGTGAAGTCCAGGCCCAAGTCACTGCAGGTGTTCCACCAAAGTCCATAGCCTGAGGCCAGCTGCAGATTATCACCTCCTGGGGTGAGGAACTAGCGCTTCAGAGCAATGTCACTGACTCCTTGTTCTTCCCACGCTTTCCTTGGCATCTGATACACAGAACTGCATCTGGAGCTTTTTGCTGGGGTCCTGATAGTCTCTGATTATCTGGATGGGAGATATCACAGTGTGTCATAGCTCATATCTGCGAATAGCTCTTAAGTTTCCTTTCTGAATACCATTGAACCTTAACTCCATTTTGCCGCTATATTACTATGGCCTATACCTGGATGAAGGAATAGGGAAGCAGCCAAGAGGTCTCACCTTGAATTCCCTCACATACCTGAGTACCTCACAGTGACTGCCTTTAGCATCTTTGCAACGAACCCTCACCATGTTCCCTCCGCTCCTTACCAACCTGTAGGACAGGTGAAAGACGAGGATTATTGTTGCAAGTAGGGAAATGCAAAAATTAAGGGCTCTCCAAAGTTATGCATATATAGGAACCCTGTGTCATTGGAGATGCCTTAGGGACAACTTCAACATGGGATGGAAAATATGGCTGAGGACTTGCAGACCTGCATCCTTCCATGGTAGCACCTGGGGCCATGCAAGATACCCTGCGTGTAGGCAGCTGTGTTACCTCAAAGCTGCACAGAGGCCTTGTGCCAGTACAGGGAATCGCATCTGAATCTTATAAGATACAACCCTTCATTATTATCTTTATATGGTTACATTTAACAGTACCAACTCAGAGCTAGCCTTGAGAGCAACCAAAGGGCCTCTATCCAAGTCTAGACATTGCGTTTCATTTATGATGCCAAGTGTAATTGACTTAACCTGACATATGGTATCTGGTCGGTTAACTTTCTTTCGGACCCATTGGCAAAAAAAGAGTGAAGGATCAACTTCACTCTCTTAGAGTTCTTCTGCCTTCAGGAAACTTGAACAACTAGTTCTCATGGAGATGCCTATTTTAGAACAGGCAAATCCCAGCAAACATGTCAGGATCCCTCAAATTTGTAGTTTTCCTCTTGCGTATCAAATGACACACATCTATAGCAAAGTAATCCTGTTATCTGAGAGCATGTTAAGAGGCCTTGTATCACGACCCCCAGGACTACTTGAAACATTGACTTCTATCCCCAGGGCATAAGAAATTATGGAAGTAGCCCAGCAGCCTGACTCATTTCCTCCTTTAAATGGGATCCTCAGGAAACAATCCTGAAAAAATCTCCCTGGAATTTACAGTCCTTCATGCATCCAGGCTCTAGTCCTCCTGTTGAGCCATGCTTGAGCTGAATAAAATATGTCCTCAGGCTTTTTTTTCCACACTTGATTGCTTGCAGAGCAGCTTTTAGCAGCTGCACACAGTCACCCCTGAACTGTGCTTCACTTGCTACATGAGGTCCTGGGTCTGAACAATGTAGAGCCTAATTAAATCAGTGCATGAAGCCTTCGGTTTGATAAGTGACATAGCTGAGTAACTGCAATGACACAACAAGGTCTTTTTACTGAGCCATGGTGTAATAGATGGCTTGGTCATGTGGCCTTTTCCTTGACATCCAAACGTGTCGACATCCTAGAAACTTCAAGGGTTTTGCCCTGCAGACTCCACAAATCAACTGGATAGAGAAGTAACAGAGACCGTGGGACCCTGATTCCCATCCCCATCCCCATCTTGCTATCTTTTTTTTGCAGATTTGCCACTGTATGATCTCTCTCCGCTGAATGCCGTGCCAAAGGCAGATGAACAGCTTTGTCAGCGGGCTCCTAACTCAGTCAGAGAACAGGAACCCCAACACAAATCCCTCGTATATTAGCAGAGCTAAAACAGGGATTTGAACTTTTTTGTGCAAGTTGAGAGCTAAGCCCGCCGTGTAACAGGAGTCTCCAAGCAGGCTCTCTCCACCTCTCTGGAATGGGTATTGCCTATGGATGTGGAGGAGGCGTTTGCTGGAGCAGAGAGGACAAGCCAGGCTGAATGGGCTAACCAACAAGTAACAAAGTCCTTTCTACCTCTTGACTAATTAATATTTATTATTTGATGACTTTTTCTCAGAAAAGCTCCCAGGGAAATCAAATGTGTGCACAGAGGCAGCATTATGTGGCTATCAACTGACAGTCTGATCAGTGTGCCTGATCAGACATACTCATTAACGCTGCTGGGGATCTGCTCTGGGCTGGTGACACCCCGCCATTTGCAGAGTACCATGGCAATACCGGTGCTTTGGGTTTCAGTTCCTCCTGGATGGTTCTCACTCCTCTGGGATATGCCAGGCCCAAGTTTGACTCATGGAACTGGCTGTGAAAGATGATTATTTGCCAGATCTGTTTTAATGCAAACTCACTCCTACCTATTCCTTCAGATGCTGAAGCAGATTGCAAACTGCTTCTGATTTAGAAACAGAACTTGGCTTGAAAACTTCCTGATATACTTGAAGGATCTGTGGGACAGAGTAACCTCTGAACAGGGAGAAGTCCAGCAGAACAATGGGTGGAAAAAGCCCGGGATAATCACGGCACTGGATTTCTGAGTTTATTTGTTATAATGGGATTTCTGAGTTTATATGTTGTAAGGCGTCATTATAAAAGCAGAACAAGCAGTTGAGAGTGGTTATGTTACAATGAGCACTGCAAGGAAAGACATTTCACTTTAGCTGTGACTCCAGAGCAGACTTTTTGGATGAAACGTGAAAGTCAGCATGGCCTGGAAACTAAGGCAACAAACTGGTACTCAGGAGGCCCCAGAGTGTGTATCATCTGACTTATAAGAGTTTTAAGACCAGAAAGGTCTTAAATCTGATATGGAAAGCATGGGCTAGATATAAAAATTATTTCCCTTCTCCTGAATCCAGCAACAGGTGTTTGCCTTAGGAAGTTCTTCCAGAAAGTCATTCAGTCCTGAAGCAGGGGAGCTGTCTTTTCTCTTAACAGATCATTCCAGTAGTGAATCATCATAATTTCTTAAATGTGCTCCGTTTCGCAGCTGAAATAATTTAGTTTCACATTCCAAACACTGGGATTTATTAGAACTTCTTCTGCAAGATTGAAGAGGCCTTTAAAACCCAGTGTACATTTTAGCTTAGTAGGATATGATTTTGAACGATAAGTGTCAGTTATGCACTCTTTCCTATGCTACACATGGATAGACCTCTCTCCCTTTTCCTTGCTCTCTGTCTATGAAAAGGCACCTAGTGATGATGCAACATGTAGAATATATGAGATGTCTGCATGGATCTGGCATGTATGAGACAGGTCCTACAGAAGACCTCGGGTCTTTTGGGCTGGCAGCTGCAGTCCAGGTAGGGTACCCTGGGTCATCTCAAATGGTACCAGGCACCTCTGTTTAAGTAACCAAACATTTCACTTAACTCACAGGGGGACATGGACATTTTTGGCTACTTTTTTGTTGTTGTTGTTCATTTAATTTAACTCAAATGTCAGAATCTGAAGTTGAATCTAGCTTCAGGTGCCATTGTGAAAAGTTTAGCATTGGCTCCATCTCCTTACTAGATCTCTGACCTTGTTTCTCTAGCCATCAGTTTATTTCTGGATGGGACACCAGGCAGCAAATAAATATACTAAAATAATATTCCTAGAGACAAGAAATAGCCCTTCTAAGTTGTCATTGCTAAATGATAAGGGATTCTTGAAATGAAACCATTCATGTCTTCTTGATAAAATCAACAACTAGAACAATTTTGGCACAAGATGCCCATGAGTGAAGGATTCTTTCATTTCATTTTTTAAAGACTGTAAAATTCTGCTTGTACCTCTTTGCAAAAGCATTAAAAAAAAAAAATTACATTTATTCTGGCCCAGTGAAGCATGATGTCATGTCATAAAATCACAATTTGCTGATGTCCTGGAATCTCTAAAATTGCTTATGCTTCCCAGATGATATTCCCTGTAAATGTATGAGGTTTTGTTGTTTGTTTTAGTTTAGTTTTTTCAGTTTGTTGTTTTGAGGTTCTAGATGGCAGTAGTCTTGGTTTTTTTTAAATGAAAAAGGTATTCTTTTCTCAAATTTAGAAGAAACCTTGAGTTTAGTGTGTACCCCTTGATCAGGACCTTACATCACATTGGAAGTGTCAAGTTATTCTGGAGAAAACCACACAAGACTGAGACTGGGTATGTCCAAGTTGGAATTAATTACAGTTAATGACAGTTTGGGTTTATTAGCAGGCACAAGAGTAATGCGTGGGACAATTCTGCTTTTCAAGTACTGTCGTCATCAACAGGTGCTATATCCTGGACATATAAAAAGCCAGGGAATACATGTTACAAGCTTGAAAGATCTGTTGAGTATAAAAAACCCCAATAAATCTTCCCATATGCAGAAGTGTGGAAGCTAAGTAGATCAATTATTTTGTGTGTCTCCAGAGAGAAGATCATGAGTCTTGGTTTGTGATTAAAAAAGGCTTTCCTTAGGTATGATATTACAAATGTTAAGTTCAGTTATGTCCTGGAATGTCCTTCTCTGGTAGTGTTTAAAGGCAGGTCAGAGACACATCTGTTAGAAGTAATTATCCTGCTCAGAGAATAGAACTGGATGAGATGATTTTAGAAGGTCCCTTCCAGCCCTAAATTTCTGTGATTATTTTATTGCTGTCCTCCTGAGATTTGGTTTGGAGTCTGTTGTTACAGAATGAGTTAACCTGCTATTTAAGGACCACATAAGTTGTATCTTGACCAACATCATAATAGCATAGTTCTTGAACTTCCTTGGATGTACCAGAAAGTTATGTGCACTGTTGCCTGGATAGTCTAATTTTAGATGTCTTACTATTTATAGCTGTCTCTTCTACACCTCCTGCCATTTACTGTCAACCGATTACCGGCCAAGTGGTCAAGCTTTTTTCTTTACCCTCCTCCAAAACTACATTCCCACTCATTAGGCATTAATCTGCAATTTTTGCTCACTCAATCTATAAGATTAGCCAGGAAAAGTCAAAATTCCCTATGATCTTCCAGGTTTTCCTCCTGGGTGAATTTTTATAGGAAATCATGGGAGAAGAAATATAAGATTATAATCATACCAGGGGATCTCAAAAAGATGTGTAGCGTTGACTTAAGATTCTGCATTTAATGGCTAGCAGCAGAACTCAACAATAGTACATGTGGGTTTTTTCCTCCTTGCTTTCATCTGGGGTAAATTCACTAGTTTGAACATATAGATTTTTACTCCTTCGAGTAAGGTATGAGTCAGAGTACGGAAATACGATACTCTTTACAATGTTGTTTTCAGGAGCTCACGGATGGTTTCAGCCCAAATGTCTGCATCACAAAAATGTCTAACTGAACACTCAGCAGCTCAACTCTCTCCTCCTCTGTCACCTGGGATTGGGAAGGAGAATTTAAGTGGTCAAATAAGTAAAACCAAGAGAGAATTTCATTGGCTAAAGACTAGGCTAGTGTTTAGGCTGCGTTGGGTTTTTGGAGCTAGTCACGATGGCCCATATCTTGTGACTAAGTGCAGGTCCCACCTCTCCAATCTAGAAGCCTATGTCAGAGCTGGTTATGTCATTTACTCCTGTGTATAATCATATCTAGCTCTACCCTGAATAAATGTCTGGCTCTTACAGAAATATTTCTATGACACAACCTGCACCAGATCCTCATTTTTGTGGTCGTCTTCTAATTTCAGCCTGTAGATATGAAATGCCAGGTTACACCTACTTCTCTCTGTGGCAGTGGTATCTCTCAGTTTACAAAACTCTCCTCCTAGTCTAGTGTTTGGTTTTTTTCTTTAATATATATATCCAGGGAGCAGTTACATCCTGCCTCAGCCTTCCTCTGCTGAACTAAACAAACCGATCTTTTCCCATTCTCCTAAGAAATACAGCCTTTTTCCCAGTTACTACATGGGTGAGGGTAACAGAAATAACTTAGATAACAGTTCCTAATCTCTTTGCTTCAGATAGTCTTTGTAGAAAACTTCGAGATTTATCTCGCTTGGGCAATCAGCCATATAGTTTTCAAAAGGAGATTATCTGTATAATTGTTTTCTCTGAGTGATCCATCTTTGTGCACAGCTATATTTGCATGTAAGCATTTCCATATCCATGTGTCATTGCAAAGTGCTGGGTATGGACATGGACAGCCAGTACAACCTGATCTTTTCCACTTGCCTGCTGGAGGCCAGAGGGCTGATGTCACGCCAGGATGCACATTCCTTTCAAGCTGAGCTGTCTAGAAAACATGAAAAACCCTGGGAGGTAAAGCCAGCTACAGTTCTCAAGACAACTATATGGCACTTTCTGTTACAAAAGGATCTTGGCAGTTGTAGCGTATCCATTACTTATTACTTGCAGGCACTATCTGTACCCAGACACTTAGAATGGCAACCTTTGCTCTCATGAACCCATGTACCAGAGTTAAGTGAGCAGACGTCATGAGAAAACAATATATCCGTCATGGTGAGGAGTGTGAAAAGATTGTTCAAGGTCAAACACAGAGTTCCTGCAAACATCCTGAAGTTTTCAGGTACAGGTTCCTCTTCCGAGTTAAAAAGCTTTAAGCAAGACTTAGGTAGGCTTTACATGCTATAGTTTACACATAACACTCCAGCGTCCCCTTCCTCAGCCATCCCTGATCTGAACTCAGTTCTGCCATTTGTAGCCTGAATGTTTTCTCAGTCCTTTCTGTTTTCTTTGACTGGGGTGGCTAAAAGCCTAGTTCTTACCTACATCCCACCAACAGCCAGAAACTAGGAAGAGGTGCCTATGTTCCTGAGCACCTAGTCTAGTTGGCAGACTTGGACCAACCTCAAGATAACTCAGCAGCAATAACTCCAGCACAAAAGCTGTAGCTACTTTCATAAACTGCCTAATACAGTGGTTTTCAAGAGTGCCTGGACATCTGCAGTGAAGTCTCAACTACCTGTAAGGAATCAGTGTAAGCAAATCCTGTTCTTAAGGGACTTGGATTATCCATTTTGGTTTCATTCTTCTCATGGGAAATGCTAGGAAGTTTTAAAACTGGGAAGACTGAAAACTGCTGGTGGTGTTTAGAGTACCCACACAGAAAGTGGGACTCTGAGGTGCAAGTCCACCCTTCAGTCAAAGGGATTCAAGCCTCTCCATTTTTGTGGAATTCAACTTCCAGGCAGTAGACTCTCCTGGTACAGCGGTGTCTTCTTCCCTACAAGCCAAACCTGGAAGGGAGTGAGGAAAAGAACAGAAAACTCATGAAACCTGAAGGGGAATGAGTATAAGTAAGTAGGATTTTACTGAGTTGGTAGGGCACTCGTTAGGGTAAAGTGTCTCCTGGGTGAAAGTGCTGGCTGGGATGACGTTATTACCATGATTACAGTGCTCCCAACAGGAGTAAACAGAAAGTCCTTCACATTCCTGGAAATACAAGTTTTAGATGCTTTTTCTTAAGAAAGGTCTTCAAGCATAAGTTTCTAATTAGAGACACCTGCCAGTGTAACTGTGGCTCAAACCTTTAGGACTGAGGGAGTGATGGGATTTTAGGTAAGTCCTTTGCATATAATTTCCCTCTATCTCTACCCCTTTGGCACCAAGGATCTTTTAAACTGGCCATTGAAGCCATCTAGCTTTGCACAGGAAACCCAGACACTCAGCTTGGAGCAGGTTCACAAACCCAGACAGTAAAATACCTCAGATACGATGCCAGAGGTTACATGAACATTTTGTCAGTATCCAGACTGATTTGGGGGCAAATTCCCACTTCCAAGCTTGAGTGCAACCAGGCTGCATCTGCCTCGGTTTTTCAGCCTGGAAAGCTAATTTCTTCCCTAGACCAGAGTTGGGGGGTGAGTCAACAGGCAGCATGGATGAGCAGGGATTTTGGGCTGTTATGTGAGCTGCATCCTTAATCTAATGTGCTTCATCCCCCTCCAAAAAAGAATCGGGGGGGAAACTGTGAAAAGACACAGCTTTTCCATTGTTATTTAAAGAGTCAAAACAGTTCTTGCTTGCCTCTGTCTTGTGAAATCGGCTGAGGGAGAGCCAACCTTGTACAGATGTGTGACTGTTTTGAATGCTCACATACTGTCTTGAGAACTGCATCTTGCCCTGGTCTCCTGGCTCAAGAGAGGGCCAGATTGAAGGGTGGAGTGAGGGAGTTTCATGTCTTGGTTCTAAAACTGGTAATTAAATAAAGCTTGTCCTCAGCTATATTTCTGGAGCCACCCAGAATTTGATCTCTGCCTTTACACAAACAGTAAGTTCCGAGTGTGTTGGATGGGGATGCAGGATACATGGTCCTCTTCCCCCCTCTCCCTCTGGCCTTCTGAGCAGTAACTCCTTATCCCTGTATTTCAAAATCCCCAATTGTAAAGACAGGATAAAAAAACTCAACTCCCTTGTAAAGTGTTTTGAATTCTACTGATGAAAAGCCAGGTATTAGTTACAAGTGCTAACATTATTACGGCACAAAGGAGTTTTCCAAAAAGTGTCCAAAGATTTATGTCTACTTAGGTTTCATCAGCTTTTATTCTAGACTAGCCAGTACATAGTCTGGCTTCACTTGTACTGTAATTTAGACCCCGTCTTGCCCTTTTAAACTAGCCAGCTGTTTAAAACTTTTTCAAACCTGTACCATAAACCCCTACCTAGAAAGCCTCCATGCCAGCATCTTTTTTAGAAGAATCATTGCCACTTCATCAGCTGCTATTGATCTCAACCTGGTGACGTATTTGTTTTTCTTTTCCCTGAGGATGTTATTTATGCCATCCAGTTCATTAAATAAATTGAATAGCCAGTACTGGGAGACCATTGCCCTGTCAGTTCTGAGAATGTGTTCCGTGTTGCGTCTGTGTCCCAGAAACCACTGACCAGAGGGCAGAAACCCAGAGCATGTGTATTAAATTATCTGCCTGCTTCACATAATCCTAAGACGCATTGTTCTTCTTTGTCTAGCATACTTCATCCTTGCCAAAGCGCAAAAGACCTAATTTAGATTTACTATTGCTACTATTATTATTATCATCATCATTATTGTTATCATCATTATTCTCTTGGATGAGTCTTACTGAACAATTTATGAAGGCAATTCTGGGCTGTGTGCATCAGGACATCCTCACGCTACAGGGTGAGAGGACCGTGATCCATCTGCAGCTGATCTTTGTGGATCCTGGAGCCAAAACACCACTGAGCAACTGGGAAGGGTTCAGAGAGTAGCAGCATCATTAAGAAGAACCTGGATGGTGGGAATAACTGAAAGAGCTGAGTATCTCAGTATCTCAGGGTGGATTTGAGTATACAAAGGACTCATTAGTGGCTGGATAGCAAGAAGTTTGTCGTTCAATTGACCTAGTCTTGTAGACACACACAGTATTTGGTTGCAAAACTTATTTGCAAGCTGCAGTGGTCCCCAAAATAATAAGAATATCCTTACCATGTTCCCAACCAGGATACCTAATAATTGTACCTTTGATGTTAGCAAATCTGTCATCGATTAACAGTCATATATTGATATACTTTGCGAAGTGGTTTAGATATAAAAGAAATCATGTCTGAAATGAACCAGATTCTGGCTACAGGACTGTGAAACCTGACTGTTGTTTTCTGAGCATAAGACAGTGCTGTGCTCTTTTCTTGCCATCTGCAGGTAAGTTCAAGGCTGCTGGAGAGTTGGAGCTTGCAGGACCATCCAGGATCCACTGTGGTTCACCCAAATGGACTGGCCATCCAAATGTTGCTCCCTACGGAAAAAAAAAAAAAAAAAAAAAAGGTTCCTTTGGGCAGGAAGTGCTTTTTTCATGATACTATCCTGGATGAACATCATTACAATGTGATGCTCATAAACTCATGCAAATCTCAACTTCTTCTGAAAGGAGTAGCCCCAAAGTACTCCCCACTCTCCGCAGCCTCTCACTTCCAGCACCTCTTTTCAGCTAGTCTTACAACGCTATTGGATCATGATCGGCAGGAGGAACCGGATCCAGCTGAAAATTTAACCCAGAAAAGAAAAAAAAAGGTCACGATTCACCACACAGGCACAAAATGACTTGTGCTGACAGGAGGAAGATGGCCTCTTTCGTGAGGCAGGTATCAAGACAGATTGAATTTCTCTTTTAGCTGTGACCTTCATTCTGACTTTTATTTGGGTCCCAGCAAGGATTTGAGAGGTCGCCCTTTAGGGTCATGTAAGCGGTGGTACCCTTCTTTTCGGTAATTCAAACCTAGAATGAATAGCAGGATCCAAAAACCTCTTCTCTTTCCTCTTATTTTCCTTACCCTCTTCCTTCCCAACTGCATCCAGGGTGTCTTAACTGAAATTCATCTTGATTCAGCTCTGTTTAGAAAGCACTGCTCCATCCCAAGCAGATTAGCATTTCCTTACAGAAAGGTACCTTGATCTTTACAATGGCAGTTACAACACTGACTTCTCTCCTGTGGTTCAGGCCAAGCGCGATGGGGCACACACCGGTTTGATCCTAACAAGCAAAGAAGGGCAAACGGTGCTCACTATCCTCCTTGTCAACCACTCAGTAAAAATCTACCCGTGACTGAACAAGCTGGAGCAGGGTGTGTGCATGGCTCTTTCCATGTATAATTAATCAGTGTCGGTGCTCACCTGAGCACCTGAAATTGCCCAAAAATGTGTGATCACGGCCCCCCAATGGTGCCAGAAGCAATGACCCCTGTAGTGCTTGTTCAGTGGAGCATGTGGTTCTCCATCAGGTTCATGCCACCCCCAAACAGGCAGTGTGAAACGTGACAATTTGCCCAGGTGCCTGTCTGTATAGAAAAAAAAAAAAGTGAATATTGATGAAGGGACTTTCTTTCTACATTAGGATTCAGCTCCACAGTCGGATCATTGAGTTTTGTTTTTAAAACACTCGTGATTCCCAGATCAAATATTGGCAGGGGACCCATTGACCCTGGTGTTAAGCCATCAGGCAGCGTATATGGAAGGAACAGACTTGACTGTGAACAAGCTGAGACTGGAAATCAGGTTTCCAGCCATTAGTAGTGTGAAGTTCTGGGGATTTATAAGGACAATGTGTCTACATGTTTTAAAAAGGAATGTGAAAAGTCTATGGAAAGCACTGAATTAACTTGGTATTTGCTATTTGCGATATGATTGGGTGAAGACTTTGAAGAGTGATATCATTGCTATTTGTTAATCACATTTGCTTATCACATAGATTAGCCTATTAAACTAAGTCTCCTGAGCTTTCGCTGGTTCCCTTCAGGAGACAGAAAAGGACTTGCATCCTCTTCACGTGTATCTTGGTTTGAAAGGAGAAGGACCTCTTCTTTTTTCTTCCCCTGAAGCATCCAAGAACTGCTACAGATAAACACAGGTGCCTGATGAATGCTTCTTGCTTACACATTCCTCATCACACCAATAAGCCATCTGAAGGCAAGAAGGCATTTTCTCCCCAGATCAGACTGGCAGTAAAAATCGACTGGGTTTTTTTTTTGTTAATTTTTTTTTGGTTTCATTCCTTTGCCTTCCTTTTACCTCCTTCTGGATCTTTGGATTACCTTTCATGTTCCAGAGGTTCCACACCTTCTAGAGAACCATCACCAAGACCTGCAGCTCTCTAGGTCTCTTTCTGCATCAAATAGGACTTTATGATAGGCCTACTATTTTTTTTAAAAAAAAGGATTTTATGAGAGGTCTAATGTTTGTCCTGTAGGAGGCATGTTGTGGCTGACGGTGTTGGAAGCGTGTCTATAAATTAACTGTCTGTGATCTGCTTTAAGCATGTACTGATATTTGCTGCAGCTCCCTATGAACACTTCTAAACACCTTTTAGAGACCCACCCCTCTGTGAATTAAGGGAGGTCAGGAGGGAGATCCAACTACATTTTGGATGCTGGTCTTCAACCCATTATTTGTGAAATAGGTCTCTGTCGTCTGCAAAGCAAGTCTGGTGGGAAGGTGGCCTCGCGTCTGCACAGAGCAGTGGGAATCCTGTCGCACTTCAGGATGGATTTAGGAGCTGTGCTGGAAAATAAGAGATCTAAATAAAGCTTGCAAGCCGCATTGCACCTGTTGTTCAATCTGTGAGGCCAAGTCCGCTTATCAGACTCTATCAGATTTCGAGGAAATGATTAGGCTACCTTGTTTTACAGCCCCTGATACTTAATGGAACAAGGAAATTAGTTAATGGCAATTTGACAACATCCGCAACCTAATCTCCCTGAAATGGCCTATAAATGTTTTTTAGATAGACAGAGTCTGTTCTTTACCAAGTAATTTCTTATCACACTGGATGAATACCCTTGAATAGGATCATACTTTTACTTCCCTTTCAAAATATACAACAAATAGGTTGCTCTCATTCATCTCGGAGAGGATACTAAACTCTCAGCTCTTCAAAGAGGAAACCTGCCAATTCTCAGGATTCATTTCTTCTTTGCTATCTTTTTTTCAGAAATGTAACTGCAACAGGCTTCAAAGTGGAAGAATGTCTTTAAAAAGGACAAGTACATTTTTCTACACAGCCTAAGCTCCAGACTGGTTTGTTTATTAGAGATTTTCCTGTGTCTAAAACTCTGCACAGCACTAGGGACTCCAGCTTGGTGTAGGTAATCAATAAACACTAAAAGCATAAGGGAAAAAAAAGGATTAGGTTTCTTTTTTTAGTTTTAGTGTGCTTCCCTTTCTACCTCCCCTATGTTTAAAACCAAATAATAATAATAATAATGAAGAATAACTATGTTTGGTCTACAAACATTTAGGGGAAAGAAATATCCAATGCAATTCCCCATTTTAATAGCATGGTTTTCAATCATTTCATAGGGTGTCTGATGGTCATCATGTTTTCGCAGGGAGACAGCATCCTTTCTGTTGAAATAGGCAACAGAAATGGTACTTCCATTGTTCGGTGGTAATGGTGTGGATCCCCAGTGATGAAGCCATTCAAGTACATGAATCACTTTACATGAAAGCATTATTCCCATTTAGTGAATTCTCAAATAGAGATTTGGAAATTTCCATCCACTCTTTGCTTTGAGCCATTATTAGCACAAGAAATGGAGCTTTTGTCATTTTTTTGTGGGACAGAAACTGTGAGAAATTTCAATGAAAAATGTCGTACTGTATTGTCTCAATAATTCAGTTGAAGAGAAACATTTTAACCTTCCTGAAATTGAAATGCTCCAGTTTGACTTGTTGAAATGAAACTTTGTTTGGAGCTTTCTCATCATTAAACTGTGTTTCTCTGATGTGGTGTGTTAGAGCTAGTCTCCAAAGCGGTTTGAATCTTTTGCCTTTTGTAGGAGGAAGGCTTTATGGTCAGATTACATCTCTTGTCATGCCCCAAGTAAAACTTTGTCAAAAGAATGCATGCCTTATAGTAAGCACATGGTGAGCAGTCTTCCAGGCAATTCATTCCACAGGAGTGAATGAGATTTTGAACTACAGTTCCCATGATGCAATGCATTAATAGGACAATCCTATTGAACTGATTGGAATGGAAATACCTCACAGCAGATCAGCAAAAGAAAAACATTCTGATATGATTTACCTAATAGACATTGATCAGTATGTTTACCAGCTTCTTCAGGACACTTCAATTGTGCAGGACTGCTCTTTCTGCCCAGACACCACTTAGCTAGAAAAAAGCTAATCCTCCCCATCCATTTCAGCCTTTTCAAGGTTAAGCTCCAAGGGAAGGCTATCAGTATATCTAATAGTCTATAGATGCTATGTTTCTGTATAAATTGGCTTTACACACATACATACATATGCACATATTAAGTATAGTATTATAGGAACTGTATCTATACATTTGTGCTGCATCTGGCATGAGGCGATCACACTTCTGAATGGAAACCATAAACAACTCAGTAAAATAATAATTAAATACTCAGAAAGTCAAACTCCTTCCCATTTACAGCCAACAAGTTGCTCCTTATTCAATGAACTTGCCTTTGCACCAGGTCTGGGGTTACTTAGGCAGGAAAAGGGATCGAAATTCTGCCCCATATTCTGGGCCACGGACCTTTGAGTTTGAAGCTTCAAACAGCCTTGAAAGCTCTGGATGCAGATGCCTTTTGGTGAAGGGAAAAGACTCACGGTCTGACACACCAGACAGCTACTGGCGTACAGCGTCCACCTGGGGCCGTGAGTGCAGGAGAGCAGCACGGCTGGGAACCTTCGCCAGACACCGTGTCCCAGTCTAACTCGAGCCACTGTCAGTCTGCCGGGAGCTCAGGGAGGGGGAAAATAGCATCACCAGGCAAGTTCCTCTCAGGTCACTTCATGCAAAAAAAAAAAAAAAAGGGAGGTTGGGAAGGTAGACAAGGGGATCCTGGTTACAGCAGAGCGTCTGGAGTGTTTCTCCTCAAGCCCTGCCAGGAGCAGGAGAAAGTGCTGTGGTTTGTTCCTATGCACAGAAGTGAGAGCGTATTGAGGCTTGGATTCCCCTCTCAAAATGTACGAAAGTTCTTGAAGAAAAAAACATACACACACGCAGAGCTGGCTAGGCCTTTTTTTCTAGGTACTGGAAGTCAGACTGTCATCTGGGTCAGATTTCCTCTTGGCATCAGAGCTGGCTGGCTCTCCCATCCAAGACTGCTAGCCAATGGCAACAGAAAATTTATCATGACTCGACTCCTAATCAAGTTTGCCTCTTCTTTCTGCTGCAGCCACCGCAGGCTTGGTCAGCTGGTTGTGAGCAGATTTGCAAACAACACCCAAAATGTTCCGGCACAGCAAATCTACACAAATAGGGCATACTTTCTTCTGTTTTATAAACAACCTGGCTTATTGATAAATAGAAACTGGAGAACCCTTTGGAATTGACTCCATATCTGCTTTGACTGGATGGATGTGAAGTTTATTCTTGCTGGAAGCTGAAAATCTAGGAACATACCAGGATTTGCAGCAAAGGCGAAGAAGATGGGAGGAAGAGGGGGTCCTGGGTGGGGGAAGATACTTTTCTGCTCTGCCAGCTGCTGCTGCTGCCATGGCTGCTGGTGCCTGGAAAGAGGGGATGGAGATTTGCCAGCTGAAGAGAAGGGTGGAGAGGAGCAGGGGAGAATGGAACGTGCCCTGAGGGGTCGTTCAAGATGATAAAGCCCAGAAGAAGGAGGGAGGTCATTCCCAAATGTCTTGCTACAAGTCTACACGTGCATAGCATATTCCCCACTACCAGGTTTCTTTCTCTTTTTATTGGAGGGGATGAGAGATGCAAGTGGGGAGAAAGGGAAGGAGGACGTTTGCATCCAAAGCAAAGGGCGACATACTTGGTAAATACGTTTTTGGGATGTGTGGGGAGCAGGGTGACGTCTTACAGCGTGGGAGAGGTGTCAGTGCAAGAGGCGAGAGGAGAAGGAGGATCTTGCAGGTTCAAGCAGGGGACTGGGCAACAACGTGCAGGGCTAGAGTGTCCTCCCTTCCTCTGCACTTCTGCAAGTCATCCTGGTAAAAAGGGAGAGCCCTGGTGTTACTGGGATGGCTGCAGAGACAGGAGGCTCTTGGACTCAGCTGCTGAGCTCCAGAACCTTCTCTGAGGCAGTCGAGAAGCAGGATGGACAAAGTGCAGAAGAAGAGGCTCAAGGTGCTGCCCAAGGTCATAGGAAAGGTCAATGAAACCGAGTGGTATGCAATCATACCGACATTTAAACGCGAGGCTGTGGTATTTAGTTCCCATGTGTGACCCCTTCTCCTTCCCTTTGCCACTTAATTATGCAGTAAATAAAACATGTCAGGCCCTGCTTTCTGGCCCTGAGGCCAAGTTACACATCATGACTCATGTCCACACACAGAAACTCTTTCCCTCCCCTTCCTCCAAATAAGAAAATGGCCACATCCAAACTGCCCTTTGGGAATTATCCCTGGCTCCTGCTACCTCTTGAGCAAGGGATATTCGCAAGTTCACAAAATCATGGCTATGCTTATGTCCAGGCTATGCCTGTTTTATTTGCTAGTGGATGTGTAAGCACTATGTCTTTCCTTCTGGGTTAGAAGGAGACAGTTGCATATGTGGTCTCCCTGAGACAGTAACCCAATTATTTCAGCTCAAAGGCCTTCCAATGTTTCACAATAATGAATGAATGAATAGCATTGTCCTTATTTTATGGGTGAAAGCCCTCAAGGGTAAAGGGATCAAGAGACTCACTCAAACTATATAAACTGTAATTGATGGAGCAATAGCTAGAACTCACATCTCCAGACTCTTAGACAAATCTTTATTTACTGAAGTATGTAAGCACTTTTGTCAGCTCAGTGTTTCCCTCCCAGCTTCAATAAATATCCAGACTGAAATGACAAACTTCCTTTTTTAAAAAAAAAAAAAATTGCTTCTCTGCCCACGTCCTTCATGTAAGTAAGGATGAATGTTCACATGGTTATATATGATTGAGAACGTTCCATCTAGCAAGCTGTACATTATCTCATGAGTAACAAGTTGCTGTCATATTCTCTAAACCTTTAGTATATGAAGTTCAAATGCAGAGCATTTAAAATAATGGACCTTGCTTTATGCTTGCAACAGATGAGGAAGATGTGTACAACCCATTTCCTAGGGCTTAGCTGACACTTGATAACCTGGTACGCAGTTGTGGCAAAATTGTTGATGATGGGGAAAACGTGTCCAAAGCCAGCAAGGAATAAATAAATCATGGTCACCAAAATGATCTGCGGGAAGCCAGTTTTTGGAATGTCTAAGATAGGGCAGAACTACAAAGCCAAGATTTTTTGGGACTTTATGCGAATTATGAGAGATGAGAGCAGGAATGCAACTCTAAAATAAGTAATAAAGATGGGTTTCATTTGGAAGAATGTATGTTGATTTTTATCTCTGTCTAGTTTGACTTTCCCCTTGATTACTCATGGTATGTTTGACAGCTTTCTCTGAACATGTGTTGCAATGACAGGCCAACTGTGGAGATGCTTATGGGCACAAAACTACAGGAAATATCAAGAGAAGAGCATGTCCTCTCTGATAGCTCATGATACTGTCATTTATCTGGTTATTAAAATCTTCATGTTATTTAAGTGACTCTTTGGCAAAAAGCTGGATTGTTTGGACTTCAGCTGACCCGTGCCAGTTTAATCCAGCTGAGATGGTTTTCTTGTTCCCAGTGTACTTGTCAAATACTTTCTTTTGACTGCCTCTGAGCCTTCCCCTCACCATGTCTCAGTGTTGCATAATTTTCTGTCTTTTCCTCCATACCTTTAGATACACAAGGGTTATCAAACAGGAAGAAGAAGCACAGTGGGGCTGAAGAACTTCACTGAAGTCACATCTTAAGTTTTCGGCAGAGGCAGAAGTGGGAAGAAGGCCCTCTGGGACCCAAACTGATGTTTCATTCATTGCCTGCACTTTCATCGCATCATCCAGCTCAGAGTCATTTTGAGAAAATACTTCCAAGAGTGCCTGGAGGTCTTCCTCCTAGGTGAAGCTGTTCCTCTAAAGCCCTTCAAGGAGGATAGCTGAAGCAAATAATGAAACCTGAGACAGCAGAGGGAAAATATTTCACTAAAGCTACAAAGTGGGGTAGGAGAATATCAGTTCTTCACCGGCCCTCATTCCAGTGTAATGCTGAATTTAAGCCTGTGGACGTCAGTTCGTCTCTCTGAGTAGTTTAGCAAAGGCCTTTTAGTTGCACCTGTATGTCTCCTTTTTAAGCCTTCATACCTCATAAGCCTTAGACCACATAATATCAGTGTTCAGGAGAACAAGCTGAACAGAATAGGAAGAGAAGAGAAGCAGTCCAGGCTCCATGAACATCCTGCAAAATTAAGCAGTGTGGATCTTTTTTATGGCCCTGGAGAGAATTCGAAGTCATAATATTGCTTGTGTGGCCAAAGAAAAGGTTTAAATAGCTGCTAAGCTCCCAAACTCTCTTTGCTCTGCTGAACTGCTAGGGCTGATCTCTCCGCGCACCGAGGCAGAGGAGCTCTGAGCATGGCACGGCCGCAGTCTCGGTGGACACTGCAGAGTGACACCAAGGAGTCGGAGCGAAGCCAGAAAGCCACAGAAGACAATGTCCTCTGTCATCCCTCAACAGACTCGTTGTGCAGCCCACACCAGCAAGCTGTTTGGTTTGCTAGCAGCAAGGACCTGTTGGAGGACAGGTTTCCCAATCCTCACACGCTAAGATACATTATTTGTTTCTTGTTGTTCTCCACAGGTTGGTCTTCAGCTTGCACTAGCCACCTACATGGCATGTTCCCTGCTGGAAGCCTCACAAGAGGACTCCTCTGTAATGGTATTTGGCTCGTTCTGCACGCCTCCGTGTTGTTTGGCCTGACACAACCCTCTCTGGTGTTGTAGAGGGGATGACACAAAAGAGGTAAGTGGTTGCTTTACTCTAAATCTATGGGAAAAAGTCAGAGACAACTTTCAGCTGATGTAATGACATGTGCACACTTTTATTAAGGTCTCCAAGAAGCTTGATCCCAACCAGCAAATATATACAATACCAACAAATGTCATTCTGCAGCTACAAAACAAAAAGGCCTGGAAAGTTCTCTGATGTTTCCAGCATGGATTAGTCACCCTTCTGGTAAGGCTTTGGCAGTTCGTATTGATGGTCAGTCCAACAGGTGGGGCTGACATACCAGGGACCTTACTCCATCCAGCTGCTCTGCCAATACCAGGACATACCCTTCCTGAGAACTGGGGGGTGCAAATCACAGCAGCTTCCAGAGAACGGGACTTGGTCAGCATAACTCACGTTCAGGATGTGAAAACACACATACAATGCAGCCCTGCAGCCTGGCTGCTTTTCCAGTGACATGGAAAATGTTCCTTCCTGTCCTTGCTTATTCATGGTTTTTAATGGTTGCCCAACATTTTTTCAGAGAATGGGTGATAATTTCCATTTCCTGGTCAAACTCCAAATTTTTCTTTCTCCTTAACTCTACTGTCATTGCCATTTGATATAATCTTTTCTTTCCCTAGAAACTGCTTCTAAGGATTTATTAGGAGCTGCAAGAGCCCTATCAATTTAGTCTGGGGGGTTAGTACGTTTCAGTAGTAAGTGACAAGGAGACAAGTTTACTCCAGAACATGGTTTAGTGGGCGTGGATGATGGTTGGACTCAATGATCTTGAAGGTCTTTTCCAACCTAAATGATTCTATGATAAATTTTAAAAGTACCTGCAATGAAAGTTGACAACACTAGGATGTCAAACTTCATTTTTAGCAACAGGTGCCTAACTTGTGACCATATTGCCATTGTCAAGTAACTGAGGCACCAAACTTTCGCAAATCAGGAAATACCAGAAAAAAATCTTCTCCCGTTACAGTTCCATCTTCAGCCGCAAGGTCCCAGTGTTGTTTGGGACCCTAGCCAAAGCTGTAGGTAGGGACTTGCCCGACACTCACTGCTGTTGGCTGACCCTCGTAGCCTGCTGAAGGAATGTCTCAGCCAACACCATAAAACCACCCGCTGGGTCATGTACCACTACCCCGGCTCCTCCTTTGTCCCACTGGCAGCCAGGTAGTTCTCCCCATCCGTTCTGCTTCTTTCAACTCTCTGCAGAGCTGATTTAACTCACTAAAATGGCAGAATAATTACCTCCTTCTCTTCCACCCTTGTTTAATTTTTGGATGTTTCTGTGTGTTAACCTGACTCGTGGAGGAATCTGATGAATGCAAAACTGGCCTAAGGTAAGAGGCATAAATGTGTGGCCAGCAGTGTGGGTGGGTGGTGGGAGGAGTGAAGTGGACCTTACCCAACTGGAAGTAGTGAGCTGGTATGTTGACTCACTCAGTCTCAAGAAACTACCCCAAACCAGACGAGACCAATTGCTCTTTGTTTCTCTCCACAGCTGTAAATGCAACATGGGACTCTCAATACCTGAAGTGCCTCATTACTATTAACTGGCTGATTTTCACAAAATGACCCGTAGAAGAAGGTGTGTTTTTCAGTGTTGTTGGATACATGGAGATTGCAACACGTGTAGAAAATGTCTAGAACTTCCCAGGATTTAGGGTGGTGAATTGTCTATGATGTCTTGTTTCAGAGCATTCAGGTTTTGCAACACTTATATTTGCTCAGAGCACAGGTCCCAGATGAAAGCCACATTTTTTAGTTTCCCATCTGTTTTGGAGCCCAGTTCTTGGTTTCACTGTTGTGGTTGTCAGGTTGAAGTACAGCTCTGTGTAGTTTAAACTGAGAAGGTTAATGGATCCAAGTGCAAAATCTGTTTACCTTGGAGTTTTTTAAATGTCATGCAGTCGTTTCCATTGCTTGTGGCTTTCAAAGTTATTATTTTTAATAGCAATAGCACTGTAGCATACAAATGTCCCATTTTATAACAGAGACTCACTATCTTAAATTCTTACAATAGTGTCATCCATCAGTTTTGGGAAATCAGAAATTTATCTGTAAAAAATAAAATAAAAACGGGTAGGGGTTTTGTTGCTTTTATTGTTGATATTTGCTTTTATTTTGGCTTCTAGATTTTGAGTTTCAGGAAAATCATATTGCCAAGCAATTCTCTGCAACAATTACACCTAAGTTAAGATCCAAGAAGGCATTTAACCTCCTAAAGAAAGTGAGAGTTAGAAGTCCAGGTGTTCATTTGATTCTGTTCATTTCATTGAATTGAAAACTGAGTCTGAATTTCTCATTCAGATACTTGAGTCCAGAAGACAGGAGGTGAGATTTCATCATAAAAGGTGAGACTGAAAATTTTTGACTGTTCACTACAACAGTAGCGTTGCATTTTGTAGGAATACACTCAAAAGATGAGAAAGAAAGTGCTGTTACTTAGATTTTCATGGACGAATTTTCCTAAGAGCTTGGTGTTCAAAAAAGGCCAGGCTCTTCAAGCTATTTCAAGGCATCAGGGATCATCTTCACTTTTGCTTTACAACACTTCTCCAGACAAAGTGGAAAAACAAGAGCAATAAACATAAACCTAGTTTTTCAAAATATTTGAGAAGATTTTTCTGTTCTGCTCCCACTGAGAGCAATGCCTGCCTTCCTGTGTCGATTATGAACAACAGGAGTTAGGTGCTTGAAAGCCGAGATAGAAGTAATTAGGTGGATACGTGTCATGTCAGCAATAGATGGATTTTTCCTCCTTTTCGGGATAATTTTGAGCATTTTCACTGCTGCACTCTTCCCCTGCAAGGCAAGAGGCCTCAGTCTGTGAAGTAATTCCTTTCACAAAGATCAGGCTGTTTTCTGCAAAGCAGCCAAGGTCTACAAAGACCTTTTGACCTGTCAATCAGCTGCTTCCAGAAGGAGATAGCACAAAATTGGGCGCTGTCCTCAATTGCAGGTTCAGACTGCCCTCCCTCCCACACGCTCGCCCTCACTCAGGGCTGGTGCTCTTTGGGTGTTCACATTTTTAGAAATCCGTACCATCATCAAGGCTCACGCAGAAAACCCAGTGACAGAAAATGTGATGGCTCAAACAAAAAGAAAAAAGGAAGCCACAGCTTTTATTTTTTTTAAGCTGCAACTTCTTTCGTGTCTTTGATCCTTGTTCCCTATCTAATGAATTAAGCTGGTGAAAAGTGCTTATTATTAGTAGTCAGAGGCTGGAAACTGCTCAGCTGACACTGAGCTTTCCCTTGACAGAAATAGTGTTCCCATGAAATCCATCACCCATTACAGCTAATTTTCAGCATAATACACTAATAGACATAGGGCTGCTGCTCAGCGTGAGTGAACAGAGTGGCAAAACTCATTCAACCGAAAGCAAAGGCCCCTCTCGCAATATCACAGACAAGGTTGGTACAATATGTTTGCCCAAAACAAAGGTGTCCTGAGCTATTTTAAATGTTTTAGGACATCAGCTGCCCTTCCAGGTGCCTCTCCGCATGGCACGGGTCTCTGCTTTGTCGTCAGTGTGTGCAAACTGACAGGTTACAGCTGGGGGGAGCAAAGGGTCCTTGGAGAGATTTTCCATCCGGATGGCAGATGGTGAAACTAATGGATGGGCCATCATTAAAGTCAGGATTAATTTGCTTAAATATCAGAGTCGAGTGCCACTCGCTACCCTGGGGTGTTTCACCTGGCCTCCACCTTCCAGCCCCAAACAGTGTCAGGTCTACAGCCTCAATCCCCAAAATCCTGGTGCATCTCCGATGCTGTGGGGCCTCAACGCCCACTGTCAATTGAGCTCAATCACTCTGGGCTCTGCTTGTGGTATTGTCTGGATCTGTGCTGACTGTAATTGAAACATAAACACCGCCAGACACAAGAAGACATCTGCACTTACATTTCTGTAAATGTAAAACTGAACCCTGCATACAAAAGCTACCTTTTGCCGTCTTTCCCAGAAATGTTCTTGAAGATATTTTTGTGCAACACATTTTCTATCACTTTTACAGTCAGGTCTCCCACTTCTTGAAATTACACCCAGAAGCACCTCTGATATTTAAGCCAGTGATTTCAGAGTCATTAGCACTCTCATTAAGTTACTTAGATTGGCTACAGATCCATTTCTCCATAGAGCCAATTTTGATGTAGCACAGCAAATCCAGAAATGACAGTTAACTTACTTCTATTTCTATTGCAGGCACTGCCTGAGTTTTCCTGCTTGGCAGATCATGGCCAGGACTCATAGCAGTTAGGAAATTTGCAAAAATTGCACAGAGAACACCACCACAGTGCAATGCAATATGGAAGAAGCAGAAGAATCTCTAACACCTGCTAGCTGGTTTATGCTTTAAATATCATCTTGCTTTGCCAAATCCATGTTTTCTGCTTATCAGGATCATTTCTCAGAACCAAAACATATTGTAAAGTTTTCCGAATGTGCTATTGTGAACCTGAGCGGGGCCCCTGAACTTTTCAAAGCATACCAATTTCTATGGGTTTAGAAAGGAGTAGAGATTTAGGTCGATGAAAAGGTGATTGAATTCTATGCTGAAAAAACCCCCACAAACCAGACCCAGAAAGTACAAGAAATCCCAATTTACTAGCACTGCCAGATTTTCCAGAAGTTTCTTAGATTTAAATATCAATTTAAGTCTTGTTACAAACCCTGCCAGTATTACGAATATGTTTTTACCTTTAACATCCCATTACCTTGGAAACTGGGTTTTGATTTTTGCAGGTGTTTCACTGCTGATAGATGTGCACGTGTATGTTTATAGAGAGATGTATGAATGTGTTTAAATGCTGTGTCCCATCCATATCATGGGGAATGGGACATTATCCATCCTGTAAGTAAGCCTTAGCCTCACAGTTCAATATACCGATCCAAGTTTTCCCCATTTTCTGCTGTTAGTGGTTGAGGATTTTTCGTTGTGTGGAGATTCAGGAATTTATAAACCCATGTTGGATACCTGCTGATTTTGACAAGATCCAACTCCCTTGCCATAAGATGCTTGTATGGAAAGCCTTCTCCACTCACTCCATCACCTATTGCTAACGACACATGATGGCAGTTCTGATCAGGTTGTCATAAGACACACAAAAAAGTAGCAATCACATAGAAAACAATTTGATTATATGAATAACAAATGAATGTATGGGTACATCCTATCCCTACCCCACCCAACTTTTGCTAATCATTTCAGATGAAGAACTCAGCAAAAAAGTTAATGTGGAAGTGGAAGAGTGAGTAGGCTTTGAATGGCTAAAATGCAAACATTAAATTATCTGGGATAATAGTGGGATACCCAGAACTCTGAAACTTGCCAGCCAATATAAATTAAATAACTGAAAAGAGTGGAATTTCATTCTCCAAATAGGTGGTGAGAAGTTCACCACTGACATCAACAAATGTGGGGTAAGGCCAGGTAACTGGACAACAGGAGGCAATGCTGTTTCCCATATTTATAGAAAACATTCTTTTATAGGAAGTGAAAAAGGAAGCCAACAGGAATCCTTGAAAATGCAGGCAGATATGTATGTGATTTTCTACTTTTTTTTTTTTTTTTTTTTTTTTTTTTTTTTCTCATGAAGGGATATTTGTTGTGTAAAAAGTGCTGTTCTGTATGTGTGTGGAAAGCTGAATGTGGAAATGATGAAGGAGAATTTTGGCTGCCTGGCCTTCCATGTGTGAAAAGACTTAAGAGGTTTGGATGTCATCTTGTTTTTCCTTTGCTGAGTGAGGAATCTGATCCAATCTCTTAGTGAGGCTTTTTCCGTTTTAGATTGGCTATGGAAAAAAAATCTTTTGAAGCATTTGAAATTGTTTTGCTTATGATTGTCCCTTCAGTGAAGGGGATTTTGCACCCCTAAATAGGACTGGCAGACCAATGCGGCAGCCTCCCTGCTGGCATATGCGAATGTATCAGGCTCTTAAAATGTGGGTTATGAACACAAAAATAACAGCCTGCTATGTCTGTTATTCAGCGAAGTGGATCCTTAGAGTGGTGGAGGCTTGTGTTTCAGTGCTGAGGGTGTCAGGCTCAGCTGGTACAAGTAAGTCAGACCTTCATTTCTTCAGTTTCTGTAATATCCTACTCTGAGGAAGCTGCAAGTCTTTCTCTGATGCTGACTGTAAAACCTTTCTCCACCCTTAGTTTATAGTGTTCCCTGTGACACCATCCTCCTTATACTACCTTGCTGCCGTGCTTCGCAATAGGCTAAAGTGTTCTTCCATCGAGTCATCGAGCCACCCCTGTATTCCCATCCTCACACTGCTTGTAGGATTATTAACCAGCATTGGGAGCTAACATCATCCCTCATCTTTCTAATTACCACTGAGGAAACTGCAGCTTAAGAGGGTGTTTCTGAGTTACAATATGTTTATTTTATGATATATTTCAGTGAGGACAAATATGAGGTTGAGGGCTGTGGATGACTCTGTCCTGTCAACTCCCAACATTCTCAGTACTGTGGAATAAAACTGGAGACCAAAACCAGAAATGTGAAATAGCCTTTCGTTTTTTTGACATTTTTGTCCCTTATAAAATGCAAGACAGAATGAAGTTTGTTGGCTTAAGAAGTGTGAAGCCACCTTCTGGGCTTTCTGTAGCTTTGAAGTATAGTCAGCCCATAGTGTGGAAGTTGTAGTTTTTGTAGCATGTCGCATACAGGAGTGTCTCTGAATATGGCCAACTGACATCAGATTATTCCATTCTTAGTATTACATACTGGGATATGAAGTCTTAAAGGTTATCTTATAAGCCGAAGCATCTTAGTACCAATGCTGCCTGGACTCTGTGTTTGTTTCATGTCCAGAGGGCACGGTGCCCATGCTGACAAGTAGAGAAAAGATCTTCTGCCCTGCAGGTAAGTCTCAGCCATACAGCTCTTACCTTTACCTCCCAAAACGTCTTCTTCCACCCACTGGTTTCCTGGATTTTTGTGTCATCAACAATGCTTGCTCAGGGTACACTCTGCCCCATCAGCCAGATGATTAAGGAAGATATTAAACAGGACTGGACCCAGTATTGACCCCTGAGGTACACCACTACTTACTGGCCTCCAACTAGACTTCACGCCACTGATGACCTCCCTTTGGGCCTGGCCATTCAGCCAGTTTTCAACTCACCTCATTGTCTGCTTATCCAGCCCATAGATCAACAGTTTTTCTATGAGGATCTTATGGAAGACAGTGTCAAAGGTCTTACTGAAGTTTAGGTAGACAATATCTGCAGCTCTCCCCTTGTCTACCAGGCCAGTCATTTCACTGTAGAAGTTTATCAGGTTGGTCAAACATGACTTTCCCTTGGTGAAGCCATGCTGACTACTCCTGATGATGTTCTTGTCCTGAAGGTATCTGGAAAGGGTTTTCAGAATTAAAGGCTCCAACACCTTCCCAGGAATCAAGGTGAGGTTGACCAGTGTGTAGTTCCCTGGGTCCTCCTTCTTGCCGTACCTGGAGATAGGAATGATGTTTGCTTTCCTCCAGTCTTTGGGCACTTCTCTCAGTTTATCTCTGATTATCGAGAGCAGTCCTGCAATGACATCTGCCAGCTCCCTCAGCACCCACGGATGCACCCCATCAAGGCCCATGGACTTATATATGTCCAATTTGCTTAA
Source organism: Astur gentilis (assembly GCF_929443795.1). Lineage (NCBI taxonomy): Eukaryota > Metazoa > Chordata > Aves > Accipitriformes > Accipitridae > Astur > Astur gentilis. Next base: position 46,092,383 of record NC_064883.1, on the reverse strand, counting down.
GTATTCCTTGATCCTTTTCCATCAAAGGTACATCTTCCTTGTTCCAGCCTTTCCCCTTTGTCTCTGGGACCTGGGATTCCTGAAGGCCAGTCTTGCTAGCAAAGACCGAGGCAAAAAAGACATTCAATACCTCAGCCTTTTCCATGTCCTGTGTAACTGTGTCCCCCTCTCGTTGCGCAGTGGACCCACACTTTCCCTAGTCTTCCTTTTGTCACCTATGTACTTATGAAGCCCTTCTTGTTGCTTTTGGCATCCCTGGCCAGATTCAGTTCCATTTGGGCTTTAGCTTTCTTAACTGCATCCCTGGATGCTCAGACAATGTTTCTGTATTGCTCTCAGGTTACCCATCCTTGCTTCCAGTCTCTGTATGCTCCCTTCTGGTCTTGGAGTTTGGCTAGGAGCTATTTGTTCAGCCACGCAGGCATTTTTGCCGGACTTCAAATTTGTTGGGATGGAACACTCCTGAGGACAGCATCACCTTGCATCTGCCCATTCATTCTCTGCTAAGGGTCTCACGATGCCTCAACCTGCTTCTGCCAGGTGCTTTGTGGCAAAAGGAGGTTTCAGGAGCCAAGGCAGAAAATCAGATTGACTGTCGTAAAACAGGAACAAGCAGCAGTCATCACATTCATAGTCACTTGGTTTGGAGGAGAATCAGATCCCTATTGGTACAAAGAGGGAAATGCCAGATTTCCTCTGCACCTTGCTTCAGACTTCTTGCTGAAATGTCCCATTATTCATGGGGCTTTTTGGAGGGAACCAAAACCTGAAGAATATTGCAGCATGTCCTTGGCAAGTGACACATGCTCCTTGTGGTGGGACAGCAGGGAGCACATCATCTGGCCCTGTCCTATCCAATGCACAAGGCAATTTTGGTTTTAGACAGATAATACTTGTTTTCTTCACTGCTTGTAGTAGCGTCTCTGTGCAGAGTACTCTCTACACCATTCATCTATTTCATCTGCTTGTTCGCAAAAAACACAGGCTGAACACTACCTGTCACACAGTATTTTAAGTTTTTTTGAATTCCTAAGAAAGTGCACCCAATTGTGTTGTCTGGCTCTGTCTGTTTATCTGTTTCCATGTCTCTTCATCTTGCCTCTACATCCTTCCCCTCAACAACCTTTTTTTAAAAGCAATAGTTAGCGTCAACTGAATTTGATAGATGTAGTTTCAAAGATACAGATTCCCAGGAGGTTTTGCAGAAAAAGCTCCCCGAGGAGAGGAGGCAAATCTTATTAAGAACTCCCCTAATGTAAGGAAGAATAACTTTACTCTTTATAGGCAACAGAGGATCTGCACAGGAATGAGCCACTGTAAACCAGACTTCCTTAGTTTCACTGCTGCTTGAAGTACAGTGTTTCCAAATTACAACAGGGCCCCATTGTTAATCCCAGTCCTGGATGTCATCAACACACTCTCCCTGGGCTAATTTTTCAACACATTCCACCACCTCTTCATACATAATTTTCCTCTTAAAGACCTTATAAGTGCAGCAATTTAAGATCCAGCCCACTCCTTCTTCCTCCGATGAGGCTCTTTGGGCAAACTCTTCACACTTTAGTGTTACAGTAGAGCCACTGAGAAACTTGAACTTCTGGAAATAGCTTTGGCAGCCAATTGGCAGTTAATGACAATTTGACTTCATGCTACAGAAACATGTCCAAGAAAACAAGCACAATCTAATGGACATTTGCTTTTGCTACTATTGCCAGTTAAATCAAAACATTTTTGTTGAGTTTTTTCAGGTTTCCCTGCTTCTATCTGAATAGTGTCTGGTTGGGTTATTTTTCCTTCTCCCTGCCTCTCTCCCCCTCCCCCCCCCTTTTTTTTAATTGCAGTACTTTTAAAAGCATGTGTGAGTTTGAAGAGTTATTATTACCGTGTTCCTTCTTCAGGTCTAAATACCGAGATAACAGTGCTTAGCTTTGATAAAGACTAAATATTTCCTGGTAAAGCTTTCATATGATTACTTTATGTCATGAATGAAAATCTTTCATTGTAATTCTCAAAAGACAGCAAATCGTATATGGCCTAACCTTACACAGATTTACACATTTCTCCTTGTAGCTCTAGTTAGATTTGGGAGCAGTGTAATGAAATGGGCATGGTACTTTCTCGGTAGTCAGGAAATGCAGTTTCTAGTTCTCGTACTACTTTCTGAATAACATTAGGTACAGTCTCTTTGATCAGCCATTTCTTCTGGAGAAAGCCCCTCTGTTAGTAGATCTGTGAAGGACCTCTCTCAATAAGAGCATAAACTCACATTTTGCAGTGGCTTTTGTGATGTGAATAGCAGCACATTCTTTAGGTCTCTGTTCCATCGAGATCATGAGAGACAGAGTTAGTGCCAAAAGCTAGAAAGGAGAAGGTCACCAGAAGGACATCCTTCCTACTGCCACAGGGCTTTCTTACCCACACATCCCACATCCTTCTCATCTCCATGCCTTGACTCTACAGAGCTCTCCCCCCAGTTTAGAAAGGATTTCTACATTCATCCCATGTTCATCTCTGCTGCTGGACATGAAGAGTCTACCCTAGAGTAGTGAGAAGGGAAAGATCAATCCTGATTTCTCCACTGGCCACCACTTCCTGAGACATTGTCTGGTTTTCGGCAGATGGCATTGTATGTCTATTAGATTGAGTGAACCTTTGCCTTCAGTCCGGTTTTATTGCCATCAGGTACAGGGCAGTTTGAGGGAAGAAAATTGGACAGCCGATACATATGGGAGCCACGGATTTATGGTGAAAGCCATGGGCATCTTAGCCACCTGATGAATGTTGACTCGTTCAATACGTGCTGTCAGATCATATCATATTGCATAGTGCCCATCTCTTACTTCCTAGACATCCCATACACCGTTTGTGGTACAACATGGTGCAGATGATCTTAATCATCTCTTCAATTTCTGATGACTACAGAGGGGGGTGGTTTATTTAATTTAAATTTAGCCACTTGCAGTGTAGAGATCTATGTCTGAACTTACCTTCCCAGACTCCCTTCTTTAATAGCAAAGGCAATTTTAGGTCAATTCACCTGAACTACTAAACTTTAGTATGAAGCAGATTGCATCCTAATGACACTGACTTCACTGGCTGGATCATCACTGATGTCCATTTGGTGACTGAATGACCATACGAGACCAAGTTGTCAGAGGAATCATTTCTGCTTCATTTCTGCAGTATGTGCATAACTGCCATCCCTTCTAAACACCTGGAGCAGTAAGTAGAAAATACCACACAAATCCCTTAGATACAGTGTTGTCTGATCCGTTCCTCCTTTTCCTCCTCTTTCTCTCTCACTCTCTTTTTTCCCCTTCAGCACTGAATTTAGTCCTCTAAAATAACTGCTGATACCATTTAATTAATTGTCATCATCCTTTCCAAGGGAAAATAAATTTTGATTGTATGTAAATGAGATCTTTGTTCTTTTACGTAGTAATCACGATTTTTGGTTCCGTAAGAGTCTAAGTAATGATATTTGCTATTTTTTCCACAGCCTATTATTAATTAATTAATGTCTTTTGCTTTTTTAATAATAGCATTATGTTTCTAGAATGGTTACTATTCTTCTTGATCTGTTCAATCTGGGAAACCCACTGTGAACAAACTTGGTAACAATTAAGGATTAATTAGCTACAAAATGAGAAGAAACCTCAAAAGACACACAGAATGTGAATGAACATTCAGACATTTTAGTTACTCATTGCCTTCCTTGTTTATGAATTTTGTTGAAAGAGAGAAGTATGCAGAGATGGATGGCTTTCAAGCAGGACTAAAAAAGCCCCAAAAATTTCAAGGAAGAGCCTGAAAACCTGACCTAGACTTTCCATACTGATAGATCAAAGACTTCTGGATAAGCATCTGGATTCTTGGGTTTTTCTGTCTTGAGTCAAACTTTCCTTCCAGTCCTTTTGAGATTCTCCTGTGACTTGTAACAATGTCTGCGTAAAACTCAGCTTCGTTTCCTCCTCTCTTGCTTTCCTCCCCCACTGAATAAATACAAAGAAGGAGGCCTATGGATCCAACTGCACCTATTTTCAGCTTGGATCAGTGCTGGGGAACTCATCACAACTGGAGCTTGGCAAAGGAGCTCCTAGCTGGCAGACCAAGCATTTGGCAACTAACACAACAAGCGAATGGCTCTGGCTGGCAGCTTTCCTTGGATGGCTGAACAGTATAATGCGAACACGGGAAGGAGAAGGTCAGCTCACATTGGACTGTTATTCCCTTGGAGGGTAGTCGATGATCTTCATGATTTGTCAGCCTAAGAGTCTTCATCCGTTGCCTCTTGACTTTAGAGATGCGGACATTAGCTTAGAGGGGAAAAATGACTTTAGGAATCAGGACAGTATGAGCAATATGTATCAGATGACAAGAAAAATAATACAGAAATCTGAAAAATGTTAAGGGCATTAGCTTATTAATGGCACAGTTATTATAGCACTAAGCAAGCACCTTTTCTGACCTCCAGCTCTGATGGCTGCATCCCAAAGTGATGAGGAGACAGCCTAGATTCAGTCATCAAAATAATTGATTCTGTGCTGGGAAACAAAGCAGTTCAACTTTTTGCTTACGTTTGAGACGTTGACAAGAGAAAGGGCATGTACCCACGCCAAGAGACGTAGCCGGTACCATGGCACGCCATGCCAAGATAACAGGCTCTGTACAAGGAGAAGCATTTGTATTCCTGATAAACAAAAGCTTACACATCAACTTGGAAACAATACTAGCAGCCAAGAACTGCCAAGAATAACATCCCACCATAGGCAGTCAAGATTCGTCTCCTAGAATGACATCTAATCTATTACTCTTAATAATACAACATTTTGTTCTGAGGCAGTGTCTATGAGTTTTTGCTCTTATTAATTTTAAATGCGTCTGTCCATCTTTTCATGACGTTTAAAATATTATGAACTCCTTGGTGATGTGTGGAGTCTTCTGAGGAGCTTGGGAGTTGCCTAAATATAGGCAAAAAATCCTGGCTGCAAATAAAATTAGACGCACTGACGAATCTTCAACCAATACTTGAACATATATCTCTGTTCCTCTCACTGTTGTCATTCCTGCATATCTCTTTTCTTGCAGATCAGAAGCAAAAAGTACTGAAAACTGTGAAAAGCGTGGAGAAATGCAGGTCCTTTAATTCTTGCCCAGGCAGTAGCTGAAGGAACATTTGGAAATGGACACTTGGGCGTTAAGCTTACACCAACCTTGTAAATTTATTAAGAGAAGGAAAGCGCCTTGACTTAGCTGCAAGCCTAATTAAGTAATAACTACAAAATTCACCTTATTAAGGTTTCCTTAGGTATAGTACTACTTTGAATTTTTTGCGCTGCCACGTTATCTCTTTGATACAGGCTATTACAGTGCCTTGTGATACAGAATGAGCTACCTGAGGCCCTCAGTGGAAGATGACTTAATGACCTGGCAATCACTGAGTTTTCTAAATCATGAGGTCGTAACATTCTCTGGGAACAAAATTAAGTAAACCCCTCTCTTGCTATTGGTCCTGCTGTTGTCTCATTCAGACTAGGATTTTCAGCTTGTCTGCGAATGAAGCAGTGCAAGAGCTGATCTGTGCTTCCACAGGAACTCTCCAGAACAAAGCTAGGGTGCAAAAATGGGAATAGGACGGAAGCCCCAGAGGTCATTTCTGTTTGGATGGCCACCACCTCAGCAGGGGAGCAGCTTTCATGGGATGCTGAGTGCAGAATGAGTGAGGTTTTCTAGAGGTCTGGTGGAGCATGAAACTCTTCCCTCAGCCAGAACGTCCCCTGGAGCCTGGGCTGTAGGTCAACCTTCTGGTCCAGGCCACTCATTAGGGCTTTAGACTAGTGGTCTCCAGATGCCTTCAACAGTTTCCTGACCTCAGCACCCTTTTTGAAGGAATATATATATTCCTTCTGCATTAAGCAATTTGGCCCACTTTACCCCTAAGCACCTGGCCCCAAATTGTCTTCCAAACTGCGAACTCCAGTTAACAAGACTTAGGGGAATGACTGTTCCATGGGAGTGACCAAGATCCACCACTGCGCACACTTGCTAGGAAGTAGAGATGCCAAGAAGGGCTGGAATAAGGGGAAGATACTTCATTTAACACCTCCGCCTTTCCATCCAGCTCCCTGTGATGTGCTACACCAGGTCTCTAAGCACACGCACCTTCAAGGGCACCGAGCAACTTTAACAGTGATGCAAACCCAGAGTGACAGTATTGAAATTGGGCCTTCCACGAGAGTCAACAGACTGACTCACTGTTTCCTCAGACATCACAGAGGTCTTAATTTGTAGCTGTACCTATAAAATACTCTCCTGAGCACACAATCTGTTCCTCATTTCTTTTGGCAGCATGGTTCTAATTGCCTTCTTCTAGGCAACTAATTTGAGGCTACCATTAGTGCAACAGTCTCCAAGTTTGCTTTGAGGCAGGGAAGATGATAAGTAATTACACACTTCAGCTCATCTTTAGAGGGGGAAAAAAATGATTGCTTAAGGAAAATGTCTGTGTGATGGTTTGGTTTGTTAAGCACACACTTCAGCTAACCTGGTGAGAAAACAGTGCTGGGGGAACAATCATCTCGGTTGCTTCCCAGCAAACCAGCAACATGGGTATTTCACTCCAATTAACTGTGGTCTGAGACTTTATTTTTGTTTATTAATTACGAGTTTTATGTATGTCTCCAAGATTGGTAGTTTAGGGACGGCAATGGATAATGCAGGACCAGAGAAACAGTCCTTTTTTCTATTATCCTCTGTTGAAATGGCTGATACCAGCTGCTTTACAGGGTGATGCTAGAAATCCTTCAGTTTAACAGGATGTTGCAGTTTAGTGAATAGCCTGTTTGGGAGAAAAGCACTTTCCTATTCCCACTCCTTTGACGGAGGAAAGCTAATATGTCTTCAGGAATGGAGATCTACTTGGCGTTCAAAGCCAGTTTGGTTTTAATTTACTATTTTAACTCCAGACATCTATCCTCTGTCAACTCAGTCATCGTCTGCATCATACTGTAGTAGCAACCTACAGTTTAATTTAACATTAAACTACATTGTCTCAATGAATTCCACAGGTTAACTATTCAATGTAGGCATATTTTCATTTCCATGAGTTCTCATTTTTCTCTTTATTCTGCACTTGTTTTCCTTTTCCACTCCCTGCACTCCCCAAAATAAATACATTAGTTCAGTGAGACAGGAAGTTTTTGTGATGCTAATCTTCTAATGATCAGCATACCATGATGCGAGATCTAAATAGTGGCAGTGCTAATTAAAATAAAATTTAGCTCATGGATCAAGACTTAAAGTTCAGGGTCAATGTGTGTGCTGGATGTCCCAGCTTCCACTGCAATAAATGCAGAGCTAGTCAACAGTCAACTGAATGCAGACAGCAGTGCAGTTCTTCCTAAAGAAGACACTCACAGGGGTATTCAGGTGACCATATCTAGGCATCTAGTGTCCATACGAGAAGCCCTTGGGAATCTACTTTGCCTTCCAGCTGACACTGCAGGAAGGTGCGGGTCTCAGCTCGCGTATAAAATTTGGCAGCCCTGTGTGCATCTCTCACACACCCTGCGGTGTTTCTAAGACTACTAGATGTCTAAGTTTAGGAAAGTGATTCTCACTCACACTGTTGCGTCTGGTGAATCACCTTCTAAACTCTGTTAAGTCAGCTTTCCACTGGTGATGATGTGAACTTGTTCTCCGAACTCACAAGCAGACATCTCCATGTAGCTGCCTCTATGTAGGTATCTTCCTTTGCAAGCTGTCTGCTACTCCCGAAACCAAAAGGCGAACATTCCTTCGATTCTGAAGTCGTGGTTGCCAAATGTGTAACAGTGCAAAAAAGGAATGGATAAACTCAAGAGCTAGAAGTTTCCCCTCTTTTTGGTAAAGAAATCTGGACACCCATTAATGCAAAGCCCAAGTTGGGTATTGGGTCTGATCTCTGCTCTGAAAAAGGCTGTGTCTGTGGGGGACCTGTCACTTTTGCCATATATGTAGAAGAGGTGTAACTGTTTCATATTCCTACCATAAACGGCTATTCTGTACTTGTTTCAGGGCTGTCTTTGGGCCAAGAAGTTTTGGGATCCCAAAGCTGTCTGCATTCCTGCAAGTAGATATGACCTTAGTTCTGCTTCTTCCATTGGGTATTGTCCAGCCAAATAATTTTGCTCTTTGGAATAAGGGTTGTCTCTAACATTTCATTTGTAAAGCACCCAGCACACTGGGCTCTGATCCTGGCTGGGGAGTTTACTTGTGGTTTCATTGAAGTCATCACTATTATTTCATAAACCAAAATATCTGTGGAGGAAAACAGAGGAATTATGATAGACCATTTCTAGCTCCTATTCTCATGGCTCTGTCCAGGGCTAGAGTCTGTAAATAAATAAATACGTATCTGTGTTCTTCCACATATTTATTTCCTGCCCCCCCCCCCCCCTTTCCTTTTATTTCCTTTTCAATATGAGCACTAAAACAGAGAAAGTTTGGAAGAGATGCAATAAGATTCCTATTAACAGAAACAGAGCAGGATTTTTTTTTTTAATTATTCTTTTTTTTGCAGTAGAAAAGGAGAAATAAGGAAGGATGATTCAATTACAGACCCCAACTGGCAATATTATATTTTAAAAGAAGGGGGGCACACAACCATCACTGAGACTATTTGTTACAGTCTGTGGGTCTATGCCTTCTTCCTTAATTGGAGTGTTAAATTTTGGAGACCTGCAAACACTGAACCTGTTGCATTGGATTTTAATGACTGTATTTTAATTTTTTTGTATTAAATTAAAAATTAATTATCCGCTGCACTTTTCATTATGCAGGATTAGTACAGTATTTGGATAACAACAAGCATGTCATACGTTAAACAGTAGTTGGGCATAATCACTCCCAAATAATCTTCCTGGGAGCATGCCAAAAAAAGTACAAGAAAAGCCAGACAAAAGAATGCTGATTAGCCATCTCTTATGCATGTTCCTACTCTCCAGATGCTTATTTAATTATTCAACAAATTTTGCATGCAAAGGGCAGGAGCAGGCCAGAGAGAGGAGTCTAGAAATCAGAATATTCCTGCTGAGACTCCTAATCTCTTGGATACTGTCCTGTTCCTTCTTCCTTGGTCTCCTTCTAGACCTAGGAAAACCACGTGTGCCTTAACAGTCAGAGGCACAGCTTCAGCAAGATGAGGTGATGGGTGAACTGTAGCTGTGAAAGGGTGAAGAAGGGCACCCAGAGAACGTTAAGTAGCAGCAGAGGAGGATAAGTGCTCACTATTGACCTGTATCCTCTTTTGGGTACTTATGTGGGCATTTTTCTAATGCATTTCTCGATGGCTTCCCAAGAAAAGGAGGTAGGTGTCTACAAACACTAGACCTTTTTGCAAATTACACCTTTCCTCTCCCTTTCCTAGTTGAACCCACAGGCTAGTTTTGGTCAGCACCCAAGTGGGAGGCAAACAGAGCCACTTATTCACACCTTAATAGACAAGTAATATGATCAGTGATGACCCATACACCCTTCAGAAACCAGGCTCTATCTCTGATGCATACAGCTCTGAAGAGATCTGAGAAATGAACCTTAATCATTTAGCTCAGACCCAAAAATGCAAGACTTCCTTTTCTTTCTCCCAACTGAGACCTTAGAAATGCTGTTTTATTTTTCACCCTGGTGTTTTGTGCATGTTTTTAGAATGGAAGCTGTTGTTCCAGATAAGTTTAATGAAGGAAAATACCTGATCAACTGCAATTCTCTCTGATGAAAATGAGAAATCCAGTGCATCCCCTGACAGCTACTATCCAGATCTATTTCTTACACTATTTTCTGTAACAATTCTCAAAAAAAAAAAAAAAAAAAAAAGAGCACAGCAGGTTGGATTTGTTATCAAAACAGAAGAGCAAAGGATGAGTGAAAGTTTCTCCCATCCTTTACTGCTGCCATGAAAACCCACATAAGGACCAGAGAATGTTAGCATGGCACAGGCACCCACCTTTTTCTGATGGAAATGTGGACCTCTCGGTGTGTGTCTATTATCAAGTGTATAGAAATTGACACCTTTAAAAAAACACAAACAACAAACTAACTCCCAAAACCAAAGCCCAACAACTGTATATCAAGTCTTTTATTAAATCTTGCAATTGTTGACTTCTTTTGTCACTCCCTGGTGAATTTATACCAGAAAAGAACCTTCATTTTTCAGCATGCTGTAACCAGTGGACAACTACATGGTCCTCAAGGGGAGAGAAAAAAGGAAAAAGAGCTTCCAGTTCTGTTTCAGGTCGGCTGTAGTCAGAAATCATTGCCAGCTGAAGGTTTCTTCCATGGCACAGGTAGACAGATGTGTTTCTAGTCCTTAGGAGATCTCCATATAAAATTTACCTGAGGCTAGGTCAGGCCACCTTGCAGGCCAGCTCAGCGAGGACCACTGCAGAGCTGAAGCTGACCTGTTCTTGAAATTAAACGTTGGCACCACTCACCCCCTTTCTATGGGAAGCTTTCCCTCCTGGGCTTTCAAAAATGTGTTCTCTATACATAATTTATTCTCTGCTTGTGCAGTGGAGAAGACAGGCTAATGCGTTAGCAATAACGCTAGCTTGTGGGAGATCTGCATACCTCTTCCCAGTTTCTTCTCAGACACATCATGTGACTCTGCCAACTCGCTTTGGGTGGGATTCATCTCACCCCACTTTATACGTCTGTGATGCAGATGTCTACCGCTTCACTAGTTGCACTTGGCTGTTTCCACAGTCAATGGAGACAAATCGCATTTTTAAAGTATGGTTCATCCGACTTGTTTTTGCCACCTACTTTAAGATGATGCCTACATTTGGCCAGATAAATTCCACTGCTGAGCCTCAGCTCTCTCTTTAAAATAGGAGCAGTGTTGTGGCTATACCCTTCTGCTGAGTCTTAAGGGATGCTACGAAAGCTTGGATACCGTGTAAGGTGCCATGTAGAGGTAGGACCACATCCCCAGATCTATTGCTTTAGTTCCTAAAATTGCAGTGATATGCACTGTGGTAATACGCTACGCACACCCTGGCATAATTGTCCTATTGACCTCCGGCAGTTATGAAGTTCCTAGGCAGAAGCACTGAAATTTGGAAAAATCAGAGGACTGGTGGCCAGCTGGCAGCTCTTGAACTTCGCCAGTAGCATAAGAAGTTTGAATCCAGTACTAGCTAGAGCCCAGCTGGCACAAGTTACACAAATCCCTGGTTGTGGGGGAAATAAGCCAGCAAAGGCCACCATCCCTGGGCCATCCTGAAGCCTAGTTTCACACCTCACCTTGCACCACCCCACCGAATACTGGTGGCGACCTGGAGAAGCATGGCCATCTCCCACCTGTGAACGACTACGAGCGCTTCCCCTCACTTCTGCTCCCCGGGGTGTGTGGCACAGGTTGAGTGGTTCTTGGCAATTACAGCCTTTAGGCTTACGCTGTAAGATTGGCTTTGTACCCAGAGCAGCCAGGAGCAGGAGAAGGTCATGAAGGACACCTACACCCCTTCCACCCTGATCCATTCTGAGCACTTCTGGAAAGCCCTGAAGATAGTCCAACACGTACAGTTTCAAAAGAAAATTGCCAAGCCAAACAAAACACTCGTACCCACATAAATGAATTCCACATGCTTTTCGGAGTGTTACTTTAGGAAGGATCCACAGATGGTGTAAATCAGAAGAATACTGCTGATTTTGAAGGAAAAGCATCAGCTGACCTCTGTGAAGGAAATGCCAGATCTACTTGTTGCAGCATAGTTGCCGAAGCACATTTTGCACCAAAACTTCCCCCCCCCCCCCCCCCTCCCTAAGGGAGAAGAGAAAAAAAGATCTATATAAATAACTATACTGTACTGCTCTGTCTAAAAGGTCAGGGAACATTTTACAAGCTGGACTCCTAGCCAGAATTTGCGACCTGTGTTTTTCAAATGTATCTGCAGATGGGAGCCCTTTATGCAGTAGTTAAAAAATGTGGGAAAATAATAAAAAGAGGAATGTCTCAGCTTAAAAAAAAAAAAAAAAAAAAAAAGGCAATCCAAAACCTCTAGTTTGTATTCCTGTTTTTTAATGAATTAAGTACAGGGGAAGCATTCTTTAATTTGTGTGTGCTTGGAAGGGAGGGGGAAGGTTCTAAAGCTACCGGAAGGATTTGAGCATTTAATTAAAAGCAGCTGAAAATAATAAAATTTAAAATAAGGATTAAAAAAAAAAAAAAAAAAAAAAAAAGGTAGGTCGATATATTATCATTGTTATTACATTTTACACCAATCTTTTTCTGCTTGGGATACAGGATGACCTGTAAACTCTCTTGTGGCCATGACCCTGTTCAGAGTGATCTTAACAGGGTGACACCCTGAGAACTTGGTGCATCTCTGGATTGAGCATTATATGAAGAATTGGTCCTCTGGAACCTGACTTGGTTCTTTACGGAGGTGGGAGAAGCTCAAAGGTTTGGATGGGGCAGGTCACTCACTGTGAGATTGCGGAAGATGGCTTGGATCACCTGAGACTGATTTTGGAGTAGCTGTCTTCCCAGGAACTTCATCTAAATAACTTGGTTCATGTCAGGGAGACCAAGAGCAGAAACTGGTGCAATATGTCCACAAGACCAATCAAAACCATTTCATGAGAACAAGGTTTATCTTTTTTACTAGATTTCTGATATTTCTTGTTTCTGGCAGAGGCAGAAGTAATACAGGAATTGTGTCCCTTGTGGTATTGCCTTTGTCTGACAACAGCTGGGTTTTGCAGATGCCACCAGAAAAGAGGAAAGCCACCTGAAAAAAATTTAAAATCCCACTTCTTAATTTTCTGCAAATGCAATATTTCTTCCTCATAAAATAAAATAAACTGCTTTTTTAGTGTATTTAGTAATCAAATGGTAAGGTCTCCTTTAGCTGTGTTTGTTTCACGTTTAATTACCAGGGATAGACACTTGAACCTCTTACACAGAGTTCAGCATTTGAACTGCACCACTGATTACAGCATATGAAAACACTCGTTTTCTTAGCCAAGGTTCCCTTTATCTTTAGATCTTTATCTCCTCTAGCAGTGGTCTGGAGCAGATGTATAGACAGTCTCTGCATGTCCAGCGTTTGCGTAGCGTGACTCTTTTTGTGGCCGAGGGCTTCCAACAATCAAAGGCATGGAGACTTCCACAGATGTGGGTCATGTCCATCCTGTCTAACAGCCACTAAACAGTATTTCTTCTATGAATATTTCCAATTCCTTTCTTAGGACCATATTATATTTTATTCCCCAATATTCTATACTAACAAGAGGAACCACTGAATTATTATTTATATAAAAAGAATTCTGTTTCACTTGTTTTTAAACATATCTCACAGATGTGATGATGTATCCTCACCCTATTTTTTTAATGTGAGGGGAAAGCAATATGTGTCCTATCCAGCTTCTCAGTAAAATTTACGATATTTCAAATCGCTATTATATCCCATTTCATTTATATTTCCCCAAATTAAAGTGCTGTTGTCAGCTTACTCCTTGGATGAAAACTGTCCCACCTGTCCTGTCACCTTTTTCTTCCTGAATGCTTCATATAATTGGAGGACATTTAGAAGTCTTCCAGAAAAAGGAAAGAGTCATTGATACTCTGAAAATGTACTCATCTACCCCAGCTAAGAAAGGCCCCTCTTTTCTTCATTTGGACACTCCTAATTTATGAAAGCCAAACATCTGTCGTCAGATGCAAAAATGGCAGTGGTGTTCATGCTTTGGAGGTACGGTGCTAATCTGGATGTTTTCTCCTCATGACTGTACCCTCTTCCTCCCTCTGTTATTTTCCATGACTACAACCGATCTATGACACTCCAATATTCTCTCCTTGGGGACTTCAATTTTTTTCTCCTACTAGCAGCTGGGTATCAGGCCTACTTATGCCTTAACAGATGCTTCCAATAGCTGTGATTTCTGGATAGGATGGGCTTAACTGATCTGTCTGATCCAGTGATACCCAGCCCACAGGTCAGTGAAAAGTTTTTAGGTGAGTTTTTATTGACTGGAATGAAATACGTTATTTTATTTTATTTTATTTTGCGGAGGCAGGATGCTTGCTTCACAATTTGTATTTTTAGAAATGGGCAGGAAATGGCTTTCTGGTTCAGTCCTGCAAAAAAATTTTGACATTAAAAAAAATAATTCTTTGCTGTGAAGTGGGATGAAACAAAAACTGTGCAAGTATTTTAATGGAAAGAAAACGGAACACAGAATAAAATGCTGAGACTTCCCTGGTTGCCGTGATGACCAGAGTACTCAGTCAGAAGATTTCGTAATTTTGCAGTGTGTAACCCTTTCCTTAGTTATAGACCCAAACACACCTTTCAGTGGAGTTGCAATCCCTGACATAGAGAGTTTAAGTTTATTGACAACGTGATTTATTGCTTTTTATGGCGTATTAGAGTAGCCCCTATACCTCAAGACCTCCATCAAAAAGCCTCCAAGCTAGGTCTAGTTCTTGCTAAGCTGCTTTCCTCATTCTGAGAAAATACAGGATCTGCTTTCAGTCTCTTCTACTGAAAGTATTCTATCTTATTGAAAGGGCAAAATTATTTGGGCGAGGATTTGTAAGTGGTTCTACAAACGTGAGGAATGTTCTTGCCATCAACTTACAATCATCTAAGGCTTTGACTTCATCATGCAACGTAGAAGGAAGGTATCATTAGAAATGAAAGTTTTATCCTTTAAAGGTCTTAAATCATTAAATTATTTCCAACAAAATCCCCTTCCAAAGAAAACCAACCAAAGAAAAAGAAAAAGCTTTTCTCCAGAAGTTCTCTCCATCTGGAAATCTTCTTATTGAAGGCACAGCTTCTAATGAAAGGAAGATATGGAATGAGCTATACAGTCATAACTCTCTTGATAGTATTACTGTTGTATTGTCCCCAACCCTGAATCCAGAGCCCTAAAACTAATGTGTATAGAAAGCAAAGTCAATGTTTAAGGACTACTTAGTATCCTTTAAGACTCACTGGAGCAATTTCATGTCCTGTGATTGCTTCTGGGCACAAATCAAAATTTAACGAGGTGCAAGGCTGAGAAAAAGGAGTAAATTGAGGTGACATGTACAATACTGGGATTTTTTACAGCTGTTTGGAAAATTAGTTGGGTAGTAAAACTTTGAGCTATTTCATGAATGTGTCATGGCAAGATAGCATCCTTAGAGCACCAATCAATCTGCAAGCATGTCAAAATACAATTTTCAAAAAGGAGTCCTTTTCTCTTCCAGGCTAAGTGCAAAAAGCCAAGATTTCCACTCAGACCAGCAACAAAACATGCAGTTGACTACTCACTTTGGCCTGAAGTTCATAGCCCTGTTGAGCAGTTCAGAGTCTAAGGAGGAAATAGGGTGGGAGCTGTCTTAAAAAAAGGCAGGGTAGTCTATGAAAGTAAAACTTGCCCTAAAGGCTTAAAAACTCTGGATTTCATCCATGGATTCCCTTGATTTAGTCACTTCTTTTTTTTTTTTTCCACTTCCCGATCTTTGAAATACTATGATAACCTGTTCCCTGTAAAATTTCCCATTCTCATTAAAAGTGCTGATTAATAGCTTAATACAGCTTGACCTCAGTTTCATTAAGTTGATCTTTTGGACTCTCTTAAAGTTAATCAAAACCTGGGAGATCATGTTCTGGTTCCTTTCTTCCTGAATCCTGGAAGGACATAATCTCTAAGCTCTCAAATTATTGGTCCTACTTTTCTGAATATGCATTTGAGACCAAAGGCCCTTTGCAGCTGATACCATAAAAATAGTCAGAGAAACCTAGTCTCCAACGTAGAATGTATTCTCTAAATAAATAAGAGACCACAAAATGGCAGCAATAAAAGAAACCAAAACACTTGGCCAGAATTGTAGAGGAAATCTGCAGTAGGATCCAAGTGATCTCCATCTCTATATTCTTGGGCGTGTCTATATTATTCCCTCTTTAAGAGAGCTGTGAATAACTTTTTTTGTAAAATGTTTGTTATCTACAAGGGTGTACAAAGAAAGAAAGAATTCATCTGCATACAAGGGCTTGAGATGAGGCAACTGCTCTGATTTCTGGAAATCTAGATTCAAATATCAGCTGGGCTGTCTATTAACTCTTTGATTTCCTGTATCTCTCTTTCTAATTCTTGGACACCGATGATGGTAGTTTCTTGATTTCTCTCAGTTGTTTAGGTATTCGAGCCTGTGCATCCCAGATACAGTGAAATAAAAGGATACCATCAATATATCATCAGGAGACACACACACACATGAGTGAATGCAGGCACTAACGTACCTATCAGCCTTGGATGTTCCTTTGGATGCCCTATTTGCTTTGAATATTTCTTTCCTCTAACTCTCATGTAGTCCTTTTAATCAGAATATCAATGGGCTGCACAAACTTCTACCCCCATAGCATACCCATGTAGCAGAGGAGCAGTTTTTGGCCCTGCTTCATGGATGAAGAACTCTTGAGGTTTTCCCCACTTGTACCTCCCCTGGAAGCACAGGGCCGGAGCACTGGGCCTACCTTCGTCAGCATCCCTCCATCAGCCTTTTGACTCCTACCCTTGACCAAAAATATTCTCTTGCCCAAAGGATTAACCTTGGTTTTTCTCTTGAGGTGAAGCCTGTTGGATATGTATCAGGTAGGAAATATTTTGCTCATTATGTTATTCTAAAGTCCAAGGAGTCTGCGTTTTGGCTGAATACCACAAGGAATTTCTCAGGAAAATTCTCCGCAGAAGATCCCAAAGGGTACATTGCTTATTGATAGGATGACGCTTTTAATCATATGGTTTAGTTTTAGGTAGTCCTGTGAGGAGCAGGGAGCTGGACTTGATGGTCCTTATGGGTCCCTTCCAACTTGAGATATTCTATGACTCTATGATTCTATATACTTACATAGACGTTGATGGATTGACACCATCATATAGCTTTGCCCTTCAACGTTATGTGTTGCCATGGAAATTCAATTCCAAAATTTTAACCCATGACGTCATTCTACAGCACACAGTTTCACTAGTCTCTTGAGACTCTGAATGTCTTGATTAAACCTTATGAAAACATCTCACCAACAGAACAGCTTGAAGCAGATGCGTCCTTTCCTTCTGTTATAAACGAAATACAAGTAGTGCCGGTGTTTTGTGGGCAATAGATATGCTTGTCATCGCAATCATTTAGATTTAGGTGCCCAGGTAATTACAGCCCAGGGTGCTGTTATCAGAAAGATGGCATAGGCGTGTTTGTGATCTCTTTACTGCTGGGGAATGGTCAGACAAATAAGGTATTTCATTTGTGTGAGTTATTTGGCGGGGAGATTTTGGCCTGTGATCAGTCTTCATTTGTAGCCATAAAGTACCTCAGGAAAAGGCAGCTATTAAAGAACATCACTGGCAGCTATGTGTTTGCTAATGAAGGAATCTTTATGGAGCTCCCTGCTGAGTGAAAGGGAAAAGACTGGGTTTTATTTCTTTGTGTAGCCTGTGTTTGGCAGCTAGAAATGAAATTATGACAGTGAGGCAGAAAGATTATAGATATCGTCAGCAAATTGGACGCTGCAGACCATAGAAAGCCAGGAATTTGATGGGAGAGGGAGGGAAACTGGGGGAAAACAGGGGTTCTGGGGAGAGGTGAGCCTCAGTTCTCTCCAAAACCTATCAGCAAATCCATGTTATGCTTTTTTAGTCTGCCATGGAGATTTCAGCCTGAAGACCTAAAAACAGTGAGGAAGAAATTACAATAGCCAAGATAAGTGTTATTTAGGAAAAGGCTAGGAGATGGATAGAAATTATTTAGACATGGCTGGGTTATTTTGTTTTAACTCATAGTCAATTGGCTGAGGGAAAGAAAAGCATTTTGGCTGGAGCTTTCAATTTTGACATTTTTGAAATGGTACTTTTTGACTTTTTGGTTTAAAATAGATGTTTATATAGATTTTATCTTAAAAAGCTAAAAGGATAGAAAACTGTGTCTTGTAAACATCTCTTATCAGTTTGGCCCAAATCAACATTTTTGACCTTCTGCTTTTATTTTGCCAAAGTCTCTGCATAAGACTTTTGTTTCAACCCAGAACACAGATGCTTGCTAATGTTTTGGTTCATGTTTCAAGCCAAAAAAGGAACCATTATTTATCTATGTCTAATTTGGAAGAACATTTTATAAAGATGACATAAATGAGTAATGGGCTAGAATTAGGATAAGAAAAAAATTAAGTAGAATTTCAGTACTAGACCCCTAAAGTTGAGGTTGATTGTTATTAATTTTACAAGAGGAGATACTATGAAAGGACTGTGAAAGGACTAATAAAACAGACTGTGAGAAACATCACTGATATGAACATAATATGGTGAACAATCTAAGCCCATCAATCATCTTGGGTTTCTGCAGATGATATCAAATAAGTTGTGTCACTCTGAGTGTCAGAGGGGTATTATTCAGTGATTTATGGAATAGATGCACTAATAAGAAACAATAGGATTGAAGGGCATGATCCAACAATCCTTTATATTTAATAGATTTACTTATGCATTTGTCCTCAAGTGTTCTGGCCAAATGAGAGCTTCATAGAGAACCTTATTCTATCTTCTCCTTCTTCAGGTAGAAACGTCTTTTGGGAACTACTATTTATGTTTTGTTTTTCCTTTGGTATCCACGGAAAGGTTTCCATGCTGAGTACTCAGTCTGACAGATGCTAGGAGTTCAGTGCAACTGTTCTTTGACTGCAGTGACATTCACAAATGGTAATAACTTCAAGAAAGCATCCATGCACCGATGCAGGGTGGCAGCCAGCCTCTTCTGCACAAGGGACTTGGCTATAGCTAACCACCACATGAACACATTCGTGTTGCACAAAACAGAACGCCAACAGGTTTGTGTCACTCTATAGACTTTAAATACCTAAAACATCTCCACAGTGATAGCACAGAGATGCCAAACTACGCCTTACAGACCGATACAGCTCTGTCGAGAGCAGACTGCAAAGTATACCATATCTGAATTTAATCTACCATAAAGGCTTATCAAGCACTTTACAGAAACCTTTGGTCTTTTTGGACAATTTTGCACTGGATACAGGCAAATTTGCTCTAGCTGAAAACTTAGGCCTCTTTATATATTACCATAACTGTTTGGTGTAATAAAAAGAGATCAATTCATCAAGGAAGGTGGTGGCCTGGTCCCTCTAAATCCTTTACATGTGTTTTGGGGATTTTGTTTCTGTTTGGTGTCTGGACTGAACATAACTGTCACTCATGTGGTATGAAGCTGGCTTAAGGGTTAATGATTTGTTCAGACCCTTGCCATTGACTGTTTTCAGTTGGAGGAGATCTCTGCAAGATGTCAGGTCTAACTGCACTCAGAGAAGAATCAGTTTAGATCAGCTTCCTGGAACTGATCTAGTTAAGTTCTTAATATGTCCAGGGATGGAGATTCCCTAACCTCTCTTTGCCTGTCTTCCACTATCTGACTAGCCTTGTAATGAATTATTTCGTTCCCAATATCTAAAGGGCATTTCCTCTCTTGCCTTTACTCCTACTACTGTGCACCCCCAAGAGTCTGTCTACATCTTCCCCTCACTCCTATTAGGTAGTTGAAGACAGCGATCAGATCTCTCTTTAGATTAGACTAGTCTAGACTAGTTCAGTTGGAAGGGACCTACAATGATCACCTAGTCCAACTGCCTGACCAATTCAGGGCTGACCGAGTTAAAGCGTGTTATTAAGGGCACTGCCCAAATGCCTCTTAAGCACTGACAGGCTCGGGGCATCGACCACCTCTCTAGGAAGCCTCTTCCAGTGTTTGACCACCCTCTCAGTGAAGAAATGCTTCCTCAGGTCCAGTGTAAACCTGCCCTGGTGCAGCTTTGAACCATTCCCATGAGTCCCATCACTGGATCCCAGGGAGAAGAGCTCAGCACCTCACCCTCCACGTCCCCTCCTCAGGAAGCTGTAGAGAGCGGTGAGGTCACCCCTCAGCCTCCTTTTCTCCAAACTAGACAAACCCAAAGCCCGTAGCCAGTCCTCATAAGACATTCCTTCCAGCCCTTTTGCCAGCTTTGTTGCCCTCCTCTGGACCCGTTCAAGGACCTTCATGTGGTTTCTCTACTTCAGACTGAAAACCTCTTATTGCCACGAGAGTCTTGGGGAGCATAGGTTGGGTGCTTGCAGAGGAGCTGCCATTTTGATTTCCTCCCAAAGGATTGCAGTTTGCATGCTCCAAGCCATCCTGCTAAATGAACCAACAGACAACAAATGAGGTGTCTGTGGGGTTCAGCACCAAACTGCACTTCTACCGCAGAACAAAACACTGTTGTAGTTTCCTCCTATAATCTCTACTTTAGTTCTGGAAGCAGAACAGCAGTTGAACATCAAACTATAAGTGCTGTCATGATCAGACTCAGTTTTGGCTCTTCTGAAAGAGTATTTCACTGCTGAAGCCCAGCCATGAAAAATGCTCTGACTGCTCAAAAGGCACTGACAGGTTTTTACAATGTCTGGGCCCCTGGTGATGAGGATGTGGAACTACCTCGTGTTGAGAAAACTGATGAATGTACACAGATTTTTACACGTCTGGGGTTTTTTTTAGCAAATCCTTGGCTGGCGTTAGTACAGTCTGCTAATTCTGCTACTCCAGCTGCAGCAGGAAGGTCTCCTATGATTAACAGGAATAGCTAAAGGGCACGTTATCTCCTCACCCCCAGCACACTCCTGATCTCCAGACAGGAGTTGGGCACGTGCAAGTGGCAATAGGACATACCAGGGAGATTCTCTGTTGGACACAGAAATGCTTTTGGACACTTTGTGTTTTCTGAGCAACACTAAAGCAGTATTCTTTGGCTTAATTTTAGACATCTGCATGTCATCGGATGAATGACATGCAAAGAGACCGCAACATGGAAGGAAATACGGTCCTCTCATTGTCATTGCAAATGTTCACAATGTTTTATCAATTCATAGATGTTAGTGCCAAAAAGGGTTATTGGACATTCAGTTGGACTTATTGTATTACACAAGACCTATAATTTCACTCAGTTTCCCTCATGATGAGCCACAGGCTGATTTTGCAATACACAACAAAATACAGTGTTAAGTCCTGGTCCCAAGCAGAGCTCTCCAGTCCATGATGCATCCATGATGCACTCATGAAAGCAAAGTATGGCAGCCAGAAATGACATTTTTGCTGTTTTTTTAAACTAAACATTTTGTGGTTGCAAAATGAAGCACTTTATCCTAAAGCATTTTTGAAGATAAAAAGGTATATTTTGAGAAAATAATTTTTTGAGTGGTGTGCTGGTTTACTTTTTGGTTTATTTTGTTCAAAGCCACTAGTGTTTTTGTATTTCAGTTGCCAAAATCCATTAGCTATAAACTGAAAATATAAACTGTTGGCCGCCAAAAGCCAGAGATTTATTTTTTTAAATCCTATTTACTTTTTTTCTGCATTTTTGCATTCTTTTTTTAATGAAAGCCAGAAACATTTTGTGGGGGACAGCAGGGAGAACTTTTCTATCCATTCCATTTATCATTTCCATGAACACAAGCTTTTGTTTCTAATGACAGAAGGTGTATCTTCCAATGTCTCTAGCACTGCTAGGAAAGGGTGTTTAATTAGTACAGAAGGATTTAGTGAGTGTTCAGTCATCTTGCGATGGAGATAGTAGGAGGAAGGGATGGTGATGTTTTCACACTGAAAGAGAGGAAAAATGAACTTGCATCATTTTTTGTGATTTATTTTAGGTATCACCATCTGGCTTGTAAATCTTCCTTTTGGCTGTTAGGGAATGTAGCCTTCCTTTCTAAAGTTATGCTTTTCTGGAGATTTAAAAGTGGTGGGAGGAGACATATAGTGAAGAATGTAAGTTGAATCCAAATACAGATGTCTATTGAACCTAAATACACTCTCAGCTCTCCAGAGGAATCGTCTGGATGTTTTAGCAGAGCTTTTGCTCTAATTGAAGTTGTGAATTTGTGCTGAGGGCCTGGATTAACATTAGGGTTAGCATAACAGTGGTGGTGTAGATGCAGCTTGACATCAATAGGTGACTTTGCTTTGCCTAGCATGAAGGAAGAGACCAAGAACACATTCCTTGTAAATGGCTTCCAGCACAAATCTGATTCATTCATAAATTAACAGACATCTTTTCCACTGGCCTGGGATCAGAAAATGAAGCTTTTTATTCACACTTCCCAGTTCTTATTTGATCTCCATTCTTAAAGACTATCCTCTTGAAGTTTAGTTGGCAATAGATGTGATTAAATGAAGGATGGAGGACAGCATCCCATCACTGCTCGGTGTGGGGGAAGCAGCAGTGCATATGAAGGAGGTGGAGGTGCTAGTTTTCCTGAATCTCTTTGCTGAATGGCATTTTATTTTGAGGGTAAATATTGTCTTTGCTTATAACAAGAGAAACTCTGTAGACTTCACTGATAGAGGAGATTTTAGGCTTCTGCTCAAAAAATCAAAGTTTTTTTAATAGCAAAAAAACCCAGAAGACATTTCAGTGTAACTCCACAGACTTTGCTGTTATCACTGAAGCGTAGGAAATAATACAGCACAACTTCATAAAAGCGGCAGGTGCCTAACCAAATTCAGGCGCTGACACAGTAAACAGGCAGCTGGGAATTTAGAAGAAGAGGCAGAAGTATGGGCTTCTGCACAAGAAAAAAGTGGTTTCCCTTTAAAAAGTAAAGAAAAGTGCTCATGCTAGCCTGAGAAGAGACTGTTCGTGTTGTCTCTTTCCTGCACAACCTGTGCTTTCTGCTGTCTATTTGCTGATCTCTCTTTTTCATTATCTCCACTCACAAAAATGCGCTTGGACTGAATTTAGTCCTGTTTTGAAAATCAGATTATATTTACTGGGGAAGAGTTTAAAAAGGGGTTTACTTCACTAGTTTATCTTAGGCAGGTGCAGAGCCCCCGCTGTATCTCGGGATGGAAGAGCAACCCCCTTTCCACATAGCCCCCTGCCCCAGCTGCTAAGGCAACCTTGAGCTATGATGTAAAAAAAAGTCTGAATCTCCTATTCTTTGCAATGAGAGGTGGGGGGGAGCTACTGTTTTGAATTAGTTGTGCTTTTCATTAACTTTGCATGCGTATAAACAGATTAAGTTCAGATACACGTGGACTCAATTTTTTTTTTGTTATAATAGAATAACAAGATTAAAGTGATTACAGTAGATATAAAATATCTGGTCTGTACCAAAACATGTGAGACAATGTCTCATGAAGTTGTTCTTGCCACATAAATTAAAATCAGCCTTTCTGTGAGCAGCTGCATAGCCTGATCATTAACTGAAATGCTGAAAACAAAGAACAGAGAGTAATGAATCATGCATAATATTACATGGCATTGCAGGAAAGCAATTTAGTGGAATATCCACATGGATCAGTGTTAGTTAACATCCTCATTCATGATCTGGCAGAGAAATGAACACAAGCATGAATGAAATTCACAGATCTTACTCAAGTGGGAAGTGCCAAGAATATCCATGAGGACAGAGGATTTGTGGAAAGGGGCCAAAAGAGGTAAGGAGTATGGGCAGCCAACAGCAATCCAAAATGATAATCAGCGAAAAAGAGAGCTGGGAATTACCCGTGCCAAAAGAGATGTAAGGGAGATCAAATTAAACAAAGCTGCAAAATGCGAAAATGCCTGTGTGGATCTACAGTGGAAAGGAGAAGCAACAGCACTCTCATGGCTCTATTTTTGCATAAAAGGTGAAAAGAATCACTAGAATTTAAATAAATACGAGAGACACAAAGATGGCTTTTGGTGTCTATTCAGCCATTGAGCAATGTACGTAGAAGGGATTCCCAGCGTTTGCTATCCCAAAAGACCAGTAAAACACTGAGAAGTGTTTCATAAATATATGAAAAGTAAAGAGATCATAAGTTACACGTTTGAAGGGAGAAAAAAGGAGAGGTGCTGCCTGCTGAGAAGAGTGTGAAAGATCTTTGATAGCCATTACGTAGGGTAAGGATGGGTCTGAATGCCACAGGGGTCACGCTCTCCTTGTCTGAGGGCAGAAGGTCTCCTGCGAGCACTAGCGGACACTTCTGTTTGATGATACACAGACTCCTGAATTTATTGCTCCTGGGAAGCTGCCATCGAAGCAAGAGGAAGGTAAAAAAGAGGAAGCAGTATGCTGGAAGGTTTAACAGAGAAACAAGAGGATGATTAATTACAATTTCCATGCAATCCCCTTGGGACTTGATGATGGGTCCTCAGTGGAAGCTACTCCGTAGCCGGCAGGAAAATTAAAAAAAAAATAGACCAGGTTTTGTCAACCAAAGGGCAGCTTTCCACCCTCCAATTTCCTGGCAAGTCACCGTGTGTTAATATCTTGTAGAGATGTGCCAAAAAAGGTGCACTGTTCAGTTTGTAGCCTCCCAGACTTATGAATTTACAAATTACAGTTGGCAATCAATGAGTTTGACACTTATAGAGGGCAATAAGAATAGACCAAGGAGAAGGGAAAGGGCTGGAAAGAAAAGACTGAAGAAGTTGGACAAAAGGGGTGGACGGAGAGAGAAAGTGAGGCATTGCTTGTTTTGGTATTTTCTTAGACTAATTTTTAAAAGCAGTGTCCTCATTAACGAGTTTAGACAAGCACAATAGAAAGTCAATCTTGCTGGACAACTGTTAAGTCTGGCTTTCAATACTGTAATGCCGGAAAATTAAAAAGAAAACATATTTATCCCTTGGTATGGTGCAGTCTGTGGAGACTAGTTCTTCATGCTTTCATCCTTTAGCTCTGAAAAAACAAATGAGCACAGAAGCGTATTAACAATAAAAGGTGACAGACACAGACAGAAAGTTTCCTGTCTGTGAGAGATCTGCAAGGGAATGACTGTATTGAGATGTGTGGCATAAATCTGGCTTTAAAATTCAAGATTTTCAATGCTTGAAGCAAGATCAGAACCAAGCCTGGCTTCTGTAAAGATTTTGCTTTGGAGCAGGGGGGGAAATATTTCCAAGGGAATGAGTGATTTGGGGGGGGAATCAGTTTTTGGAGCCCAGTCTCAAATATCTTTTAGTAATGCAGAGCTCTAGGTTTTTCAAAATCAGATTTCTTTTAATATAATTCAAGCAGAGCTAAAGCAGAGTCACCCCAAATCACTATCATTAATGCCAGCTCTCCACGTCAGAAAACATGAATATGGGTCTCTCTTCATAGGTCATGGTTCAGTTTCAGAATTCTCTCCTATAATAACTTCATCTGGGAGAGAGGGACATTACACCTGACTTTTATGGCATTAGGAAAGAGATTTACATTCTCAAAATCCCTCGTGAATACTCATGTAAAAATTATCTTTTCCCTGCCTGTTTGAATAGTTTTCCTAGGGGTAGGCAGCCGCTTTGTCTCACTTCATCTCCCATCTCCATCTCAGCTCTCTGCCTTCCCCTCTGCTTCTTAGCACTTCAGCATTTAGTCTTTCTCGTACAACCCTGCACCAGGGCAGATAAGACGCTTCTTATCAAATTCACAGAAGATACAGGTTGAATCAAAACTGTGGCAGTTTCCTGGTCATTGTAACTTCACCTCTTCTTGCACTGCAGCAGCCCAAGTGAGTCAAAATGGCATTGAAATCTGGTTCTGAAAACAAGCACATCCACCAAAAAAATGTTATCAAAGCTCTTGTTTGGATGAAATTTTCCAACATCACTGTTTTTCAATGCAAAATTGAATTTTTACTTGAATTTTCTGGTTTGCAGAAAAATGTAGTTTCCCTCTGTGTGTGTGTCTATTTCTTTGTACACGGATTTTAGCATTCATTATCTTGCCAAGAGTTTATACAGGGAAATAGATGGATACAGGTAGAGATCTATTAATGACCGTAGTATTGTTGTCTATGCTTGTGGGGAGAGAAAGTAGAACAAGTTTTTTCGCACAGTGTAATCTGAATTTCTTTCCACTAGATAAAGGCTGCCCTAGCCATGCTAAGCTGTGCTTAATGTAGCCACTCTGTTTCCTTGGCAGACTGTCACATCGAGTTTACCTCAGTTCCCAAGTCTCCTGCTCCAAATTCTCTCATTATGAAAATTACAGGGTACATCTTGGCCTTGTTTGCCCAACCTGACTGGCTGTTTTTCCCTCCCTCAAACACCCAGTTATGAAATCCCCTCCTCCCCTAACACATACACTCGCACGCTCACACACACATATTACTCGACAAGACTCTATTTTAAATGCTAATAAATGTCCATGGCTGATTTTGTTTGCTT
Organism: Astur gentilis; assembly: GCF_929443795.1. Classification (NCBI taxonomy): domain Eukaryota; kingdom Metazoa; phylum Chordata; class Aves; order Accipitriformes; family Accipitridae; genus Astur; species Astur gentilis. The sequence goes on along the minus strand of NC_064883.1, from coordinate 46,066,179 downwards.
TTCTGGTTAACCATCTTTACTACTCCACCTCATCGTCTCTTTTTCCAGGAAGAATGTTCCATGTTGACCCCACAATTAAATTCCAGACAGCCTGTGAATTCAGCACTAGGGGAGTTCTTGGGTGATTTCAGCTATTATGAAAGATAGACGAAAGAAACCCAACTCTTGGTTGCTTCCAAGGTGCACAAACTATATCTGACCACCCAAACACAAGGCAATGTTCCTTCCAGTTATAGGGAAAAAAAAAAAAAAAGAAAAAAAAAAAAGCTCAGCTCAGACACTGTGGGAGCCTCTTTTTTTGGAAAGGCAAAGGCTTTTAGTACAAACCAAACCCAGAGGAGTTCAACCCAAACTATGAATGCAAGAAAAGAGACATATGTGGTTTCCTACTTTTAATAAGCTCCCACCTGATCCCAAGGGACTTTTTTATATTTTAACTACATATGGGACCTAGGTTCTCTATCACAGAACAGTAATTTGCAAATTAGGACTTCTACTTTGAGGAAATTAGAACTCCATTTAGCTGAAGCATAATCATGCCACTGTGTGTTATCAAGCTCGTCTTTATTCTCCATTGGACTCACCTCCACGGTCCACTGCTAAGCCAAAGTATCATTTTGAAACTCCAAAGAGGGGTAGGACACCAAAGCTGACATTACCTTCCACTTAAATGCCCTTTCATTTAGAGCTGCTGTACCCAGAATTACCTGAAAGCATGGGGAAAAGAGACTTCCACTTTGTCAGGAGACCAAAGTTGGGACAGTTTGCAAAGAAGCCCCACCAGGGTGGAGAGTTATGAGGAAAGGAGAGAGGAGAAGGCAAGAGCAGATACTTTGGGACAAGCTGCCCCAGCTGCCTGAGCAGATTCCCCACTTTGACTCAGCACAGACACAGTCCTAGTCTTGCAAATCCTAACCATAGCATCTTTGGCCCATGAGGCTTCCTTAGGAAAGTGAGTAGGAAAGAGGGCAGATTTAGGAAAAGAAGCTAGATTTAGATTAGATGTAAGGAAGAAGTTCTTCACTGTGAGGGTGGTGAGGCACTGGAACAGGTTGTCCAGAGAAGCTGTGGATGCCCCATCCCTGGCAGTGTCCAAGGCCAGGTTGGATGGGGCTTGGAGCAACCTGGTCTAGTGGAAGGTGTCCCTGCCCACGCCAGGGGGGTTGGAACTACATGATCTTTAAGGTCCCTTCTATCATTTTATGATATATGATTTCATATGTGTACTTTTTGGCATAGCTGGGAGAGATTCATATTTGGAAGATGAACGTGCTCAGAGATAAAAGTGATGGACATACTTATCAAGGGGACAGGTAGGCAGGTAGGTATGTAGGTAGAAAGAAAGAAAAAGAGAGAGAGAGGGAAGGATGAAGAAAAAGATAGGAAGTTTTGTTCTAGTCTGACTAGATATCCTACAAGAATAGTGTTGAAGATTGTAATAATTTCCACACCACCATCTGTTCGGAACTAGGAAGACCAGCATCATAAAGAAGACTAAAACCAAACTGACTTATAAAAGCAGAGAAATTTTTGCTCCACTTCATTTAAAACTTCAAAAGAGGACGTTACAAGTTTAGGCTAAAAACTTGGCAGGAGTTCAGCTTGTGCCGTATGCTATCCAAATGTATTCAACCCTCCTCGACCCTGAGTGTGCAAGACAGCTGGAAGGAGAGCAGTCACAGCATGGAAGGAATGAGGATCTCGTGGTTCAGCCTTTAGACAAGGCCCCAGGAGATCTGTTCTCATTCTTCAGTTTGTCCACAGACTCCCCACATGAATGTAGGCAAGCAGTTTAATCTCTCTGGGCCTCCCTTCACTTCTGTGATGAAAACATACCAATGATCCAAATAGCTTAAAGCCAAAAGGAGCTGACATGAGTGGCCACCGAGTCCAGTTCTGCACGATGCAGACACTAACTCTTTTATTAAACCCAGCCTTTTTCTTGCCTTGCCTATTAAGAACAGAGTCTTCTCCATGGCAGGGCTTTCTCTTATTGCTTATACATAAAAGCCCAGAGTCATCCATTTGGCTGCGTGCACTAAAATGAGACGCCTAAATTAGGACCTTACACAGTCAAGACTCTTTCCAGTTATTGGAGAAAGGCATCCAGGGAGTAAGTCAGATCTGTAATGGGCTGAACCATCTTCAGGAGCCCCCTGTTATTCTCCAAAGGGGAGAGAGAGTCTGTGGTGATTGCACTCCAAACACACGTATCTTGGTTGAGTGTGGAATACATCCAGGATGATGCATTTAGCATACTGCGACCTTGATGTTTCTGTAATACAAACATTGATGTGCACAGGCATATATATGCAATTCACGGAGACAGATAAAAGTTGCAAAATTTGGATGAAGTTACAGTACATCATGAAGTCAATAGACATCTTTGGATCTGGGATTTTTTTTCTGCCACTAATGAAGGTAGAAGAATATGTGGTAAATTCAGAGTCTGATTTATCAAATTAATAAATAATTTTAATTATGTTTTAATTTATTTCTCTTCTTGACTGTGAATAGTTGAGGGCTATACTGAGCCATTAGCCTGTTGAGTTCCCTCTCTGTAAATCTCTAATTAGGACATACCAGTAAGGTCTTTGTCATTAGGAGGTCCTTGCACAGGAGCCATGCTTTAGTCTTGCATATCACCCCTCACGCAATTAAATCCTGGCCCATGGCTGGAACAGGTAGGCACAACGGCTGTTTTAGAAAGACTACTTGGACACCTGGATTTATGCAAGGGAAGAACAATTGAGACCGCCAAGTCCAGAGCTATGACAACTGGTTGCACCATTGGCAAAGGGCAGCAAGGACTTACTCAGACTCTCTCTTTCCAAAATAACACAGTCTATTCACAAATTCTGTAGCAAACACGTTGAACCTGTATGCTGCAAAAGATTTCCAAACAGGGCCCTGTGAAAAAAGGACTAATAATATAAACTATATGGGATCTTTTAAAGTCCTATCTTCAGCAAAAGTAGACGAAAAAGGACACTTTCCTTTAGCTTCTCTTTCACCTCCAGACTCTAAAGCCTCACCTACACCGAAAAAAATATTTGCCAAGGCTGTGGCATTTGGTAACAGTGGCTTTTTTACCTGCTTCTAGCTCTAAGAACTGCCGCATCTTAATATAAGGAGGCAGGCTTCCCAAAGAGGACTGGAGCAGTTTTCCAGTTGGCAGAGTGGACACGAAGTGGTATGTGCAGCCCATTGGGACCAGAGGGTAACGTGTCTACACCGATGTCCTCCGTCACTGCAATTGCTCTCTGCAAATGACCTCAGGGCTGATTCCAGGATGTTTCCCTCTGACAAGCTGTCAGGCCTCCAGCTTTTTTAAAACATATACAGACAGGCTGAAGTTTGCTTTCTCACCCTTTGGGTGACAAAGCAGCCATCCTAAGTCTTCATGCTGTTCAAGGAGAGGAAGAGGTAATGCTCTTAGGTGGAAAATGCACCAAGTGTTCCCCTATCCATGGCAAAAGGCAGCTCTCAGTATTGCCTCGCTGATGGCAGGTTAAACCACTCTAGGTCTCTCCTAACCACAGAAAGCAGTCAGTCAGGAACACCGAGGAAACAGTGAGTTTATTGCTCTGCTCCACGTTGCACTGATCAGGCAGGGAGCTCCTGCTGCAGAGGGACTGCTGAACAGCCCCATTCCCATGATTTGCTTCACGCTGTGTTCCCTTTTTCCCCCTTTTCTCCTCTAAAGTTTTCCCCTTTATAGTCTCCAAGCCTTCCGTATGAACAGCACTTCTCTGTTTGCATCTTCCCCATTGCCTCTGGCTTTGTTACTTTTATAGCTTTATTTAGTATTTATGATCTTGTTCTGCTGTTAAGTTCCCTCTTTTTCATCAAGTCTGTTAAACTGGTATTCTCCTCCCCCTTTTTTTCTATTTGTAGTGTCAGGGTGAGCCATCTGCATATGCATAACTGTTCAAATGTTATCTGCGACCCAGCCAGGGCATCTTTCCCCCAGGTTCATTCTTCTGCCAAAAGAGAGGTTTGAAAAGACCCGTTAAGTGTATTTATATGTCTGTTCTTTCGTACAACTGACATCCTGGACACAGAGTCCCTGTCACACGGAGCTTTGTAATATAGGAATGAAGATGCTTGCGAGGTCTGGTAGAGTAGTGGCATTGGCCGTCACACGGATGTTGCTACAGAAAGATAAAGAAACTATAGAAAAATGTACATATTTCTGGTGAATAATTGTGAAAGAAAAAGGTAAGTACTCTAAAGCAGCACTGCTGGGGCAGGTTGAGGGAAGCCTTTCTTTTCGTTGGCTTTCACTAGGTGACAGACTGGGACAGGGAAGGGTTGAGTCACCCGAAGCGCAGGAAGCTCTTGCTGGCTGGATGAAAGAAAACAGAGGGCTGCCATCAGCAGAAACAGGAGGTGCACAGTGGTGGTTAGGAGCATAGATGTACGGTTGCCATGTCAATCAGTCCTCTTTTTTCATTAAATGCTTGCCTGCATATGAATAGTCCCAACATAGATAAGGCTTCACGACCCTTTAATGTAAACAACTCATTTCAGTCTCTTAATGCTGATGCTGACACTGAATTGTCTGTGCAGAAAGATCCTATGAAGGCGTTAAGTTTCTTTATTTAAATAGAAAAAGTGAACACGATCCAGCAGTTTCCACAAATAAGGTAAGGGAAAATATTTTGCTTTGCCCAAGTTAAAAAAAAATTATAAAAGGAAAAATTGGAATTTGGAGTCATGTCTCTTTCTAAAATAAAATTCACACATATTTGGCAGAAATAGAAGCCTTTGCAAATCGCCCTTTGCATGAGAGATCTGCAACTATCATGTAAATCCTCCATTTCTACTGAGCACATGTTGTTTAAGCCCAGCCGGCAACAAAGCACCACCAGGCCGCTCACTCGTTCCCCCGCCCCATGGGATGGGGAGCAAAAAAAGAAAGAAAAGCTCATGGGTCGAGACAACGACTCACTCACCAACTATGGTCACAGGCAAAACACATACTCTACTTGGGAAAAAAAAAAAAACAAAAACAATTGAATTTGTTACCAATCAAATCAAAACAGGATAATGAGAAATAAAACCAAATCTTAAAACACCATTCCCTCACTCCTCCCTCCTTCCTGGCTCAACTCCACTCCTGATTTTCTCCACCTCCTCCCCTCTTTCTGCACTGAACTTGGTGTCTGTAGAGGCGTTTCTCTCACGTTCCACTCCCCCCTCCGCTACAGGTTCTCCTTCTTATCTATGTTCTCCCAGAGGTGCTACCACCATCGCTGATTGGGTCAGCCTTGGCCAGAGGTGGGTACAACTTGGAGCCAGGGAAGATTCTAGCAGCTTCTCACAGGAGCCACCCCTGTAAGCCCTCCCCCACTACCAAAACCCCACCACGCAACCCCAAAACTGCACACCATATTCTCACCAGACACTTCTGTGGTCAACCATCTGTGGGATCCCTCTTCACAAGACATGTCTGCAGCCTCACGGTGACCCTTTGGGAGACTTGGTGCATGCTGTAGGTTGGATGTTAAACAAATATAGCTGAACCTTCTTTCTTTCATTCATCCTAGCTGTGCTGCTATGCATTGAGCGTGGTTTCAGAGGACTTTCCCTCCATTTTCATAGAATCATAGAGTCATAGAATCGTTTAGGTTGGAAAAGACCTTTAAAATCATCAAGTCCAACCATTAACTTAGCACTGCCAAGCCCACCACTAAACCATGTCCTTAGGGACACCTAAGGACACCACATCTACATGTCTTTTAAATACCTCCTGGGATGGTGACTCAACTCCTTCCCTGTGCAGCCTGCTCCAAGGCTTGACAACTGTTTCAGTGAAGAAATTTTTCCTAATATCCAATCTGAACCTTCTCTGGCACAATTTGAGGCCATTTGCTCTTGTCCTATCGCTTGTTACTCTCCTTTTTTTCCTGAGTTCCAGCCAAGGCTCTCTGTTCAGCCAGACCAGTCTTCTTCCCTGCCAGCTCGTCTTTTGGCACATGGGGACAGTCTGCTCGTGCACCTTTAAGATTTCCTTCCTGAAGAACGTCCAGCCTTCCTGGACTCCTCTGCCCTTCAGGACTGCCTCCCAAGGTGTCAACCGGGCTCCTAAACAGGCCAAAGTCTGCCCTCAGGAAGTCCAAGGTGGCAGTTCTGCTGACCCCCCTCCTTCTCCAAGAATTGAAAACTATCATTTCGTGGTCACTATGCCCAAGACGGCCTCCAACCATCACATCACCCACAAGTCCTTCTCTGTCCACAAGCAACATGTCCAGCAGGAATCCTTCCCTAGTTGGCTCCCTCACCAGCTGTGTCAGGAAGTTTTCTTCCACACACTCTAGGAACCTCCTTGACTGTTTCCTCTCTGCTCTATTGTATTTACAGCAGAGATCTGGTAAGTTGAAGTCCCCCACGAGAAAAAGGGCTAGTGATTGTGAGACTTCTCCCGGCTGCTTATAGAGTATTTCATCTGCGTCTTCATCCTGGTTGGGTGATCTATAATAGACTCCCATCACGATACCTGCCTTGTTGGCCTTCCTCCTGATTCTTACCCATAAACGCCCAACTCTATCATCACCATCATTAAACTCTAGACAGTCAAGACACTCCCTAACATACAGGTCTACTCCACCACCTCTCCTTCCTTGCCTACCCCTTCTGAAGACTTTATAGCCATCCATTGCAGCACTCCGGTCGTGCTAGTCATGCCACCATGTTTCCGTGATGGCAACTGTATCATAGTTTTGCTGCTGCACAATGGCTTCCAGCTCCTCCTGTTTGTTGCCCATTTTTCTCCTTTGAGATCACAAGGATGCCCGGCATTGGGAGGAATGGGAAGAAAGCCTTTCTGTCTTACCTTCTCAAAAACTGCTGCCTGGTGCCTAGGCAAGCTGCAGAAGAGAAGCACTAAACCCCGGAGATGAGGACAAAAGTCAAAGGAAGAGAAGGTGGAAGGAAAAAAACTGTGGAGGGAGGCAAAGCAGTAGGATGAAGAGCCCAGTCAAGATCAAGACCAGATCATGTCAAGACCAGAGCTTTGATATGGGAAATTACTATAAAGAGTATTCATCCAAGCAAATGTACAAATTCGACATCTCTGTCTGGCCTCCCTTTATGGTCTATGGATACTCAAGAGGGGATTTCATCTCCTCTTCCCTCCCCACAGTTTTGCAGATTTTCCTTTTCTTTCAGAGATACCTTATACCACTCAAAGCAGCGGGAAAGAAAGCAACTTAAACTCTGCTGTTTTGACTAGTGCTAATCAGCACATCTTCACTGAGAATGTCTACATCCATGTGTTCCCACTAGGCTACTTGTGGAGCAGCTGAACACTCAAATCATGTCTTTTTATTACGTCTACAATTTTCTGTAAAGTACTAACCTGGTTCGACAAAACCTGACAGACTGCTTCCAGTGGATCCTTCTGCCGGAGGGATGCTGAATAAATTGTCTGGTGCTTGGGGCTCCAGTCAGACTGGTCTGGTCGTAGGGTCCTTGATGAAGTTCAGTGAAGATTCACTGGACAAAGGGTGAGATTCACCTCCTCCTACAGCAGACTTCTAAAGTAGGGCTGATGCAAAATACCCCTAAAATGTCTATTTATCAGCATTGATTGTAAAGAGAGGGGTGATGAATTCAGCTGGAGACATCTACATCATGAACAGCAAAAGCTAGCTGAGATGACACTTGCTTTTGACAAGACCTTGTGCAGTTTGCTTACCGCCTGATGATACACACATTCACACTTTGTTCCTTTTCTTTGGACTAGCTTCAGAAATGGCAGAAAATGTAACCTTCTCTGACATTGCCCTTTAAAAACTCCCGAAGTATTAGCTTGAAGCAACACCAAGAGCTTGCTGGTGGTGGTTTCTCTGTAGATTTGCTTCCCTGTGTAAAGCTCAAGACAGGGTCAACCGGTTAATAGGATTAACAAGGCTGAGATCTGCAGTGGCTGTTTAACACGAACGACGTAAATGTCACGCAAGTAGGGACGAGACCCTAGGACTCAGGTCAATGCTCCCATTGCCTGAGCCGGTGAACCAGCACGATTTTGCCCCTTTTCTCAGTGTTTCCATTGAGTTCACATTCCTGGTCAGCCAGGGGGGCAGCTCTGGCAGGACGGAGGGAACAAGACAGTTCCTAGCACTGTGCCCTGCCAGGTGGGCTGCAGTGAATGTGTTTAGCAAATGCTGGAGGCAGTTCAGGCAGAAATCAACACATTCCCACTTCTTTCTGAAAAGCTCTTTGCAGACATGAACTTGCATGGCAATTCTTTTTTTTCCCTTGAAGCAACCTATCTTTTAACCAGTACTAATTTGGCCTAAGCTCTTTTTAATTACTATAAAAAGGCTCCCAAAGCCCTGTGGCAAGAAATTATTAGAGACCAGCTGTGACTAATTACATTTTTCAATTTCACAGGACACAGCTCCAGTAAGACTGTTTATTGTTACTCTCTTTGTTCTTTAAAGCCAAGTTGAATTTCAATCTGGCCTTGGAAGAGGTCAACTCTCTCACTTTTCCCATGTGAGAAAAGTGAATCCCATAGTTTTCTTTCCAAATAAAAGCTTAGTTTCGGTCATACTGCCTTCCCCTAGACTTCCTGCTACAGAATGCTATGGATACTTTCCTGTGTTTCCCCGGTAAAACATGTTTTTCTGTCAATGGGTTGACCTAGGCTCCAAAACTCACAGCATTTGACTACCTGAACAAATCTTTCCAGGATGGTGTACCCAGGCAAAGGGGGTTTGCACTGTTTTTCCCACCTATCCCCAACTGGTAACTGATAATAATATTCACAACCTGGTAAGTGTTGGGAATTGAGCAAGAAAATCGCCCTGTTGGCTTCCACTGCTCTCCATTTCACACATTTATGTCATTGCTCTGTGTTGCAATGTGAGCTGGCTCTCCAGTGCAAGAGTTATTTTCACCAGTCTATCATGGCCCAGCTGTGAGTTTAGGTTTCTGTGTGACATGTATCTGGTTGTCCTGTTCTGAAGACTATTCTCTCAGATTACTTGTTGATGGGGTATTTGAGGGGAAGAGATGGTAAAAAGAGTATCACTCACTCAAAATGATGCTAATTAGCCAGTGTGGCATCACTGCCCACTACATCATACAATTTTCTTTACTTTCTCCAAGGCACAAGACACGCAATGGTACTATCATAAGCATTGATCTCCCATACAAAAGAATTTATTGGCATTTGATAACTGTTAATCATATGAGGTCGAGCAGCACACATGCTAGCAGTGCAGTGGCTCAAATTTTTTCGTTTTACCACCTTCTGTATTTATGTGTTGCTACTGCACTGGGTCTAGATGTTTGTCTGGTATCAGCAGTTGGAACTGACTTGTGAGCACTGAAATTTTCTCTCTTCTTCCCCTAAAAAGTGACACTGAAGGGGTTAATCAAGCCAGGCAGCTGGAGTAGACATACCACTAACTTGTTCCTTTTAATTACTTTGCAGGGCATGAAGGAAGAAATGTTGCCTCTAGGACCAGAGCGCTTTATGGCAGGGCAAGTGGAATAAACCAGGAAAGTAACATCACTAATTAACTTGCAGTGAGCTGCACACAACCCGTGACTTCGTGAGGAGGAACTAAAATAGCTGTTGAATTACTCTCATGACCTTGTTATCTCGTGCTAGTGCACCAACGGAGGACATGGGAAAAGGAAGGGCGGCTTCAATGTGAGTGAAGCAACAGATCAACTATGGCATCTTTAATCTGCATGGGCTTTCAAACCACAATTTTCATGTATCTGTAATGACTCTTCAGATACACAGGTCTCTCGGTTTCACTTACAGCGCAGACCATTCGTGGAGGAAGATATGTAGGTGACAATCAGCAGTGGGTATCAATTAGCAGCCCAGTAGAATAGCGTATAAACTAATTTGTCTCCCTGAACAGATGAGAAATCTACGTAAACATGCTCATGCAGAGCTCCGTGTTATGGGAGCTAGCTGGGTCCTGCAACCTCAGTTATTTTATAGTAAGCTGGTATGAGTATCTCTACACCATGTGCCAGTCTTGTAGGAGTAGCTGGTTGGAATTCATCCCACCCAGCTTCAGATTTTTACATCTGGGCTCTTGCCCAGGCCCCTTTTGTAGCACTGAAGAGCAATAGGCACTTCCAAGGCAAAATTTATTTGCCTTATTTTAGTCCTATTCATTTTGATGAGGTGAACCAAACTATCAACGTCTTGAATGAAATTCAGTTGCCCAGATATAAGCACTTGGTAGCACTTCAAATGTCAGCTGAAAGCCTCACAGATCTGGCTTCCAGCTGCTGACAGACCCTCTGTCACATTTACCAGCCCTTTATGGATGTCTCAGCTCCCTCTAACATCTCAAACGGCATTAAGCAACTGAACCCTGCCTTCTCCGTTTGGATAACTGTTGGTCACCCATTGCTATGTACATTCAACTGGTTTGCTGTCGTCATGTAACCATACCTGAGCTGGCTTCAAAACAGCTACCACAAAGCCTGCCGACCATGTAGCCCTGAGTTTGCGGAATATCTTCCTTTCTGTTCGGATGGGTTTTGCTTTCTTCCACAGTTACATCAACAACAGGGCCTGATCTAGGTGGGTTAAAATCAGTTTGACTGGGGCTACCTGATGATGTGTTACAATTCTGATGTCAAGGCAGACCTCTGTTATAGAAAGGGTTAATTTGTTAGTCCTGACTCTGAAAGACAAGCTGCACGTAAATGGGCTGAGGTAGGCATTTTGAGCTGGCTTAGACTGAGAAAGGGGACACCCATCTGGGGAACATATTAGTCTTCATATATCTAAGAGGGTGTTTGAAGAAGAAATAAATAATCTGTTTTCCAAGACCCATGGAGAATAGAATAGGAAGTCATGTTCTTAACTTAAAGAGACTCAGATTAGGCTTTAAGAAGCCTCCCATCTCTAATGGAGTGAAAAATGAGGCACTGGAAATAATTGTGTGGGTATAGGTGGGGAATCTCCCTTACAAAATATCTTTAAGGGTAGGTTTGACAAACATCTGTCAGAAATCATGTCACTAGGAAGAAGGGGCTAACTAGTCCTCTGGAGGATTTTCTTCAGTTCTGTGATTCTGTGATTCCGCTCTGGAAAAAGGCCAAAACCACAACAAATCCCAAAGTGGGTATTTAGATGGATAGCAAGAGTAGTCATCATAATCATATTTAATGCTACTATGAATTCTGGAAGGATTATTAAGTCTCCTGATTCAGAATTTGCTTTTACTGGGCTGGCTTACGACTAGATCTCAGTTATGGACAGATTATTTTACATACGCTGAATGTGAATGTTACAGAACTTAACCTAAGATTTTTAATGAAGCGCAGGAAACCAGTCCAAAGAAAACTTTCTTCTTCCTTGTGCTCTGCCCTACAAGGAAAAGGGAACCCAAGGTCATAAGATCAACCTAGCTCCAAAGATGAATTCCCCTCTTAACAGAAGACTCCTGTATAGCTGGGGGTATTGAAGAAAAGAGAATAGAGGCAGAGGAAGTAAGGAAGTTAAACTTTACATAGTCATAGGCGATCCTTTCACCCTTCTCACTTTCCTTGCCGGGGCAAGCTATGTTTGCTTGACAGACCTCTGCTTTTTCTTGCCTTGATGTTCCATGTTTGCCTATCTGTGGCTCAGAAAAAGTGAAGCATTTAGTTAAGTTTGACAATGCTATTAATAGTGTGCAAGAGCTGAATATTATTTTAGAAGGAGATCAAAGTGGCTTTACTCATAGCTTATTTTGAATACTCTATGGCCCAGCTAGTGCTACCTACACTTATTTTCAGAAATGGCTGAGGAAAAAATATGCTTAAGCAGACATATAACAGATCTAATCTACTACCATTTCAGTGAGCCAATAAAAGCTGGAACAAGGTAATGATTTTGTTAAGGCCACAATTAAGAATGATTCAGTAGATCAATATAGTTGAAACAGTCAAACTAATACAGTAGATAATGGACTCCAATTGTGAGAATACGACTAAAAAGAGTGCCATGGGGAATCAGAAAATTTTGAAAGGTTATGCAGTGCTTGTCTATGTCCTTAGGCAGGAACAACACTATAAGCCATCCATGACCAGCATTTACCCTATCCTTAAAGATGCCCAGTGGAGGTGGCTGCTGCTCCAAGCAATTGATTTTATTGTATTGCTACCCCTTCTGTTATAACATTTCTCCTAATCACCAGTCTGAAAGGTTTTTTTGGTAATTTATGTCCAAGGCTTCCTGACCTAGCCACCATGGACACAGAGAACAGTTTGTCCTCTTCCACCCTGAAACCATTTCTGAGACACTCAAAAACTGTTTTTGTACGTCCACCAGCCTTTCTTCTCCAAATTAAGGAAATCCAAATTCTTTCAGCCTGTTCCCTTAAGCCATGTCTTGTATTGGGACAATTAAAAGAGCAACCAGTTTCTTGTCAGCCAAAAGGCCTGGGCATTGTCAGAGACATTATCATAGGAGCGCTCATTCTTGCACACAGTAGCACTTCTCTTTCCTTCTCCTCTTAGCACATGACTAATTAGATAGATTGCAAAAAGTGATAAGGCCACAATCCCTCCCATAAGGCAATCCTTGTGCTCTATGTCATGGTGAAAATATGTACTAAAATTAAGTCTTACTCATGCCCAACCTTCTGCATCACAATCTATACTTGAAGAAAGGAAAAAGAAAAAACCCAGATTTTTCACGGTCTGAGCTGTGGAGACAGATTTAGATTTTTGGATGAAGGAATGGGCTTATAACCACATCCATCAGGTCATGTTGTTTATACAAATATGCGATAAACCAGCCAATACTATCTGGCTTCTCTTGTCACTTATTCTTGCAAATACAGTTGTTTCTGCCTTCTTATTGCTTAACAAAACACTCTGCATTTTGTCCTGACAAAGGGATAGAGAACTCATATGAAGTTGTAACTGCCTTTTTGTCTTTTGACCAGTGTAAATTTTTTTTCTTTTTACATTTTTTATCAGAACACATACTACCCACAATTAAACAGATTTTTCCTAGAACCTGTTAAATCTGGGCTTGTGCCTATTACAATAGTTATTTTTCAATTTGAAATTAATTTGAAATTCTATTCTCTGTGGGATTTAAAAGTCATATTTCTAGTCTTAGAGAGTTTTCCAGGCTCCCTCTTCAGGCAGTGCAGTGACAGCTACATCTCCAGAAAGCAACTGAGTCTATTGAGTGGGAGATGTGTAAGAGAGGCAGCGAGAGATGCGCTTGGAGACTGGCATCTCTCCACGCACTTCGGAGTCTCATTTACTTACTCAGACTCTCTGCTTCCCTTTTGACTATGGCAACTTTACGAGTAGATCATCCCACCTGTTTCAAACACTTGTGTCAGGCTGAGCTCAAGTGTGTGCTCATCATTACTCCACTGACTACAAAGAGTGTCTAGATGATTATCTCGCGCTTTTTTCTGCATGGCAGTTAAGCAATTTTAAATAAAATTAATCCCATGGTAAGAATTTATCTGCATGTTCATTGTTTCAGGCGAGGGATTCTCATCTCCACATAGTTTCTTAGCAAGGGTAACAGAGATGGGAAGTAGGTTTTGTTGCCTGTTTGAGTCATTTTGTTTTTCTGTCAGCTTCTTTATCATCCAAGTTCTGTTTGAGAGATGACAATCGTAGGAAGCAGGCCAGGGTGAAGAGCTGGAGGCGTGAGTATCTTCAAATACTGAATCTACATACACCATGGTTCACCTCTTAAGGTCCATCCTTATTTTGTTTTGAACTTGCTACCCACTAGTTTTTATGCTATTTCTAGTATTTCTAATTCTTGTATTGAAAGAAATAGTAAACAAGAGTATCCTACTCACTTTCTGTGGGCATTCCTGCCTTCTGTCACATCCTCCTTTGTCATTTCTTTTCCAGAGAAAAGAGATCAAGTATTTTTGAACATTTGTTATGCAAAAGCAGTTTGATAACTTTATTCATTCTTGTCACCCATCCTTGCAGGCAGTCCTGGCTACAGTTTTCCTTAGCCTCTGTCAGCAGGGAAGTTACTTCATGGATAAGACAAAAGTTTAATTGAACAGTAGAGACTGTGAGAGTGAGAAGGGAATCAGTCTTCTGGAGGAGGACTGCCAAATATACTAGAAGAATACGCCACGTGGTCTTACAAGTTAGCCTCAGTCTCAGAAGCAGTAGTTCTTTCACCTCCTCCTATTGTAGTAGTACTTACTCACTCTGGGTTTGACCAGAGATGGCAGCCTCTACTTGAAAAGGCACTTGGCTGCAGCTGGAAAGGTGCAATGAAAAATTTTCATTTTGAGCTATCAGCATTGCTGGGTGAAAAAAAAAAAAAACAAAAACCAAACAAAAAACCTCTGAAAGCAAACCAAATCACCACAGCACCAACATGCCTGCTCACCTTGAGTCCTGCAGTAAGCCTTTGGGGACAAGGATAAATGCAAACCCTCCTTTACTTGGAACGGGCTTCCTGAGCTCTTGCAGGGTTTTGATGAGATCATGCTAAATTTGATCTCTGCTGTGGTTTTGATAATGGGCTGTAAAAAAGAACAGGAGGGAGAAAAAAATAAAAAACCCCACCACAACCGGCTGACTTCCCCAAACAAACACTGCCCATGACATTTGTAAATACTCAGAGGTGAAGTGAGGCAGAGAACAAACTTCATAATTTCCTGAGCACTTGTCAGAAGCAGGCTTGGCTTAGAGCAGATGAGCAGGATGGGGCTGATGGTCTAACTCGTCTGAGATCCAGCCTCCAGACACTCTACGTGAAGGGGAGAGATGCCCCCTAATGGGTGATCATAGAATAATCTTGTTTCTGAAATCCCCTTTTCCCTAGTCTTAAAGGTTTGTGTATTCACCGAAGTGTGAGTCCATATTTCTCAATACGCTTTTTGGGGCGTGGAAAGGAAAAAGCAACCACAGAATATCATTGCTCAATCACATCTCTTCCATTTTGCTGGCCTCAGGTCTCCTTTAGTTCCTGTTTTCCCTTTTACCCTTCTACTGGAAAAGTTGGCCAAAGCCCTTTTTGAAGGAAAAATAAGAGAAAAGTTGGCCCTACGGAAGAGTAAAACTCTTGTGAGGTACAGGAAAAGTAATTTCCCTCTAATACGCATGACAAAAGGGTATCAATGCATATTGGGTCCTATGATGGAGAGGAGTCATGGTGTGAAGCTGGAGTAGGTGTCTGATTTCTCAGGGGGGGCTATGGTTGTGGGGGTTCCCCCATAGCAGATGGCTGGCTGCTAGATCCCAAATTTGGTACAAATGATATCGGTGCAATGAGGAAGAGTCTTATCATGTGGAGCTCAGAAGTGGAAGGTGTGAACCTCCTTAAGGATGCTTGAGATTTGAGAGGGCTCTCTGGGACATAAACAAAAAAATAGATTTCTATATTTTTAATATTTTGCATTACTAAGCAAGATGAAGGTGATTCATGGTCTGCTAGGTTTTGGAATCCAAAAAATTTCTTCAAATTTGTGCATTAACATGAAACATGACAGTACCTGTGTTATGGCCTTCACTGAATATCAAGCCAACACTCCAGACTACCTAGCAAGGATTCAGACACTTCGCAGAAACCTTTCCTAATCTTGCATTCAAGTAAAAGCTGATTTGTTTCTCTCCAAGTTTTTTTTCTCCGAGCTGCCCAGTTGATTTTACATTTTTGAACACTATTAAACAATTTACATTCTGTGCTTTTCTGATTTTCTCTTCATTCCTGTTGTCCTGTCACGATGTTTTATGGTGCCTAAGCAAGAAAGCTAGAGTTTCTGGTTTAAGCTAATTAAACCAGTGAAAATTGTGCTTTCACACCTCTTCTGAGCAGAACCTGCACACCTGCCTACTGCCCTGCTCTAACTGCCTCCACAGTACTGTTTAATACAAAAGAACAGAAGCAAACAGACCCTTATCGTGTCACCAGTACAATATGCCTGACGGCATAAGCGTTAATGTGCCTCTGATCATTTCTTTTCAAGGCTGTGCTTTCCATAATCATCAACACAAACAGCCAAAGGCAGATTAGATGAACCAGGTGCATTTATCTTTGTTTCTAGAGAAACTGTATAGCAAAAAATAATTGGCTATGATTTTTTTTCACTGCACCATGGGCACATATCCAAAGTGAGATAGGAACAGATCGGAAAAGTAGTCGTGTGTTTTGCACTGTCTGCATTTGATTTGTGTGTGTATCAGGATCCCCACGTGGATTAGAGGAGGCTGAATTAGATGTTTGGTGCCAATTTATGCATTCCCTTGTATCCATAAGATGCCATTTTCTTTCATACTAAGGCTATTCTAAGCTTTTGGACAGTGGTTGAGGGTCTTGAGGTAAGTGAAAATGAAGCTGACACCTGCGCTAAGGCCCAGCAGCAGAACAAGAGTCTAAAGTAGTCATTAGGAAAGTACAATTTGGACTGAGTTTTCCCTTCCCTTCCCTTCCCTTCCCTTCCCTTCCCTTCCCTTCCCTTCCCTTCCCTTCCCTTCCCTTCCCTTCCCTTCCCTTCCCTTCCCTTCCCTTCCCTTCCCTTCCCTTCCCTTCCCTTCCCTTCCCTTCCTTTCCCTTCCCTCCTTTTTTCATGCTCAGAAGCATGGAAAATTTGAAAGAGAAAAATTATGAAGTTCTGCAGAATGATGTAACAAACAGAGGAGTATTTTAGATTTTGACACATCTCAAGGCCATATCTCTAAGAAATTTAGTATCAACTTGGGTAAGAGGATTACAGGTTTTAGTCTTGCATCTCATGCCTCATCATGTACTGAGTTAATCCAGACAGTTGGCATTGTGACTCTGCTTGTAAATTAAGGAATCAAAGTGTAGGTGACTATTTCTGTGCATATTGGGCATCCGGTCTCTGCTGCAATCAGGGGAGATGCAAAGGTGAGCTGAGATGCCCACGTGCTGTTTGAGCTGATCTCATGCACCCAGTCTGATCTTCAGTTGCCAGCGCAGGATGCAAAGGTGTCCATACGTCCTGTGCCATATTTGACAGTTTCCTATGAATGTCTCAGATACCCTATTGTGTCTAAAATGGCATTAGAAGCAACAGATTCCTATCTCCTAAGTCATGGGGCCTGGAGAGCAGTTCAGCTCACCCATATGTCAATAACAGCATTTGATTGACTGATTTGCTCTCCAGGCTTCATTGACCATTTCAAGTGAACCTTCATTGATTTTAAGAGAACTGACAGACCCAGTGCAGTTGTAACACTGATGTTTAGACATGTATCTTAATCTGTGAGCTGATCCCCACCTTGGGTGACATGATAATGTCAAACATTTATTTTCCATTTCCCTTTCTAACCTCACATGAAATTGCTGACAGATTTTTTCCAATGGCCTTCTCCAAACAGAGAACAAATACATGCAAAGCATGTGAAAATCACAAGCCATAGGGTGGAGGGAGAATGGGACAATGTCTGCAACACCCTTTCAGGGCGTGAGCTTGGGCGGTGTGAAATTGTATGGTTGGCAAGGACTTTAGGACGAGAGGAAATGGCCTCAAGTAGCCCCAGGGGAGGTTTAGTTTGGATATTAGAAAAAATTTCTTTACTGAAAGGGTTGTCAGGCATTGGAACAGGCTGCCCAGGGTAGTGGTGGAGTCACCAACCCTGGAGGTGTTCAAAAAACACGTAGACGAGGCACTTCAGAACATGGTTTAGTGGGCATGGTAGCGTTGGGTTGACAGCTGGACTCAATGATCTTAAAGGTCTTGGAGAGAGGTGATAAGGCTCACGTTGTCTGATGAGGTGCACTGAAATCTGTAGATACTTGTATCATCTTTGTATTATTTCACCCAGAGCACTATAGCTTAGAGAGTGGCTCTAATTTTGTACTGCATTTAGGGGCCCTGGAGAATAATACAGGGCTTGTGCAGGCTTCAGATCTCTTGAGAAATCTATGATTATGGGCTTGATAATAGTCCATGTACTGTATATCTGTCTAATGATAGGGTACATTTGGAAGGAAGATTATATGTAATTTTAGTGCAGTTATTCTTATTTTTCTCCTAAATTTAGGATATCAAGAGTGATCAGAGAGGAAGACCACACTTAGTTTTCAGAGGAACCAAACCAGATTCACATCAGTGGAAGAAAGAGCAATGCCAAAAAAGCGCGAACGTTTAGCAGCTCACTTTGTGCTTCTCTGAAGTTAGAACATTCCTTGTCCATTTGTCACTCTGTGGCTACTATTTCTGTTTACATAGGAATTCAATTCAGTTATTCAGATCCACAACAAAGGCATCCTCAAAGGTGTTTATTCATAAAATGGTGTCATGCCACATCCTCAGTATTTTCTCCTTAATTTTCTCCTCCTTGAGTGAAAGCAATAAAGATGCAAAAAAACCCCACAAACAACCAAACCAAAAGGATGCTAATCCAGTTTCTCAAAGATATATGTTATTCGGGAGGTGCTTTTAACTTACTGTTTGCTAGTTTTCACAATAACTCATGAGAATAAGCCATATGTTTTGTCTCACAGTACTGGGGATTATAATAATATGGATCCCACAAGAGGGGTCCTGTGGCACAGATGACACCAGGAGGGAGACAAACCATAGCTAAACCCCAAACTGCTTCTCAGCCTGCTGTGAATCTTGTTCTGGTGTGCTGCAGTCCTCCAGGTTCCTATCCTTACTCTGCTGTTCTGTTTCTAGTTTCCTGATTTTTGACCTACCTTCTCGTCGTGATCCTGGTCTTTGCTCTTTAGTCTAGGTATTTTATCATACCTCCAGTTGAAAATCTAAACTGTAAGGCAAAATTATCATTTTGGTCATCGCTGAATCAAGCTTCATTTATTTAAGGCTGCTTCATTTTCCTTAGATAAAAGAAACTCCAGGAAAGGCTGGCCCAAGATCCAGTGAGTTTGGCAAGCCAGTTGGGATTGAATCAGAAGAAAATGTTGGTTTGTCAAATCTACCACAAGTCAGCCATGGGAAAAAAGAGGTGGCATTTTCCCAACTATCTAAAGGGATATTTTCCACAAAATTATAATCTGTCAGCATTAAAGCTCTCTAGCAATGGTTTGATGGATGCACAGGGGCAGGTCTCGTACTTAAAACTAACCTTGTAGAGAACATGTAGAAAGACATTGCCAGTGAATGTCATAGAGCTTTATCCCATAGAAAATTCGGCCAAACTTTGTATTCTTTGGGGAAAGGGAAGGGAATTAGACCAAAATATTTTCTTGATCAGCAAAAAACCCCTTGACTTTGCTTTCCTGGCTTCTTCAGTACCTAGACACCACTGCTGTCTTCTAACCAATTGTGCAAAGCCAAGAAGAATAAACATTCAGAGGTGGAGGTTTCTCCAAAACTTACCAGCTTTAGGCAAAAATAAGACGAGACTTTGTGAATATAAAAAACTGCCCAGTTAAAGATACTGGGGGCGCGGGGAGTTGGCAAAGAGAACTGTGATAGATTCCCAAGAAGCCTCTCAGCATAGGGAATAAGCAAGGAGCAAAAGTACCAGGTCACTTCTGCAACAGCAAACCCTCATCCACTGTGGAAACAAAGCAATAGTTTCATACTATCCCTTATCCCTGGAAAGTTGGCAGCCTGAATCCTGGCTTGGACGATTCATAGGTGGCTGTGATGCCAGAACTCCTGGGAAGGTGGGCTGGCAGGACACCAGCTGACTAACCTGACCGCTCACTGGAAGAAGTCATCACATTCCTGAAGAACGTTGCAGCACTGCGCACAAAACCATTTTCCAACAGAAAACTCCTGCCTGAGAACCTTGGACCAACTCTACAAGGGTGGGAGTAGACTAAATTCTTGGAGGGCTGGTACTGTATTGAGTTTGAAGTCTTACCACTTGCCTGTGTAACTGTGTGCCTTCAAGAAAACACTAGCAAAGGGTTAGTGATAACTTATATATACTGCTGGGAAGAGAAGAAGGTGGGTAGGTGTAGAAGAGACACAAGCTACAGAGAGAAGTAGAAGGTGGGGAGGTGGAGGATGAACAAACACTGGGTACGAAGGTACGGCTGGAGCAGTTCTCCATTCATCATCTGAAATGGATGCAGACAGAAATGCCAGTGAGCACGGGGTTAGTTGTCCTTGGGGCGGAGTGCCTCTCCCATCCCATGCCCAAGCAATGCCCTCTCCTGCCTGTCACGGGAAAAGGCTGAGCAGCTCCATTAACACAGGACAGCTGTGTCAAGTGCTAAATGCAAACCAACCTTTAAGTCTGAGTATTTTCTATCCCGACCCACTGCGAGGAAAGGAGACAGATACAGTTACCTGGCTCAGCAGGTAACAACAGCTCTTCCAGCAGCTCAGATGTATGAGCCAGTTAGTAATTCTTGGTGGACTATCTGCCACCTGCGGTCTGTGTTGCTATCCCTGTGCGAAATTTAACAACCTGAGTGGTATTCTTCAATTAGGGCTTGTAAAGGTAAGATTCATTGGTCAGTGGGAAATGCTTTGGTGTGCTGGTGTATTTTATAGCAGGTGTATTTTATAGTATTTTATAACATTTGCATTGTTTAATGTGCATTCTAGCCAGCATCAAACTAAGCTTCCAGCTGTGACTCTAGCTAATTTCTCTTGCATTTGGGGCTTAGGTACTGAATGGAAGAGTGGGTTCTAACAAATTTCTAGTTGAAAAAAAAGTTTGAATTGTAGCATAATGTTAAATAAATGATTGTTATATGAAAAAAAAAAAAGAAGTTGCTTTTATGTATGGTTCAACAAAAACAAGTCCAAAGTTTAGCTAAGGTGAAAATAATGGAATAGGACACTGATATAATAAGAGTGCAGTGAATTTAATGGTTTGCTTTCTTTTAGCTAAAAAGTATTTTTGTGACTCTGTTGGTATTAATTTATATAAATTTGCATTATCCACTAACTCATTGCTTCATCAAATAGCTCTTTTACAATTAAAAACATGTTGTCGGGAATAGAAGCTGACAGTGCTGAACATTGTTCACTCTATTAAGCACAGAAGATCAGCTGCCTTTGAGTTCTCCTCCATGCTCTGATTCCTGATCCTATGCCAGAGAAGTAGTTGGACTGACCAAGCAAAAGTCAAGTTCATCAGGTGAACAGAGAGGATGAGTGGACATAATATTGCGAGGAAGACCACAGCTCTGTGCAGCTAACACACGATACAATGCTTTTAAACACTTAAGCAGTAAGATGCATGGGAACATGAAGTTAAGAAATAAGTGCGCATCTCATATTAAATGCTTTTTTGGTGTTTAGCTAAAGAGGTGGGTAAAAGGCTCCTCTTCCTATTAGCTAACGGTGTTGGCGTGTTGGCTTTAGTCGAGAGGTTTGGTACAGTAGCAGCACTGGAAGGCCTTCATTTGAAATCTGCTTGAACAATCATGCTGGAAGCCACTCTATTCTCAGAACAAGGTGGTTTTGGCTGTAGCTGCTCAAAACAGGAAGCAAAATGAGGCAACTTAGAAAATGTGATAAACTTCGCCTCTGCCTTTGGTCTCACCATAGAAGCTGGAGACGGGTGGTGGGAGGGAGAGTGTTCGCTACCTTCCCATGTAGAAACGTGCCTATCTTAAGATGAGTGCACCTGATAGCTGCTGCCGCCGACCACATCCTTCCCGTTCCCTGCATCGCCGCCTGCAGACTCCGCGGGGGGGTTCCTGTGCCACCACCAATAACCAGCAGAGATGCAGCCAGCTGCCCGCCCTGCTGCTCCCCTGCACCAGGAGGCTAGAGACACACGTGGGGGGGTCCACATGTCAGTGGAATCCCCCCCCGCCGATGCCTACCAGCTTCCCATAGCAAAGAAACAAGGTTTTTCTATGCAGTCCTCATCCAATACAGCAAGTGCAGTGTGAATCTCACAATGCCAGATTTAGGATGTGTTTGACAGAGATTTACCTGGGGTGTAAGAAATGGAGGAAGTGTAAGACACAGTATCATCAGCCCTGTGTTCCAATGAGCCCTAAAAACTGTCTCTGACAATATCTGTCACGCAAAGATGACAATGATCAAAGTAGGCAGCTGAGACGCAGCGTGGGATCCCCTCCCCCAAAACTTTGCATCTAGTATTTACTTTTAGCATCGAGCACTCAAGTCTGGCTGCTCTACGTATGATGGAAGGGGTCCGTGCGTGGTTGAGGCTGTGGGTCGGACTGCAGGGTGTGGAGTCTCTCCTCAGCCTGCAGCCCAGGGGCTTGCCGTGGTGAAGAGTGCCTTGATCAGGCCTTGGCATTATGGAGATGTCACGGGACTCTCCCATACGTTATCTCAAAGGGGATGACTTTGCAGCTTGGAACCTGGCCACTTCACTTCTGAGCTTCCAATTTCAGGCCTTCCTGTGCATTGCAGAAAGCCCACAAGATACCCCAACATCAGTTGTCTGTCCTTCTGAGCTTCAAATGAGCAAGCAGATCCGAACAGCTGTGGGACGGAACTTTTCCATAGTTAACTTAAGAAAGATGTTTACCAATGCTCTTTAATGTGCCTTTCTTGTCCAGACTTGAGTTAAAATTCAGCTTAGAAGAAATATCACCTGTTAATTGTTTTTTGGAAGCAACCCTTCCAACTCATTTCCCAGGACTGGACTTGCTGAGCTGACTTGAAATAAATAAATGATATATTGGTGAGAGTACGATCAATACAGCATGCCTGTCGGCAAAAGTACAGATTGGATGCTTTCCTTCCCACGTAATAGATGCATAGCATTATCAGAAATAGCATATTTCCCAGGTGACTGCAAGGGGTGTAAAGACGAGATAATTTTCTCCGGGGGCACTATTTTCTTGATGTTGTCTATCAACTGCTACTGCATAGGCAATAGCCAATTAACTGACAGATGTAAATAGCTCTCAAACATCTTGCCTGTCAGTGTTTTTTTGACTTATGCTGAATTCAGTGACTCAGTTTTCACCTTTGAATAATGTAAGGAGAGTGGAATGGAGGGAAGGTATTCTCCTGGAAGGTAGACCATGTCTCCTTCACCCTTCAGTGAGGAACAGTTACTGGTCATCTAAACAGCTGAGTCCAAGATCACCAGGTCTGAGTTTACTGGGAAGGAACAAAAAGGGATGAAAATACCTTAAGTGGCTGTGGATAGAGCAAAACCAGAGCGTAGTGTCTGCTATCCCACTCCTTGGCCTGGCTAACTGGCTGAAGTTTGAAACCAAAAATCAATTCAGCATCAAAGCCATTCTCTGAAGGTGCTTGGCCAAATCTTGACTGCATGAAAAAATTAGGGGTATTATTGCATAAGATGGGGCATGCTGATGGGTTTGTTCACCTTGACCTAACAGATACAAGGTATCGCAGACCAAGAAGGAAAGGGAAGTAATTTAAAAGCTTACTAAGCATCAAAATAGATTAAGGACTGTTTCTAGAGATGGTATCACTCTGAAAAAAACAGTGTAAGAATCACAAAGAATCACAAATGTCATCTGCTATGCAATGCCAGGACCGTTGGTAAGTGAAAGAATGGTCTGGGTATTTTCATGTTTTAGATACTCAGATCTCTTTGGAATAGACAGAACAAAATCTTACTGCAAATGGAAAAGAAGATTGCTTTGGTTAGGAGGTTGCTGTAAATCTGGGGTTTTTTGCCTTAGATAAAGTTTGTTCCCTCCTAGAACACTTATCCTCTGTTCTTGTATTTAAGAAAAAAAGAGGGACTTACTTCTCTGGGAAGTAATCTTTCTGAACTAGCCAGGACATAATACATCAAAAAAAAAAAAAAAAGAAAAAAAAAAAGCAAAAGAATGAGGAATGGTTTGATAGGATTTCAAAACATGCTGCATCACACAAGAGAATACTGAAGCACAGTGGGATTATCTCAGGAAAGTGTGAAGAAAAGCTCAGTAGCTGTGAACAGTGCTCTCTCTCAATACCTTTTCACAGAATTCCCATCCCTGAACCTCCGCCTGTTGGTCCCCTCCTGTCTCCCTTTCCAAAAGAAGGTAGGATCCAGGCAATTTGATTTCTGGCTTTCTGGTGTCACAGCCCACAGAGTTCTCATTAACTGGCTTGTCTTATCATCAGGAGGGGCTGTCAACTATTTTTATTAATGGAGACTTTCCGTCTCATCACTCAGACTCGAGAGCGAGGACTGTAGGAAAGCCCTGATACGGCGAGACTTACAGCTGTGAGGAATCTGCTTCTCTTCCCTCAGGGCTGAACTAAGAGGCTCAGGTAGCTTCTTTTCACCCCCCCCTTTCAATCTTCCCTGCCTTTTTCAATCAGAGGTGTGATTTTTCATGTGTTGCCCTTAACCCCAAGTGGCTAGGCAACTGCTCCTTCATGTGCAGCCTCATGAGCGTAGGAAGTCTGTCTCCCTCCACATTATTATTCATGAGGATTGTGAGCTAAGGCAGTATTAAAAGGCTCATCTCCTTGGGGAAAAGACAAATGCTCTCCAAGGCTGGAGAGGTGGAAGCTCCAGAGCATTATTCAGAACTGGTGAGCAGTACCTAAAAGATTCATTTTTGTCAAGCAAAGATTAGATGTCTCTTGCTGTTTATTTCTTGCAGATGAATCCCGCTGATCTCTCTTGAGTACATAGCACAGTTGTGCCAGAAAATGGGTAACTGATTAATGTCTGTAGAAAGTGGCCCATGGGGAGAGCAACAAGGCTATGCCATGAATCTTTCCATCAACTGTAAAAGCTGGAGGGTTGCCCAAATGCTTTGCAGTTAAAGATGAAGCCCAGTAGTAGGAGATGACTGACTCCAGCTTGGTGATGACCATACAGGCTTCTTTAAGAGGAAAACCTTCTTTCCTACACTTGGCAGCACCGTCTGTCACAGGAGCCAGTTGGTTGCTGAGGGTTGAGGTCTCTGCCTCCTGTACCAGCGTGCTCTGAGCCTCCTGGGTTGTGGTGCTGCAAAAAGAAAATATTGGTAAGTTATACTCAGACGGACTAATTAGTCCTCAATTAAATCCACCTCTAGGGTTCTTTGAAGAGATTTCTCAAATATTCTGGTGTTTTCCCCTTTTCTATTTCTCAGTTCACCCACACAAATGCTTTTTGGAAATTTGTGAGCTATTCACTCACTGGATGGGCTATTATGTTCAGAGAAACAATTTTCTCTGCTGCCTCCCATAGATTGTGACTGAGGCCATCTTCAGCACCAAAAAGGACAATTAATCATGTTACTTTGACCATTTTTCAATGCTGATTGTGCTTTTACTGTTACAGTTTTATACAGTACTACCAAGCAATGACACCCATCTCCCATGGTGCCCAGAGCTTTAGCGATTCTGTATGACCCTGTCCTGCTTGCCATAAATAGAAGGAAGTTTTGGCTACCAGGCTGTCTGTCTGCCTGAATTGCCTGTCTTTTCAAAACCACTGTGGATTGATTGCAAACCTCAGAGGAAGACCTAGAAATCAGCGGTCCCTAATCCTGTTGTTTAGGGGAGTGTTGGCAAACCGATTCCCTGCTCGGAGCTCTGAGAGGTGGTGGGAAAGTTTGATGTTTTAGCACAGCAGAAGAGCCATCAGGAATAGGGTTGGTGTAATTGATGCCAGCTGAAGGGGGAGAAGTAGACTGGATGACCGCTGAGGTCCCTTCTACCCTTCTTTTCTGAAGCTGCTTCTTCAGGCCCTTGTTGTGTGAGCAGATCCTGTGTTCAACCCTGGAACTGGTTCCTGGGAACCCTGCAGGCTGCGTATGGTCTGTACCTGCCATTAGAAAATCTTGTTAAACATTCTTTCTTTACAGAGACTTTGTATTAAATTTTTAAATTTTTGTAAATTGGCTAATTTTGTAATTATTAACACTAATTTTTGTGGTTTGTAACCTGATCTAAATTCCATTAAAGTCAGGGGAAAACTGTCCTCTCAATTTCAGTGAGCTTTCAAAAGGTCTTTCTGTGCTTACTTGTGATAAATATACCGACAGCATACACCTGACACAAACGAAATTGCAATGCCTCAGTCTCTTTGTGGAAAACTGACAAATACTTCCTTTATAATTATGATGCAGAATCAGCTCTGCTACCTCATTATGGCATGAATGATTTGTGTATGGGTAGTCACTTCTGCCTTCTTTTATCTTGCCTCCAGAATTTACTTATCATGGCTTTCTTCGATGTGATTGCAGATTAATCCTAACCACCTTCAAGCCATAAAAAGAAACAGATCATCAAAACACTTTGCGTGAGCATAACAGGAAGCCAAGTAGGAAATCTTCTGCCTCTCACAAATGCAGTACCTGAAAGAAGATGTCTTAAAGCAGCGAGCCTCTCGTAACAACAAGAACAACAGAAAATGTGAAAGATGATACAATTCAGATCAAGGCTATTGATTCCAAACCTCCTGGCACATCATCGGAGGGCTTGATCAGCAGGCAAAACATAAAACCTGAGGGAAAAAAAAATTAGAGGGAACTTTTGAGTACCAGATGATGGTTTAAAGTCAGGTCTGGGCATATTTCCCATTTGAGCTAACAGTGATAGGTGTGAGTCAACCTGAACACCACCCCCAGTCCTCTTCTGAGGTCGTTGCCTTACTCTGATTTCAACCACAGAGAAAAATGCTTAAAGTTATATAAAAGCATGCTTTTCCATAGGAAATAAGGCTGCAATCAGTTTCTTCCCTGCTAGTTTTAGCTTTCTTCTCCATCTGACAGGCTTTGTCCCTAGGAACGATAAAGACATCTTTGTTCTCTTTTGGCACGAGACTCTTGTGTGGGAGTTAATAAACAAGTGGATAAAGGCACTTGTTTGGTATTCTAGGCCCACCACATGGAGCTGTAAACTGCCAGTTGCTCAAATTAGAAGAGGATAAACTTTGTTTACCTCTGTTCACCCTTGGCTACGCTTCTGGAGATAGACAAATCCTCAGCGGGTGCCAAGCATTAGAGCTTCCTGAATTGTAACGAAACAAGATGTAAAGTTCCTGCAATCAGTTTTGCCTCCTGAGAATCAGTCTGTCGGAGGCGTATTTGCTTTGAAAGAAAGACTATAAAGCTATTTGCTCTGGCTCTTAATAGGCCAGAGGCAGAGTAGAAACATCTGTGTGTTCTTCTGCCCGAGGGATTTATCCCCACCGAAGTATGTCACTGGAGGAAATCCTTGCTGAAGGTGGAAATACCAATATCCATCCTACCTTTGGAGTGCCTCTGATGACCCTGTGTGGTGAATCTCCTGCTTCACTCTGCACTGTGGCACTCATGCATAAAAATGTATTGAGGAGTAACACTGAATGGGGGTAGGAATCCCAGTTTGTTGCAACTGCTGTTTTTGTTTTTTGTTGTTTGTTTTTTTGGTGGGTTTTTTCATGAGAAATATTCTGTCAGTCAGTCATGCACTTAACTGGCCACTACTCCACTTCAGAGAATTTAGAAAACCAGATCAATCATACAAAGAAAACAAACAAAAATTAGGAACAGTCCTGTCCTCCCTCCCAAATCTTGGTAGTCCTCTAAAGCTACAGTACAGTTCTGAAGTCTTGCAAACAACAGAGATATTGGAGGAACTGAAAACAATCAAAATTAATCTCAGTTTAATAGCCCCACTGCATATAAATTTATTTAAATATAAAGACCTGAAGTTAAAAAAAGAGGAATATTTCTTAGTGAATATTACCAGCTATGTCTAGCTGGTACAAAGGAGGTGGAATTCCAGAAAAGGAGATGGTATCATCTTTTTTTTTTTCTTTTTTTCTTTTTTCTTTTTTCTTTTCTTTCTTTTTCTTTTCTTTTTTTTTCTTTTTTTTTTTTTTTTAAGAGCCAAGGACACACAAGTATTCTGTATATTAGCATGTTATTTCCCATTCTTTCAAAATCATGCCATCAGCAAATTCTTCTTTCCTAGCATCATTTTAAGTTAGAGAGAACCGGTCCTAGCAAGTGATTCCTCCCATCTATCACACACTGCATCCCTAGGATGAAATTACTGGCTGAGATACAATGCCTACAGCTGAGATGATTCCTAGCCCATTTTAGTTCATGTTTGTGGCTACAAATTCTCTTGATTCTATGGTTTTGATTAGTTTCTTAAACACCAATTAAACCTTTACAGTCCTTATTAAAAGAAAACCCAAACAAACAGAAAAGCTCTGAACTATCTATGTACATGTGTTTGTGATTTATCAGCGCAACTGGTATTTTACAGTCAAAGTTTAAGGTCCATAAGAATATCCGGATGCACAATTTAATTATACATCTATAACCCCGAACAAAATAAGCAGAGGTTTGGTGGTTGGGTTTGGGTTTTTTCCTTAAGTTTGCTATTTTTGTCACTGTAGTGATGGCAACGGTCTTCTCTTTGGATTATTACACCTATGCTGCTGAATGCTGCTTCTCATTCACACTTTGTACCCAGCCACTGGGTTTGTACTGCTACCTGCAATTACTGCAAAAATGCAAAACCAACCTACCGTTCCATTTCCCATGATTATTCATTCAAACAAGGCAAAACTTTGACATTTGCCAGCAAAGGAACTGCATGTCAGCTGCAAGTTTTGCTAGGAGTTTTTTAAATTTGCTCTTAGTCAATTTTTTTGGTAACAAGAAAAACAAGCAACTAATTGCAATGTTTTTATCTGAGTTTGAGAGAGGCTGTGTTTACAGGGAAGAGTAGAATTTTAGGCTGGTGGCAATTGCAGTTTAGGACAGACTTCTTCCCTCTCAACCACATTCTTTCCTTTCTTTGTGTGGAAACACCAAGTTCTGTATTTCTGCAGGGATTTTCACCCATACAAGTGCAGGATGGGGAACGGCTGGTTAAGGTCTAGAGGGGACAGCGGACCCCAGGCTCCCCGTACATCTGCAATGTCACAGATGCCACAAAATCTGACGTCACACCGAGACACGCTTTAGGCAAAAGCAGCATCTGCAAGACCCGTTCCAGGGTCCTTTAACTCCGCTGAGCTTTGGGTATGGCCCCAGATGTGGGGCCAAAAGTGATGGAGCAGGAGGAAAAATTATTTACACATCTGAAAGCACAACCTATGGGGAAAGATGGCAGGAATTGGGGTTGCTCAGTGTAGAGATACAATCCTGAAAATATAAGGGTGCATGCCTCCAGAGGCAGTCAGCCAAATCACTAGTGTTAGCTGATCTGAGAAACCTCCAGTTCTAGGAATCCCACATTATTCCTCAGTCTTTTTCCTAGGGGTCCTCTGCTCCAATTTTTCTTCTAAAAACTGAAATTATATTACCTGCAATTTTAGCCTTTTCCATGATAATTGTCTTTAAATGAGCAAAAGATGATTCTTCTTAATGAGGGAAACATCTCATCTCTATATCCCAAAGAACGAAGTTTGATTTTTTTCTCCACCTTTCCCTGGTTTGAAGAAAATGTTACTTCCTTTTTTTTTTTTTTTTTTTATAACTACAAGTTCTCTTTTTTTAGCCCATAACCCAATCAATCAAGCCCTAAAAGTGTTTACAATATAAAAGACAAAGGTTTGGAGGAAAAATATGTTTCCTGTTACAGACTGGGGAGAAAGTACAAGCTCTTCAGAGTTTTAGGTGACCAGGCACCATTTCTTGTGCCACTGAGGTCATATACTTTACTAATTTTAAGATGCAACTTCTTTTTAACTGGAAGTTTCTATCAGGCAGCTTTGGGAGAAAATATTACTGTCTGTAAATTTCTTAAAACTTACAATCAGATTGTGTATGATTATGGCATCTGACACTGGCACAAAGAGATTAAGAGTGGGAACTATCGTGTAAACTAGGACACTTAATTTATACAATTAAACGTGTTTTGAGTAATAAATCTGCCATTAGAATCAATGAAGGATCGATCAATCCAGGAAAAGATCTGATTGATCATTTGAAGGCAGCTTATGCCATTTGAATTGCCCTAAGGGATCCCTCCTGATCACTGTTTTCTGGTCCAAGAGGGTACAAACCCCTGATGTTTAGGTAACTGAATAACACCATCTGTGTCTATAGGAAAATGCAGCTCTCCTGAGCTGCGAATGCTGCTTGTGATTGCCTTACCATCCCGAGGCTCCACCTGCTTTAATCCCTAAATGACCTGGTCCTGGCAAACAGTTTCTTTTGCTCACTTTCAGACACAAAAAGTCACTAATGCATCACCTTCCTGTGCTTTAAATTTATATACTCCATTAATTTTTCTTTCTCCCTTCCTTATTAGACCCATGTTGTTACTGATTCTTTGTGAAAATGAAAATGCAGATGTGCTCATTTTCCTTTGTGTTGCCCATCCTGGGTAGCTCTTGTCTTTTATATTTAATCACTTTTTTAAATGGACCCACTTTGCATTAGAGCTGAAAGGTAATGTATATCCAACAGATAATGTGCATGGGTATGTAATGAGATTATGAGATTCATTTCAAGCACCTCGTGTGCTGTGCATTAGCTGAAATGTCTCCAATGAATTCATAAAATCAAGGCTCCCCCTGTAAGTAACATCTCAGCAATTTGTATGGCATTTTGCATGTTAAATTCTAGGTCTGATTTTTTTGGCACTGCTGGTACGCTTACACTGATAATTATGCCTAGTGGTTGGCGGAGTATGTTTTGTTGTGGGTGTTCTGCTCATAACTTACAAAAACAAAATCACAAATTGATCTTGAACTATGCCTATGTTTTGCATTAGACAACTGTTAGACCCAAAATTTCTGAAAATATCCCAGCAGAGATACCATCAACCTTTGTTGAGCAAAAATGCTTCCTAATTTCTCTCTTTTTTTCATCTATTGCTATTTGTAACAGAAGATTCAAAAGGAAAGACAAAGCGTCCCCTTGATCAGAACATTTTATCTCCTTCTAGTTACAAGAAGTGGATTTGACAAAGCCTAGATTTCAAGATTCCCCACATGGGGAAATGCTTTCACCTGGAAGCTGTTAAAGAACAAGAGGACAGTCCCTCCTCTTCTGCTTGTGCTTTGACCTGACCTCTATGCCCTCTGTGTTTTCCCAGATTGAAGAGGGTCTCCAAGGTGAAAGTGAGTGTGAACTCCTCTAGTTTTTGGATCTCATAACTCTGATGAGAAATAGTCATATAGCCGTGTTGGTTCAGGCAAGACTGCTGAGCTCATGAACATGCACAGAGCAGAACATGAGGTGCATAAAAATGTGCCAGAAACAAGATATACCTGTGTACATTTGGGTGGTTTAAGAGGTTGTTGGACATTTAGATGCTTTAAGTGGTTGTTGGACTTGCCTTCTTCCACAAAAGCCTCAGATTCTCTATTCCTGATTATGAGACGTGAGGACTGTTTGGGGTTTCAGGTCTGTACCCGCTTTCCTCTTTCCATGGCCACAAGCGCATCGCTGAATCTCAGTGACACAAATGGATGTGCTGTGTGGCTATTTTTCACAGATTTTCTGGCTCTCTATCCAGTTTTTATTGCAAAGAATTATTCTGGGAAGCCAAGATAAGAGACGAATTCAGAAAAACACCCAGGCATTTCACTTAAGGCAGCTCAAAATCTTCCAACGTAAAAGCAGACTTAAAAGCTTAAACTCTAAGTCTTGCCTGGCAGAACAATCTCCCCAAGGTTTAACAGCTATCAGACCCCATTCATTCAACGCCTTCAAAACAGCAATTACACGCACTGCCTTTCTGAAACCTTTTAGATACTGGTGTTACTTTTATTGAACAAGCAACAGATGAGTATCAGAAGTGAGATAAAGCGGCTCATTAATAAAACAGCTTTAAGCTTTTATAGAATCTTTCATCTGAGGACCTCATAGAAAACTCTGAACATCTGTTAAATAAGTGTCAATACATCTCACTAACTTCCTTAGAACAAATGCCGTTCAACTCCAGCCATGGTTTGATATCTCAGCATAGAGCATCCTTGGGATGACTTAAAAGCTACTAAAGCCAGTGGCAATCTATCCAGAATTTGGATCAGGAGGTGTATTCAATACTATCTCACAGCCGTGGTGGTTTAAAGATATAAACAAGACAGCTTTTACTTAGTATGAGGTTGGCTGCTTCTAGTTCAGTCCTGAAGAAGGGGTTGACTTAACGCAATGGAATAAATGGGCAAAAAGATGGGGGTTTTTTGATCTCCTGACATAAAATTGGACTTGGCAATCATTGACTTGGCTCATAAAGGCATTTGAACAATTTAAGCAGCTGCCAGGAGAGCAAGAGAGAGGAAGATTTCCAGCTATCAGTGGCATGGTAATGGGATACTTTTTTTTTTTAATAATTATTTAATTATTATTTTTTAAAATATAATTTTTTTTATATTTAATAATAATTCCTCATTTTTGAAGCCAGAAAGCCAAAATGAGCAAATCATTTGAACTCAGTCAGACCACTTTGCCTAGCAACTTGTATCAGTCCTCGGGCTCTCTGTTCATTGCTGCCTCATCAATTTTGGAATCACCTTCAGGCTTCCAAATTATGAAGACTCTACCACAGGTATCTCCAGGAAAATCAGATTGCTGCAGGGAAGCCTGAAGAGCTAAGCCTGGATTTAAACAACACATGACAAGATATAGAGGAAGGTCGCT
Source organism: Astur gentilis (assembly GCF_929443795.1). NCBI lineage: Eukaryota > Metazoa > Chordata > Aves > Accipitriformes > Accipitridae > Astur > Astur gentilis. The sequence goes on along the minus strand of NC_064883.1, from coordinate 46,033,814 downwards.
AAGCAAATTTAAAAAAATAAAAGTCTGCTTACAACATAGGACTGTCTTTTTCTATGTCACCTCCCAGTGCTCATTTTCCATTTCCCCAAACTGAACGTGCAGCTTCAGAGGAATAAGTAGGAATGAGTTATCCTAGGTCAGCCCCTCCATGGGTATTGTCCATGGAGAAGTTCTTAAAATGCAGCAGTTCAAGGAAATTCAAGGTGCCTTATTCCAACAGGAAAGAGGGCTCTGTTTCCTCATAGAGCATTCAGTACCTGGGGGGTTACAACACAGGGTGGAAGGCTGTGGAATAAGGGACAGATCTCCAAAGTGAGTAACCCAACAACTCACTTAAATTTTTGACACCTCTTGCAATCTGGTTAGTAGCACAGATTCCTGAACAGTCTTTTCATGAGACTTCGACATGATTTAAGAGCTTCAAGTTCAAGTACTTTGAAAAAGGTTGTGCAAAACACTAGAATACATGAATACGTGTTGCATGGCATAGCACAAACAATCTGAATCAAGCTAAAGGGTATAATTAGTCTTTTTCACCTTTGTTTCAATTTAAAGTAAAACACTCTAAACTGAATAAATTTCAGAAAGTTCATTGGGATTTTTTCAGGGATTTATCCTCTCAACCTTAATTTATCCCACGGAAAAGATACAGAACAATTCTCGGTGCTCAGTGCCCAGATGAGTTCATTGCCATTGTGAGTTGTGAGTTTAGACCCCAAAGAAACCTCATCAGCCTTGTGCACTCGCTCCTATGGAGTTGTCTGTGCATTAAAAGAGTTCTGTTATTTTGCTTTAGATATTTCATAACAATACAGTTCCTTATGCCCCAAATGGAAAAGGAACTGAAACAGTACTATGAGGAAGATCCTTCTCATAATAGTGGCAGCGGGAGCAGAAATAGGAGGCAATAAAGTAGGAAGATCTGAACACCACAGTTTCAGACCCAAGTGATTGGGTCTATCATCTTTTGGCTGGCAAACAAACAGCTACTTTATTGCTGGTGCCCTGAAGACAGCAAAAATAGAACTGTTGGTTATGAGAACAAGTCTGTTTCTACATTTCCTATTGGTGGTTATGCTTAGCCAAGCCAAAAATCTGTATAGCCTGTCCTAAAAGGCAATGTGTAGCAAAAGATTGGAAGAAACGTGGAATGTAGAGAGTGATCTTGTGTCTGGAATAACTTCCCAGGATCTGACACTGCACAGCTCAGAAGCTTCCTGAGCTGGAAGTTGAATCCAGACCCTTGAATTTCATAATCCCACAAGATGGATCCTCCACGGTTTTGTCTTGATTTTACGAGCCTATCTATATATTTGGACTCCAGAGCTTCCTGTGACAATGAGTTACAGGATATGAGCTTGGCAGAAAAAGGCTTCCTCTCATTTGTTTTTGAAGTGTGTTACTCCAAAAATTCCCTGAGTGCTCCATTTAATTGGTAGACGTTCCTGTTCGCTTTCTCCCACTTCATCACCCGTCAGGAATTTACAGACCTACTTCACTATTTAACAAGCTGAAGAGCAGGGGGCCTCTCTTCTGGTGTGGCCATTCGATTGTCCCTGTCACCCTTCTCTGAACCTCTTCTGATCCCGGTGTGTCCTCTCCTGGCGGGAGGGGAAGAGAACCGAAATTGCCAGAAGCATTCAAGATGTGGGTGCACTATTTAGCTATGTGATGTTTTTGTCTTCTAACACAGAGGTATTTCTGTCACCTTCTCTTTGGTTCAATGTTTTTATAGTGATTGCTAATATTTACTATCTCCTTGAGCACTGAGCTGATTTACAGAGAACTCAATACAAACTCCAAGATCACTTAACCTCTGTGCCTCAGTCTATTTAAAAATAAAAAAAATTAAAAAATTCTCTTGCCCTGTAAAATGTTCCGATTTAATAAGAGAAAGGAAACTCAAAAGCAATTTGACTGAAATAAGTAGCATTTCACAGAGCATAGTTCAGCTCACAATCTTATATTAACAGTGCTGTCAGGGTTCATATGTCCCAAAGATGTATTAATTCAGAAAAAGGGTCATTAAAGTAAGTAAAGTGAACTTCCTACTACATGACTCTGAAGTTGCTGGTGGGTAAGTGGCCATGGGGTTAGCTGGCACTGAAGCAAATGCATTAAAGACTAAGGAATTTACTAACTAAAATGCGCTACGTGAATAATAAAGCTAAGGTCTGGGAATGATAATGATGGAGACAGGTCTGCAAGCACGAACCAAGGAGGTATCATTAACAGCTTTCCAGTTCAGCTGGGGCTCTGAAAAGAGACCTGAAGCCCAAGAGAGATTGAACGAAGAGAGTAGTTCCAAGTACACTTGCCTTTGGTTCTCCATCTCTACTGAAAATAAATGCACACACACTTCACCCTGATTTCCTCTGGAATGCAGCAGTTTCTGTGGTGCAAGGGCTGCTAGCTCACATTCCCCATGCAAAATGGGAAGAGAGTCTGGATACAGGACCCAGAGGGCTGCATTAGATTTACAGTCCAAATTACTCTGGTGTCCCACCTCTAACAATAAACTGCAGAAACTGTTTCACAAGAAACTGAGAGTGAACTCTGTATAAGATAGCGAAGGCATCATCCACCCTACACATGTTCTTGTGCTGGGCTCTTGCTAGTTCAGTATGACTACTAGTAACTGCTCAGCCCTAAATTCTCAGTGTGTTTCAAGCTAGTGAGCCAGGTTGGCCCACATCTTGTAGGTTTAGCTATGAAACTATCTCCATCAGCCTCTAAATCTGGGTTTGGTCAACACGTTGACTTGATCCAGATAAAAGCCAATGAAGAAGACCATCAGGAGGAGCAGGACTGAAAGCTTGTTCCCCAGCCTAACTCACCAATGTAGACACAGACTATTGACCAGCTAAAACACAAAGCATGACTCTCAGGACCCACTTCCAGATTTTCTCACTTAACTATAACAACCTTACATATTCAGGGTAGGAGTAAACATGGCCAGCTTCTTATTTAATCTAAGCTCTAGGACTAAAGAGCTTCTTGTCCTTGTCCTTAGTCCTAAATGTCCTAAATACAGAGGTCATGAAAAAGTTCTGTAACTATTGAGTAATAAATCAGGGTTATTTCACGTTACTGCACCTATCTAAGAATTAGGTATCTTGTTTAAACTGTGATGCCTGAGGTTTTCTCTACAATTAACAGAGAAAGAGAGAACCATCCTGCTAGGTGAGGTTTTTGTTCGTTTGTTTGTTTGTTTTTCCTATGGCAATCAAGGCAAATTCACAAATTCTTTGACTGAAATGTGACTTGCCCTAAATATCCCATCCACCAACTTTATAATAGCTGCTTGGATAAACCTTTTTTTTCCCCATCCCACTATAAAATCTTTCCTTGTGTGTACACTGTGCAGTTAATGGAAAATTTGGGATAAAACTCAGGTGTGTTTCCAACCACCAGATTCTGTGTGGGAGTAATGCCCATATTACTTGCAACAGCACTTTTACCCTTGAGCTTTTTCAGGTTTCCAAGTGAAAAATGTCAATGACTGATAAAGCTATAATGCTACAGATATTCTTACAGCCAAGCCAGCTGTTGGACAGTACCAAAATGTTGCAGTAGGCATGTTTATACTATCAGTGAAACCCAAATGAGAGTCCATTCTTAAGACCAGCCCTGTCACACATCTACTTTGTAAACCCTCAAGACTGCTTCAGGTCCATAGTCACAGCTTTTAAGGAGGGGCATGTTAATGCAGCCCAACACAGGTCTTAAATTCAGCTCTTTCAAAAACATTCGGGCATTTCTAACATAGCCAACAGCAAGGCCATCAGGGTGGAGAGCCGGGGTGGGATTTCTCTGCCCTGTCCACCGCACATCTCTAAGCACAGACCCAATCCCTATAGATGGGCATTTGAAAGTGAAGATGTTTCCTATCTGCCTATTTATTTATTATTTTTACCATCCTATTGAGATTTGTAGCTATTCAAGGAAGAATCCAGTTGTTAGTAAATGTTTACGCAACACAGCATCGTGGGGCCTAGATCCCGTTGGAGGCCCCTAGATGTTGCTGCGGTACAAATTCTTATTTTCATTTGCTACGTGAAGTTATTGCGTGATGAATGAGTCTGGACTAGACCCAAAGGCCAAAGCATGCACACATGCACGCACACAGATAAAAGCAAATTGTTTGGATTAGCTCTGCAAAACTCACTGAATAAGTGTCATTGCTGCTCTTCAGCCAAACATTGCTGGATGCTTAAACCTTTTTAAATGGTTTTCAAAACATAATTTTGATCAGCTGCAATTTGCCTTTTTTAAATGAAAAATAAGGAGGTGGTGTCAGAATGGGGGGCACAGTTCTCTGCCATTGTAGTCATATATGAAATAAGTGATGTCTCAGATAATTTCTTGAAATACCTTTGGACACTGCAAGTATTAACATCAGATGTGTCTCTACAGTAATGTACTCCGCTGATGCACTTAGAAACACCAAGTGGCTAAACACCAGTCTGTTGCAGTCTGGAACAGCATGACTCATCTGCCAGTGAAGGGATGAAACCAGAGATGCAGTGATCACAAACCAGGTTTTGAGTACGGGGTGAGACCATTCCCATGCCACCACTGGGAGAGGAAATCATGTTTCAGCCAAGCTTGCCACAAAGGACCTTGAAAGAGAATAATCATGTACAGACATCTTTCCCGTCTTTTCCTAATCACCTGATGGATCTGTGATGGGATTGAGCTTTCATGAGCACTGGAGGAAGAACAAGGGGTAAGCTGCTTCCTCCAGATCAGGAAAGGACCTCTTGTATCACCACCTTCTCCACTGCAGGTCTCCATGCCCAGGCAATATGAATGTCCTCCTTAGTGTCTAACTTCATACAGAATCTTAGTCTTACTTTTAATTCCTTTTAAACCCAGGTAGAAATACACCAAAGCAGGCTTAAGGAGGTGGTGGTAGCCTCTCTGTTAAGCACCACCCAATATAGCAGCCTTTTTGCATAAGGTGATAGACAGTAACTAGAGAAGTATTGCTCCGTTCTGGTGACCTCCGGTTCCCTAAACTTCCAGCCTCACCTAGGTCCTCACTGCTCCATACCTCTAACCACGCTGGCTAACACGCACTCAGAATATGTTTTGTTTTCCACAGAGAAACAGAAGGACAGTCTTCTGTCTTAATGGAGTCAAGGACTTAAAAAAATTCAAACACTGTAGCAACACTGCTTGGTTTTAGTTTTTTTTTAAAGCTGTATTTTAGTCAAGATCAACAATTTATGTAAAGAAAACAAAACAAAACAAATCTTGTTGACAGAATACTAAGCTGCTTGCTCCAAGTCTTTCAAGGCCTTTTGGAGGTCTGAACCTTTGGACTCTTGACTGTCTGTAATAAGATATGTAAGACTTGTGTATACAGCTTTGAGAACTGGTATGGTTATAGTTAGGAAAGTGATTCTCTAGGAACATAAGCCTCTTTCCCCAAAGATCTGTTTCATTGTGTCTTTGAGTCATAGTGGATTCTTTAGCAAGCAAAACTAATATTTTACTCCTGTTGGTTCTGCAGAGCCAAAGCCATTAATGGAAAAATCATCTCCATTTGGTTCCAGCTCATGCATCATCAACAAAATGGTTGGCCAAATTCCAATGGCAGAACTTTTGGGGAGGACTTAAGAGGCACACATGAAAGGTTCTCATCCAAAACTGTATTTGTGTCCCTGGTAATTAGGGGAGGAAGGAGCACATCTTTCATTTTGTAAATCAAATGGATGCAATCTGGAAGCCATTGAGTGAAACCAGAGAGGGGGAGAGAATTTCGAACTTCACCATTTTTATCGAGTTGATTTTCTGATGAATGGCTAGACTTTCATGTGAAAGTTTTTTTGTTCTGGCCTGTGAAAGGCTGTTGGATGGGGAATGAAGGATGTGGAAATGCATCTGTGCCCAGAGATCGATGATATTCATGGCTATTTTCATTTTGTTAAGGTTGCAGAATGGTGACATTAAAGAACACAGCTGGGTCACTTAGTGTTTAAAGGTTGGATATAAAAGCCTGGTGTTTCACTTAAATGAAAAGGCAATGCTTGTTTTCTTGCAAAAGAATCCAGCCTATATCATCCTTCAAAGGCCTGAGTTAAAAGTCATCCCCCACAGCAAATATTGTGATTCTTTTTGTGGTGTTTAAAGTTTATGAAGTGCTCACAAGTTCTGGGTTCTTTGAGGTTGCTTTCTTTTCAGGGCAAGGCAGAGCCAGAGAAGAACACAGGAAGGTCTGTAAGTCCATTAATTCCCTTGTTGAACTCTTTCTAGGTCAGGGAAGGTCCCATGTTCTCTAAACAGGTGGTCAGGGGTTTAGAGGGAATTTCAGAGGCAAGTTCTTGACAGCAAGCTTCTTTGGATTACCATGCCGTTGATAAGTAGGAACCGAAACGCTGGCAACTTCATGCTGGAGGTTTTCTTCAGTTTTCCTTTCTTTCTCACATCACCTCCCTTTAGCAATGGGTGTTTTATCATCAACCCCTCAGGTTTAAGAACCCATTCTATGTTCCCTGGCTCTTCCTCACAGCTTTCAGGGACCACACTTCCAGGATTCCCTGTACTGTTGCTATCCAAGGGTGTAAGACCGAGATGAGCATCCCAGGGCTCTGCAGCATTACTCCTGCTGCAAGTGCCAGATCTTGCCACCCTTCTCTGCTCTGCAGTAGGACACCACATGGAGAGAGAAACCTCAGATGCCTTTAGATGTCTACTGTGCAGCCATACGCCCCTGGTCCAGTGACCCTGGGGTCCTTTTGTAGTCAGTAGAAAGAAATAGAGCCTTTTAGGGAGCAATTGGTTTGATCTGGTGTCTACCTTAGAATGGGTGGAGCATTTATTTCTTTTTGCAAGCTGTGAAAGAAGCCTGGGCTGCCTTCACCAGCTGTAGACATCGGCAACTCACGTGTCTGCACTTAGTTACAGAACTCCGGTTCTTGTGCCTCAGTTTACCCAGCACCAGGAATCCAGAGACCCTAGAAGACACCAGAGACTCAATCAGTGGTTCTCCTTCTCTCTCAAAATGGAATCCATTACAAGATCCAGCTTCACTCAGAACCAAGCATTTGTATAGCTGGCACTCCTGGTGCAAAGAGCTAAGGAGGTTGAGAGCAGCACCAGGTTAATAGTCTCTTGCTGGTTGACTTGTTTGAAATCTCTGGGATATTTGGCCATTGGTTTCAGTAGTCTTATCCTTACCAATAGTTTTCCGGAGATGTCCATCACATTGATTTAAATCCAGGCAAAATTTAAGGTTATTCCAAAAAAAACCTGAAATTCTCCTTAAAATGTGTTATTTACATCTTGCAGAGGCCTTACCTCACACTCTACAGAACACCTTTCTCCTTATCTAGTTAGATTATTTGCTTAGCAATTTGTGCTCTCTCTTGCTCCCAGGCTTCCTATTCCTTATCTCAAGTTGCCATCTTGTTCCCCAAGTGAAATTCATTTTTGCCCGTACTGATGCAGTTCCTCCATTTTAGTAAATGGATACCCCAGCCCTCAAACCATTCTTTGCATCAAATATTTACTGATTCGCATCTAAAAGAGCACTGCAGGGAGCCAGCCCTTATTACGTGGTGTTCTCTTGACCAAGATTTTATTGGCCTCAGTGACCGCTGGCATCTCTGGGATGTGAACTGGTAAATATTATGAACAGCTAGTACCCTGGTGGGTAAAGAAACAGCTATAGCAATCAGTTGTTAAAGCAGGAACAGAAGATAGGCATGCTTCTCCAGAAGCGTGTGCCTTCATTACAGTTCAGCTGACTTACATCAGTTCAGTCCACAAGTCTTCAGCGAGCCTAAAAGTTCACTCTAAAACCTTTAGATTTTCTGCAATGAGTTAGCAAAGAGTAATCCTTCTAGCTCCATGTCAGTTTTAGCATGGCTACAGGCAGCTAACCGCGTGTGGGGCTGTATGTATGTACTGTTTCTAGCTGCTCGTCATCATCGCAGCCACTAGATACCATGACGACCCTTGCAGTCTACCAGTGGAGCATAATTGCCTGATGCAAAAGCAACCAAGGTAGCCTGAGCCATGGTTTTACAGTCATTAAATGTCTGTGTGCTGTCAGATCACTCAGAAGTTTCCATCTGATCTAGATCGTGCATGAACTCGTAACCATATCACTCTTAAATCATCCATGAGTGCAAGGTGTCTTTCAGCTCTGTGCCTGTACACCAGCTTCGTATCAGGGTGGGAGGCGAGCAGACACCCAATCCACTCCAAAGCCTGCAGTATATGCTCACACTGCCAGTCAGTCTGACAAGGAAACAACTGAGAAGGGTCCAAAAAACCCTGAGCAGCTTGGAAAGGTATCTATTTTCACTGCCTTCTCCATTATAAGAAGTAAGGGACAAGAAATGAAACCTGTAGGAATTACTTTGAAATAAACAGAAGACAGAGGTTCTTGAGTAGTGAGTAGCAAACATGTGTAATAACTATCAAAGGGCATCATGGATGCTGAAAGCTCATGAGTAGCAGACAAGACTGGAAAAAAACAAGGAAAAAGACACATTTAAATGCCCCAGAGCTGAAACCAGTTGGACATTAAGGAGGTGTTGCATAGATTTGACCTGTTCTTGTTCTTCCTTTCTACATGCAAAGATGTTAATTTTCTTTCTTCCTGTTCAATCCCTACATACTTTTCCACACTTATGATCCTGGTTTGTCCTTGACCTGTTCTGTAGGAACTGTGTAGATGTAAGAGACAATTAGCTTCATTTTTTCTATTTGCTGGGAAGGTGACTTGAACAGAGACTTGCTCATGGATACTCAGAAAATGATTTGCAGTTCTTGGAGCAGAAACACTATCCTTGTGCTGTTAGAAAGGGACGCAAAACCAATTAGATACCACATCCTTCAGTATTTAGGACTCCAGAACCTATATATACCCCTAATCAGAAATAGTCTTTGAAATATCTGTTAGGTGGGGGCTTCATTATGGGCTGGGGTGACAAGAATCGACGCCGAGGACTCTTCATTTCACTACACTTGAGCATTTAGTGCCACTTGAGAGGCTCTGAGGTGTTTAAGGCATCCCCATGATGTTGGCAGATCATATGGGAGGCTCAGAGGTACCTTAGGACACAGTTGTTCTTTCCTGGTCCTCTTCTCTGATCTCTCCTACTTGCCTGTTTTCCTATTAGCCTCTCTCCACAGTGTGCCCGCATCTGAGAAACATGTGTATGTTTTCCCAGATAAGAAATGTCAAATGCCTTTTACAAAATCCTGCTGAAAGGAAAAAGAGAAAAAATGTTAAAACTGATGACAACCAAAACCCCCTCCACCCCTGAAAATACAAGAGATGAAAAAGAGTGAAAAGCAGATAGGAGAGGTAAATAGACAGCACTGCAGATGGACTGGGATTGGTAGCAGCTTTAAATCACTTTGATGCCAACCTCCACTTGAGGTTAAATTCTCTAAAAAGTGACACTGTATTTTGTCAGCATTTTATCCTTGAGTCACAGTTTCACAAAGCATACATGCAAAGGGTATCTTCAAAGGTTCCTGATTCAGTTGGCAGCTTCCTTCAATGCTGTTTTAATAAGCAGTGTCTCCCTAAAAGGTCTTGAGAGATTTATTCTGTGCCTATTCAACTCTTTTAGAGTATTACCGCTTTACATTTGTCTTTGAATTTCAAGGTTATGCAAAAAAAACTCCTTCTCCCTGACTCTGTTGTTTAGTAGACTTCAGAATATCTGTTTCCAAGATAGAGAATTTAGCGTCTGACATCTATAATGTGTCTTATGTTTGTAAAACATTTATCACCATGTTGTGCGTGCGTCTAATATCAATGATTAATTTGGAAGAACAAAATTCTGACAGCGGTAAAATAAAACCTTCAACGTATATTAAGAGAATGGGAACCACTAAATTATGCTCAGCCTATAAATATTGGATCTGGCTTGTCCCTTGGAAGCGCTTCAATGGTTTCATGGGTCATATCTACACTTGTAAAACAAAAAGGAACATGGAGAGTGAGCCAAGACAGGAGACTTCCATGTTCTCCATTCACATTCCTTGGTATGAACCTGATTCTGGATATAGCTTAAAGGATACATCTGAATCCATAAGTAAAGCAAGTCAGGGTCTTTTCGGTGGTCCTGAGGCCAACTGGCACAGCACAGCCTACAACCCTGCAGCTGAGTTCTTCTACTCCTACTTTTAGGTCATGACAACCTGAAACAGGATATCTTCATGCACTGCATATTAGGAACAGTCCGTGGCCTGTGCAAACCTCAAAAAAGTCCCAGGTATTTGCTGGAAGGATGTTAATTGGCATTGGCCGAAAATTAACTATATGGATGACAGAATTCTTGCAATGGGAGAAGTTCCTTGCTATACTTTAACTTATTAGTGTAGATGTAAACAAAACTTTGGTATTACCAGTTTGGAAGGAGGGAGAAGTTCTTGCTTTATTCTTTTAGAAGTACAAAGCATTTCTATACAGTAAGGGTGAGCTTCTTGGCTAGCTGATTGGGTTTCTTTTTTCTTATTTGGCAAAGTATGTCACTCAGAACAAATACAGCCCTTCAGGAATCTACAGACACAACTTGTAGAGCTCACTTGCTGCCAACACAACCATGCCAAGAGCCTGCTTTGAAGACTCTTACATGAGCGTGTTTTGAAGACTCTTATGTCTCCGGATATTCTGCAGCCACCCCAAGGATGGTACCATGCTTGAGCAGTCACCGTGGTTGAGGGAGTAGAGTGATGAGGCAGCTGGGTTGGGTGAAGGAGAGACAAGGAGGGACCAGCGATCCTGAAGGAGCCTATTTGGGAGCTTTTGAAGGACTGAGGACTCCTTCAGTCCTGCTACCCACCCTGGGTAAAGATGGTCCACGTAAGGAGGACTCTTAGCCTTGTCAGGGAGAGTCCAAAACACAGATGCAAAAAATGGGTACACAGGATATTTGTGCAAAAGTACATTTACACTTATGTTTTTGAAGATGCCTCTTGCTTACACTCCAGGCTGGTGGGGTGTTCAGTTCTGACTCGTGTTTTTTGAGCTCTTTGCTTTGGCAACATGGGTCATCCGAAAGCAGCCTCTAACAGGTGGCAATGAAGAGGATTGGGAAATGATTCAGCAAGAACACAATATTTATGGCTATAAAGGCAAAATTACTTCTGGGAAGCAGGAGAATGTGAGTTATTTTTAGGAAAGAAAGGACAATGAAGTCTTGTCTACACTGAGAGTTTTGCCTAGCTCCCAAGCTGGCCTGAAAGCTGTCTGAAATCACTGTGTAAACAAATTCCCAGTTGCCAGGATCAATGTTACCACCCCTTTAGTGTTAAGCAGATCTCAGAGGGTTTATCTGCTCTGTTTGCCAAAAGGACTGCATCCCTGAGTTGTAATGCATTGCTCCTCACCAACAGCCTCATGAAACAGGGAAGAGCTCTTTCTTTCCCCTCTACAGAGTCAGTGGTCACAGCATGGAGAGGAGAAATGAATTATTTAAGGCAAAACATGAAGCATGTGACAGAACAGGGTTTTGATCCCAAGATTTGAGCTAACCCTCTAACCATTGCACTACCTAGTTCTTAGTGTGCTTCAGATCTTTTAAAAACTACTTAAATTATGGAAGGATGGATCTCTTTTTCTCTACAAATAAGAAGACTGGTAGACTTCAAGTCAACTTTTAAACCGTATTTTCATTGTATTGGCAGAACAAGGCCTGGAAATACGGAATAAGGAGCTCTGAAAACAGAAAGTCCTAGGAAATAAAGGCATCACCCAAACCATTTTTTTTTTTTTAAATGATCTATGTGAGTCTCATGACTTCTAGTCTGAACTGGAAACCTGGCACATCTCGTGTGTACACAACCACCACCTTTCTACTCAAGAGGTTGATCCATGTCACAGCCCCAGTATTGAATCCGCTCCACTTAAACCAAACATGATTTGCATCTAACCTGTTCTTACAGTCCTAAATGAGGGAATTTGCAATATTTCATTACTCTCATCATTTGGAGTCTGTTCTACTACCTGCCCTAAATGCCTATTTCTATAATTGAGTTAATTTTCACTTGTATCATCTGCAGTGGACCTGGAAAACACAATACTTCTTTGAATCTATTGAGTGATCTTTAAAGGTATTTGAAGACTATGTCCAGGCTTTTCCTTGGCATTCTCTACAGTAAAAACTTTGTTTCATTTTTCTTTGCAGGACATTATTTCTGCTTCTCTGATGCTCCTCCTCACTTCTGTCTGGACCTCTTTGACCTTCATCACTGATTCCAAATGGAGTGTAGGATGTACCAACCTTCTCAGATATTCACAGTAATTTCTTCTGTGTTTCAGCATTCATTAAACCATTGCCCATAATTCTCCATATTTTCCACTCTTTTACAACAAAGGAGTTGTGTTCAGCCACTCCTTTCCTATTCACAAATGTGTGAATGTTGAAACAGTGTTTGGAAAAGTGTGTTTAAGTTGAACTGAAGCAAAAGAACCAAATAAAATAGAGGTTTAATTTTCTCCAAATCTTCTTTAGTCCCTCTTAGCCATTAGCTTCCTGCGCCACTGAAATGCTGCTCTGAAAGACCTCAGATTGAACTGTTGCGTATATGCTCAGTAAGTAGCATAAAATGGACTCTTCTTTGTCTCTTTCCAGTACGTAACAGGAGAAAATATTCAGTTTGGGGGATTTGTCTGAAAAGGTTTGGCAGCCTTCTGAGATTTTTTTGGCCAGTGGGACAATCTGATTTGGCGAACTAGCTAAGAAGTTGTTGAAAGAATTAAACCGTATTATTGGATCAGATGTGATATGGCTGTTTTGCCAGAACTGTGTTTTGGAGGTCTCTTTTCCACTGGTGGGTAATTTTCAAATTATACAGGCTAGGTGGCTTTCTTATACATGTGTAGTTAAAAAGGTCCTCTGATCCCACACACAATGAACATGTTAGTCTAAAATGAAAACAGAGTAATTTTCAAGCATTCTTTTTTTTTTTTCCTCAGAAGTTCACATTAAATGTCTAAGTCATTAGATGTTTAAGTCATTAGGCCTAAATCCTATTGTAAATTTACAGTTTATTTTATGGTTAAAATCCCAGCAGACAGCAGGTCAGTACTTACATAAGTCACATTTCCTTTATTCTTGCCAGTTCTTGTGCTTGGTTGTGTTTTTCAAGTCTGCAGAAGAGAATGATTTCTTTCTGAAAGGCTCAGATCAGATACTTTAACTTACCCCCTGGTTGTGGACAGGAAACTACATCCCCTTGAGGATTTTCCATGAGGAATGTGTCCCTCAAATCACTTTCATACTTGCAAAGGTCCTAACTGGAAAAAAATTAAAAAATTAAAAAAAAAAATGCTGTTTGGGAAATGTAGGGCATCAGCTACAGCTTATATTGGACAACAAATTCACACTGAGTCTTTTACAGGGAGCGGGGAGACAGTGGCTTCTTGAAGAAAACCTGAAGTTCACCTGAAAGTTTGGTCTAGTTACCTGTGGTTGAACCTACTGTCTTCGGTGAATGCAGGAGCTCTCATTCACCAACTAAAATGCTCAGGTCACTTGTCTCAGACATTATTCCTCTACTTTTAAGTCAAGTCTGAAGCCCCCAATGAGAGAAAAGGCCACCTTTTATTCCAGTACGATTCCACCACATTCAGCTTTGGGTTCTATTCAGTCCTTGAGCTAATGCTTCATCTCTAATTAATATCTAGGTTTCATATGTGCCAGAATTATGTAATAACATATACTCATGGAAAATCTGGTGTCACTATATATATCTTTTTTGCTAGGCAGCACTGTTTAATGAGATTAACCTGGAAATGTATATAAAGGCCACCTGGGATAGGTGGGTGTTAACTCAGATGTGCTGCCAGTCCAAAGTCCTCCATTCACTAGTCCCCCGATTATGATTTCTGGCAAATTTACCTCTTTTTCTCTCAATTATGCAGCCTGCATTTAGCTCCCTTGGAAACAGCTTATAACCTGACCTGCTGTTTCATATCTCCAGAAATGAGAAGTGTGAAATGTGGCCCACCTTCTGCACCATTCTGACGATCTCCCAAATGTTAGGTGTAACACCAAACCGTAGAAACGCACAGTCTTTACAACACGAAGGCAGTGGACCTGGCTCATCTCAGTGGCGTGGTAAATATCCCAGCAGAGCAGTTTCCGAGTGTCCTCTTTCTGCAGATCTTCCTTGTGCATTGCACCGTGCCCCTTGAATGCTGGTAAACCAAAAGATAGGCTACCTTCCCATATCTTCACTGAATGCCCCGCAATTTTCTGGCTTTGTTGCCTTAGGATTATGCCTAGGGTGGGTGCCCAAAAACTCTGCTGAGATCTGTGTGCAGGGATGGGAAACACAGCAATTTATTCAAGCTCCACTGTCTCCGTCATCTCTTTTACATCAAAGTAAGAAGAGTCTCAGCAGCTTTTTCTTTCCACTATAACAAAGCTAATAATGCTCTGAAAGTGCAAATAAAGCTTTTTAATACAGGAGCAGCTCCAGAAGTGCCTTAGATGGGCAATTTTTCTAATATCCAAAGCTGGTACATGACAATTCTGTGGCAATTGAGGAAATTAATGAGACACTATTTACAATAACTAGAGGACATGAGGTCTCAGAATCTCCTAATAGGTTTCTTTCCAATCAGATGTGGACAAATGATTCCATTGAAATAACTTTTCATTTGCCTTCAAAAAGCCCAAAAGGTATTGCTGTTGAGAAGATTATTTTTTTTTTCCAACTGGTTAGAAAAAAATCTGGATGGAAATTTTCAATTAAATTGAATGCTCTTCTTTATCTTGAGGTTCTGTTTTACAGTTGCTTGTCTCAGGATGGCATCACTGGCTTGTGAGGATCAATCTTATGGGCATCAGAAATCACCCATTGGGCAGCTCTTGGACACACAAATGAGAGAAAATTGGGAATTAAAACCAGGATACTTCTCTGAAGGAAGGAAAGGGAAGAGAGGAAAGCATGGCAGTTGATTTATGCTTGGCAGGCAGACATTTGTAGCATGGGTGTATCTCTGATAGGTGGTGGGGAGCCTTAACAGAGCTAAGGCAGCTCTGATGTTACATTGCTCTGCGGGAAATGGTGTGGATTTGCAAAGCACTGTACAAAAAGCAAAGGTTTTGTCCCAAAGTGGCAGGGAACAACATACCTAATGAGCCCACAAAAGAAGAGACAAGCCCATGTATGTAGGGTCTGCTGTCATCTACAACTTCCATCAGTAGTTGCTGGAACTATTAGCATTTACTGCCTTTACACCAGCAACTCAACAAGACCAGGCGGTGGGCCAAACATTGTTCTAATACCACCTATGCTCTAATTTTTTTGCTCAGTCTCTAGCATGGTTTTGGCCCAGGTTAACTAATATTTTCCAAAACAATTCCTGGGTATTGTTCAGGCATTATCACAAGCCAGGAATGCTTCCAACTGCTCAATTTGGATGCAACCAGAGCGTTTCAGATTTCAGCTATGTGGATGTACGCCCTGGTGGGGCAGATGGCTTCTGGGCCAGGGAGCGGGTGCTGGTTCATTTCTTTACCAGCATAGGTGTATCCTCTAAATGCAAAGAGAACAGGATTTGTGCCCAGAGTTGACAAGTGTCTATCCTAAATTGGACTGCACTTCATTATGTTACGGCCATAATAGCTGGACTGTGAGAGTCAAGCTGTTGGACGTGTACATCCATGCTTCTACTATTACCATATGTCTGGGTCTTTCTTTTTTTTTTTTTTTTCCCTGGAAATTTTTTCCTCATATATGTCAGGCTGCTTACTATCTCCTTCCTTGGATCAGCTGACTTCTTTGCCCTTTCCCAGCTGTCTGGCCTAGCGCACATTGTTGCTTTTGAAGATGAAACTGCAGCTCTGCTCCCTCTAGCTCAGAATTTCTAGCTTTTTCCCTATTGTCTAGCTCTGAGTTTCTAGCTTTTTTCCTATTGCTGTCCAGCTCTGTGGGAGGTTCTTTTTTTATCCTGCTCCTACACAGCTCTGTCTCACCTGGTGCCCCTTCTCCCCTATACACACCTCAGGAAGGAGCCAGGCTAAGACAGCTAGGATCCCAAGTAAGATTTAGAGGTGGATACTCTCCAATGTGTTCAGGTTTGGGGTCCTCACTACAACAAAGACATAGAGGTGCTAAAGCATGTCCAAAGAAGAGCAACACAGCTGGTGAAGGGTCTAGGAACAAGTCCTGTAAGGAAGACCTTATCACATTCTACAACTACCTGAAAGGAGGTTGTAGCGAGGTGGGGGTCGGTCTCTTTTCCCAAGTAGCAAGTGATAGAATAAGTGGAAATGGCCTCAAGTTATGCCAGGGGAGGTTTAGATTGGATATTAGGAAAAAAAATCTTCATTGAAAGTGTTATCAAGCGTTGGAACAAGCTGCCCAGGGAAGGGGTTGAGTCACCATCCCTGGAGGAATTTAAGCGCTTTGTAGACGTGGTGCTTAGGGACATGGTTTAGCGGTGGCCTTGGCAGTGTTAGGTTAACGGTTGGACTAGACGATCTTAAGGGTCTTTTCCAACCTAAACAATTCTATGATTCTATGAAAAGCAAATACGACTGTCTAGCCAAATGAAAAAGCTTTATTTCCCCTCCTTGATCACATCACACCTAAACCTGACCAAATCAGGGTCCTGGTGTCTCTCCTTCTCACCCACATGCCACCACCCAGTGGGTCAGCTCAGCCCAGCTTTCCACCTCTCTAAGACAGAAAATGAAAAGAGGAAATGTGTGTTAAGCCCTTTCATTAATAACCAGGAACACACGACACAAGTGACCCTCAGTGAGCGTGTGTCCCCCCCCCTCGTCCATGCATCTGCCGTCCCCAACAACTCGCCCCTGACGGCACATTCCAGCCAGGACGGGACTTGTACCCTACACAGCAGTTCTGTCCCTCTCCCAGCTCAGCGACTCATCAAACAGAAAGCCACAGAAATTAAACGATTAGTCTTTATTTCTATACACATGGGGCATTGATCCTAGGGTCTGTTTTATGGGCTGGGGAGGGGGGAAATGGGATGGGGACAGGGTGGGGGAGAGCATGAGTGCATTTCATTTATAAAGTCAAGCCCTGTTCTAGTGAAAATCGAAGTTCCTGTTTCTTTCCCTCTGTATTAGACTCCCTGTCCTCTTACAGGAAGTCTTAATAAAGTCTCCAGGGATGTTTAAAATGAATTTTAAAAAATCATAATCCCCATATGGAAGCATTGGCATCAGTAAGATACACCACTGTGTGATAGCATGGAGCCAGGGAATATTTGAAAGCCTATAAAATATACTCATTAAATTGGTATTCTGAATGCATTGCCTATGGAGAAAGCCCCCCATAAGTGATTTTGTATCTCTTGAGCAAAGCAAAAGATGTGACTGAGTTTCAGAGCTGAGCCATTTGAGGCTGGGACGGAGGGAAAGCAGCACTATATTATGTAGGAGACAAACAGCACGGGACAGACCCTCGCTGCAAAGCACAGAGCTGGCTTGCTGCTGCAGGGAGTTTTGTTTCAAAGCCATCCCTCCTCTTACCGAGGAACAAACAGGCCAGAGCTCATTTGGTCAGCCACAGACAGATTTTTCACATGCAAGGGGATGGCAAGAGGTCTTTGAATGCTAGAAATAGTATCAGGTAGAGACCACCACAATGGGTCTCAGTTTTTGAGAGACAGCAAGGCAGGACCAGCCATCGAAGTGCTTGGAAGTGATGGCCCCAAACGGCTGCAGACCCCAGGCAGCAAGCAAGACACGCTACAGAGGATCATAAGAATAGACTATCTGTCCAAAGGCCACCAAAATCCAATATCCCTTCAGCATTAGACTAGCCAAAGGTGCCTGCAGCCCAGCCTCTTGTCCTGGATGGGAGCACAAAAATGCCCAGGAAAGGCAAAAGGAACAGGTCAAGTAGGGACTGAAGATTTTCTGGAGGACTCTCCCGGTCTTGAGGTAAAAGGAGACTTTTTCTTCCCTAGAATCACGGAGTGAAGAGACCTGTGAGTAACAGCCCAAGGAAAGGCAAATTACAAAAGTCTTTATGCCTTGTTTTCCTTTTTCCCTTCACTCTCCTCAAAGCAAAATGAGTTCCTCCAGTGCACTGTAACACCTCTTTAGTTTCTCAACAGCAGATTTTGAAAGTGAACATGCATGTCTATTGTGTCTTAAATAAGAGAATTTCTATTGTGTCCTATGACCTCCCTGCAAATAACTTTGTTTTGACAGGCAGTTTTATGGTAAGAGAAGATAGCGAAGTTCAGGGAGGCTTCGCCACTATTATTTTAGATCAAATCCCTGGAGCATCTTAAGAAGGAAATGTGCACAAAGCCCTGTTTCACAAGATCAGTGCTCAGGTCCCATCTATTGTCCCATATTTTGCTTCTGACATTAAGCAGATTGCCTTTTGTGCCCCAGTTACCCTGCATGACACTTCTCAGTCTGCAGGAGTCCAGACGAAGGGACTCAGTACATCAGGGACTCAGCAAACGAAGAAGATGTATTTTGTTTAGCCAGAAAAGATTAGGACCATAAAAGTCTTTTGGATCTATGTGTAGAAATGAGGGGAGTGCCATGCAAAATGCCATGTGAAATTAGAAACAGTAGAGATCCAGAGTTATCTCACAGTTATTGTCTGATGCTTCTCTAAGATACCTTAGGGCTTTTGGAGTTATACTGCATGAGGAACATGCTTAAAGGACCCCAGTTTCTCCCCCCAAAAAAAGAAGAAATGAAAAAGAGGAAAAGGAAAACTTTTGCACCTTTTTATTTCTGAAAAAAAGGACCCTTTTCTTTAAACCTACAAAACCCTTTCTCTTTGAAAAATGGCCATCCATGTCAGTAACAGAAAGTCCAACCTGACCTTCCAGAAGAAAAGCTCCATCTCCAGTCCTGGAAATATCTGGGCGTTGGTCCTTTTCCTTTTTTAGACACTGGAGGGAAAACCCCATGGTTTTAACAGCTCTACCTCAGGTTTGGGACTCCACATGTCACCTCAGGTTTGGGACTCCACATGTCACCTAGGGGAAGAGGGAATTTCCCAGTCCCAGTGAAGACCTTATTTGTTCTCCATGGGTCTCACCACATGATTGGGACAGCTCAAGGTGATCCAGATTTCTTCCTTGCTACATCTTAAAAGGGAGCAGGGCGTACAGAGTTTCCTTTCAGAAAGGAGATCCAAGATACTTCTAATAATGAGATCTGTATTATGAAATCAATGAGAAGCAGCAGTTCTTATTCAGAGTCCCACTGTGTAAGGAATTACAGAAACAGAGAGAAAATTACAGAAACAGAGGGAAAAAAAGACCATATTTTTCCTTGAGAGCCTCTGGGGCAGCTATAATTACTCCAGAGGATTTCATCCATTGGAGAATGCTGCAATTTAGTGCTGAAAAGGTATCATGAAATTTCCTAGCAATAGATGCACCTTGTGTGTAGTATCTCCTGGCAGATCGGCACAGAACCTATGCTTAGTTTTCCACTGCTTTTCATTAACACCGAAAGCAAAACCAATGAGGAAAAGGGAGCAGAAGGAAAATAATGCAGACAGCTTTTCCATGGCCTTCTTTCCTATATCAACTAGGAATTAAATTAAAAAATTTCAGCTTCCCATCTCCTCCTATTAACCTGCTCAGCCAGACTTACGATCCTCACTGCAACCCCTTGGGGACACCTAGCTAGGCTGACTTTAAGTTTTATCCACCAAAGCCTATGACTATTTTCTTGATGTCTTTTATGTCAATGAAGTCCTTGGGGTACGAAGCTACTGTCAGCTGAAATCTTACCTCTATTAACGAGTGGAAGAACAATACTGGAAGAAGATATGATGGCTCAGGGAGATTAACCAATGCCATGAAAGCCTTCTTTGGACCGCAGAAGAGTTGCGAGCAATGCCGGGCTTGATTTAACACCACAAATAAGACAAAATCTATCCAGCACAAACTACTTTTAAAACTGTCTCCACATGTTGCAGAGGAAGAACAAGGTCCCCTCTAGTGGAAAGCTATGGAATATGTCGAGCAGAAGATCCTGCAAGTCCTTCCTCATCCTGACTTTGTAGTATCTCGGGGTTTTTTTTTCTCCACACCGCCCTTGCCATGCACACACCATCAGGCTAATCTAATGAAGGCAGAGCTACTGTCATTACTACCTGGATGTCTGAGCCTTGGGTCTTAAATCCTGCTTTTGGCTTTTGGGATTTGTCATCTCACTTATGTTTTCAGAGAAATCAGTGTTATCTCCAACCTTGCCATTAATGATTCATTTTGCAAAGCTTCAGCAGCTGCGGATGTAATTTTTCCAATGCAATTTCTCCATCTGGTGGTGTAAACAGCAGCTCCCAGGCTGTTGTTGGTCAGAGTGCTCCACTCCAGCACTGCTATTTTACACCCACCGTGATCTGACTTTCAGATTCCACCTGACCCCTGCAGTAAGAACCAGGGGAAAATGCATACCAGTTTTGGACTGTGCCTGTAGATTTACTTCCCTCCATGCCCACTTCAGGCATTATGACAAGTCTTGTTAGGCAGGATTTTTTCCTGAGAGTTTGCAATCCCCAGTAATGTATTCCCTTCATTCCACCCATACACTGTCGCTCTGACAACTTAGAAACAAGTTGATATACCCCTTAGGTGACCAGAGGGGCTCCTTCTCAGAGAAGAAACTTTTTTTTTAACACAACATCTTTTTTTCAGTAAGACACGACCACAAACTAGTGTGAGCTGACATGTAAGACTTTGAATGTATTTGCTGTCTGATCTTGGCAGAAATGAATTAAAATGAATTGCAAAGACTCCAGCAGTCCTGATGCAGCAGTCCCAAAAATTGCTTTTTTTTTTTTTTTGGTGTGAGATGTTGGTTGTATCGGGGAGGAGGGGGTTCAGGAAAGAGCTATTTTACTCTGTGATAGTGAGCTTAATAACAACGTGAAGGGGCAGATTTTCTCCATTGAAGCTTTCAGATTAGGAATAGATCTGCTCCTCTTCCCTCTCACCAAACAGGTACAGACTAAGTCAGCACCCTCTTTCTGCACACCCTGAAGACCATTAATAGCAGGATTAACAGCACCACACCATGTTTCCAGCTGCAGGACAGGGAAGCAGTCTTTCCTGCCTAAATCACAGCTGATCCCATCCTACCGCTGCTTTACCTGTTTGTAAGATATAAGCACCCCCTCAGCCCCCCAAAAAAACCCACAGTGAGCCCATAAAACCTTGTGCAGGTCCCAGGGAGTGACATCTCTGCACACAGGCAAAGAGTCTGGCCTGAATGCAATTTCAAAATTCTTTTTCCTTTTTTTCTTTGTGACTCCTTATGGAAGAAATCAATTAAACAGGAAGAGAACAGAAGAAAGCAGGTGACTGAAATGTAATGATTGACACCTGTCATGTTTCTGTGTGTTGGAATCAACGTGCTTTCATTAACTCTGGCACTAGGAGTCTCTGCAGCTCCCTGAGTGAAGCTGTGTTAATATGAACAGATACCTCATCAGGGGTTACACATGCACATACACATACACACACAGTCTGGATAACAGACCTGTGCTCCTGCAGGGTTGCCTCCCCTCCAGCCGGTTGTACGACTCTTGTATTCCTTTTTGTTCCAGCTGAAAAAGTGGATAAACTCCTTTTCCTGGTCTTACATACAGCCCAATAGTTGTCCTGAGCCATAAACCTGGATATCTGAGACTTTTCAGGCTGAGAAGGGAATTGAAAACAAGTCCTCTGCTCCTGCCTGGAAGCTGCAATCCCCACTCATCTTCAGCCTTTGAAAAATTAGGGATGGGACTGAGATTCAGACTTAAACATAGATGGCTGTGACATACATCTTCACACTCATCATTGGGTATCATTGCAGTGGATGGAGATTTAGGGCTCCAACCCCTTGTCTGAGCCTGACTTCTCTCCGTACTCCTCTAGCATAGCAGATCATACCTGGAGGCTGTGAGCTGCCACCGTTCATGCTCTTAGTAAATATTTCTGGGGCTGTTAACATCTTTCCCATCCTTTCTCCTCAACTCTTACACCTCCGCTTCAGTAGCTCTGGCGCTTTTGGGGCCTTTTATGAGCTGACTGACCTCAGTAACACATGCTTTTAATTTTGCTGGGCTCATTTTCTATGAAGATGGGTTGGGTAGGAGAGGAGAGAGGGGAAAGGAAAGGTGGGACGAATGAGAAATGTTTTTGCTGTGATAGATCAGCTCTCTGTGTTAAAACCATAGGGTCAATAGAAAGCAGTTGGATTGATATAAATCTAACTCATGGAGCCCGAGCTGAATAAACTACTGGAGATAACTCCCTCCTTGCTCCATGGAGTAGACAAAACCATGCCAGCATCTACACTCAGAGGTGGTGTATCCAGCAGAGACAATAGGTAGAGCTTTAGTCATCACAATAGCTTGCAAACTATCCCCCCCCCCCCCCCCCATTAGCTTTTTAGCTAAATACCCATGGCTGTTAATCTTAAGGCATAAATTGCTGAGATATTTACAAAACACACTAGGAGAAAAGCTGCTCCTGATAAAACTACTCTTCAAAATTTTCCAGGTGGCGAGAGAAATAGCAGCCACATTAAAAGTGGAGCAAAATCCCTGGTTTTGAAACCGCTCAGGGAGAGAGCAAAAACATTAATGCATTCAGCCCTGCTCCCCTGAGACGCTGAGTTTCTGCTGGGACAGGCTGAGCATCTTCGCATCCCCTTCGTCCCTGTGGGCTCTTCTTATCTGCTGCCTTTCCTGAAGGGATGATGAACTGAGGACAGCTACTGCCTACAGCAGCACAGATGCAGTCCTCTTTTCTTATTCTGTGCACATCCTCCTACAGCTTGATTTATATGTCTTTGATCAGAAAAGAGAAAAAGGTGGATAAATCTTCTGGGAGATGTGCAGACTTTTGTATTTCCTTCAGCAGCCCAGAGAAGGAGGCATCTGAGAAGGAAGGAAAGCTTTCTCCCATATGTCCAACCCACCTCTCAGAAACCCCATGAGCTGACTTAGAAAACTCCATTCTTTGGGGTTTTGCATCCAGAATTTGCTTATTCCCTAAAATTCCCCATGCAAATACTCTTTAGGAGGAGATGAGTGCTAGTAAATATTTATCAAGCTCCTTAAGGTCCTCAAGAAGAGCAAATTTTAAATGAATCATGTCCTCCCATTAGTTTAGACCTTCTCTGTGAATTTCCATGCTTATCCAAAGTTCTGATTCTCACTCCAGGTTGCAGTTTGGTTCCGGTCATTGCTATCACGTAGCTCTACGCAGTGCATTTTATTTACAAGATACCGTCTAGCCAAATGGCCAGGTTTTCCTCTGGTGGACAAAACCCCGGTGACTTGGTCTTCAAAAGGTAATAAAACCCTAGATCCAGTGGCACTCAACAGCCTGAGGGTATGGAGACAGCATGTCCTATCTGCTCCCAGTGCTCTACCCACAGCAATTTGGCGGTGTCCTCCCCAAAAGACTGCCAGCGCTGGCTTTCGGCAAGGTCACTTCTTCTTCGCCGGCGCTTTGGCATTCCCGCCAGCCTTGCCATTAGTTTTGGTGCCTCCTGATTTTTCTGCTTCACCTTCTTTTTCACCTTTCTTCCCACCACCTTGTTTCTTGTCAGTAGTGTCCTTTCCCCCCTTTTCTCCCTTTTCTCCTTCTTTCTTTTTGGCCCCATCCTTCCCTTCTTTCTTGGATCCTTCTTTCTGGTCCTTTTCACCATCCTTCTTCTTGGAGCCTTTGGATCCATCTTTTTTACCCTGGGTTTTGTCCACTTTTCCAGATACAGTGGGAACTTCTTCTTTTTTTTCTTCTGCAGCCTGAGCTGTAGGCAAGGATGGAAAAAGAAAACAGGAAAGCAGTTATCTTGGGTTGACACTAGCCAGGAAGAGGGCAAAACTCCTGCTCCCTGCTGGCAAATCTTGGACAAAGGGAAAGTAATTCTACTGGGGCTTTGTCTGTACAGCTGGTTTGCTCACTGACTAGCAGCTTTTTGTGTCTTTGTTTTGAGAAGATAGACTAACGGGATAAAGCAGAACTGGTAATTTGAAGAGCTGAGTTGTGGATCTGTTGGAGGAAACGCTCCATGGACATTACAAGTGTGGTCCATAAGCATTTCCTAATAATGACTTTCAACGTGGAGTTGTCTCCTTCCACAAGAAGGAACAGAAAGATCTCTTGTGCAATTCAGTACAGACCTGTCATGGGTTTGGTTTTTCTGTTGGTTGGTTGGCTTTTCTAATTCTTTGTGTATGGGGTATGCATCCTGCAGCTGAGAGTGGACAGCAGGGATTCTGCTGGGGATCTTTGCTTTCAGAGACAGACAAGCAGAAGAGGGCTCACACAGCACAAGACTATAAAGTAGGCTTAGCTTATGTCCTCTCCATGTCCAGTCACAATGGGACTGGCTTCCCACCTGTACCACTGCAATTAATGGCAGCAGCATACCATGGGCATATAGCAATTAACTCTAATGCACAATTAGCTCTATTTTGGTATGTTCTAACAAGCCATATGAGTTATAGGAAGTTTATAATATCTTTACTTATGGAATATTTTTACTTAGGAATATCTTGGATTCAGTGTCCACATTTCAGGTGAGAACACTCATAAGTACCACACTGGCTTTGCAGACTTTAATTATTCTGACAAAGGCTTTGGTAGCAGAAAACTTTTCCTCATCTTTCTTATTTTTCTTCTACTAGAAGTGGTTCATTTTCTCAAAAGTATTTCTGAAGTCAGAGCGTGATAGACTGAACTCTCATCTCAAGCAGCATCTTGACGCTTAAACACAGATCATATTTCATATATTTCTTACGGAAAGTTTTTCCTTTGCTCAAGACCAGCAGAGTATAAAGTTTTGCAAAAACAAGTGAAAATGCGTTAAGTTTCCCATGACCTCCTTCTCTGAAAATCCCCAGTATAGGACTCAGATACATAAATAGATAACCTTGTAACACAACTTAATAATTAAAATCAGCCAAGATGTAGCAATGACCTGGGAGCAACCTCAGCAAACAGAGGATGGTGGGTCACTGTTTAGCGTTCTTCAGCTGGCACCTAGGCTGAGTCAAATTATTTCATGTTTGCCACAGGCTAAGAAAAGATGGCAGTGAACTGGGTTAGGAGGTAATTTGGTATGGGCCTTTGGTGAGAAGTCTCAACCCTTACCTGGAGCCATTCGACTCCGACCTGTTTAAGTAGCCCCAAATCTCCCATTGCTATGGATGTCTGCAGTGTCACTTTCAAATTGCATCAATGTATTACAGGTAAGAAGCAAACCTGAATTTGTCACATTTACCTAAAATATTCCTTCAGCATACACACTAAAATAAAATATCATCCTTTGACCTCGGGAACTGGCAATTCATTTAGACATACAAATGGGAATAGAACAATACAGACTCTTTCTGACAACCACAGGGGAAATCCTGACATTTCATATTAAAAAAAAAAAAAGAGAGGGAAGAATAAAAAAAAAAAAAAAAAAAAAAACAAAAAACAAAAACCACCACATTGTCTGCTTCCTGGACAAATATGGTAGGAACCAGATGAACTCCCCAAAATGTCAGCTGGAGCAGTCTCAGAACAGAATACTTGAAGATGTCCCAGGCCATGGACACAGACAGTACATCTCGACCCAGAGCAAAGGTCAAGTCCTGCTTGTACTTCTCCCACAGACTGGCAGACAGAACACAAATGAATCAATTTGTATATAACATTTTATACACTGAAGCCTGAAGTCCATTTTATTTATCTCCAGTAAAAGGGTTTGCCATATATGACACTCAAAAAAGTGCATGGAGAGCCATTTGGCAGTTAGAATATTCCATCATAATAAATGTGAAGTAGGGTAAAATAATGCCAAGAAGTGAGAGTATTTAAGCATTGTATATATTCATGATTAACAGTATTTGACACTTACAGAAATCTTTCTTTAAAGCATTTAATGGCCACTTAGTAATTAAAGTCACTCAAGTCATCATTCTGGCCTTGACTGGGTCTAAGAGGGGTTGTCACAGTATAAGTATATAAATAGTCGACACATACATTATATTTCATGACCGCGTAAATCAAGGTCGGTTGCCAAACGTCAGTGGGGCAACATAGCAAGCATCACACTCTGTACGGATGAAAATAACAGCACAGAGATGAAGCCCAAAGGTTTGCATACTTTCCATTGTAATGCCTAAATCATGTAGTGAAACTTTTTTGGGGACAGGATGCACACTAATCTCAGAAGAAGGGCAAACCCGTGGGTTTGATCACACCTAGCTTTTGCATCTAACAGTTTAGGCACTGACGGCTGAGTCAGTCCTTTTGAGTCCCCAGGGTTGGAGACATACAGGCATTTTTAAGGCACAATTTACCTCTTCCACTTTAGCACTGCCCCTACTGTGAAAGGAAACATCCTTTTTATTTTCCACCGTGGATGAAGGGATAAAGTCTAGACAACTAGTGCTGATGCAGACTTCTCCATAGGTGTGGATAATGTACTGGTGGACAGATGACTCCCACCCCAGTACTAATTCCTTCAGGACAACTTGGGCAGATCCATATCTGCCTAGTTAGAGGACCAGGAGCTTCAGAGAACACATATTCACAAGCCATTACCAGATACCAGCAGCCACTCAGCAACATGTTATCCACCGGCCTCCTACCCTGCATCATGCCAGGACCATAATTCTGAGATTCTCAAAGGTTAAAGGGTGGTCAACTACTCAAATTATACATTTAACTGGATAAAAATTTAAGGTAGTCTTAATGGTGCAGATGACTCCCAATAAATTGCTTTCTTGTGGTAATTTATTCATGAGTTCAGGCTGTAATAATTTACCAGGGTCTGATTAAACCTACAGAAAAATAGCCAGCGTTTGGATGGAGTACATTTACATGTTTGTGAGATGTAAAGGCTGCTTACAGGACATCAAAATTTATTAGCATTTGGGGGTGAAACGGCCATTCTGCTGCCCAAATACCCTTTCTGTCTTTTCTGGATATTCTCATCCTTAATTTTTTGGTTTTCCAGAAGTAACAGCTAGACAGGAAGAGGATGCAGCAGCAAATGAGTGAATTTGGCTTTCTGCTATCTACAGGCATGATCCTTTACACCCTCTGGGATCTACTGATAGCTGCTCCTTACAGAGTCAGAGTTTGGTCTTTTGGGCAGGAAATTGAAGGACGCAATACGAAGCACTTCCATGTGTGAGTGCTCATACACGTAAGAGTGCATTAACTAGGCCTTTGGATGACCTTTGACTTTAAAGTAAGTTAAGAGAATTTAACTGTATGGACAAGGACTTATTCATGCCAATTGGGTTCAGCTCCAGAGAGCGGTCTGGCCACCCTCAGTTTATAGTATAAGTATAATCAGATGTCTGAACACCCCTGAAATACTGAGGTATGTGCAAGTTCCTACTGTTAAGCACTTAGTTCTGTATTTTGCTGGTGTATGACTAAATTTCTACAATTACGTTATCTGCCTCTTTCACCAGTTTCATAGAACCATAGAATGGTTTGGGTTGGAAGGGACCTTAAAGATCATGTAGTTCCAACCCCCCTGCCATGGGCAGGGACACCTCCACTAGACCAGGTTGCTCAAAGCCCCATCCAACCTGGCCTTCATGGCCTGAAGCATCACATTTTGAGTTAAGGAAACTTCCAGTTGCTACAAAGCTGTAGATCACAGAGCTTGCAGAGACACAGGAAAGAGAAAAAAAAGTTCATAAAAAGGTATTGAGAAAACAGAGGTCAAATGCAGAAAGGGAACTGAGAAGCAGAGAGTCCAAGGTATGATGGATCTCATCAGAAAAGAGAAGCCATAGACAGACAGACAGGAAGGCAGTCCCCTAGTTTCCTTGAAGGGCCATTTCATCTTCTTCTTTCACCACAGGCAGGGAGTTGAGAGGTCTGGACTGGACATGACCAGAGAGAGTTAGGAGAGTTTCAGCAGAGCCTAGGGTACAGAATCAGGAAAGATGAGTAAGAGCAGTGGAGACCAGTGACAGAAATACTCTTGGCCATCCAAATAGAGTAAGCCATTTACAGGTAACGTGAAACTCTAACAACTCATTTTCTTCCTACTGACATCCCCCAACCCAGGAACTGGCCCTTAAATTGAATCGGACTCTCTGGAAATTTAAACATGGACTTCAAAGGAATGACCCTGATTTGTACCAGCGGAGAAACTGTCCCTTTCATCTAAAGGACTGTTCCTGCGGCCACAAATGCTGCAGGTTTAGTGGATGTGATTAGGAGGGCTTCACCAAATCACGGCAATATCTTAATGGTTGTGTCCGAGGAGCCACACTGATTTACACTAAGGGAGGACCTAGCCCTTTGCATTCATGCATGCAGAAAGCAACCCCAAAAGAAGAGATGGGTCTCATGTAGGTGTGGGCGTGGGAAGTACCTCCAGGGATCTCTGTCAGCTCGTTGAGTGGTGGCACAGTCTCCAGTTTGTCTGCGTATGTCTTGGCTGCTTGCCGTTGAGCATATCGTGCCTCAATCTCTTTCTTTGTCCGGGGAATCCGGCACTTGAAGATACAGCACAGTGTGATAACTGGGAAAAGAGAGAGGGAAGCAAGAGCATTCAGTTCAGTCAGCAGATGCCTGCCTCGTACAGGCTGGCCCATTTACAGTGGGAAGACAGCTGGAAGAAAAATTAATTTCAGAAGAGTTTCTTCCAGTGGGAACCTGTAGCCATTTACATCAGTGGAAGTACCTGCCTGAGGGATATGGTCACACGGTCTAAAGCAATTGAGTTACCTGAAAATAAAGAATTACCGCTCTTCAGGTGAGCTGTGGTAAAGGACTGAGCATGTCCTTCTCACCAAACCCAATGTAAACCATTGCCTTAAACCATGTACACCACTGGTGTTTCTGAGCATCAGAGCATCAACAAATTAAATCCATTATGGCTGGAAATGACAGCAGCAATTAAGAGGTACTGGCACCATTCAACAGTGTATTATTGCTAGAGGATCCTGACAACACGTCTTAGCCATTCATTTTTGCATAGGTAGGTGCTGGGGATGTGGGGCTCCAACTGAGGAAAGCAATGAGGAGTTTGCATGAAAATGCTGTAAACCCTCTAAATAGATCCAGAGCAAGAGCTCAATGTATGCCTTAATTGACTTTCATCCAAATCTATTTAGGGCAGGCCAAGAACCCAGATCTCCTAAATCCCCCCATCATGTGCTTACTATTCCATCATTCTTCTTTCCATGAGCTAGGCTTCTTTACATGTCTTAAGGATGCAGATGATGCTTTTGATCCTAGTAAGATATATTTTCCCTTCATGCTTAAACCTATACATTATTTCAGAATTTCCATCTGCAAATCTAATCATGATTCAGACAATTCATCGTAATGAAATCACTATTGGTTGGTTTCCTAGATTAGGAATTCACAGGCTTGAGCAGATCATTGGTTCATCCATGTACTGCTTCTGACAACAACAAAGCAGCAACCTCAGGGAAAAGATCAATGAAACTCAGAAACAGGTAATCATAAAATTAGTTGGCCCACAGGTCATAAATACTTGTCAAGAAGCATGAGATCTCATGGTCTCTATGAACTTTTGAGTTGGTTTTTTTTGTGGGCATCTTTAAAATAGTTCAAGGATTCTTCTACTCTAAATAAAAGCTCAACTTTCCAACCTACCTAAGTACTTAACCTCGTTTATATACCTTATGGAAATGGATTCTGCAGGCAGGCAGAGTCTTGTGCTTGGAAAGATGTTGTGTGATCAGTTTTACATGCTCTGTCTCTTATTTTAACTGGAGTTCCTCTATGCCACATCAATGCTATAAGAAAGGAGCAAGCATCCAACTTTCTGTACACTTCAAAAGCCAGATAATCTCCTCTGGCCTTATATTACCATAAGCAATGTATTAGACCTTTGAGACTAATCCAAGGAAACGAGAGAAATAATCTGTATGTTTGGTTCCAAGTGTGAGCATTTCTCATTCATCACGAGTAAAACCATTTTGCAGACAGCCTTCACGATACAAGCACGCAGACCATTTGCTACTGTAAATTTTACTCCCTAAAAGTTTGTCCTGTACCTGTCCAACCTCTCCTAAGTAAAGAGGGATCACAGTAACCAGGAACAAGCTCTGCATGACGTCTCCATAGAACAAAAGAGAAAAGAAAAGTAGTAAAATACATTTCTCAGTGGTTTGAGGTTGGTGTAAAGTTACAAAGCAAAGTGTAGCAGCTCCTCTATCTCTTTGCTGAATTTGGCTGCTGAAAATCTCACTCCCCTTAAACAGTTTGCTGTGGAGGTGCTGTAGTAGAATCACAATCGGGGCCATCAAAATGT
This sequence comes from Astur gentilis, assembly GCF_929443795.1. Classification (NCBI taxonomy): domain Eukaryota; kingdom Metazoa; phylum Chordata; class Aves; order Accipitriformes; family Accipitridae; genus Astur; species Astur gentilis. The sequence goes on along the minus strand of NC_064883.1, from coordinate 46,003,566 downwards.
CACAACAGGACAAGACACCTGAAGTGAATTGCCTAACCCAACATGCAGTTGTAACAACCTGTAATTAGAGAAGCAATCAAGATGCTTTTATCCTTGCGCTTCCGTGAGGGTCAGCAAGAAACTGAGGGTAATAGAGATTTTATTTGTCTTAGACAAGGAAAGCAAAGTACCCGTATGGCATTAGTGGCAGCACAACTTTGGCACCTTGCAGGTGGGTAACGTACCACATCTGGAAGGTACACAGCTGGGTCAGCCCTGCTGTTTGGGGCAGCAGGATTTCACTGTGCGCCTGCCCCCAGAGCCTGCTACAGCTGTGTCACAACTAATGGATGGCACAGACCTTTTCAGGCTAGCAGACAAAAAAAAAATACCCAGGTGCTGGGCAAGGACTCAAGGCAAGGCCAGACTAGACATAAGTATGCATTTTTAACAGTGACAGCAAGCAGGAAAACAATTAACTGGGGGGAATGGGGTAAGTGTTTTATCTCTAACCACTTTTAAATTAAGGTCTATTGTTTTCCTAAAAGCACTCTGGAATTCAGCTAAGCCAGGAAATCCTCTACTCACATTTGAGAAAAATTTGCCAGGAAAATTAGCACCCTATTTCCTGGAGATTGATATACGATAAGACTGTCAGCTTTCAAGGAAAGCACAAAGAGATTAGTCAATGCCCTTGAAAATCAAGGGCAAAATTTCTGCCAATATGATAGTAGTTGGCTTAGCCCTACAGGAAGGTGTAGGGGTTGTTCTGTATCTCACAGTTCTATTTCTTTTCAATTACTAAGGACAAAAATGGTAGTTGCTACAGGACAATCACAAGCTCAGCTCTGTTACCTTTTTAATGAAGATGAAGTGTTACACCGAGGTACTGGCGACTTATGTTGTCTTGGGATGGGAAATGATTCATAACCAGCCACCGGAGCAAGAGGCTTATGTGGAAATAATACAGTATTATTCCTATTTCCATCCCCCTTGCAAGCTGTGCTTAGTGTGAGGTTCAAGCCATGCAAGGGGCTAAGTATTGGACTGAATGCTATTATCTTTTTAAAAGAATAGGCTAGTGAATAAGATTTTGGTACAGGGGCTTTAGGGCACTAGCTGATGCCAGGAATGATCATTTCATTGCTAGTGGGAAGTTATTGCCTGTTGGATACCTTTCCTTTTCCCTCCAGATCAGACACAGGAGTCAGAGTGGGTGGGATTCATCTGCTCTGGTTTGAGTTTCTCAGAACTAGAGTGGGTGGTCTCCAACAGTCACTCCAGGCTCCCTTTATCACTGATGGAGAGAAAGAAACATCTCTACAGGGTGATTAATCTCATGTTAAACCAGAAATCTAAGGTAAACCAAATAAATCATCCTTTGCAGCTGCCTTTCTGCCCATTAACTACGAAAAGGGCCTGGAGTGCCCAGTCTGATGCAGGACAGTGGAAGAACTGTGATGCCCTGGAGTGAGAGCCAGAGGCTGGACAACGTGCCCTAAGGCTTCCCAAATGGCAGCAGAGATCTACATTTAGGCATGTGAACTGCTCCCTAAGTTAGAAAAGGTGAATCTCTTCTAACTACTTTGGAAGTTAAGAGTGAAATGTTTGTTGCATATTAGAAGTCTGGAGCTATTTTAGCATCATTTCTGTTGTGCCTAGTAGATATTTTATGGGTTTTTTCCTGCTTCAAATCAGTGAGATTATATTTGCTCCACTGATAATTTATCCATCAAGTGAACCAGAAAGCAATATAACCTCTAATGTTTCCTGGGCCTTTGTTGATGCCAAGATTAACATTATTTTCCACTGGAAGAGCAGAGATTTTCTTGTTTGGAAAACAACCTGGGAAACCGAAGATGCCTTTAAGGGTCCTGAGATCATCCTCACCACCGTTCCCTTTCTGGGGTTTGGCTGCCTGGGTTCAGGGCCAGATGAGAAGTAATGCCGCTGGTGGCCTTCAAAGGAGGAGATAGAAGAAGCCTCAGTGGAGGCTTCCCTTTTCTTCATTTGGAGTGACTCTTAAACCGATGCTATCGTTCCTGAACCCCCACTGGAGGTCCGCTGCAGTGGATGTTGTAGCTGTGCCCATGTCTGGTCACGTGTCCCGTTGACCTAGACCTTGACCCGTGGACATGACTTTCTGGTTTCACCTCAGACCTGCACCATCAACACCAACTTGGCTGTGTGGAACACCGGTTACACTCAGCCATCATGTGAGCATGGTTGGTAATGAGGATTGCTGTTTAAAAATATCTATTCCTATAAGATAACAGATCAAGAATTGGACTGTACTCTCTTCCATGAGAGTTAAACGTCAAAGCAATACTCTTACCAAAGTTTATTAGGTGACATGGCATCAGTTGAGCACATTAACGGATAGGCCCATGTTCTCAGGGTAGAGAATTATAATATAAAAAAAACCCCCAAACACCAAAACTAAAGACCTCCATGAGGGTTATATGTACAATGAATGTAGCTTAAACTAAAAGTTTTTGTTTGGGGTATGAATATGTGCAGGAATATTAACTCCAACTCGGTTGAATAGTGATAACTTGATCACTTTTGATTCTAGATCCACGGAATGAAGTATCTAGGGATGAGTTAGCTTAGATGTAACCTGAGAATTTGTTGTTATGCTTTTCTTCTGGCAGACCTGACTTCAAGCCTTGAATGTCTGTTTTATATTAAACATTCACCAATTCTCTTATTCCCCAGGTGAATGCTTTATTCACACTGCTGTCAAGCAATATTTAGTCCCTTTTTTTCATGCTGTGGATCTCCTTTTCCAGAATTTCAACTTTCATTTTAGTTGTCGAGAAGGCTTCTAAAATGCAGCCTGCATAAACTATTGCCTGTCTGATGCTGCCTAGTGACCTTAAAACAATCTCTGTAAGATGTTTCAGCGCCCCATTAGCACGATGGAAGGTCCATGAAAATGTTCACCATCAAGTCTTGGAATGGTGATGTTGCTCATGTTTTCTCTGCTATCAAAATATGTAAAGAAGCAGAATAAACATGCTGTGCAACAAAAGGTAATGGAGTCATTTTAAATTCTCCCAATTTTCTCAGATTTTCTGTATTAATAATATATGACCTTGTGATACTGTGATAATAAGTATCTTCTGTGAACTGCACAATTCAGAATACAGGCCTTTTCTTTTTCAGTAGCATGCTGTGGATTGCTTCGCTGTTTGGCTTCTAAAAATCATTTTCTCACCTATTTTTTTTTTCCTTTTCAGTTACCTGACATACATGGTTGAATTCAGCCACGTATTCTGAAGGACCATTTCTGTTTTAAAATTAAAAAGTCAGGTCTGATCCTGCACGTGGTGTTCTCTTTCCGCACCAAAGATTCAAGCTGACAACATATCAAATAATTTTTCATTGTTTCTGCCAGGCTGATTGTGTGAAATGTAATTTTTCAAGGAGGAAACAAATTCTTGGTGGTCCTTTATGAAATGGGTGTTTTAAAGGAGTCAACTTTTTTTCTATCTTTGATGACAAAAAAGCTATTGTAAATGATACCTTTTCATTCTTCAGCATATATGAAAAAGCTTGGGAAATAATGAAGAACTCTGCGGCTTGCTCCTTTCTGGATTTTTAGCATGTTTACATTATTTTTACAGGAGGCAATATCTTTCTAATATTCATATTCAATACTATTCAGGCTGGAGGAGCTGTGAAATGGCCCAAAAACCTCTCATCTGAAGTACAGTAACAGAGCAAATGTTAAACACGTAATTTCCACCAGAAACAATCAGATGCTTGTGACTAAATAAGGGCTGTGTGTTTACTCCCACTGGCTTAAACTAAAATAGTTTGTTTCATAATTGAAGCAAGCTAAGAGTATATGCAAAAGACTGTGAAAGGAGCTCTATTGGCTTAAACTAAATATCCGTGTGGCCAAGTTACCCTGTTGCTGGTCTCTTTTTTTCTGTTCTCTTAAGTGAATTTAGCTCATCAACAGTAACAGTTGCTTCTAGTTTAGCTGGGCAGTAAATTTAAAAAAAAAAACAAACAACAAAACCCCAAAAACCCCAACAACCAAAAAGAAGGAAAGAAAAACTTGGTTCTCCTAGGAGCCAGGAACGATGTAAATGAAATATCTTCTCCAGAGACTGCATGGTGTAATATTTCAGCAGGCTATGATTGAGAACTGAATGGTTTTATAAATTGAATGGAAATTGGCTGCAATACACAGTAGGTTTGTTCCCTTTGAAGCTGAAAAAATACAGTCTGCCAATGAAGCATTTAATTAACATTTAGCAAAGTAGCCTGTGCTGCTCTGAGTTAATTAGGCAGCCATTCCATTGTTAATAATGCAAGCAATTAATGCAGATGTATTCAATGGCAAGTTAACTGCAGCGCTTGTGTTTAAATGCTCTTTGAGAAGCCTAGAGTTGCTTACTATATTACTACAATGATGCTTTAAGGAAAGAGCTAACATCTTTTGGCTGTTCAAGCTACTCAGGGCAGTGTTAATAACCAGCTAATTGTGATAATGGAATGACCAGTGAGGGCTACTAAACTCTTAAGTAAATTAATTAGTGCTTGGGTGGCTGATTGTAGGACTGGTCCACCCCGAGCGCTCAGATGCTGAGGAGGATGCTGCTGGTGCCTGAACCACCACATTTAAAGATGCCACCGCTGCTACTAGAGCTATTGCTGAGATACTAGTGCTTTAGAAGAAAGAGGCTTTCCCTCTAAGGGATGTGCAGCCATCGGCACGCAGGGCATGTAACTGCATCTTTGCTGTGGCTCAGGTTTGGGATTGGGTTGCGGCAATGGGGACTCAGGATCTGCTTGCTTCTGGAAGAGAGAGAGATGTCGACGGTAAAAATGTCAGATTTACAGTCCAGGTTGGAGATTAATTAGATGCCCTTTCAAGATGCTTCTCAGTCTTGTATTTTATCCCACTCTATGGCTATTCTTTCAATAGAAATCTAGTACTTGGATTAGTGTACTAATTTCCTAGAAAGCAAAAATGGGAGCCAAAGAATGAAGAGATTTAGACTGTAGTCCCAATAGTTGTGCCAATATGACTTCAGGCAAAACATGTTTTTAAGTATGTCCACCTTTGTAAAAGCTGAAAGAACGGCTGCGAGGGGTCAGGGCTGCTCTGGTATTTGCTCAGCCATCAAGCTTAACAATGTCTCTACACGTGATATTTTCCTGGTGTCTGGAAATGAGGGTCTGTCCACACCATTAGATCGCATCATCTGACCTCTTGGCACATCACAGGTTATTATGTTTAATTACTGCCCGAGTGAAATAACTTGTGTCGGAATGAATCCTACCTTACTCTGGGGAGAGCTGTTAAGGGGTGGAGAGTGTGGCGATGTTTAATCACCCTCCCTGCCACATTTATTTCTCTAATTCTCATTTGAATTAACCTGGTTTTAATTTCCAGACTCTGCTTTCACGTCTATCCACTAGATGAAAATATTCTTTAATACTTCTTTCTCTTTTCTTTCTGAAGTCCTTCAATGCTGCAATCAAATGACCTGATCTTCTCTCCAACAAGCTAAACAAAGTGCATTCAGTGAGATTCTTGTTTGAAGACCTTTCTTCAGGTATCGAATAGAGGTGAGGCTTTCTGGTGGGATTTTTTTTCCTGCAAGCCTTTGTTTTTTCAGCATCTGTTTTCATACATAGGCACAAGCATCTCACCAGGATGGCATACAGAGGTCAGAAAACCTTCCTACCTCTCACTAACCCATGCTAATACGTTCAAAGAACTCCATACTGCATCTTTACCCTGAACTGCTTTGTGTAATTGCTTGCTTTGTTCTGATAATAGTTACTGAATTTTACTAATTATGATTCAATCACTGAATGTTTGTTTATTCTGTAGATGAGGTCTATCTATATTCATTTATCCCAGCCATAGATCCTTGCTTCTGCTTGCATTCACTGCATTTTGTTTGAATGGATTCAGCTAACTCCCCGCATGGCTCCTTCCACTTCTTCTTTTTTTTATTTTTATTTTTTTATTCTCCTGTCTACTGGGAAGAAGAAAAGCTTTAACAGTAGCCACTTGGTATTTATTCTGAGCTCACCAGTGAAAAATATGGGTTAGGGTTAGAGCTCTCATCAGAACAAATGTTTCCTTAGGAAATTTTGGTGTGAGCAAAGTTAGATTTCTGGCCTAGGAACTCTTGTATGGGACAAAAAGAAACAGGTAGTCACTGGGAGCTCCCTGGAGCATCCCTGTAGATCCAGACAGGGTACCCAGGGCACGTGAGGACACAGGTCATCTCATCCTTAGGTAGGCAGCTAAAGGTGTCTCTAGGTAGGTGAGATGAATCATAGTGATAAAGTCCATATTAGATGTTCTGTCTGGCAATCTGAGCTGTTAATTAACACAAACCCGAATTTAAAAGAGCTCCTGATTGCTTATGCTTTCTGTCTCATTCTTGGGGTCTTTCATGCCTGGTGCAATAGCTACAAAGGCTAGGGTGGAGCTCCCGAACCTTCTTTTTCCACCATCCCATCCTAAAGGCTGGGAGCAGGAGTGGGATTTACCATCCCGGGGGTGAGAGGTTTGGGACTGAACCCTCTCCATTGCCTCCATGCAGGGAGAGGACCTGTCACAAGGAGGAGCCAGCACTGCAGCCGTGTGAGGCAAGATCTAAGGACGACTGTTCGGTAACAAGGAGAAACACCTCTTGTCAGGCAGTTATTCAAAAAATAGTCAATAAGCTGCGCCTGTCTTTTCTGTCAAACTAGAGCTAGTAACTAATCCCAGGATCCCAACACCCACAGCTAATCTCGTGACTTTGGAAGATCAAAACCATCTGGATCTAATGTGCACAGCTCAGACCCGTCTACCCCCAGACCTCACGTAGTCCTGTCCTACGGATACACACAGATTTCAACTCATAATTAATTGCAAGCAACATATGGCTGCTACCTACATTCATTTACACCGGCTGAGAAGGAGGGATATGGGCTGTTATTTACCCTGCCCTGGGAATCTGAAAAATCCCTACTGTTTGGTGTTAGTTGGATTTTGTGTGAGACTGTGGCTTGTGCCTGTCCTCCGCACTGGGTAGAGAAAATGCACTGGGGCAGCGGGCAGGGTCATGGATGAAATTGCACACGAAGGGCAAATGGGAATTCAAATGATGATGGTCTATTGAAATAACAATAGTAATAATAAATCAGAACATGAAGAGTTAGCAACGTGGGTTTGCCCAGGAAGGCTGCAAATCTGACTTCATTTTCAGATCCATAAAGCCGTACAGAAGTGATATTCACTTGGCCCACGCGGATCTCCAGCACACCTTGGGCCAGAGTCTATCCATGCATTCCATCACCCCTTTGCCTTGAGCGTGAACGGCCACCGAGTAGGAGGGAGGATGAAGAAGTAGGTTAGGCTTCCAGCTGGTGGGAACACCCACACAGAGGAGCTATTTTGGAGCCCCACCATGGTCTTCCCCTTGCAGACTCCAGACACAGCCCCCTTTATGTGACCTGATAGCTGTCACATTTAAGGTAAGCCAGCCTCAGGCAATGGTATCTTCAATGCTTTTTAGCTGATAAGGATCACAGCAACAAATTTTGTAGTAGCCTTGGGTGTATGTTTGTGTCTGTGTGAGCATGCACAGCAATGGAAGTTTAAGGTAACATTATAGTACAAAACAAGAACAGCATAGGTTACTTGTTATCAAAACAATCAACAAGAAAAAATATTTATTTGTTATTAATTGGAGTACTTAAAAAGTTGTCCTTCCTTTGTAAAAGGCACTTAACTTTTCTCTTAGCACCCTGTTTTGTGCTCAGCTTGATCTACATATGCTGGTGCCAGTAAGTCTGGGGGTTTGGGCTATTTTGTAGGCACACAACTGCAGGACAGCTCTAACCCAGAAGGAAATGTCTCACGGGAGATACGAGGTTTCCATGTCAGAACTTGGGCTGAGGGCAAAAGAGGGGTTCAACCTATTGTCCCCATGTAAGAGCCATCCCTTATCCCAAGTGATGTTCTCTGTGATAGAGGACAGTGCTCCCCCCACCATGCATCCATCTCTGCATGTATTATTCTGTGCACCCTGATGAGTATTTCTCATATGCTGGGCTGCTGGTGATGCAGCGTTTGAACATAGACGGCTAAAGTCTCTGTCAGAAAGCACCATGTGAAACTTCCCTGAGCCAGCCTAAATTGTCAGTGCCTCACTGGAAATTCTGCACATTAATGGAAACATCTGGGTAGTTTTGCCATCCAAAAAGTAATGGTTATTTAATAGTGTAAATCTTTTGCCTAGCAGTTATACTTCAACACCCGCAGCAAGTTGATAAATGAAACCTCTAACACTTCAAATTAAACTGCACTCAGTTAATTGCATTCAAGATGTTTAACAGCTTTGTTGATGCTTATTAAATAATACTTGATTCCTGGGAACATGTTTGTTGAGTGTGAACCTCCCTGCCTTGTACTCTCACACTATTTTATACTCCTCTTGAACCATTGACAGCTTCAAAGGAAAGACTCCCAGTTTACGCAGGCGGATAAGCAAAAGCTTTGCATTCATGATTCGCTCCTGATGACAGACCTGCTGCTTTAAGCTTTCATGTCTGTGGTTATATGTCAGGAGAAAAATTACTGATGCTCACGTCAGGGGCTACATGTTACTATTCGACTGGCATAGGTGAGAATGGGAAAGCATCTCTGGTAGGTCTTGCAGAAGGACACAAAGGTAGGGGAAAAAGATCAGAACTGAGCCTCCTACTTTTGCAATCAGCTTCTGCCTTAGCCTACTACCTTGTCACTCCTCATCCAGATAAGCCCTGCTTCCCAGTAGTACTAGACCTGGCGTGGACTACATGTAAGGTTATGCAAACCTGATTCCATGGCTCCCGAGCTGTTCTGGTGCCACTAAAAGACCAGCACCCAATGCATTAAAGGTCCAGCACTCATGGACACAAGGTGGTCTAAAGGTAGCTCAGGAGTTCCTTGGCATGATAACTAGATATCATCCAAAGCCAATTTGCTTTTCAGTTTGAGTTGAGCACAAGGCATGAGCTCAGGCCTGGAACAAAGCAGTGGGATGCAGTAACAGCTCTGCTGTATCCCCACCCCACGTGGGGACCTCCTGCTACAGTTCCATCCTACCTTCTCCCTCACTTTCTCCGTTCAACAGAGTATTCAAAACAGAATGATAAGGAAAGGGGTCTTTCCCTGCCTGTGGTACCTGAAATACATCTGGTTGACACTCTAAATTAAGCTGGAATGATACAGAAGAAGGAAGACTCTGGGCAGGAGCTGAGAGGCATTGCTTCGTCTTCCCAGCACTGTCCCTACTCCCATCGCCCTCTTCAGGCCCTCTCCCCTCTATTCTTGCCTTTCACTCCAGAGGGATACGCCAGCAGGGATGGATGCATTTTGCCCTGCGTCCAGACCCAGTTGTTGGATTGCTTCTGCAGAACTCAGTGGGGCGTTACTCAAAGAGGTGCTGCCTGCATCCTCCCTGGGGGGTTGCTGTCAAAAGACCTGGGGGTGTTTGTAAACGAGGAAACCAGCAGACCTTGAAACCGAAGTAACACCAAGAGAGGAAAACAAACAGCCCACAGAACTGCTTAAAAATGTTGATGGTGGTTGTTATGCCGAAGGAAAAGGGGGAGTCGATGGAGAGCACGCCGGGCAAGCCCTGGGCCAGCTGCGGGCTTTCCTAGGGATGGATCAGGGCCACCCCCTCCTCCATCACAGCACTGCAGTTTGCAAAGGGTAATACTGCTGGTGCAAAGTCCTCAGTCTTTGTGGATGAAACAGGCTGTGCGAGATGCCAAGGTTATGACTCAACTCCATCCCACCAGGGTGATAGTGTTGGACCTCAGTTCCCTATTTACAGCTTTCACAGGACAAAAAAAAAAAAAAAAAAAAAAAAAAAAAAAAAAAAAAGGCAGCAAAAAAAGCATGACCAAGAAACCAGGCAGTGGTGCTCTTGAGTGAATCAAATCCTCCTGACAGCTAATCTCATTTTAGTTGTCTGTTGTTGTCTCATCAAAGTCTCTCCAAGAAAGAGACAGACAGGTGAACCATTGCCTCTGCTCCTGCCTGCAAGGGGTCTCGTCTCTTATCGACCAGCGCTCAGAGGAGCAATCCAGAGGAGCTGAATTATGGAATTATGCCGGGTGCTGGGAGGCAGCCCTGATAAGGATTTCAAGGCACGCTGTTGGGACACTCGCCAGCCTGATGGCCTGCCTTGCTTTACCTGATTCAAATACCCAAAAGGGAAGGTTTCCTTTAACCAAGGACAAGATGACTGAGCTAAAATCTTGGGGGCAGAGGAGGAGCAGTGAGTTGACCTGTTGTGTGTCGTACCTGAGAAACTTTCTCTTTCTTCCCTTTCTTTACAGATTTTTCCCTGCAGAGGTTGTGTCTGCTTTAAAAATGAGCTCTCATGTGCCTTCTCCAGTTGTAGCAAAAAGATTCGACATTCCTGGTATTTTAGTAGGTGAGTAAGAATTGTGTAATGATACACACATCCATGAGAGTTATGTCTCCAGCATCACCTGATCGATGCTCTGCATGTGCTACTAAGTTATATTTTCTAGTGTGGGCTGGTTTACTCCCAAAGTTTTGTTTCTCTTGCGACATATCCTATCACAGAGCAGAAACAAAGGAAAAAGATAGAGATGGGTGGGTCTGACAGAATGATGCTTTCATATGGTATCTGAGAAAGCTGGCTGGCAGTTGTTGCAGGAGAGACAGGAAAGCCTTCTGCTAACAGGGGTGCAAACGTTTAATCTCTTCTGGTCTCTGCTAGGTAGAGCTAGGAGTTGCCCCCTTTGGTTTGTAACCTGCCCCAAAACCTGTTTATGAGTCAGAAGATCTCCCCAGAGAGTTTCTTCCCATTTCGGTGGTGTGTGTTGACATATAAGATGCCTTTATGTAGGGGTTTTCTTTATTTGGTGGTTTTTTTCATTAAATAAGGAAATGTAAGAGAGTCTTGGATTTGGCCATTTTTTCTGCCTTTTATTATGTGATGATGCCATCTTGTGGAAGCTGCTAAAAGCAAGAGTTGGAAACCACACCTAGACCATACCTATATTTGCAAGTCCTGTCACTCAGCAGGAGCAGGAGCAGGTTTGGGGGCTGGAAGAGAGTGGAGGAGGATCTGCGGTGTCTGCTGGGTGTATTTCAGGTGGGGTACTCTAGTTTGGTCCTGTGCCTGCCCTAGCAATTATCACACATATCTGGGACGGTGCCTTTCTGGAGCAACTATCTTCTCTTTCCATTTCAACTGAAAGGAATCCAGTTCAAGTGCTCCACGTTCACCTGCAGGAAAGTAGCTAGGGGCATTAACTTTAAAAGCATCTCTCCTCATCCTCATTTACTCCTCACCTGAATGCATGTGACAAAGTAGACACACCCTTAAAGCCTTGATAACAAGGTGAGATAGCAAACCAAGGGGATCACCTGCAGGCCCTGAGAAGCTCCAGCAAGGATGCTCTTCTGTCTCCTAGTATAGAGAGTTAGTGTCGTTAGAAGGTTGTGCTACCCTCTTGCTCTGCCTGGAACCAGAAAAAGGAAGCCACACTAAAGCTTTTCTTCAGTTCTTGTCCCATTAGCGAAGTAGAGCGTCGCCTAGTTTTGCGGACTGATACCAAGGCAGCTTCCAAGAGCTCGCTCACAGTAAAACCTGTGCCTGCTCCCGAGAGTTAAAGCTTTGCTGGTAAAGCTGGGGAACCATCAGTGCTTTGGGGATCACAAAGCAAAGGAGGAGGACGACGTTGCTGGAGCAAGATGTGAGAAATTGGTGAGAACCGATTGTACAATTGTGTTATTCTAATGTCATTAAGTTTAAACCTGCCTTGTTTTGACTTGGATCACAGACTCGGTTAATAGTTGCTGTCTTCACCAAATACTTGCTGGTTTTGGAAAGCTGACTGAGCTGGTACAGTTGCTTTCCAATCCCTCTGCTCATTGAAAGAAAGCTTCTTCAAACAAAAAGGCTGTAACAAAGCAGTAGAGCCATAAACTGGCTCCATCACATGCTGTGATGCATTGAATCTATTTATCACTCTGTGTTTCAGCAACTCAAAACCCTGTGATCTCCTAGCAAATAATTTCCTACTCCTCCAGTAATACATATCTGTAGCAGGCTGACATAATGGTCTGGTTTTGTTGAACTACCTGTGTGTGTTAGTGGGGACTCGAACCTTAAAGCAGATGTTACTGAATTGCACATAACCTATTTGCTTGTCTAAACACAGATCCTTACAAGATTTTAGTTTCTCACTGCTTTCAGCACTTTAAATAACTAGGCTGTAACTTTCTTAATATGTTGTTTTCTATACTACGTTTCATTTCTGCGCTGTCACTTGATGAGTAAATATTCATGGGTGTTTGCATCTTGCTACTGATATTCTTAGGTAACCCAAAACCCCTTAGTTTCTCTTCCACAAGCAGTGCACCATCTCATGTGTTGGTTTGCCAGCATGGCAGCCTTTCCATGCTTCTAACCCTAAATAAGCTGGTATTGCCAGAGCCAATTTCTAATGAACAACAGAACAGTCAGACCTACTGGGGCAAAAATTTCTTTGCAATTTGCCCCTGAGCGAAGGAAAACAAGCTACATAAACCCCTTCACCAGTCTACTTGCATTCTAAAGCTCCTGCTGTTAATTTTGATGCCTATTTCACATGGTGGATGGAGTCACTAGGGTTAAATATTTGGCCATGTTTACTTTGCTCCGTGGAGTTTCATGTGATTGTTTGCAAAGGGTGTTGTGACATGTGATGAATTAGCATAAGCTTCACTGATGGAGAGCAGGCAAGTTGTAGTAGTTACCCCTCAGACTTTGGGTGTAGGATGAGGTGTTTGCCCAGAAAGGCCAATAAGGGGAAGAGCAAACAGAGGAAAAACCTTGTACTTGCTTTGAAAATGTGAATGGCTGATTTAAACAGAGCATGGGAACATAACAGGAGGGCTATCAGGGACGGACTGATAGAGGCCACCTACAGCAGCCGAAGAGGTGGCTGTGGCAACAAGAAGTGACTTGATTCCCCCAATATCAGCAGAGACAACACCACACAGACTGCTGGGCTCTTTGATTAGATTAGGGCTACATCCAGAAGGGGTTTTAGCAGCAAATTGAAAAGTAACAGGGAGCACCAGAAATCAGTTGTCTGCAATACTGTGTTTTTAGAGCCGGTCCAGCAAACCCGTGTTCTAAACAACGGCTGCTTGTAGGTCAGGGTTGGCATTGGATGCGGCTGTTCCCCCCCAGGAGCTTGCATGTGGCCACTCTGTTTTGGAGAGTGCTTATCGCTATAAGGAATGAGAGCAGAAGTGATGCAGAAGAAAGCTAAGGCACTCAAAACCTTCTTTCAGCTGCTTTAAAATGCTCCCTTGTTTTACTTACAAAGTTAACTTTAACAAGCAATTAGGGCCACAAGCCAGAACGAGAAGAGAACGGTAAGAAATGCCAAGAAGATTTAGATGTATCTAAGTCTATATGGCTGGGTGATGTCCTTCCTGGAGTGGGTAAGGATTTGAGGTGATCTCCAAGTTGATGGGATTTACCTTCAGGGACTGGGGACAGGCTCTGTCCCTAACATGAAAAAGAGGAAGTTCAAGGGAATTGTCGATGAGTCAGTGTAACTTTCTTTGTTGGAAGAAATGAATTAGTTATATACTTCGCAAAAATCTAGACAGTAACAAGAAGATGGGAAAGAAACTGATTTATCACATTTGACTTGCATCAAACTGGTCTGTTTTTTTGACTGAAGTTATAGTTGGCTCAAGGAAAGAGCAGAAGATCCTTCCTTTGAATTTTGATGGGGTTGATAGTGTCCTAAGTGATGTTCTCGTAAGGAAGCTCATGATAGTAGTTAGCAATGCACAGTGAAGCTGGCTTATACTCTTCCCAGAAAGTGAGCTGCAGGGGGATGAAGCTGGACAAAGACACTCTGGTGGGGAATTGGCCATACCCGGATAGGTCCTCAAAGTGTGTTGGGAGAGTGTCTGATCCCATCCCCCTGCAATCACCAGGTCTAAGCCAGTGGCTTCCCAATGCCTGGGTCCAAAAAAAGGAGGGGTTTAAGTCTTGAAAGCCCTGCTAGAATCAAGTTGAAAGTCTTGGCACCCAGAATTGGCGTTGGGGACCTTAACGCCAGGTCTGGCTGTGACTGCAGACCTCTTGGGACTTCTTATCGCAGCATGTGGGACAGCACCACAGGAGGTCCCATATAGTTTGTACGGTTGTGCGACAGGGCAGGACCGTGGCTATAACATGCATTTGGGCTTGAGTGTGGTACTGTAGCTTAACACAGTCCCAGTTGTAGCACAGCCCTACAGTATTTCTTCTCCGGGATGCCACCAGCTAGGACCTGTTGATCACTATGTTCCAAGATGAAGCCATGGTGGACCATCTGTGGTTCCTTTAAAGATCCCACCTGCCTTTCCCTGCTGCAAAACCCCCTCAATGTGTAGCCTTGTGATGCCAGAGACCAAAGAGCCTCAGCCTGCGACCTCCATGGCCATCTGGTCTGGATTCCTCCAGGAACCCGTCCTACTTGGGGTGGTGCTGTGGTTGGTGCAAGGCAGAGAATTATGACTTACTGACTGCCAGGACAAAGATGGCAAAGATACCAATCACCTGCCAGAGGCGCAGCCCCCAGATCACCACCGTCTCTGAAGTGACAGGGTCCGGTTTCTTTTTGGGGGGTTCTGTGGTGGCCTGGGAAAGAGGGAGAAGAAAAAAAAAAAAAAAAGAGAAATGTGGTTTAAGATTTGCAAGGGTCCCTAAAACAGTCAGAAAGATGCCAATAGCACAGGAGATGGTAGACCCCAGTTTACAGCCCCCCCCCCCCCAGTAATTTGGAAATCTTTGAGGAATAGAGACTTCAATAAAAAGTTTGTATGTAAAGCTTTTGCTATTTTGAAATTTATCTGAAGCATTACCAATTTTCATGATTACAAAAAAAATGTTTTTCTATTGTTTCTTAAAGTCCCAGCTTTTTCTAGAGAGTCCATCTCCCGGGGTCAGGAGGAAATTTCTTATACTTTTCATTCCTATCCTTAAAAGATATTTTTAAGACTCAGCTGCAAAATACAACATGTTTTTTTTTACTTTTTTGAAAAGACTTCTCCACAAGTTGCGCTGCAGTGTTATCCGCTCTGCTAAGGCTAGATGAGAAGGGAAGGAGGAAAAAAGCTAAATGGTGAGAGCCAGCTACTCCCTAAGGATGGGGAGCTGAGGGGGCCAACACAAACAGCAGGATAGGTGTCTTCACCAGCACGACCCCATCCCATCATCCAAGGAAGGTGAGCAGGGCAAGCCCAGGGTGAGCAGAGCGCCCAGTAATCCATAGTAATGGAGCCAGAGTCCACAGTAATGGGGCACATTCCAGGGTCAGCAGAGCCTATGGCCAGGCACAGGCAGGGGTCAAGCAGTAGAGCCTTGGCTTAAAGCAGCTCCCACGGGATGGGGGTCACCCCTTGTTGCACTACCTTGCAGTCGGTCCCAGCCCCCAGGAGGAGGATGCTTGGGGTACCTGGAGAGTAATTTCTGCCTTTCTCCTGAACCCTGGAGAAACACTGCAGAAAAAGTGCTAGATCAAATAGGGTAGAAATTATCGTGTGTGAGACAGCAGTCGATGCTGACTTTTGAGTTTGGTTGTTTCTATTTTTGTCTTCATGCTACAATATAAGACCTGCCAGGAGAATGGGGCAGATGCTCCCCTGGTCAGACTGGCATTTTGGTGCTGAAAGCTGTTGGGTCTGTTCCCCTTCTTGGTGCACATTCCCTTCCTGACCCCACGCCGGTCCCTTTTTCTCTGCTCAGACTTTGTAGGACCTGCGAGGAGGTCTAGGGCATGGTGCACACAACATGGTTTACACAACCAGTTCTCTGGTGGTGTTTCATAGCTCCTTGGCTTTAAAGATGTGAGCGGGGGTAGGATTCAACCTCAAATACAGGCATCTAGTCTTGTCCGAGGTGGTGTGGAGTGTCCTCCAACTGCCCACCCAGCAGGGCTCAGGTTTTGCGCTGGGTCACGTATGCCAGCTCAGATACTGTAGGACATCTCACATGGCAGTAGACTTCATGGCAATGTCACAGCAGTGGCCTCCTCACCCGTAGGTATCGGACAAAATCAGGAAGTCTCATATCTACACCTTTCACTGGCTGCCTCCTGTTGTATGAGCATCCAGTGCCTCAGTTTCCCCACTGGTAACAGAGGAACATCGCTGCTTCCCTACTTTTGCTTTGAGATATTTAAAAGGGAAATGCCATGCAGATTTGATACAGGGACAGATGCTGGGGCTCATTTATAAGTTCAGAAAGGACACTTGATTTAAATCCCATTATCACGGGACAATGAGGATTGAAGAACCCTTGAAAGGCAACACGATGTGTGGGCAGTAATTCCCACACAGCATATTCTCTAGTTGTCAAAGCAGCAAATCTGAATTAGATGGTTATTTGAGTTGCATTTGAGTACAGGGGATTCAATCATGTTGCTTTAAACCTGTAAAGTTAATAGTAGAAAGCGCAGATGTCAGATTTCCTGAAATGCAAGGAAAAATGGCTCAAAACAAGTCATTCTGGGCCAGAGGCTCCAGGTCTGTAGCAGAGCTCTGATTCTCACAGCTCCAGCAGTATGAGAGATTCATAGCTGAAAGGACAATATACCATAGGGAGATTAAGCAACATAGCATCAAGGAGTCGAGATTAAAGCTTAGAGCAGGGATCCTGTTGCTTTTTTTATATATATATAAATAACAGTAATGAACAGTTGTTTGCAATGAAGAATTTAGGCGACCTGTATTTGCTGAGAGCCCTTGCATTACTTGAGAACACATTAAATGTGTAGAGATAATCCAGTTGTGCTCTGAGTCCAAGAAGAAGGTCCTGGTTTCTCTCACTTTTTTTTCCCCTCCCTTAAGATGAATAAACCATGAGACTGCCTAGTGGCAAGGTGGTGCTGTTTCATTTCTTCTTATGTTGTAGCCTGCAGGTTCCTTTTGTACTTTCATGCATATATACATATTTTTGTATATTGTGATCTAGAAAATAATTTAAGTAGGACACATGATACCAAATGCCTCCGTTCCTTAAAAATATCTTTATTTTTACAATTAAATGGGCTTTCCCTAGCTGTAAGTGTACTTTTTCTTTCAATTTGTAATAGTTTTGGCGAAGTAAATTTTTTTAGTGGTATTCTCCATTAAACAGAAGTCTTGAATGAATTAGTAATGAATTAAAATTAAATGTAAAAACATAACGGAGAAAGTTCTGGTATTTTTCTTCATTTGTAAATAGTACCTTTTCTAAGCCACCTTGCTTCCAGATTTTGAGTCACTAATGACAAGTTTGACTAAAGAAACCTGCTCTTAAATGGTCTTGTAGATGTTGTGTTAAGCCTGGTTGTCATTCAGAAAAGCACACCTTAATCAGTTAAGTTATTCAGGCTAACAAGGAGGTCTTTGAATTAAATTCTGTGGCTTGTACTGTATCAAGGGTCAGAAAAGATGTGAAAATGTCCTGCATGTCTACAAAAAGAGAAGGGATTTGGGTAAAGAGGGGAGTGTGTGTGATGCAACACAAACAGCACTCTAGTTTCCAGCTCCTGAAAAAGCTCTAAAAATTAAGTGAAAGAGGGAAACAGGTGGAAAAAAAAAATGAATTATAATCACAAGAGCCTTATCTTGTGAAGATGATGTGAGGTTTCCTTATGTGATTTAGTGGTGATTTGGTTAGTACTTCAGATGAGGTGAACTGCAACCTCAGCTCCACAGATTGAGTAGATCCTCAACATCTATGGGTGACCATTCAGATAGAAATGGGACAAGGACCTGATGGCCTCCATAGGAGCTAAATGTTGGACAAACAAGGTACGTAAGTCTCATTGCAGATCCAGTCCTTAGTTCTTGTGTGCCTCAGTTGCCCATCTCTGAAATTGGGTTGAACGTGTTTCAACTCCTGTGGTCCCAGTGCAGGGATGATATGGTAGGGTCACACGTACCAACAAGCAGCATTTCTTCTCTTGGCTTATGGCTTAGGAAATCGGAGGTCAACAACTGCTCACTGCTAATGAACTTCACATTATGATGTGTCATGATGCAGCAAATCATAGTCCAAACCTGCTACTGACCTTTCAGAAGGGTTGTTAGCAAAACACCTTCATTGCCTTATATCTGAATGTAGGACCTGATCTGAATTGGCAATAGCTTTTTGATAGAAGCTGAAAACACTTCATTTCTAAAAAATAAAATAAAAGAAATCTCCCAGACAGGCACAACTGATTCCCTGCAGTGCCCTTCCCTTCTCAGCCCATGAAAATGCTGTTAAAACACAGCTGTAATGGATACCACAGAGTGAATTGTAGCTGGAGCTGCTCTCCAATTACTTGTCTATTTGTGCAATACAAACCATATTTTAGTCCCTTCCTAATGAAGGATGCTTCCCGCCGTGTCTGGAGTGCTTTGTCTCCCAGGGGCATCCTATTCAGAACCCATCTGTGGTGAAGAGGATTGTTGTCTGAGCTGGTCTCTTCCAAGCTGCCTTGGCTACTCAGCACCACCCGGCCACGCATCATTGCGATTTGTGACAGCCACCCTTCTCCCGTGGTGCAGGGACTAGCCATGGGCCATCCAGTGCTCCAACCCCAGAACTGCTACAGGTGAACTAAGGGAGAAAGAAAGTCTGGCAAGCGTGGCGGGGTCTTGTGTAGAGGCCCCTGGGACAATCAAAGGGGTAGGAATTTGTGATACTTGACACTGAAAGATCTCCATTTTCAACTGTAGGAGTTCTTTCTACTCTTTACAAAGCAGCCAGCAAGAAAGAAAAGAAATTGAAGAAGCTGCGGTACACAGCAGCCCTGGGGAGGGATCAGGGCACCGATTTAGGTTCAGAAAATTTTGTCTAATTAGAAGTGCTGATCCCAGAGATCTGAGGTTACTTCCTGCCTTGGATTCAGCTTTCCTTCCTTACTACTGATCCTGGAGTTAACCTCAAGGGTAGTCTTAATCTGATTCACGGGAGGCACTTCATTTGCAGTAATTTGGCATGATTTTGCCATTTTTTGAAGCTCAGCTCTCCAAAGGGTGGGTCTTGTCTTCCAGACTTGTCTCTGATGGGCAACTGGGAAAGGGAGCCAGATATAAAGAGGAAAACTGGTAAGAAATGGAGATTGTGGGGCTTCTGCTGGAACTTTGCATACCTGGGTAAGTCCTAAGTGCACATCAAGAAGGTAAAGAGACAAACCAGGACACGGTTGGTGTTAGATGTGCCAAGGTTATACCAGACGGGAGCAGAGATGAAGGGTTAGCTTTGTAGATGGCTGTAGGTTTGAGGTTGACCGTAGCTGTTGCTCTAGACTATCTTAGGAGCAAGTCCCCAAAGGACCCAGCGATAATACAGGGAGAGGAGCTGCAGCTCTGGAGGTTATCATGCACGTACTCCCTGCTCAGCTAAGCCTTGCACGTTGCCAATGGTCCTTCCTTCCATCTGCCTCGCTGCGGCACTTGCAGGCCCGTGTTGCACACAGCAGCACAATGCTCCACGCTTTCTTGACTATGGTGGAAGAGTCGGTGTGAGTGGTGCTCTGCTACAAAGAGTCCCAAGACAAGAGAGAGAGGCTGTAGCATTACTCTACATCCAAGAAGTGTGTTTTCTCATGAGGGTCTCATGAAGAGACGCATGGTTGTGGGTATATTCCCTGTCTACAGCTGTGGAGAGCAATCCCTTGTGGGTTGGGTAACCTGGTTCCCTGTCTCATGACCAGCCATGGGGTAACTCATGCACCAGAACCTGATGATCTTCAGCAGGTTGTTTTACTTTACAGTCGATAATCAATCAGCAATAATCACAGATATCGTGTCCTCAGAGAATCCAGAATTAAATAAACTAAAAATGAATGCAAATTGCAGATCTGAAGGTGAGGGAACAAGAACCCACTTTCAGCTCCACAGCTTGGAAGTGATGGTACCCATTTTCTACAGCACACATAGAGCTCTGGGACCAGAGATCCTTACTACTTTTCCCGCTGAACCTTCCAGTATTAGTCTCTCTGCTCTGGGGATCTCAAAACACTTGATGCGTCATCCTTGTTCAACAGAAGTAATATTCCCAGTACAGAGTAGAGTAGCTGAGATGGGCAATTAAAAAATAGTCTTAAGGTCACAGCATGGATCAATAGCTCTGGAATGGATTGCAGGATCCTCCTATAACTGCTGCACAATTTATGTAGAAACCTTCACAGAGATGGAACACATAGCAGGCATTATTTTGATGTTTAAATGTTCTCCGGTCTAAGTCATGAAGGAATGATGAACAAACTCTTGGACTAGTAAAAAGATGGGGAAGATGTGAACAGGCAGAAAGGTAAGGGACGTGCTGCTATATCGGGTGCCTCAGCAATTGTGTGCTTCGATAGGAGGACAGCCTGAGACTCTGGATGATTGTAGAAGCACGTGCTTACCGTCAGTAGCAAGCAAGCTAGTGACTGGAGCACTTGGTACCAGTTTAAGGACAACGCTGGAGGAAGTTGTGGATGAGGAACAGCATAAGCTTAAACAAGGCTGAACTTGCATTGGAGGGAAGAAACTACAAGTTTAAAGAACTCTGCTGCTTCTCTTGGTTTCGCAAATGCTCTTGATGTCAACCAGTACCTAAAGTAGCAAAATATATTGCATACTTAAGACAAAAGTGCAAAAGGAAAAAGCATGAAGCAAGATTGCTGCAGAGCCATGACCATTCACGTAGGTACATTGGTTTACTCACTGTAACTTTTCTTCTTATTCTTAGAGTGAGTGTTGAATGCTAGGGCTGATGTATGCAGTGAAATTACTGTGGTGTAATGGTCAAGCTACTACAGCTTAGCAAATTATCACATACAAGCTGATCTATGGCAACTGCCTGTGCACGTGCGCTGGGTCTCGGTAGCAGATGTCTAGGTTTGCATTGCTACACATGCTGGCCAGACAAGGTGTCCAAGCTCTTAGGTGGGTTGAAAGATGCAACACTGGCTCACATCTAGTCCTCGGAGCTTTTGGAGATGACACGTACACTGGGCAAAAAGACATCTTAATGAAAGTAATTCTTAGTAGCTTCAAGAAACTGGAATGGCTGATTAGTGCTTGGCAATAAATGTCAAGATTTGGAGCTGTTGCTTTGTGCATGGGAATAAATGTCAAGATAACGGAATGATTGTATCAGGGACAAAAGGAAAAGATGTAAGGAGGTTAAACCCAGCAGAGATGAAACTGGGACAAGGTGATTCTTATGCAGCCCTGAGGGGAAGAAACCCCAAACAAAACCATTCCATCAAGGGTGAACTTGTGCCCTTGGCCACCAGTGTGGTCCAGAAGTGTAAGATGGGAGAGATGGATGAAGAGCTTACGTGTGGCATAACGTCTAACAGCATTGCTTTATCTATGCAAAGCGGTTGCACTAAACAAAAGACTCCAGAAGACTGGAGGCAGCAAAGAAGACTTCTGCAAAAGACGTCAGGCTTCAGAGGTGTCATCTTCAGATGAAGAAAGCTGTTAGGAATACAGAAAATGCGAGCAAGAAGCAGCATTAGCAACACTCAGGTACTAATTCAACAGGGAAAGCCTCTTGAAGGCAAGCAGATGAGAATATATCAAAGAAAATGATGCAAACACATCCGAGGTTGGCCTTACTACAATGTTGCTACCACTTAGTTGTCTGGGCAGTGCCTGTAGGAATATGAAAAAGCTGGGGCTCCAGGAGGAAGCAGTATTGAGCAGAAAGGAATAACAATGAGGCTCTGAGCTGAAAGAGTATATAATGTTATAGAAAAGAGAAACTTATGGCTTAGTTTAGTAGCTTAAACTTAAATGTAAAGGGGACAATGATGTAGATCTTGGTCAATATTCCATGTAACATTTATGGAAGACCTGCACTCTCTGGAGCAGCAGCTGGAAAACAGGCAGAGTACAGCACAGCGCCTTAAATAAGATTAGACTTCTATGTTTAGGAAAGTGAAAACAACTCCTAGCCAATACCAATAATGAATATTGAGACCAAAGATGGACTGTTGATTGGGGCGTCTCTTGCAGGACAGTGGAATAACTCCTTAGCCTCTAACTGCATTGACTACATCTCCCACAGAAGCTGAGGCACCCAGATCGCTTGTTGATGCTGATACTGTAGATGCATATTTTTGTGTCTTAACATTCAGGGTAAATCTCTCCCTCTAAAGAGAATGCATTTACCCCTGCTTAGGTGCTTAAAAATGTGTGGTACAAGTAGTTAAGCCTAAGCTAGTTCTTCTAGGGTTATTTATGTCTGAGAGAAAGTGGCACTTATATAGGGCTATTCATCCCATTGAGGAAACGTATCTAGATCTGATGAATAAATGATTATTTCTCTTCAGTGATTATTAGTGGAGCCTACAGTGACTGGCTCAGATTTGGGTGTCCAGTTTCTAGATGCCCAATTTAAAGTGGGTAAATCCTGCCCTTGACATCCAGTTCTTTGCTTGATCTCTGGGACTAGGAGCAGGGAAGAGAGACAAGGGGATTTTGGGGGTGTCCTAGGGACCAAGTGGCTCCCTGGCAGGAGCTGGAACAGAGGCTGGTGGCCCATTACTGCCCCGTGCTTTGGATGACCAATTTCTCAGACCCTGTAGGGCTGGTTTTTTTGGGGGGAATCTAAAGTAGGAGCCAAGGCTGGACTACGTTCATGGTACCCTGGCCTCTCTTCTGATTTATTACCCACTATGGCAGGTACTCCTAGGTGTGGAGGCACAACATCTGCTTTCAGTGAAGACTGGACTGTGCCAAAGCCTTGGCCCCCAAGCGCTGCTGGATGGCATGTCCCCAGGTTTGGTGGAGCCCAGGCGTGTCTCCCCCATCCCCGTGTGTCTCAGAGTTGCACTGAAGAAAGGATCTCTGCGTTGTGTGCAGGCATCACCTTTGCAGCTTCTCCAAATGCCCAGCAAGGGCTGGGAGGAGGGAAAACTACTCCATAAGGAGCTGGATCTCAGCTGACATTGGACACTCAGGGCTGTAAAACATCTACTAAACCAAACATTAAATCATTTCCAGGTAAGTTGCATTTTTAGGTCAGAACAGCTTGACACTGGTTCTTGTAACTAAAAAAAAAAAAAAAAAAAAAAAAGCATGATTGCTTTGTTTCTGATTCATTTCAGGCAGAAACTGTTAGTGGTGATGGTGGGGGAAGCAGAGGTATCATCCCCAGTGGAAAAGGAGATAGCTGCTGGAGGCAGGAGTTTCATTCACTTCATTAAGCAGCAAAGAGGAAAAATTGTAAAAGGCACCCCTTTTCATGGCCTTTTTTTTTTTTTAAACTGCCCCTTCTAATTGGGCTTGATTGATGTTTCTGCTTTGCCTGCAGCATGGCTGGGCTTTGAAAAACTAACAATGTTTATTCCTAATTGCATTTGATTACACATATCTAAAGGCCACAGATGGTTCGGGGGGGACTGAGCTTTAAATAAACACCCATGTGCACTCTCTCCCTTCCCCTCCTTCCAAGTAACAAGGAGGAGATGGACAATCTGAGAACGGACCTCCACGCAGGCAAAACTTATCTAGAGAGTTCATCAAAATCCTCTGCAGTGGTGGGGAAACCCTGGCAGAGTCCAGATGTAACGCTGAAAATACAGTAATGATAATTGATCTGTGGCTTCACAGGTCAAGGGCCAATATAATAGGATTATGTATTTAGAAAGAAAAGATGGATCATAATGACTGAATTCAAGTGTAGCAGCTGATAAATCTAGTAATTAATGTTAAATTATGATGTAGATATAGCTGTTGCCCTGGTTGTGAGGCTTGCTTGTTCCAGGGCTGCTCCTGGGCTGGCAAAAGTGACCCGTCTCGTGGTCCCAGAGCTCCAGCCTCCCTAGTTCCCAATGGGAACCTCATTTTTTTCATAGCTGGACCAGTTCATGGTCCCATGAACAACAGTTTCAGATTGAACCCTGAGGCCTCTCTTCATGTGAGAATAGCAGCAGTCACACAACAGCCTCTTTAGCATAGCTGTAGCATTTAGGATAGTTTTTTATTGGCAGAGACAATAGATTTAGTTACAGAAGTAATCTCTCCGCAAATGATGAAAATGATCTGAGACCCTGTCTAAGTTTTTCCTTAATGTTTATGTGGGCTTGGGTCTGGGAGGGTCCAGTGACTTTGTACCCTGTATAGTCTCCGTCCCTCTCTCTTCAGCCTGTCTCCTCAGACAGGCCATGACAGAATTTTCCAGAAAATGGCTTTTATAATTTTCTATAATATTTTGAATCCAGCTGGCCCAAAATACTGGTATCTTCCTTAAAGATGCCATTCTTAAAGCTAACGCTTAACTCTCAAATCTTCATGTGTGTTGCTTGTGTATGTAGTTCTGACCTATTATTTTCTTGTTTATTGTTTTTATTATCAGCTAAATCTATGCACCCACATAGGAAATCAACCTCAGGAGTCCACAACTACTCAGTAATTTTACCTGCCTTCATTTAAACTACAAGCACACATGAGTATATTTAGATTATTGCATATAGCGTCACATCCGTCGCATTCACTTGGAAGCTGCAAATGAGGGTTACTGTCCCTTGTGCCCAACAATATACAGCTAAGCGTAGTATAAACTGAACTTCACTTAACACCCTGTGTATCAAATACATCATTTGTCTCTATGGCGGTTTGGAAGCAGAAGGTCTTGGAAAACATCTGAAAGCCTTTAATTAACTCCTTTTCTTTAAATTGGCCTTCGATTTACCTTGCAGTGATCTTCTTACCCTACTCCATCAGGACCTGCCTTTGCTCCACTGAAGTTATTCATAACTAGTAAAAAAGATCAATGTTTTTTTTTTCTTCCCTACCTTCAAGTCCGTGTTGTAGCTTTTCCAAGAATACATACTTTATCCTAGCTGGGGCTCTTGGAGAAATGATGGGGAAAGTGGAAAGCTCAGGAACAGGCCAGTGCTATATGCATTTCGTGTAATGGGTATTATCTTATGGGAGCTGAATGCATTGCCTGAGCAGTCCTGTGCAAAGGGGAAAAAAAAAGCTAAAGCCGTGCTCTCTTGTTCTTCAGTCTTCTTGGTGCTAGGGCATTGGTGGCATGCTGCAAAAAAGCCTTTTTGCCATTCTGCTAGGTGTTTATCTAGCACCTGCTAATGTTTGGGCATGTGAATGCGTTTTAAAGGTTGGGATAGGGAGGGACTGAGGGGTGCCGAGGCAGAGCTATGTGGGTGCGTATCTTCACAAACCTGTACAAACTACAACTGAACTTGGGCAAGGGACTCGTGAGGAAGAGTCCACAGCTCTGGGTGAACTGCAGAAGGTCCCTCTGCAATGCACCTTATGGGAGGGCTCCTGGCACACTGGACGGGGCAGCGTCCAGGGCAGCCCTTGGGGCTAATTCCAAATTTACCCTGTGCCAGGGTAGCTTGCTAATCCTTGAACAGATAATTTTCAACCTGAGGGACTTTGGAATTCTTCCAAAAGTCCTATGAAAGAGGAAAGCTTTTTGTCAATGCAATTAGATTCAATATTCAGAGGCTTTTATTGCCTCTTTGCTCCCAAGTGGAAAGCGCACATGAATCTGCACATTTGGAAACACTCAAACACCATTAAACAGAAGCATCTTCTTGTTTCTTTACTTCTCCTTGCTGTGTGGTGGGTTTTTCAGATTGTTTTTTGTTTTTTTGTGGTTCTTTTTTTGAGCTCACTGAAATGCTCAAATGTCCAGTCCCTTTGACCTTCTTTCTATTTGCTTAGGTGGGCTGGCTTAGCATAAATTAATTATTCAGGATAACTACATTGTATAATTATTTGAAGTAAAAAGCCCTTGCAGAGCTTTGGAGCAGCCTGTAATTCATCTGCTTTTAGAAATACAGAAACTGACTGTTCATCTAATCTCATTTTTGGATACCTCGTAGTTAACCTGGTGTGCAGCTTGTGTTTCCAGATGAGATTTGCTCCCTCTGACGTGCTATAAGAAGTAGACGAGTTTTCAAGAAAGTCTGGTATAAGTAAAGCAGACCATAAAATTACACCTGGTTTATAACAATTTTTGTAGTTTTGCCATTTATCTTTGTTTTGCTTTGGCATGAGGACAATTCCTGTAAAGTGTGTGTCTGTGAAACATGATGAAAGGGAACATCTTCCTGGCGGGGCGGATGCTGTGTCTGCACGTCGCCCTGGGTTCGGCGAAGCGTGCTTTGTGAAATGTGCACTGTAAGAGAAAGTTCTGCCTCGCTTGTCACCTTGAGAGCTGCTGTGGGCTGAAGAGCTTGGAAAAAATGTGAAAAATGTCCACAGCACGGTGTGTATGAGTTTGTAAAGGAGTTTTAGGTTCCTGTTTGCCTTGCTGGGAATGGTATATCATGGTCAAATAGGATGGTTTAGTAGACCCATTTGAAAATCCTGAATTAAGTAACTTTAAAATGAGATGGCCAGAGCGTCGGGGCAGAAGATGGACCATGGGGTGGGGATATGAACTCAGCACGGTTGTCATTGCCTCTGACGTGTTGGTGACGAACTGCTAAAATTTGCAGACCAAAGGCTGCGGAGATCGGACCTGACTTGGTGCGAGGCCAGGTGAGGGGCAGGGCAGCCAGGGATGCCAAGTTTTAAAACGTTGAAAAAAAAAAAATCTTTTCTTATGCTAGCCCATCAGAGCCCTTAACACGTTCTATGCCTGCACGGATGCATTTTCGAGCAGTTTAGCTAAACCCAGAAATCTGAGCAAAGCAATTTCTGCTGCGAGAACATGCCGCTCGTCAGCACTGCAGCACTGGTGCTCCGACCCCGGACCAATGCAGCGGCTGCATCTAACATGGTTCAGGCCTTGGGAAAAGCGATGAAGGGCTTGAAAGTGGCTGGGATGCAAAATTTTTGGCAGCTGTAATTCTGGGGGGGCTGTTCTTGCAGTTAGGACTCTCGCTTTTGAAACTGCTGGCAATAAGTTATAACCGCTGCCGGGGCGTATTCCTGGGTTGTGACGCTGCTCTTCCCTCCTGGTTCATCCCAGCCTTGCTTTGGGGAGCTGGGACCATGGGAGCGCATCCCCATCTTCAGGGGAAAGCTCTGCAACTGAGCTGTGGGTGAGGAACATCACTTCAAAAATTAATGTTTGTGCTGAACTAGAGGAAACAAGGGAAGGCAGAAGAAGAAAAACACAGCCCAAATGTTTAAACTTGGGCAGGTATGTCCAGGGACAGGATCACCCAGGTCATGCCTGGTCCTTCTCCTCTTTCCCTGAGCCTCTGATGTGGGGCACTTGTTGGACATGCAGTACTGGGCTAGAAAACACTGTGCTGTGACTTTGGCCCTTTGCGCTGTGTCAAACCCTCTTTGGGGATTAAAGCAGCCCTTAAGTGCTGGCGGTCCTCCGCAGCAGCTACCGGCATTTTAAAAGCACCTTCTTTCTAGTGCTGGGCCTGTAGAAAGCAACGAGCATCTCCCAAAGAAGACTCTAACTCCTTGGAGCCACCTTAAATTCCCAGCTGTCTGCCCTACCTGTCCTCCCTGGGCAACACGCATGGAAAAAAACCCCCACATTTCTGGACATCCCCGAACCCCCAGTCTGTAAAGCAAGTTGCTCCTTACCTCGATTAACTGTGCCATGGCAGCTCTCGAGCAGGACAAGAAGAGGGAGGAAGACCTCGCCCAGGAAAGAGGATGCTGCAGGGGTGAATCCCACGCCATCTTCTCTTCCCAGTATATCTCCGACTTCTGCTCTGTAGCCCAAACCAGGGGAGGTTATGAATAACCCAGCCAGCTCGCAGCAGCGTTCAGCATTTACCAGAAGCGGTCGCGTGCCGCCCTGGCCCTTCTTTACTGCCTTCCTTTCTAAACCAGCAGCCACAGAGCTGACGCCGGGGAGTCATTAATTAATTAGACTGGTGTCGCTTACAGAGTGCTCTGCTGCTCCTCAAGCCGGCCTTCGTGAAGGGGGGACACGGGGAGCAAAGTAGTGCTCCGAGCTCTTGCCGCTCCCCCAGAGGAAGGCGATTCACTCATTAAGATCCTTTTTTTTTTTTTTTTTTTTTCTCCTTACAGCTGCCTGACTGATTCCAGCTCTCTTGCTCTTGTTTTTCTCCTGGCCTGTTGAGAGAATTCTCTTCCCCTAATGAAAAAGGGCTGTAAGCCAAGCTGATGCATCATCAGCATCATAGCTACCCTATCCTAGCAGAGTCCAGTGTTACTAGAGGTGAGTATTTGACATCTTGGGGTTTTAAAAGCGTCTTTCATCCCTGAAAGATCTTGTGGCCGTGTTGCTACAGTCAGCAACTTCACCCGGACTTGATCGCTAAAGGGAGCTGAAGGCAACTGGGAAAAGCACGCGCATAGCAGGTTGTAGAAGCTAAAACTGCAGGGCCGGCATCTCCAGCTCAGCTCTGCTTGAGGGGCTCCAGAAAATTGTCTGAATCAGGTGGGCAGGGAGAGCAGAGCTTGGGGGGTTTGAGGAGCCATGGGACTCGAATCTGGACTGTTCTTTCACCAAGGAGCAAACAAAACCTTTATCCACAAAGTGAAAAAGAGGATCAGGAGGAGAGTGACTGGATGAACCAGGTTTACTATATTCTCCCATACTCATAACTTCTTGTAGTATTCTTTCCTGGGGGAAGCCTGGGATTTCAGGCAAGAAAACAAGCAACAAGATCCAGGAGGATTTAGTCACTCCTGCTACCGTGTTCTAGCACTTTTGGAGAACTAAGCACAATTTCAGGAAAAATAGCTCCATAGCAAATTAATATTTTACAAGCTCAAATAGGCAGGCCAGCTTTAAGGTTTGCATTACTGATTAGATCGTGAAGATTAGAGGAGGGTGGAATGATGCCAACAGGCGCATTGTTCCAGAGGAGCAGCAGCCGTTCGGTTCTCCACTGCGTCTGTGCTCGCTGCAGACTTCCACGGGGACTGTTCGCCGCCGTGTTCCCACGCGTGAGATGCTGGGAAACCATGCGCTTGGCAAATCCGTATAAGAATTAGGTGCTGTGGAAAGGGAACGCGGGATGTTGTGTTATGAGGTCTCGTCAGCAGACAACAGACGGTGGCAGCATCGAGGCAGGGAATTATGCATCTGCCTCAGAAATGGTGCAGCTTGGTCCTCCTTTCCCAGATGAAAAGCCAGTCTGGGGCTCTGAGACCCTACGCAGTGGTTCACCAAGCTGGTTTAAATGTTTTCCAGCTTGATTTCTTAAGGAAATGAGGCTTTTGGACATGATACTTTGCTTGCCCTTCTCCTCCTCCCTCCGCCCTACCTTCCCTCCTCTGGACTTCTAAAATTTTGCTGTTGTTTTAAGCCAGCTGAATTTTGCCAAGGGATAAAGGTAGGGGAGATACTGAGGTTCTGTGCATTTCATTTTTTAAAAAAACCACCATTGGGTATGGGAAGCTTATGGGAGTGCTTCCTTTTAGAAAACATTGTCTAAGCACTAGTACTAGTCTGCTTAAGAGGAGCTTGTGGAAACGCACCTGCTGCGCTCTGGGTGAAACGCAATATAAGCTCCCTAAGCCTCTGGGTTGCTATTTCCAGAGTGCAGTTTATTATTAGTGCCTTGCCCATGAGCTGGGAGTTCAGCTCTGCTCCCATCCTTTTATTTCTGGTTTCTCAAGAGGTGTGGGTTTTGGTTTTTTCATGCACTGAGCGAGTTAGACTGTGACTTTCCTGCAGCTGATGGAGACTTATCTCCTCTCCCTGTGCTCATGAACCAGGCCTGCTGTGGCATCAAACCACTGCTGGAAAACATTTGTGCCAAGAGCTATGCAAAAATAGCACAAATAAACCTGATGGGTTTTTTTCCCAACCTCCAGATTTCTTATTCTATATATGGGACACTGAAGCAGAGTGCTTCTTTTAGTTTTCAGGGGAAAAAAATGTAGATTTCTGCAGACTCCAGACCTTTCAGCACTTCATAACTTCATTTCAGCTTCTTTCCTTGGGACAATTTGAAAATACCTGGAGTGGGTCAGCGCAGAATCTCCTGCTGGGATTTTAAATTATAAGATTTCATGTTGGCCTTCTATTCCTTTGAGGTTTCAGGTTTTTTTTTTTTGTTTGTCTGTTTGTCTGGGTTTTTTTAATGGCAAGGAGAACAAACTGACTCTTTATATGCAAGCATCTACTTGTAATTTGGTGACCTGACCCCTTGAGCTGGATATTTTGTAGAGAGGAAAAAAAAGCATTGCAAAACTTCTGAATTTATCAGCAGTGAGGAAGTGGGCTTTGCAGAGAGAAGGGAAATTGTTGTCTTTTCCCATATACAGCCCTACCAGCAATGACCCCTCACCGGCTAAGGTTACTCATAGCCCACATCGCACATGCTGTTATGTACTCACCGATTAGTGGATGACCACCAATCTCTTAGTGAAACCACAGGCGCTGTTAAACTTGTCAGCCTCCTATTTATAGCTTGTGCCTTTTGCATCCTCTTGGGAAATAAACGAAATGTGGCTCTTGCTAAACACGCCATCTCGCCAATCACTGCGGCGCTGGCGTTGTTGCTACACAAAAGCATGACAATGCCGTTTGGGAGAACATCGCCGTCTTCAACTCAAGCGCGGCAGCAAGAGCCCCGTGGGTCAAACTACTGAAAAGGGATGTGGCTTTTGCCTGTCTCATCTTCTCCCCCACTCTGGAGCTTCTTTGCTATCTGCCTGTGTTTGGAATGATGGGCAAATGGATGAAGAGCCGTGGGGGACTCAAGGTCTGGTCTCCCTGGAAATGCACCCAGCATGCAAGAAGAGAGCAGGGAAGTGAGTCTCCTTCCTTTATTCTGACTTTATTGATATCGATATCTGCCAAGTAGCTGGGATATTTTGACAGAGATTTCTAATGCAAACGTCTTTTGTGAGAAGGCCCCTGAAGGGAGAAGTTGTCCCCCACATGTGCTCGTGCCCACTTGCATATCGTAAACCTGTTTACAGGCACTGTTGACGGAAATCTGAGACTGGACCTGTGGGTGACTTTCGTGCATGTCACAGCTCTGTTACGCTGCTCGTTCTGCTGGGTACACGCTGCTTCCCTTCCTCCACGTGCTTCAGAGCACCTTGAAGCCGTGGCGATAGGCACCGTGCCGGGTCACAGCGTTTAGAAAGAAATAACGCTTTGCCATGCAGAATGCATGTTCCTGAATGAGTGGGAATAAGGGATTTGGGGGAAGATGAAGGGTCTCCTTTCTTGCCCAAGTGTGGGATCATCTCTGTCCAACCACCCCCAGACCTGCCATGTCCTCCAGCAATCGCTTCCAGGCTTTCTCTGCTCTCCTCGTTCTTCCCCCAGACCAGCGAGGTCCCGAGCCCATGTGCTTGCCTGCTCTCATGGGTGTTTGGAGATTTCCAGGGAGACCAGGCTCCCAGTTCCTCATCGCTCTTAAGCCCAACCATGAGCAAAGAGGAGACAGCCCAGGGCAGGGGAAGAGAGCTGGGAGCCAGGAGAGGGGAGGAATGGATCTTCTTAAATACCTTTGGCTGCAGTTTAATCCCCAGAACACGGTGAAATGTTTGTCCCTTCATCTTTGCAGCTCCCTTTTAGGTAGTTTGAAGGTTGCCCTCTATCCCTGCAGACTGTGGCTAGGAAACCTCCTTTGTAGGAGAAATGCGGAGGCTGCATCTGTTTTCAGCTGGCTTCGTCATAACTTGCCTGCCTTGCGCACCGTGAAGGCACGACAAGCTTTCCCGCAGAGCCGAAGGCAAGCTCAGGAACACCCCCAACGCTTGCCTACGGGGAACGGCAGCCACATCACCCGTCTGTGGCTGCTGTTTCCCTTTAAATTCTCTAAAAGCCATTCAAGTGTTGAGTTGCTCACTGAAATTTAATGTGGAGACTGGCCAAGCGGTGGCAGCCTGCCAGGGGTTTCCATGTCTACCAAGAATGTTTTGCAGTGCACCTTGGGAGAGGAACATTACTTCCTTGAATTATTTTCTCTTTTTTTTCCCCTCCCTTTAAAGTGAGTAAATAAAGCAGCTGAAAATTTAAAGCAGGCAGCTTTCATTACCAGCTCCTCTTTCCATTCACATGGCTACATATCCTGGCTGACAGCTCAATCCATGGTAAGACGGACTTTTTGCTCAGGTGGCGTTCGGCTGCCGGGAGATGCTGCTAAACTGTTGTTGAATTGGTCTTGTGGGAGATTGTGGTCCTATTGCAAAATATTTGGCTCTGTGCCACGATGAAGATCAGGGGGGTTATGGCTTTGGAAATGGGGTGATGTTCAGTGCGTGGCAGTGTCTTTCTCCAAAGTTTATTGCTTGGGTATTTTGTAGGGTTAGGAAAGGATGCCTCCATGTTTAAAACGGAAGACAGTTTGGGCAGGCTGTGAATTCAGCAAAATCCTGCCGTCTCTGCCTCTGTAAAACAGGAATGTCGCTCGTTTCCTACTTGCATTGAGGCAAATATTCACAAAATCCGTCCCAGTGCTGATGGGGCGTGCGCTGCGGGAGCGGGATACAATGGTGTGATTCACTGCAACACCGTGGGCAAGGTGCCTTTGTTTCTCCGGCACCGTGTCTCCAGGCAGTTGGACTTCTTATGTAGCCGACGTGCCTCGCAGTTGCAGGTGGCTTCCAGCCCAGTGGGACAGGGCTGTCCCCATTTAGCCCCTGAAGTGAGAAGCTGGATGCAGCCAGCGTGGTGCTGTGGGAAGGTCGCTCAAAGGCAGGGAGAGGACGACTGATCTCATGTGGCCACAGAAAGAAGATCATCTCCTCCTGGTTTGCTCTGCCTGCAGGGACAGCGTCGCAGTCACTCGTCATTGCTCTTAGAGCAAAGGTGGGTTGCTGATGGCTGCCTGGTCTATGCTGCTGTCTCAGTGGGGGATTTGAGAACTGAGAGGGATAGGAATGGGGGGGAGACTTGCTCTGCTCTTCAGAGTTGCTCATGTGCTGGCTGGCACCCATCATCTTCTCCCATGCTGCCTGTAATTGAGGAGAGCCTTTCCCAGCCCTCTCAAATCAAATGGTGGCTTTCTTAGGAGGTACCCATAAAACCCATCTGGGGGATGGGTGGGACTGGTCTTGGCCACAAGAAATGTCTCATGCGTTAAGAAAGAAAATCTAGTTGTCTTCTGCTCTCCATCCTCCTTCAGTGAGTCTCTCGCCTATCTGTAGCTTGGCACCCTTGCTCCTCTTTCATAACGCCACATGCCAGATGCCTCTGGCTATCGGATTGCTCTGATCCACCGACTGGCTGTATCTGACATAGCTTGCCAAGGAATGGGAACAAGGCCCCAGCGTTGCAGCTGGGGTTGTGCCACCCTGCTCGGAGCGTTTGGAAGAGCCCTGGTAAAAGTCACCGTCCTCCTGCAGTCAAGCACTGTAGACCTCTGTGCTGTTCTGCAGCGCGAAAGATTCGTGCAATTAAGTACTTGCTTATCTCACTGGTACGTTTTCTCTGCTCCAACTCAGACAAATTTTCATGTTGTTTTCAGAGCCAGAAGGGTTGTAATCATTCTGCTACAGTGAAAGAGCAATACAATGCTGCTTTTATTATTACGCTGTTTTCTGAAGATTTATCCATCCAACTTACCAGTGAAAGGCTCATGGATTCAGATAACTTTGCATAGAGGAAGAAGCTGTTCTGAGCTGAAAGATGACAGCTTGGTGCTAGCACAGGAAAGCGGGTTTCTTTGTGTCCGTTTTCCTGTATTCCAGCTTCCTGCATGTATCGCAGCTCTTATGGAATTGGGACTGACTGACAGAGGCAGTTTTCCTTTTTAGCAAGGCCTTTGGTTAGACAAGCTACCACAGAGCAATAAATAGTTTGGAATCATGAGTCATGTTTCATTCTTGTAGCTAAGCGGGCATTATGGGTTTATTTAAAAAAGGCTTCATTGTTTCTGTATTTGTTGTTACAGAGAAGTAATCCTCAAGTAGATTCCCGGTGGATTTCTTGGACTGGCCAGCTGTCCCTGTCGAAGGTAACTGCTCTAAGGACTGGTATTTCTATCTGTTTTGTTCTGTGGAGTGAGAATTAGAATTGCTTTACTGAGCAGTAAGCACATTAGTCATGTAATGCCACGTAGTATGGTATCCTAAATGAGCTTGTGTCTTTGGATATGATATGGGACTTGGTGTGCTTGCAGAGGTCCTTGGTGTCTTCCCAAAGTGTCTGCAAACCATATGGGCTTTCCGAAGTTCTGAGAGGAATGCAGCACCCTGACCTCTGGATGGTAGCTATGGCCAGATGGATGGGCATCCTGACTTGCCCCTCTGCCCTCAGGGTGGCAGCAAATACCACAGGTCAGACAGAGGGGGACACACCTTGAAATGGTGACCATCCCCACCATGACCATCTAGTTCTCCTGCCTTGGCAGCCTAATCTTCTGTGCTGTGTAGGACAGGGGGAGGATGGGACCGGTAGGCGCAGCTCATGATACACAGTTTCAGCACCACCTCCTTGCAGCTGGAGTTTGTCCAACAGCCTAAGGAACTGGTACAGCTTGACTAACAGGCACAAGGAGACATGTTACTCTTGGGTACTCTTTGGTCCTTGGATCAGGACCAAAGTTTTGTCCCTTATGGTGGTGGCCAGTGTGCTCCTGTTTGGTTTTGCCCCTTTCCAGCTCTTCCTTCCCCTAAAGAGAACCAGGTGCTGCCTGGTGAAAGCCTTCAGCCAACAGCTACTGTCTGTCCAGGGTCTCGTCAAAGCGTTGGATGACCTTGGACTTCTACAACTTACTTAAAGGTGTAGCGAGTCCCTGCCAGTGATGGCCCTTTGGCGATGCTGGTGCTAAGAACTGGGTCTGCCAGACCGGGCACTGCATGGACATGTCATCAGAGACAGTCCCAGGACCAACTGCTGTCTAACAGAGGAGAGCGCAGGTGGAGTGGACTTGCCAAAGGTCATGGAAATGGCCGGGCAAATGGTATTTCCTTCATTTGGCTGCTGAACTACAGCTGAAATGTCTTGACTGTGCACACTTCCAGGGATTAACTCTTGACTTTTCAAGCTGAGAGCCTGCGTGGGATCAATACTGTGACATTTAGTTTGTGTCTGAGCTCTCCATCTAGCAGACACCGAGACTGGAGGTTGTAGGAAGAGTCAGTCTCTTAACTTTGTATGGGGCTTTGCTACGTAAGGAAATGAGTGTGGTAAGGAAAGATGTTGAGTACATATCAATATCTTTTCCATGGCTTGTCTCCTTACACTTGTTCTGTGCCTGTCTTGCTCCTGGCCAGTCTTGCGCTGCGATCTGTCCCTGGTCTTGTCTGATATCTCCATCTCTCATGGACAGGAATGCAGATGCAGACAAATGACTGATTGCAGTTGTCTGTTACCTGAAATCTTCTGTGCATCCTGACGTGAGTCTGGAGAATTTCTAGAATGTTTGCTTTCTACGCTGTTTTACTGCTGAATGGTAGCTCAGATGCACAAAACGTGTCTGTACCCATTGTTGATCCCAGTTTCTTGTTCCTTGTTTTCTGTTCACTCCTGCCTTGCGTGCCTCTCTTAGCCTTTAGGGAAAAGGCTTGTGTTGCCTCAGTGAAAAGAATCGGGACAAGTTTGATTATCAAGAAGATTGTGAAACTTCTTTTGCATGAGATATGAATAATTGCACACTTAGCTCTTGTTTCCATGCATAGTTTCCCAACGGCATGCACAAATACTGTGCTTCTGGGCTTGCAAGGCACACGAGTTAGAGAGTACGTGCTTGGATCAGACATCCACCTCTATGTTAGCATCCCCTGAGTGAATCTGAGTACTTCAGCTTGTTGCTCCCGTCTGGGGTGGGTTCTGTGTCTGATCTTTAGCTGGCTAAAGCATAGCAGATCCAATGAGGTCCCAGCTGCTATGACTGCCCTATTCCTTGCCAAAGCCTCAGATGATCCTGTGGCATGCCTGTAGCAAGGCAGCAGAAATATCAAGTCAGAGCTAGCTGAGGTTATGAGCCTGGTACCATCTTGGATTTGCATTGCATCCTCCATCTTGCAACTCAGTCCTCTTTTACTTGACAGTGAAACTCTTGGGATGTCCTGAGGGGTAAGTGAAGCTGCCAATTTTTTTCAAGTAGCTTTTTGGAAGGAAAAGAAAGCTATGTGATACTGGGATTTATGCTAGGAGGAACTATCTTTTGTTAGAGGGGAAAAAAAAAAAAAAAGGTTTATTTTCTTCATGTCTTCAAACAGCCTCTACCTAATGGTAAGCAGCAGTTGAGGTTTCACTGAGTGATGCCGTGGGAATGGAAGGCTGCAGGCTGTTTGCTGCTGCTCTGGAGTGTGCTTCAGTAACCCCGTATCAGAGCTGGTATAGTCAAGGACATTCTTGTATATGAGTCACAAAGCAGCTATTTCCAGAATGGTTGGTTCTTGTAACATGGGGTGGTATTGCTCTGGTGATAGAAAGATGTGCTGGCCAACAGAGCTGGCTCAGCATCACTGGCCCCAGAACTCAAGAATTTGCCTGGGACATAGTTTCCGCAGAGGAACCTGGACTATAAATAGGCTTTGGTTAAAACAAAACAAAACAAAACCTCCTTGATAGAAAAGGCAACTTGTTTCAGGAAAGCTATATTTGGAAGAAACTATGAGGGTGGTGAGACACTGGAATAGGTTGCCCAGAGAAGTTGTAGATGCCTCATCATCGGAAGTGTTCAAAGTCAGGTTGGACGGGGCTTTGAACAACCTGATCTAGCAAAAGGTGTCCCTGCCTACGGCAAGGGGGTTGGACTAGGTGATCCTTAAAGATCCCTTCCAACCCAAACCATTCTATAATTCTATGAAAGGAGACATTTTCTCACAAGGTACAAATTAGGGTGAGAATTGGTGGAGGTTTCTGTTCTTGTGGCTAAAAACCCTAAGCAGGAGGAGCAAGGTGAACTCCTTCTCTTAGAGTTTCCTTGATCAAACCTAGTTTGGTATTTCTAGAGGGGTAAACGCTTTTAATTGCCATAGGTGGTTGAATGCCAATTTGCTGTGCCATCCATTTAAGGGCAGACCCCTTGGAGACAGTATGTTCGGTGCCACTGCACTGCAACTGCCTCTCCCCAATCCCTTGAGTAGATGTTTCTAGTGACGGTGTTAAGCTTAGCTTTAATCTGTGTTACCCAGAGTGACACATGTAAGCATAGGAAACGAAGATTTAAAACTGAGGTCAAGCAGGAGAACAAAATATAAAGCCTGAACTTGCTACCTGTAGACGAATGCTAGTAGCATGCCCTAAGCTCCTGGCTAGGAACCATATCACATGCCCTGTGTTTAAGATCTGTGGCTGCGGATAGCCAGCAACAATTTCATTAATAATGATCTGGTCAGATAATGGGAGAGAGACCTGAAGCTGATAGGGAAGATTTCTGAAGACTTCTGCAGAAAACCACTGTGTTTGTTTAATAAAAACTGTTAGTAGAAGCAGCTTAGTTCTGACAAAACTCCAGGTGTAGACTCCTTTTTTCAAAAAGAAAAGCTGCATCTGTCAATGTGCCCCTGATTGTTGTTATTGTTGCTTCATTTTTTACGATTGAAAGCCTCTCAGGTGTACTTTTTTTTTTTTACTTGAAGTTTTGAAACCAACAGGACTTTTTGTGTTCAGGTTGATCAGGACTAAAACTTACCTATTTATGTCTTTGGGTGTGTTCTTTTTTCCCGCTGAATCAGAGCAGGATGGGGAAGCAATTGCACTATTACATTCACAAGATGAGAAGCATGTCTCATACACAGCCTTAGATGCTCTTGAAACATCTGTGTCCTTATCGCTGTCCTGTCTACTGCAGAAATGTTCCGGACAGCAGAGCACTATTGACACTTACCCTTTATCAGTATTTACCTTAAGAAGTACAAACTGCCTATACAATATAGGTGATGGACCATGCTGTGTCTCACCCTCCATATCCAACCCAGACCTAATCTGGTCTTAAAGGCTCGATGTAAAGACGTCCACAGGGTGTTGAAGTTTCCCAGCATGGCTGCAGAGGAGTCAGAGTGGTCCTAGCTCTAGGATGGCTTGGTGGTTGCTCAAGTAGCAGCAAATCACTGTCATTTTTTGCCCAGTGTTTTAAGGCAAAGCAGTGAGAATTCATGCTGTAACCTGTGGCAATCTGGCAGCTGCTGCATAACCAGCTGAGTTGTCCATGCGATGGGGACCGGTTAGCAGATGGTGGGAATTATCCTGGTCTGGGAGCTGGAGGTCTTATCTCTGTTGAGAATAGCACGTAGTGGGCAGGAATGTGAAGCTATTCAGAGGAAGATAAATTAAAATCTTGGCTGTCTGGTTTGCTGTCCATCCAAAGAAGCAAGAGCGATTAGAGCTGGGGAGAAGTGGGAGAAGAGGAAAAGCAGCAAACGAGTAGGGGTGTACTGGGAACGGGGCCACAGAGATCATGACTTACCTTGCCCACATCCAGGAGGGATGTCTCAGAGCTGAAATGCTGATGCAAACATCAGGACTTGGGGCTTCTGCTGCTGCTCCTTGGGGTTAAGGCTGAGAAGCAGCCTGGAGGTCTCAGACCAAACACGACATTTGTGCAAATTCTGAGCATTTCCAGAGAACCAGCTGAGTGACTGGAAACAGAATTCTGTTGAGGAAACAAAAGGAAAAGTAAAAGGTGTCCCAAATCAAACTTTTACACCCCTCTGTGTCAACACAGTTTCAACACAGCTTTACTGGACTAGGGTTAAAGACGGGAAAAATATGAATCCAAAGCCGCTGGACCAGAACTGTATAGAATCAAGCCACAAAGCTGACAGAGCTTGAGACCCAGACCCAAATGCAGTCAGTGGGTTGAACCAGAAGACCTTAGATGTTAGGTTGGCTCTCCAGTGTCCATCTCCCCTGGTGTGGAGCAGACCCCCTAGGCCTTTCACGCAATGCCACAGGGGAGCTGGAGATTCCCAAACCTTCCAGCTCAATAGGGAAATGCTCGGCACTGGGATCTCTGAAAACCTCCCCTCTTTCTGGAGGGGTAGGCATTATCATAAGCTCTGACAAGGAGCAATCTCTGTCCATATAGGATCTGGAGGCTGGCAAGTCCTCCTGGGCTCAAGCACCTATGCAAAGACTTTGAAAGGACTTGAGGCACCTGTCTGTCATCTAGTCCCTTGTGGATGAGCACTTCCTCAGCATGTGGAAAATCCGATTTCATTCCAAATTTTGGACTGGAAGAAAAAGGTCTGTAATTGTGCCAAAGTCCTAATCACCAGCTCTTTGGCTTTGCAGCTTGCAGAGCAGGTAGGAGGCCGGCAGTGAGCTCATTGCTCGCTCATCCTTCCCATTCCCTGGCTGCATCCTTCCCCAGTATCATTCCCCGCTGTGTGTGAGGTTTGCTGCTCTGGGGGTTGCTGCTCTGCCTGCCCGTACAGTGTAAACCATTGTGTTGCGGCAGACAGTGAGTTATGGGCGCATCCATCTCTGAAAAGACCCCAGGAGTCCGGGAAGGAAGTCAACCCAACAGAAGAACCTCTCCGAACAAAAGGTGATTGAGGCATCTCTTGTCTCCTGTTACACCCAGAGCATCCTTCCTATAGAAAATGACTTGTCCTGATCCCTCAGTGCAGTAAGTTCGAATAGGTTGTAAAAGTCCTTGAAATCCTATAGCCGGGGAGAAGGCAAGCTGCTGAGTCGTAACGTGTCGGAGCGCCTGGGAAAGAATGGGGCTTTGTTAGTGCTCTTCAGCAAAAGGGGAGGGCATGGGGCTTTTGTCAGGCAGCGTATCTGCTTTTTCTGGTGTGGAGAGCGAGTGCGTGGTGGCGGCTGCTGCTTTGACAAAACGCTTGTGGGGATTTGCTGGAATTGGGGATCAGCTGGAAAAATGCTTTTGTGCTTTTGGGGGGTGGCTGTGCTCCAGTAGATGGGCTGGGGAGGACTCCAGGTCCTCCTGATAGATGGACTTGGGGATTTGGGGTTTGGTTTTAGGGTTTTTTTTAGAAGGAGGGGAAATAGTTACTGGTGGCCGAGGTGTAGCAGAGGACGGACTTTGCATGCATCGCGTGCGGGCTGTCACACGCTCTCAGCAGCAGACTCTGAATAGCAGGAAATGTCCCGTTTCCCAGGGTTTCCGTCTGTGAGCTACAGTAAGCGCAGAAGTCACACGAGGGGAGAGACTGGCAGAACAAGGGGAAAAAAAACAACACAGGAGCTTCGTTTGACAAACTGCTGTGGGAGTGCACTATAGGTGAAAAGGGATTAGAGCTGAGACACGCCGCTGTGCAAAGAAAAACACATCCTCTCCTTTTCAGTTTCCTCTATTTTAAGTTTCCCCGACACACGAGCTGCAAGAGCATAGATCGCAAAACTTCTTGTCCTTCTAAAAAGGCAAATAACAAGCAATTGCTTTAGAAACCCTATTAGCACAGGTTTCGTAATTGTCTCTGCGGGTGTCTCATCTAATGAACAGGCCCAGATCTGTGTTTCAGCAAACGAGGCGGCTTGATGTGGGAGGGAGAGGTGGGAGGGGAGAGCGGCCGCTCTGGGAGCACCGAGTATTTCAGGACGTGGAACCTCGCAGGAGCTGCTGCCGTAGCATTTACCACGGGGGAATTTTAATTGGCTGCTTTATGCAAGGTACGTTGCTCTCTGCGCTGGTTATTTCTGGGGTTTGTGACCAGCGTTTGTTGGTTGGTTGGTTTCCCGTTGATCCAGGGGCTTGGTTTTTATGTTTAGCTGTGTACTGTAGGAGGGGTGTAAGGTTAGCCTTAGCAGGCTGATTGGACTGTTGAAGGTAACGTGCTGCGAGTAAAAGTCCTGAGGCAGAGTAAAGTTTGGGAGCGTTTCCTACAGGTAGAAATTTTACCTGCGCAAGTGACCAAAGGTGTGGAGTGCATTTTCCTGGAGTGTAAAACCCACTCGCGTGCACCCCTGTGCTTTATTTAGACAGCACGCTGGCCTTGCGTAAAGAAGGTACATTGTCTTTAGAGTATTTAATTCCTGGTATGGTCTAGACTTGAGGCATTAAATCCTCTGCTTGCTCTCATCTTGTGTTTTCCAGAACGGGATGATGGAGAAGCCTGTGCACGCGCGGTCCCTCTCCTGCAGGCAGCTGCCTGATCCTGTGTGTGTTGGGGCTTGCTCCTGTTCCGAGGGAGGGATTTTCCCCCTGTGCCAGGCAAGCAGGCAGCTTCATCTGGCAACACAAGCCTGATGAAGTAAGGCTGGAAACCATGCATTCACATTGGGGTTGCACGGCTTGCCTGGCAGAGTAAGGAAACCAATACCCAACTAATTAGTCAGGGTGAGAAAGGCTGATAAGCTCGCCTGGGTTTCTGCAAGGGAGGGAAGTGGTCAAAAGCTTGCAGGTGTCTTGGGTGATAAGTGAAAAGTCTGGGTCAAAGGCCCAATTATAGGGGAACAGTAAGACACTTAAGACCTTTAAAAAGTAACAAACAACTACTTGTTTAGAGCCAGAAGAGGAGGAGCTGCAGCTCACAGGAGGGACTGTTTTTAAACTTTAGCTTAGTTTAATTTGGACCTGAACCAAAGCTGTGTCTCTTTGTCTGTGGAAATTTCCTATGGCCTGGAAGCTTCCTAGACCTTGCAGCTGCTCCCTGAACTTGATAGTTGCATTACTGCCGCTGCAATGACTTCAATTCCCAAAGAGCTGGAAGACAAGGTTTTTGAGGATCTGCAAGGAAACCGGGCAGAATTGTTTGTCAAGACCCTGCCTTCAGTTTAGACCCTTGCCTTGCATTTTGGAGGCAAACAATATCAGCAAGTTCAAGAGGGATAAGATGGTAAGATAAATTCAGTGGCAACAGGTCCATAGGCAGATACTAGGTCGCTCCCTTTGAGATCTCTAATGCAACAGTTGGTTGTTGGGGGAATACAAGAGGAACGGACCTCAGAAAGTGGCCAAGCTTCTGCTGGTTCTCCAAGTAACAGCTCTTACTCTTACTGCCAGACTAGCTAGACCACTAGCCTGGCCTGGTCGGGTATTGTTTACATTCCTGTTGAATTGGAAAGGGCTCATGCAAAGCACTTTGAACTCAACAAACAGGAAATTTCTTGTGAAACAGTTTTGTCAGAGCTTTGACCAGCTCTTCAGGTCATCAAAAGACTTGGGTTTTGGCACTCAAAGCACCTCGGTGAACTGCGGTGTCTCGGAATGATGATCAGAGGTTAGGAATCACCAGCGACTCTTTGCAGGTCTGTCCTGCCTTCAGTGGCTTGTAATTTGCCCTCCAAGAGCACCTGAAGGGTTTGATGAAACACCAGAAGCTTCCCACTACGCTCAGTCTTTGGTAAAGGCCTTGGGCACTAGAAGAGAAAGGAGGAAAAATCTGGCAGTTCTTCAGTCGGGTTTGCTGTTAATGTTCCTGGATTTGAGTGAGTTTAAGGAACCCAAACAGAAAGCAAAGAAAAGCTGGGTGCAGGGATTAAACTAATGCAAGCAACTAATTTTTTTTTATCCATTCCCATTCCTTTGTAC
This sequence comes from Astur gentilis, assembly GCF_929443795.1. Taxonomy (NCBI): domain Eukaryota; kingdom Metazoa; phylum Chordata; class Aves; order Accipitriformes; family Accipitridae; genus Astur; species Astur gentilis. Next base: position 45,961,284 of record NC_064883.1, on the reverse strand, counting down.
GGACTTCAGCACTGCCCTGTTTCTGGCAGGTATTGGGGATGCTGCGAAGGGCCAAGGCTTTGCATGGGTCACTTGGTGGCGCAGATCTGGGAGGTTTTGTAAGTGGCATTTTGTCGTGACACGTCGTTATCTTTTGGAGATTGCCTCTAGCGTAAGGAAACATCTGTGAGCTGGGAGGAGAGGCAAGTAGTGGTGTCAGAAGGCAGGGCAGCTAGAGGATGGATTCAGTCTCCTTTGTGAGTATTTGGTGGAGCCAGACATCTCAAAAGTGGCTATTGTCCCAGTTTTATCATGATTCTCTGTCTTTTATCACAGAGGAAGTGAAATCCCCTCTGGTCCTACTCAAGTTCTGGAGGTGCTGAGTGGAGAGGATGGTTCAGGGGGATGACACCACTATACATGGAACTCCACATCATCTGTGAAGCAGTTCTGCTACCAGCTCTCCCATTGTCCCAGGGGACACTCCTCTGATATTGTTTGTGCCTCTGGGTTGGTTTCCAGGCTGTAATTCAGACTCTGATACTCAGGGTCTGACTCAAAACTGCTTCCATGTAGATGGTAGCACATATTCTAAACCCCAGATTTGTAGCACTCTGTCATTCTCGCTTTTTGAGGCTGTGCTGAAATCTCATTTGCTTTGGAAAAGCAGAGTGGGCGTATTGGGAGTATGAGGCCAAGGGAGAGGAGCTCCTGCTACCAGAGCTGTGACACAAAAATTGTCCCTGGCTATTATCTTCTGTCTTTCCCATATTTCTACTCCAATGGAGAATTATTGAGTTCTCTCTTCTCATGATCTCCTTTACTTTGTTGCCTCCAGACAACCTGTATTTGTTTCAGGTTTGGCTTGGACTTTCATCCATCAACCCCAAGTCATTCTGTGTTGCGTATGAGTTGTTGGGTCAAAATAGTTATGCTTCTGTATGCATAAGCTGCTTATAAGTGATAACGATAATGATAATGGGAGCTACAAGGCCATGGGGAATTAAACCAGTAAGTAAACATAATCTCACCTGTGAGCCCCTATCATATGTGCCTTGCTATTTGCAAAGGCTGAATGACATCCTTAATTGTGGTGAGAGTGATCTTCTCTAGCCTTAGTTGTCAAAAGTAAAGGGTCTTACTTGAGCTGTTTAATTCTGTAGCTAGTGGAGAGAGACCAGGTATACCCAAAGGTAGGCTCATCTCACTAAGGCTGGATTAAATTGAGCTTCTCGTGTGTCTCTTTTTGGTTACAAAAGGTGTCTGGGATAGGTAGTTCAGCCTTCAGACACCCAGAAAGGGCAGATGGATTTTGTCCCTTGAAAGTCAACTAGAGGTTTATGGTTGTTTTTACTGGGCTCAGGAGTGAACTTCCTAAGGAAGGGACGTGAGCTTCCAGTTTGTCTTTGGGAAAGAAAGAAAAAAAGCTGGGTCAGATAAGGTTTGTGTAAAGCTTTTGCATTCCCTGTTTTTGGGGGAGAAAAAAAAAAAAAAAAGATAAAAACTCTCTCCCCTCCCCCACACATAGCTTCCTGTTTTTCCTGTTTTTCTGTGTTACAAAGACAAACGTTGGATAAAAAAAATAATTCTTCTTGGTCTGAAAAATCAATTAAGCAGCTTCAGTGTTTTCTGAGGAGAGTACTGGATGCTTGTTTGACCCTTTGTAAGCTCCTGGCTACACACTGCTATAACAAATTTTCTGAGATTTAATGTCATCAATATTTTGACAGCCTGGCATTGTCTCTTCTTTCAGTGCTTGAGCTCCTGCCATGCAGGTGACCAACAAAATTTCATGAGTGATGCATAAAACCAGCACTATCAAGCCAGGCTATCTCACCTCTCATAATGCAGAAGAACATGCCTGGAGAAGAACACCACAAAAACTGGAAAGGGTTGTAGTAATACTTCCTCTACATGTGCTCCTTGCCTCCTCAGGGACTTCCTGAGCTTGAGTTGGTGCCTTTGTTTTTATTAGCTTTTAATTGATTTTTCCTCCATGGACTCGTCCAGCTGCTTTTGAATGCATGTGTAATATTCCCATAGCAATGACAGACTCTTGTGGCAGTGAGTTCCGTGCCTTAATTAGACGTGGTGAGGTCAAATGTGCTATTTGTCCTGAGCTGGCCCCATTGCTTGAGGGTAGAGGTGGTTGTGCTGTGCTCCAAATGTTTGCTGCCTGCCCTCATCTGTGCACGAACCTGGACCAGCCAAAAGCCTGAGGGTCTTGTGTTCAGAGTCTTGATGGTTCTATCCATTTTCTTGTGTTTTTAAACTGTGCCTACCTACTTTCATTGCTGTCCTGCTCAGCAATTTCCCTGGTAAAGAAAATATTGAAGCAGACCCTGCCTCGTTCCTTCACGTGGCTGGCATTGGCACACTCCCTGCATCCCATACTAAAGCCTAATCCAAGTAACTGCTGCCTCTGTTCTTCTCTTCCTCCTTTTTATGCTGCTAAGGGCTGTCTTGGGATTCAGAGTTTTATTGTCTCTCTGCCCTGTTTATTCCCAATTACCTCCTAACTCGCACGTTGTGTGTTTCTGTCTGCTTATGAGGTGGCTCCAGTAAGCCGAACGCTAATTCATCCTGAGTCATGACCATCTGAGGCTTGACAAGAGCGCAGTCTGAATGGCAGAATTTGCTCCAGCCTGTTGGTGTTGGTTAAACAAAGTCTGGAATTGTTTTTTCCACATTACAGAATGGTCTTTGTGCCCGCCTGAATGCAGACTCTGCTAGAGCGTGACACGTGAGGGGGGGATGTCAGTTGGAAACACAATTAGGATGCGTGAGGGTACTTGGCCCCTAGAGAAAAGCAGCAAAGGTTGGGACAGAAAGAGGAGCAAACGTCTTGGCGTTGGCCACCGGAGTTTGCCCCCGTAGCCTAAGGAGCCCCCCTGAGTTTATGGACTCTGAGCTGGCACTACTAATTGAATGAGGAGATCCCACCCTGCTCGTGGGTATGTTTATGTGATGGTACATTAAACTGTGCTGGGGAATGGACCCAGGTTAAAAAGTAATCTGGCAAAGAAGGCTAGGGTCCATGGTCCAAGCTCAAACAAATCTTTCCTCTCCCCTCACACTCCTTAAGACCAACTCTTAATGCTAATCCATTCTCTCCCCCCCCCCCCCCCAAAAAAAAAAACCCACCCCAAAACCAAACCCAACTATTTTTGATCACATTAATCATGATTATACTGACATTGAGCTGACCAGGTGGAGGAAACAGACAGTTAGGTCTGTGTTCATTTTGGTTTAAGGTCCCAAGATTTATCTGTTACATCACACACTGTGATGTGATGTAAAGTGCTGGCCTGTATTGACTCAGCCTAACAACAAAGTTTTAGTAAGTTTTTCTGCTAATTTCTGAGGAAGAAACTCCCTACTGGCAGGTTTTGTGCAGAGCTGTATATTACTCTGCCCTGTAATGTGCATCCTTTAGAGCTATAAGCTGCTTGGGGACAGATGTAATGCTCATGCAAAGGGTGAGTGAGAGTTAACAGCAAGGGAGGAATTCTGGGTATCTAGAAGACAGCCTGGCAAGAAGAGAGTTTTAAATTTCAAATGTTTTAAGCTGTATCCTGCTGCAAAGTGGAAGGGCATTTACCAGTCCAAGTGTAAGTGCCCATGCACTATATTGCATTCTTAGACGGCTTTAGATGCTTTAGTTAGAAGCAACACCATTACTGGCATGACAGAAAGTGACCTAGAGAGTGCAAAGCAATATCTGAGGAAGTTTCAAATTTACCCTGACAGAGAAGTATCGTTAGTACCTCTTGGCTTCAATTAGGAATGCTTTTATTTACTTCTGAACTAGAGCTTGAATTAAAGCAGCTTTATCCCTGCCTCTGCAAAGATGATGGACTCGCTTGACACTGTAGTAGGAAGGTACCTCTTCATCTGCATGGCAGCAATAACGTGACTGCCCCTCAAAGGGCGGAGAAGGGAAAACTTGGCCTGTTGGAGGACTGAATGTGACAAAGTGATGGACCGGCCTCGTTTCTGAGGCAGACGGTAGTAGAAAGATTATGAACTGCAAGGATGGACGAGATTGGAAGGGCTGCAAATGCCCTTTAGGATGGCTGATGCAGGGAAAAGGAAGAGTTTAAGGAGGGGAGGGGCTACAGCAAACATGGTCGTGGCATTTATATGCCACTTGGTTTAGTATTAAAAAGCCCTAAGCACTCCCTAAATCTGGCATAGTTCATGACAGGTTTCTCCCATCTGAGAAGTTTTTTTGTTGACTGATAATCTTAACGTCAGCACATAGGGGGATTCACAGGAGGAAGATGGAAAATGAATAGGCCTGTGGATGTCCAGTTTGTTCCTTAATGTACAGGAGCTGGTAAGATTGTTTGACTGGACGTGTGTTTCCATGAGAAACTCTGTGTCACGTCTGAAATCTATGGGGCTTTCCAGACGTTTTCCTGGTGGAACAGCTGCCTCAGAGCTACAGGGTCCGAAGTAGAAAGGGGTTCTATGCAAAGCTGACAATGAGGCTCAGCATTCCACCAAAATATCTCTTTGCTTGGTTTCTTATCTGTTCCACCTACCCTTCTGGCAATTTCCTGAAACTGGGTATAACAACCTGTTGTGGCTCCTCAAGACATGTATTTTCTTGCTGAAATGTGCATTTAGCAGCTTTGGACAGACCCTATTGAGGATGGATGTTCCTCTGGATGACCCAGGGTGCTCCCATCTATTGGACACTCAGCAACCACTTAGGTTGGTATTAGTTGCATCACCCTTTTTTCTGTCCTCCTTGTCATGCTCAGCGGACAGGCCAAGAGTGTGATGAGCCACAGAGACCTGGCAGCTCCTACAGAAGTTGTTTCTCAAGGTCTTTTTTGTGTTTCTACATGAATACTATTATGTGTCCCCTCTCTAATTACAGACCTGTGCTGTACAGTTTATTCTACCTTCATTTAAAGAGAATAAACAGATGTGTCTCATACTTTGGAAAATGTTCTCCTAGGGAGATTGCGTTCCTCATGGGAGCCTGATGCAGGCTGGTGACTGTTTTGTTTTGCCAGTGGAAGTCTCCATCCTCAAAGGCCATAGACTTTCTGATTTTGCACATAAAACCAGATGCTGTCATGCAATGTGCAGGTAGCGGACCCTTCCTTGGAGGTGCACCTCCTTCAGTTCTCGCCATCAGGAGTTCACCATCTGCATGGTCTTGGACTCCCGAGCAGCAGAGCCATGCATGAAGAGTAGACTAAAACCTTGTGAACCAGCTTCTGAGTGGCTCTGCTCAAGCTTGCCTTGCCCTTCGTGGAGCAAGTACAGAATTACAAAACCACCGAGTCACGTGAAGGCCGTGTCCGAGCTGGGGGAGGACAGCATGTGACAGCCCCAGGATTCTGCTCACTGCTCCCATCACCCAGCGGCACCGCAGTTTTGCATTTAGTTTTTCACACATGTGAACACATAACATGACCTCCGTGTACCCTTGGGCGGTCCCCATTGTTTCCTTTGCCCTCTGTGGCTGAGCCAGTGTTGGTTTTGTTCGCTAGATGATGAACTTCAAATCTTCTTTGCCTGACTGGGCTAGAATAAATGTGCAAATGCTGTTCTCGCGGAACTGATGGGGAAAGCCTGGAAATGGTGGCTGAAACTCATGCTTGCCTTATTGGGTGATGTGATGTGATGTGGCAACTTGGGTCTTTCCGTGGTGCCAGAAGGGCTGTTTTGAAAGCTGGCTGGTGATGCTTGCCCATTCAGCAAATGATCCCTGACTGTCGTGTTCAGGCAGAAACTAGGCCACACATTTTCCCAGGAAGGGTGAGAACTTGACTGCTAAAAAGAAAAAAAAAAAAACACACCACCAAACCCAAACCAAAACACTGGGTTAAATCTGTGTCAGGTTATAATGGTAACGAGTATCCAAATGCTTCTGGTTTCTGCAGAGTTAGCTTGGGTGTCTCTACAGCGTTATCGCTGCAGGGGTTTCTCAACTCCTGTTGAGATGCTTTGGGGTCATCTCCATAAGGTCTGGGCTCAGGTCTTCATGGGTAATAGACCCTCAATCAACCAGGACTGCAGATGGGCAGGAGGCAGAGTGTGGGACCAGCTGATGGTTGGATGCTGCATCCAGATCAGTGGGTCCACCTTGGTCATACGTAGTTCTTCTTTCAGGTGACCATTACAGAAGGAACCGAATAACACTTAGGCTGGGGCAGTGATGTTCCCGCGGTGTTATGCATGTGCTCTTCAGCTGTGAGGAGGTTCCTCAGGCTCCTCCTGCCTCTGCTCACGGACTATCATGGTCCTGTGGAGCAAAGCTGTGGGTATCTGCACCCTTGGTTTGAGTCATTCAGTTTACATTAAGCTGTCTGTATGTTAATGAATGGGTAGATTCTCTGGTTGTTTTGGTAAGCGTTTGGGGAAGACTTTGAGTTTGGCATCTAGCACCCACTCTTTTTGTTTTGCACAGGATAAAACATTTTCTTGCAGAATTAAATGAGGACCAGGTGGAGACACCCTCTCATATCAGAGCCATCTGAAATGATGGCATCATCTTCCCTCCTTTCCCCAAAATAGACAAAATAGGCTGGATTAAAAAATATAAATAAATAAAATCCACCAGACTGTTACTCAGTGAGCCTAATGCAACCCCACTGACTACCTGCTGCTCTGTTGAAGCATTTGAAAATGAAATGCTGTCACACATTCAGCCTGATTCTACTCACTAAGCAAGCTGGTTATGCTTAGAAATTTCCAGCAAGCTTGAGTGCTCTCTAGGACCTCTGAGAAACAACTTTATCTTTGTGTCTACAAGACGGGGGATTAAGTGGTGGCAAAAAATAAACTTTTAGTCCTGTCCTCTTGGTGCTCTGGGGTGAGAGCTGGCTGGCTGCTGTTTTCTTTTGCTTTTTTCCTGGCTCAGTTGCCTTCACTGGGAGGGGCCAGGAGGGGTTTGGATTCCAGCTTTTTGACTTCTTTGCATGCCTAGAGCTTTCTTCTGGGACAAAAAATAGCCTTATGGTCGTGCACATCTTGATGTATGAAAACTTGCAAACTAATGAGATTATGGAATTTTTTAATGTTTCCCATTCTTCAGACAAATGAAATTTAAGAGGCAGTGGTTACTAAGGAGAAAGCATTGTCATTCATCTGTGCAGTCACTTCAGTTGTGTCTGGATCCAAACAACCACTTAAAACCATGCCAGCTAACCATTCAAACTGCAAAATGTCCCTTGTTCTGTGACACCATTTCAGCCCCAGCTTCAGGATGACCTGGAAAGGGAGTTCCTAAGCAGAGTTTGGTGATTTTAGGGAGCTCAAGCTCTTACTTAGCAAGGAATCCACCCACGTGTGAAGCTTAAAAATGAGACCTTCCCACCTAGCTTAGTCACCGAACCCGGCTGACCTTTTTACGGTCCGTGCTGAGATGCTCGAGGTATTTCTTCCCACAAAGTATAAAGTAGGGTTAGGCTTCTGTGTCTGACTTCCTGACATCTCAACACAAGGAGAATCAACCTCACCTATTGTTTGTAGCAATCACGGTAGACATTCGGGATGTCTTGGAGTATGCCACCAGCAGATAGCCGCAGTTCAGCTCTTCCTGGAAATGGTGCAAAGACTCTCATCATGTCTCCATTAGTAAATAAATGAGGTCTAGCCCTGTAGCCAAGTGGTTATTGCATAACCTATACTTAGCTAATTTCTCCTTACCTCCCAAACCAGCATGACTATGTGCAAGCTACCCATTTCAAATGGTCCCTGGACCATACCTGAGAACTGTCTGGGAGACGGGCTAGTTGGTATACATCAAAACTATGCCAAAGTCTCTGCCACCAATTTAGCAATTTAAATCTTTGCAGCATATATCCTCATTTGCTTGCTATTGTGAACGTAGCTTTTGAGCGTGCACTAAAACCAGGCTAAGGATAAATGTGGACAGACCATATGCAGTCCCTTGAGTTTGCTGTTTAGCTTCACAAAGTTAAAAGAATCTTAGAGTTTTGTATTTTTATCACCATTAGTAATATCAGCTGATGCTGCCCATAGTATCTTCACCACCCGGCCTTTTTCCAGAGCAGTCTCTTATGATGTGCTATTAGCTGGCTGTGTTCGCTTCCTCTGATGCATTTCTTTCGGGAGGTAAGGCTGGGAAGGAGGAAGCTACAGAAGTTTGCTCACGTGGGTTTGCTGCCCTTTTTTTTTTTTTTTTTTTTTTTTTTTTTTTTAAGTGCTGCCCACTTCCATGTTAGGCAAGGTTTCCTTATTGACGCAGCGGTTGTGACAAATAACCAGCAGTGCTGTGTCCTATTCGGAAAGGAGTAACATCAGACCTCTGTTCTTCTGGAAGGTTGGATGTTTGGGCATGGATCGCACGGCTCTGCAGCTCCGTACAATAGCTTTTAATGCCAAAAGGTGCAGACTGAGGCATCCGGGCAGAAAACTGGTGAGAGATACGGGGAGATATGCACTGCTTCATCCTGTGCTGCCTTGTACTTCATGGATTTTCTTCTAGGAGAAGAAATCTGGCACTAAGCAGGTTTAACACTTATTAAGAAGTTTAGGGCCTTTCCAGTCATGTGGAAGAGGCATCATGGCCCACCTGAGAAGATCTTCAATTTGGGGCATCAGGAAAATGGCCTGTAGCCTCAGTGGTCTTCTGTGACACCAGCTCACGTTAAGCTATTGGGTTTCTGTTTCCTCTTCTAACATTTCCAGATGCTTTTTAGGGACAGCAGTCACACCTGTGTGTGCTGTCAGGAGCAGGAAAGGCTGATTGTTTGCAACAAGTACTGAAGCTTTGGTAGATGGACACTCTTGCAAGGGAGTTTATGTGTGTCTTCTGTGTTGTGTCCAGGACATGTGCGCAGCTGAAGCGACTGCATCTCTGCTCCAAGTGGAGGAAACCTTCTCAGCATGCCTGGCACGGATAGACGCCCTCATCCTCAAGCCTCTGCTCCAGGCAGGTAGGTCAGACTATTTTTTCGTCTGTAGCTCTAGCTTTGAGTCACTGGCACGCCTATGAAGGGATTTATAATTGAAACTCCGTGGCTGCGGACTTGCTGGAGGCTGGTTTGCTGGAGTAAGTGCTATGTAGAGATGTTTCATTTAAGACAGTGAGCTCTTAATGATGCCTATGGCCTTTCATTCAACCTAGGACTGTGGTTCCTGGTTTTAGAGGTTAATCCAGATTCTAACTGGTATCAGCCTGTACACCCACTCCGAGGCTTGTTTCCAGCATGGTACATGGAAATCCAAAACGCATCTCACACATTCTCAACCCCTAAGCCATGCCCGTTCTGCCTCCCTGCTCTTGGTCCGTGGTCATGCCCGTCTTTGAAGGTAAAACTTGTGGGTGCAGGTTCTGAGCTGGCAGTAAATCAGAGCAGCTCCACTGGAATAACAAATCCATATGAATAGTCACAAGCCTGTCTGGCCAAAAGTGGTGTGACTGGATTAGGCCCATAGGCTGGTTCCCTCTCACGTCACCGCCTTTTTGCTCTAGCCTCCAAGGAGACTGGGAACAGCCCTTCGGGCCAGGGGCAGAAAATTTTCCTCCGGTGCTCGTGTCTGAGCTGGGGCTGAGCCTCGCTGGCTGCCCTGACCACATGGTCCACAAGAATGGGAAAGCCAAAGCCTTATCATGGATAGCCCGTGCAATTACTCACAGGGACGCAACCCTAAATAATCATCATCTCCTTCCTCCCTGGCATTGTTTTCCTATATAAATATACGTGCTTTACGCTAAAAAATTGGGCTGACTATTAGATATTGGCAATGTTTGCCACAAGATTTCTTGGAATCGAGGCTTTCTGATAGTGTTTTTCCTCCGTCTTTTCCTCAAAGAGCCTAGTGACCAGAAGGGAAAGGAGAACTTTAAGCTCTTCCTGCTCCTGAATGATCTATTTCAAGCTCTCTGGAACCTCACAGAAGAAAATTACCGGATACTGAAACAAAAATGCAGCACCTCTGAGTCATTCTGCATCCAGGACATTTATACTGTCTGGAAAGGAGACCTGTTTCTAAACCTCTACATCCGGTAAGTACAGAAGCATTTTGGAGTAGCCTAAGGGACCAAATTTATCAACTAACGGGTAGGTTGGTGCAATTAATTTGTGCATTTAATTTGTTCAGCCCTGTCCACTAGTGTTCAGTCATTAGGTCAGGGAAGCGATTGCATTCGGCGCTCACGACAAGTGCTATAGAATGTAGTGTGTTTGCAGACGGCATAAGTAGCCTTTTTTGTAGCTTGTGAGTATGCTTGTAAGAGGCAGAATTTTTTCATGCAATTATAGGGTTTTTTTTAATGCATCTTAAAAATGAGGACAGGGGGTAGAATTTGTGCCTGGGTAATTTATGAGAGCGAAGCTTGAGCTGTCATCAGGAACAGAAAGACGTGCACGAGCAGGTTTAAAGGACTCATAGGGATGAAGAGAGAAGATGTCACTAGACAGTTCATATTACGTGTTTGTGCCACATTTTTATGCTTTTGGCAAGGGATATGATAGCAAGTGATGGATGTACCCTGATGTGAAAAACATACTGCCCCACTGCTGTTTCTGTCATTAATTACATCTGTTCCCCATCGTCTGCAACACGAAATAAAATGTTTACCAAAAGCACTGTAGCGTGTGTAACCTGTACGTTGATGTCCTAGCATGAAAAATGGTTTATGGACACCTGAGATGACCTAAAGATCAGAATGTTCAATCCCTCGTTCATCACATTGGCCATAAATGTGGCCAAGCCTTTGCCAGATGGGCTTGTACCATCTGTGCAGTTTGGTCCCAACGCAGGAACGGGAGATGGGCACACCGGCTCCTGGACTTTGCTGTTCCTCTAGTCTTGGGTTTGGTGGTTTGTATGCCTGTGGAGGTAGGAGGAAGGAAGGACTACTTTTTGTTTGTTTTTACTTGGGCAGCATCGTTCTGGAAAGTGATGAACAACAAGCTTTGCCTTTACGTGAATGGGGTTTGGAGCAGTGCGTGTTGTTCATTTGGGAATTGATTCTGTGAATTAAAACTGGCTTGCCTTAAAAAGGCATATAAAAGATGAAAACTTAGGCTGAGGTTTCAGATGACACAAAGGAGAAGTTTATCTTAAGATCTAATTTCCTCTCATTTTGAAATTAAACCCTGGTTTTTTTGGGCGTCACACACACAAAAAGAGCTGGTTCCTACCCACCTCTGCTGACTCACTCTGGGCAGCCCTGATCCTACAACATCTCATGCTTATTGGAGTGATACAGGAGGAAGCAAAACCACTGTTCAGGGGCCTGAAAATCAGCAGTAAATACATGTCCCTGAAAGATGTAATAAATGATAATTAGTCTGGACATTATACATGACTTAGCTGAAAACAGGACTGGAAGAAAGAGTGGTATTTGCTGACAAAATATGGCTCGATCTCCCTCTAGTGTGAGATGAGATGCATTGGTGTGAGACACCTTGACTTGAATTTACCATCAATAATACAGACCTGATACTGTTACTTCGACCAGCAGAAATTCATACATCCAAAGCTGATATCTTAAGCTCAGCCTTTGCAGATTTGCTTTCCAGGACAGTTGCGCAAGTTTACTTCTGCTTAAGCTAAATGCCAGGATGATTTAAACTTCCTGTAACGATGTTAGTGCGAAAGTCGCCGAGACAGTTAAACCAAGGAGCTGGCAAAGGGGACAAAAGGGGAGTGAGCCAAGGTGAGAGGTACAATAACTACATCTCTCTCTGCCTCCCTTGAAAGGTGGACCTGACATGACGTTTTCAAATGAGCTTCTTCCCTTTATCACTTAAACCTAGTAGCTAATGTGCATCTCTAACTCAGCTTGTGCTTGTGTGCGTTCATTTTTATTTTTTTTTTCTTGCCAACAGATATTTCGTCACTTTTGCAAACTACGTTGTAGTCCACGGCTTCGAACATGCCACAAAGAGCAAAAGGTCAGTGGGCTGAAAAATGCTTTTTGAAAGGGCTGATAGGAACACAGTGCTATTGTATGGGTTAAGACACTAAAGCGGAGTGAGCAGCACCGAGCACTGCACCTCACAGTGATCGCTGTTCCACAGTCCAGCTGCCTCTCCTCTGAACTGGCCATACTGGCTGCTCCTGCCATCTTCTGAGGTCATGGCAGCAGCCGTTGAAAGGTTTCCTCTACAGATCTCTCTCCATCTCTTTCTAGCCATGCACAACTCCCGTTGTAGGAGAGGAAGCCTGTAGGTTTGGAATTTGGGAGTTGAGGTGAGGGATGGGACCTGAGAAAGGATGATGTTGGAATCTGGCAGGAAATTTCCACTGCCTGTCCCAGATGTTGTCAGAGTCTCATGGAAACAGCAAATGAAAGCGTGAGCACTAGACCTGAGCAGATTCACAGCCACTTGAAGTGACCCTCTCGGTGTGCAAACCACGGTGAAAGTCATGCTATGTTCTCGGTATCTGTGGGTGTGGTTCCTAATTGCAAAGACTGCTGGGCTGGAGGCAGGATGGATGGAGCTCGTTTGCCTCATTGCCTTATTTTTGTGTGTTTGGTTGTGCAAATATATTTATTATCTCTTGGTCTTTCAAGTCTTTCTATACCCTCTCGGGGAGTGAGGTAGCATATAAAGTTTGGAAGGCAGAGGAGTGGCAATTTGCGGAAAAACTAATTAACGAACTTTTGTCTTAATCCACCATCTTGCAGTGAAGCCTGGAAGGACCACAAGGCAGTGCTGAAACAATTCCTTACAGACTTCACCTCTGAGACCTCCATGTCACTGGCCTTATACACTGTTCTTCAAAAACCTATCCGAGATCATATTGAGCAATATATCGTGCTCCTTACCAAGCTGCACGAGGTTCTCAAAGAGGTAGGAAGGTTTATGTGATGCTACTTGGCTGGCTTATGCTAACACCTTGCGCAGGGCTTGTGGGACTTTGTGGTGGTGTCAGTGAATCCAAAGCAGACTGGAAGGAAAATGATTTCCAGTGGAGAGCTGGGATGGTAGTAACCAGCACCAGTGGAGTGCAGCCCACCTGAAGGTCTCAAAGCAACAAACAGTCCGGCATAGTATGAGCTACTCATCATATTGAGAAGCTGCAAAGGGTCAAGTAACTGGCTTAAGGTTGCACACTGCTGCTGGTGGCAGAGGCAATGCTAGGTTTGGGAAGCTTGCCTTGGAAGGGGGGTTGGAGGATTAACTCTCATTTGCCCTTGGATTCAGAACTGCTGAGGCTTTTCTGCAGCGGTAGCCCAGAGAGTAGTTGTCCTGCACGGCCATACCTAAAGCGCTGCTCAAGCCCTGCCTTCTTTTATCAGGGCTCTGAAAAGACTGTGGTTAGCAGTGCCATCAAGGAATATGTGAAGCTGCAGTCTTTCATCAGCCAAGTCCTGGATGAAGCTTGTTTTACCAAGTCCTTATGGAAGTCCTTGGGCTACAAATTCACAGTGAGTTGTGGGTGTAGAAAGTGGTTTTATGGGGAGCTCTTGTGGACACCTTAAACTTCTACTTACCCATGGAGGATATTTAATATGGATTAAGAATTTGAGGGTTGGTTTAAAGCCAACAAAACAGGGCAGTGTGAAAGCCTTGGAGAAACCTTATGGTCACTGGGCACTTTAGAATTTGAGTGCTGTGTCCAGTTCTGCTGTCACCGTCAGCTTGTGCCATGAATCAGATGGCCTCTGCAGGAACTGTTGGCTTGAGTCGTACAGCCTCTCCCAAATCCTGATGTTTCCTGATGCTTTTGGTCCTCCATCGTGACCTCTGTGGTTCCCTCTGCAGGACATGCTCTGTGTACCTGAAAGGAGGCTGCTGGAAGATAGCAAAAATCTTCCCATCTCTGCCAGCACGAATCGATCAGACCGGATCTTGCTCTTTGATGATGTCCTTGTGCTAATTCAAGTGAGTCTGCAGTCTTTCAGAGGGATTGGAAGGGCAGCACAGATAAGTGACAGTAAAATTCAGGTCCCTTTGATGTTGAAAACACAGCAGAGCTTGGCTTTTGGCAAAACCTTGTCTCAGATCCATGCACCTGTGTTTTGCACTGGAGAATAAAAGAAAGCCCAATGAAGAATGGATAGAGGACCATCCATATAACTTTTCCCCCAGTAAATGTGTACTATCCAACCACCACAGGCACCGTTCTAGCAACCCAAGCCCATGCCTGCATGTCAATCCCTTGATTTGTGTCCTTGCTTATTCAAAGGGGCCTGATGGGTCAAAGTTATTACACTCATGAATAGGACTAAATATGGTTGACTCTGCTAGTGGCATGGGAGCAGAAGTTGCAGGTGTTCTTGGGGCTGTTTTGGGGATTTGGGGCCTGGGTGTGGGGCAGACAGGGAGCATCTACAGCCATGGATAGCTAGATAAATAATATGTGTTCAAAGCTGTTCTGCAGCATGTTGACTAAGTCCAGCTTGGCTCGCTCTGACTGACAGCACCTTTAATCTAGCTGGGCTCTCTTCATGTGCACCTCTCTCTGCTTGCTCTTTAGTCATGTGCCAGCCCCTCAGGTGTCCAAACACGACTGCCTCGTGAGCTGGTGCATCTTACGGGCTCTTCCAAACACGAGCCTTTGTGATAACGCTGGGCAGTCCTACTCGGTGTCCAGGATCTAGGCCTGAGGAAATAGGGTAGCGATTATCTCATCCAACTTTACGTTGTCGATTTCTTAGCACTGTAGTGATCTCGCTGTGAGCAAGTGGCCCCAGGCTCCCTTTCTAGCCAGGGGAGAGGAACATGCGCTGTCTGGGTGTGGTTCAGCTGACTCATTTTAGATGCCAAAATTAGGATGAGTTGAATCACGTCCTTGACTCCATTCACTGGGATGAGAGCGCAGGGTAGCTAGCTCACACAGAGAGACGTACGTTGTAGACATCTCTGCTCAGTCAACGGTTTCCACCCACTATGTCTCATTTGCTGCTATGACTGTTACTGAGGCTTCGGGAGATATAGCTGGACTGGGATTGAACTGGTTAGCTTGGGCTGCTAGCAGAGTTCTGCTGACGAGGGCTCTGGTGCTGGGAATCTGAACGTCCCTCCCTTCCCTGTTCCCCCAAATCTGGTAGGTACATCAGTGATTAATCGTGGTGAACTCCACGGTGCCGGTACCTAACCTTGGTCAACTACATCGTTACCGAGAGCAGCTTTGTAGTGTGGGCACCTGGACTTTAGACAGGGAAGGGAGATGTCATATTAAATGCAGTCTTTACCTAGTATTTCAGCCATTTTAGCTTCTTCTGTTTGGTGTGCTATTGATCAAAATAGTGACTTCTTGAATGTTGTACTGTGGGTCACTATTGGCTGTGCCATCGGGAGTCCAAATCCTAGATATATCATAGGGAAAACTGGGGCATACTGGGTGTCAGGGATGATTTGGGAGTGTTGTCATGTGATAGGGAAGAAACTCGTGTAGAGATAAGTGCCGTCTCAGAAGGTCTGTTACTGTTAGTTGTAGCCATGGCATTATGGAACACCACTTATAAGTGTTAAACTGAGAACTTTCTTCCTTCTCCTATGTTTCCTCAGTCTCCAAGGTCTGTCATCATAGTGTGGGGATAGATATGTGGACAACAAGAGAGGGAATTTACAGTGCTGCCGGTCTTGCTCTGCTGTTCAATGGATTGACAGAGCAGGGGCAAAGTGTGATGTTTACATCAATAACAGGAACATCTTCTGCCTTTTGTTCCAGGGAAACAGCTTTCAGAGTTTTGATCTAAAGCTTGTGTGGGTAGATGAAAACTGCAGGGAGAAATCAGCTCCAGGAATGTAAGTGAAAAAATTCCACTTGGAGGTAAACAAAAAAAAAAAGTGTTCAACTTGATTGTGAAACTGAGAAAATGATTCAAAACTTTGTCTCATCTGCTTTCCACCAGTGGGATTGGTTCTGGGCTATGGGTAGTTGCAGCACCTCTCAGATGGGATCACAGCACTTTGGACTTGCATTGCTTCCCTTTGCTGATGGATTGAAATCAAGCAATAACAAAATGGTTTTGGCTCCAGACCTAGAGAACGAACTGATGAGTTGACTAGTTGAGTACCTCCTGAGAAGGAAAAACTGACTCCAAAAGCACTATTAGCTTCTGGAGAGGAATGGGAAGAGCAGGAACTGCTGTTTGACTGAGAAATGTGTTTTTCATAGACTCTGTAATGTCTTTTGCTTCACAGGTACGGACTCCGCATTATAACTCCAGAAGAAACGTTCTTTCTCTTTGCCAAAGACCCGCAGATGAAGGTTAGCAGTGGGCAGGGTGTTTCTGTTCCACCTGAAATACTGTGCACCAAGTTTTGAAGTAGGGGAATGGCATAGAGGGGATGGCAGCTCTGTAGTGGAGGCAAAACATTGACTACGGAGTGGAAGCTGAAATCCCATTAAGCATCAGGATTTTAGCTTCAGTGGGCTCTTCACCTGCGTAAATGCAGCTGAGGCCTTTCCTCTGTGATTTTTGCCATTTTCTTATGTTTTTTAAAGCAGAGTAATAAGAAGCGTGGGGTTTGTTGGTTCCTCCTCCACACCCCATGGAGCCAATACTGTATTAGGTGGCTAGAGGTTGCTTAGACAGTTGATGGTAGATGAAAATTATCCGGGTGCTGGAAATGGTCTGCCCTGGGCAGCAGCGTGTGCTGCAGAGCCTGGCACAGTACAGTCCCATCAGCACGGTCCTGTGCCAAGGCCAATTAGTGGTGGTGAGAGTCAGGCTTAAATGACGTGGAAGTGTTGTGCACTGGTGCAGTATCCAACGTGCGGGCCCCAAGACAAGACCTCCTGTTGGTGCTGTAGATTTGCCATAACTCACCAGCCCAGCCAGCCGAATGGCACAGAATTGATGGGAACCCAACAGCTTCTTGCCCCTTCTCCTGAAGTACCTCTTGTTGGGATCTACTATGCTTTTTTCTCTCATTAGTCCGGCACTCCTCTTTCTCTGCCCCCAGGCTGTTTGGCAGTGGAAGCTGAACCAGGCTGTCCGCCAGGCACTGAATGGGAAGCGAGATTTCCCTTTGTGGGGCAAGACTGGTGAAGGCACCGAGCCCCCGTCCTGCCGCTTCTTCACCTATGTCTTCAGGCTGGAGGGCAAGTTCAAGAACGCATCCTACGAGGGCGAGTGGCACTGGGGAAAGCCACATGGCAAGTAAGGAGCCTTTTTTGCCCCTTTTCTAAGCAAGAACGTGCAAGGATAGCCCTGCTGTCTTTGCGTAGCACCGCCTGGATCCAGTGGAGGCGCAGGTGGAGGTATCGATGTCACAGGGTGGCTGTGGACGTGGGGTGATCCATCCCACGCTGAGGGCCTGGACCAGAGACTCTGGGCTGGTGATCTCCCAGCGTGTGCCAGCCTCTCTGGTTCCTGCCTCACTTGTTTCCAGAGGGAAATCTGGTACTGAGGAGAGATTCAGGGGGCAGTTGGGACAGATTTGCTTGATTTCAGGGCTTAGTCAAAGCATGAGTCCTGACACGTGACCTATTGTAGATATCTTGCTAGTGATACTGGTTTATGCAGTAAATTGTAGAGGCTGCCCCTAATAATGTGCTAATGATCACATTGAAGGCACTGCGCTGACTTATACCCATAATTAGAACTTAGACTTTCAAGTTCTCAGCCTGAGGCATAAAATCTTGTCATTGTGATGACAAAAAAAACCAATAAAAAGCCTTTGCTTGTGAATGAAATGAAAGTTTTTTCCTGTGCTATCAAAATCTGTTTTAACATCCAAACTATTAACAAAGGAGTTAAAAAAACCCACAACAAACCAACGAAAGAGGCTCAAATGTATTTCTTGGGAACATGAGAACTGTTCACTAAATTCAGCTGAAGTTTAAGAGTGAGCTGTGCCAAAAGGGAATGATCTGTAAATCAAGGGTAAAATGGTCCCAACCAAAATCTCTTTGACGCAGGATAGAGCACGGTCTCTGTTTTTGTGAAGAAACACGAAATATGACCAACTTCCTCAGACACCAAAACAGGCTGATTTGGAAGTTTTATACTTCCTGAGTTTTACACGCTATGTTTACAGTTGCTATTGATGCAAAAAGGATGTAGAGACTTGGTTTGAAAGAGCCTTACAATAATGAGAATATCCCCAAATCAAAAGCTTAATCCTGAATCTTCTGTGGGAGAGATTGTGCCTTGCCCCAGAATGGCATTAAATAGGTGTTTAGAGTAAAGCTACGCCTGAGGCAGTCCTTTACATCATCCCCACCTTCCCCAGCACCTGCACTCCTAACAGAGATCTGAAAACCACTGTGTGCAGACACAGAGGAACAAGCACCTCCCCTCCCTCGTTGTCTCCTCCTGTCTTAGGGCTGGAGAAATGAGATTAATAAAGACCTCTGCTGCTTCAGATTAAGTGACTCGACTAAGGCACCCCAGGAAATTTGTGGCAGAACTAAGTGACTTCAGGTGCTTTTAATACCTGGTCTTTTAATTGCTTAATTACTAGGTTTTCCTTTCCACTCCTGAAATTGCTCTTCTATGTGACTTGCTACTAATACAAGGTTATAGGACAGCAAAGCTGGCCTCGATGGCTTGCCCACCTCTGAGGGAGAGGCTGGCACAACAAAGCATGTGAACAGAGAGCTGCAGCAGTGTGAATCAGGGCTCTTTTGCAAAAATATCTGCGTTCTTCACTGTTCTGTCCCAGTACTCCTGATGACCTGGTGTGGGGGAAGGAGATGCTCTTACTGAGAAGTAGCTTCAACCAACCCCATGGGAGGAGCAGGCATTCTCTCTGGCTTGCTCTTCTTTGCTAGCATTCACACGAGATGTATTTTAAATCCACTTAAAATTAATCTGACCGCTTCCCTGTAAATACCAGAAAAAGAGCCTGTCTCATGTAGGTGTTTGAAACAACAACCACGGTGAAAGTCAAACAAATGCGTCATGGTTTTGGTAGTGCACCATCTTCTGTTGTCTCTGGTTGGGGAATTTGTGGGCAGCTGGCTGTGTCTGCGATGATAAAAGAATTAAAACGGTGAGTGGGTGTGGGTGGAGTGGGAGACAGAGGGAGGGAAATGCGTTCGCAACTGGGCATGGCTGTGCAGTAATTTGACCATCGCGTTGACTGTTCCGGTCTCATTTTGCATTGTTACCTCGTGTAATCATTTGCTACAACACCCCCCCCCCGCCTCCCTGCAAAACAGATGGAAAGATATGATCCCTTTAGGCCAGTGCTTGTCTCTTTTGTTTTCATAGTGCCTGGCACAATGAAGTTCTGGACCGTGGTGTCATTACGTTGTCTATGGGGATGTGCCGTGCTGGAACTTCAGCAGGCTTAATCACATGCTGCACTGCAATTACAAAAGAATCATGTGCGAAGTCCTAAATGGATGACCCAGCAACTCTACAAAATGCTTTTGAGATTAGGGAATTTGGAAGAGGATTCTTCCCATTCATTCCAGGCCATGAAAACATTATGGTATTAAACCCTTACCGTGCAAACCAGAGTCCCAGAGGTGCCTGGAGAAGAACTTTTGTGTCTCTGTTGCCTGAGGAAATGTTTTGATGTTACCCATTTCTAGGTTGTGCCTCGATACCTTCTGTTGCAGCTGTGAATGTTGCTGGTGATCTCCCTTGTGTAATGTTTGCTTCAAATTGCAGGGGGACGCTGAAGTGGCGTGATGGACGCAACCATGTTGGAGATTTCAAAGAGGGCTTGGAGCATGGGTAAGCCTTGAAAAACAAGGCATTTCTTGCTTTCAAAATACACTAAGAAATGGTTCCTTCCAGAGGTACAGGGACGCTGGCGTCTTGTTGGGGGACTCTACTTACTGTTACGGCCCAGTTCATCTGACCTATTTTAAACACCCGGCTTAAGCTTGAGTACGTTGTAACCTAGAGTGAGTGGACTGACAGTGACTAGAAGAAAAGAAGTGTGGGCAGATGACCAGTTCAGACTCAGACATTTCCATCCAGCTGGATGAATCTGACCCCTGAACTCTAAATCTAGGTGAATTTATTCATATGAAATGCCTTGAAAAAGCTACTTTTAGATATCTTCAAAAACCTCTTAAATGAGGAGTTTTCAGGGGAAAGAAACCATACTATGAAATTCAAATATTATTTTTCTAAAATTTTTTGAAAGTAAGACTTTTAGTTTTCTCATTTCGACATGAGTTCCAGAATAGGTTAGATTTTTAAAGGGAAAATATATCTCAAATACTTCATGACAGTATTAAGAAAACATTTTGTTTGGACCAAAGCAATTGCTTTGGTAGTCTAACTCAGCCCCTAAACTGGGGAAAGGGTAGAGAGGGGAAAAAACCAACACCACTGAGAGCAGCTATGTAGAAGCAGCAATAAGAAACTGTGAGCGCAGCTCACAAGGACATCTGCTCTTCCTTGGGCCAAATCTGTTGACAACTGGAAATAGTGTCAGAGGTAGAACTGACGCCAACCACGTAAATCAGCTTGGGAAGCTGGAAGGTCCTTAGTTTTTAAAATTCATCCAGTGCAACTAAGTTGCCTTTTGCCATGCTGACCTCTGCCATATGCACCTTGTAGGTTTGGAATATGCCTTGTCCCACGCCAATCTGAAGACCGGTATGATTGCTATAAGTGCCACTGGTACGAGGGCAAGATGAGAGGCTATGGAATCTGTGAGTAAGTAAAACCCAACGACGGACTCTGGGGAAAAAAGGGCGCTCCACGTGTTTAAAGGGTGAAATGTTCCCACCTCAGTGTTGGAAGGCTCAGTCACAGCGTAAATCCCAGGGTAATTCAGGCGCCAGAAGCTTTTGCTTTAGAGACGGGCAGTTTGGCTTCTTCCCGAGCCCTGTGTCTCCTGAGCGTTAGAAGAGTAAGAGCTTCTCTGCAAGCTATGACCATTGGAGCTACCTGACGTAGCATCCTCTGTGCCCTATAGGTGAGGATATAATTTTGCATTCATGCTTGTTGTTGCAGAGCAGAGAGCGCACGGTGTGCCATCAGCCCTGGACAGACTTGGTGGAGCACACAGCTCGCTCCGTCTCCCCTGGCCATGCTGTCTGAACTCAATCTTGTGTAGAATAGGTTCCTTAATGATAGACGAGATTGTTGGTCTGGAAGTCATAACTGTTATCCTGAAGGGAGCCGGTTCTCCTAATTTGCTTTTCTTGCTCACTCAACTTCTTAGCTTAAGAAATGGAGTCCAAGGTTTCATTTTTTACCTATCAAAATGCTTCTGGAAACAGTCGTTTGCACACCTGCATCACAAAGCGCTGCTGTGAATTTGGCTTTTGTGAATTTGGAGCCCAGTCTGCAAAGCACTGTATTGTGGGCGCATGGTGGTATCCCAGCCTTACCCACCATCTACCTACCTTCCATTTAGAAGGCCAGAAGAGGCAGCGGAGGCCTGCTCAGCAGGTTGTAGGTATAAACCAGTTTCCTTTGCAGCCTACGGGGTTAAGTGGACAGGGCCAGCTTGCTTTGTTTATGCAGCAGTGAGCGCGACCGCATCGTCTTTGGTTAGGTCACAGGTGGCTTGTAGCCAAATGGGTTGGCCAATGCGAAGACTGGACTGCCTGTTGTTCCTGCACATATTTACCCCGGCTTTCACTGAGCCAACTGTGGCAGAGGGAAGCACGCAGCCCAGCTTTCCAGCTGCTTCCTATGGGCTAGGCCACCTTCCTTCCTACAGACTGCAAGTTCTGCTCCTTATTTATGAATGAAACTCAGAGTACAGGACATGCAGAAATCTCGAGGGAACTTGGAGCCAACTGAGTAGTGTTGTGCTAGTGTCTTTGGTGTCAAATGTGAGAGCAGGTCGATAACTAGAGGTGACAACCCTCCTTAGCGTAAGTGCTTTCCCTGTTGTAGCAGTGGAGACCTGCTGGCCAGCATGGGCAGAGCTAAGGGGAGCTCTTCTCAGGGGGATGAGCCCAGGAGAAGGGCTGGTTGGCGAGCACAGAAAGGTGAAGGTAAATCTGGCTTCTTGCTTGATCTGATCTAATCCTACTCTGGATTAACCAGTGGTCACTGTGTCCCAGGTGTTGGGAGGCCAAGGACTGAGTGGCCTCTCCCAGGACAAGTCCAAGCCTAAGTGTTGTGTCCTTGGATAATGTTGAAAGCTAACTGTGGAGTGACTAGCTTGGGCGATGCCCATTCCTAATAGTGACCAACTACTGGCTCCAGAGTTATCAGTCAAATATTTGGAATATTTAGCAGGCAGATGAGCCTAATCTACTCGCTTACCTGGCCTCCTACTCCAATAGTAGCTATTAGTCACAGTCTTAAATTCTGTCTGTCTGTCTCCCTGCAGGTATGGGAATGATATGGTCTACAAAGGTTACTTTAAAGACAACGTGCGTCAAGGGTTTGGGATATTGGAGAAATTCTCAGCTGAGCATCCATTTAAATACACAGGACAGTGGGAAAATGACAAGAAGAATGGATATGGCGTCTGGGAAGACAAAGATAGGTAAAGGTGGTATGAATCAGAGCTGGCTTTCGGTGCCTCTGTTGGCAGGAGTAAAGCCTCATGTTTTGATGGGGAGACTTGGGGATGAAGGGGGGATGTGTTCAACCCCTGCTATAAGGCTTGAACTCCTTGGGAAGCATTATATGAATTGAGTTTGTGCAGTACATCTGGCCCTTGTACTGCATGGAGCATTATAGCAGGTAAAACTTGTCTCAGTAACTGATACATCAAATTGACGAAGAACTAAGAAAACAGGGAAAAAACCATAATTTGTTTTCTACTGCATTCCAGAGGGGAGAGATACATAGGGACATGGCTCGACGATCACAAACATGGACAAGGCATTGTAGTAACCCAGTCAGGTGTCTGCTATCAAAGGACATTTCATGCTGATAAAATGGTGGTGAGTACACCTTTTCAGCGGATTCTCTAGATCAGCGGGATGCGGAATTCCCCATCAAGGGCAGGATTAAGATTTCACTTCATAGTTAATCTTTGAAGGAAAATAGAAAGCAAGAAAACTTAAGCATTGGTATTTTACCATAATAATGTTTTTGAAGAACAAGGCCTAGATTAAGTTTTGTTTCTTATCACCTTCCTGAGGTGCAGGTAGGAACTAGATGTGAGACTGTCACTTCTCCTTGCTCACACTAAGACACCTTATAGGTCTGGCTGTTTGACTGACCATCAGGTCACAATTATAGACCAGAACTCATATGTGAAGTGCTGCACAGTTTTATATCATACTACATCTATCTTAGAGATCATTAAGTCTTTACCTTTCCAATGTGAGCTTACCTATGACAAGTTGGCTGTCCGGTTCATTGAAAGTTTAGAAGTTGGTGGGGAAAGCAAAAGGAATTGGCATCGCTAGAGCTGGCTTGGAAATAAAAGCGTTTCTTCTCATGAAAAATACGCGCTTAAAAAAACAAACAACCCCTTCCCCACTCACCAAATTAGGACAAAATGTTTAGCATGGAAACTTTGTCGGAAGGGCTTTCCATAAATTCTCCATCTGCAGGGAACCAAAATAAAGCTGTCTTTTGGTTTGCCAGCTGCCAAAGGCTCCTTTAGCTTCACAAGGCTTCCGGGTGGGGAGCAGTCGCTTCGGTTTTCCTAGTGGAAAATTGGTATGGCCAAGAAGCTTCCCTTGGAAACCTTTTATTTTTGCCAGAAAGGGCACTTTCCATCAAGAAAACCATTCCAGCGGAAAATGTGTTACAGCTCTAAAAGTGACCACATTTTCTGGCTGGTACGGGTACATATAAACCTTCAGGCCCAAAGCGTGGGCTAAGCCCCAACAAGAAGAATCTTTCCCCATTGGTATAAATTATCTTGTATCTGTTCTGCATCTTGGTGTTCCTTCTCTGAAATCCGTGCTACTGTAAGCAGCCGTGGGAGTTGGGAGGTAATGGAATGAGTTATTTAATGAATGCTTAGGAGCTGCTCATTAAAGCCCCGTTGACTGCACAGCAAGGGACAAAGCTAATTCTACATAGCAACTGCCTTCCTCTTTTCACTTAATCATCTTGCAAAGAATGACACAATTGGCTACAATCACCTAAAGGTCATAGGATTGGGAGGACCAGAAGTTTGACCCCTATGGCAATTTTTGGCAACCTTTCTTAGAACAGGAGCCTGCCTTTTATTTTTTTTTTTTCCTTCTTCTAGGGAAATGAATGCAATAGTACTGTTGTTTAAAACCTCCTGACTATGCAGGACTTCTCTGTGCAGTGATGCCTAATGGGTTATCTCTAGAGCATGTCCTTGCTTCTCTCTTAAGCATTGCAATGATATGTTGGGCTTTCAAAAGGGTTCTCGGAATCTGCAGCCCATGAATAGTCCAAGCCAGTAGCTGTTTCTAGATGAATTTGAGCAGATAGGAAGTTTATGTCATGCATTCACTACTTCTTCTTTTAAATGAAGGGTTCTGGGATTCTGCTCTTGGAAGATGACTCAGTCTACGAAGGGAACTTCACAGAAGATCTAACATTCGTTGGAAAGGTGAGCACTTCCTTCATCTTAGCCTTTCTATACAGTTGCTTGCTTTCCAAAGGGGACGGTGGATTAATCTTCAAAGTTCATACCCTCCCGCTCCATTTTCCCCAGTTCCCCAGAAAATAACATTTTCCTGGTTTTTGGATTTATTTTTTTTTCTATTATCAGTCTCATTCACAGAAGGAAGGCTGCAGCTGAGAGACTTCGAGTAGCTGGGGGCTTTGTGCATTGTTTTGGTTTTTACGGTTTTGTTTATATTGTGGGTTTTAGAGTTTTTGGCCGTTGTGGGCCATTTTTGGCTGTGCTTTGCAGCTGCAGTTGGGATGCTTTTGTATTCTTAGAACAAATGTTTTAGCCTTTGTAGTGGTTGGGAACACAGGAAATGATGTATAAACCAAACGGAGTTACAGTACCAGCACTACGCTAACGTAACCCAGTGTTAACACAGCTGAGGGATCTTGGAAGCTTAATTTTGCAATCTGGACGCTGCACTGACACGTTCGACATTTTGCGGTTGATCTTTAACAGAAATATCTGCTCAAAGTGCTCATAAAGTGCCCTGTTGCGGGGAAAACTAGTCCTCCGGCTTGTTACAGAAATCTGTGATGAGTCTGACAGGAAGTCTGCGATTATATCAGACTGAGTGGATGTCAAAATAGACACTTGGTAATGACTGCAAATGAGCCCCGTCATTTACTGACTTGTCATGGGAGGAAGAGTTTGTTATCATCTTCTTCAGCCAGAAGAGTCGGGGTGGATTTTTGCAGAGACTGATTATAGTGCTTAGATACTGCTTCCTCCAAAATTAATGTTTAGTTTTAGTGGTTAGTCCAGAAAAATCTGTTCTTTATCTAAGGATGGAGTGCCTCCTGCTATTAGCAATGAGGATTTCAGGCTGGTATTCAAAGCCAGACTAGTTATGATATTGTTTGGCTTTCGATTTGATTTAATTAAAACTTTTAAGTTTGAGTCAAGCTACTGCATGTCTTTATTTGCCACAGAGACTTTAAGGTTTTTCTTGGTAGCAGCAAACATCTTGAAAGCATTCGTGGTGAATACCATGTGATTCTCCTTACCTGAGAGGCCAAACTTGCTTGTGGTTTTAACAAGCAGAGGAAAAACAGAGGAGAAATTGAAGTTTCATGTGTTCACTCTAGGTTAGAAAAAACTGTTGTCAAATTTAAGCCAGACAATTTTATAACTCGGAGAGGATATTGGGTATTTGTAAAGCATAATGCAAATGTTTTCCTCTGCGGTTGTGGCGGTCTTTCCCCTCCAGAATCCTATGTGTGTCATTCAGTAGCAAGGACATGTTTTCTCCAGTGACTGTCACCTTAATGACTCTATTGCTTTGGATGCTGAAAATGTGCACCTCCATGCTGGAAGATGTTCTTAGTCGCTGTTTCAGGAGCTGGCTCTGTTGAAAAGAGAATTTGAGATCTCGGTCCAGCTTGTTTCCTCTCTCTAATGAGATCTTGGCAGAATAACCCTTTATTTCTCCATTGCAGGGAAAGCTGTCATTTGCCAATGGCTTCATTTTGGAGGGAACCTTTACTAACAAATCGGGCCAAGGTCTTCAGATGCACGGCACCTTGAACACATCAAACGAGCAGCTGGATGACAGGATAACCAAAGCGTGAGCAATAAGAGCTGACCTCGCGGGTCATGGCTTGTATTTTGACCCTACCTAGGGGAGTATGGGATCAATCACTACAGGGATCAAGGCAGTCCTTGCCTGAACAAGTTGATCTTAAAAACTGGTTTATATGCAAGGAAAGAAGGGGAAAAGGAGAGCAAAATTTGTCATTTAATGTTAATGCCACATAGGAAGCAGAAAACAGATGTTCCGCTCCCCTCCTGCCAGCATCCACCCAGAGATACTCCCATCCTCAGACTGGAGCGAGTTTTGGAGGCTTAACATTTTCAGCGATTTGTGCATGTGTGTGCACACACACACACACATTTCTGCGTATACACACAGATGGGTCTGAAGCTACAATGGCAAAGCTGGACTGCTAAAATGCATCACTTGCTCCTTTTCTTTTCCTCTGTGCTACTACATGAATATTACCGGCTGATATTGTAGAGGTGGGAAAGCTACCAAAAATCACGAAGTGAAGCACGGCATGTGAAGCTCTGAAGAGCCTGAACTGGGTGCTGCTCTGTGTGGAGGAAGGCTGGGGAGCCAGGATCAGAGCTTCACGGGGCGCTGATGCTGCTTTGGCAGGCAACGGTGTGAATGCAGGGCAGGAGTAACTGAGCTGAAGCTATCAGGCCACATCCTTTGGTGTAGACTCTTATCTTTGGGGCTGAATCCCTGCAAAGGGATGCTCTGGTTGCCAGGCTGGAGGGCCTGGGTTCAGCCAGGTTAACCCAAATGAGGGAGTCCCAGTGGAAAAGACAGCTACCTGTCCACTGAGGGGAATTCCTCTTGCAAAATCCAGTTCAATTTCCTCTTCTTACCTCTTCAAAACATTTCCAGTTGATCAGAATATCTATGTTGCAGAAACAGCTCCCGTTTCCTGTGCTTTTCAGGCAGCAGTAGCTACTGGTGGTGGTTGCTCAACTGCCTTCTTGCTCTCAGTCTTTTCTGCAGGCTTTCAGTTGAAATAAATAGTCTATATTTAGAAACATCCATAAGTGGAGCAGACCGCCTGTGATCAATTCACCAGCAAAGATTCAGATTATTGACGTTCCACGGACCAGGAATTTTTCTTCACCCAAAGTACCTTGTTGCCAGGACAATAGACTTGAGTTGCTTTTCGTCGAATTACCAGTTAGGCACTGCCATCCTTCTCTGCTCCCATAGTTCTTGTGTTAATATCTGAATCTGGAGAACCTTCCATATTTGAAGGTGAAGTCTGAAATAATTGAGGAGGGATGCAGAAAAGCCTAATGCCCTGTTATGTTTTGCAGTCAGCTGGGCCTTGAGGAGTTCCCAGTGGAGAAGAGATGGAAGGGAATCTATGACCAGTTCCTGGAGTTCATCCATTCTGGCTGCAAAGAAGAAACGGAGGAGTCTTTCACGGGGTTCCACATACAAACGAGCAAGGAGCTGCGGAAATCTCAGGAGTACCTCTTCTGCCAAAGGTATGAGTATCACGTGCCCTCGTCACAACAGAGGAGCCCATTTGTGTGGAGAGATAGTGGTTTACATCAGGGTCTGCCATGTGTTAAAGTTATGAACCCAAGGATTATCCAGTTGTTCCTGCTTATGAGACAGGAGGATGAATTTCAAGCCTGTATTTAAGGTTGTGCTGTTGAAACTGATTCTTATAAGTGAAAATTTGGATGCAATTCACTTGAGTAAATGTAAGCATCTGCACATGACCTGGTCATTGCTGGCTCCTCTTGTATTTGAGGGAAACCTAGCTGACATCATCAGCTGATGCAGAGCAAACTCATCTCCCCTTAAGAGAATACCTAAAATAGATCAGACAAGCATGTGCAGGATGCAACCCAGGCTGGTTGTCAGGGGAGCCGAAGGCAATTCCATTGAAAAGTGTAGAAAAATTCATTTGTTCTAAAAGTCTTATTGCCCCTTTGGAATCTACCTGCAATACCACTTGGGATTTATCCCAGTGCTTCACTGTGTGGTTTTCCTTCCTCACCTCTCATGTTTTCAGGGGGACTGAGGATGTATCCTGGAAGATAGAAGATATTCTAGAAGATCTTGTCCAGCACCAGGGCCTGGATTCACTACAGACTTATTTAGAGAAGGTAAAGCTTAAAACCATAATGCTCCATGTCTGTCCATAAGACACGGACAAAGGTCGTAACAACTTTCTGTTGCTTTCTGGTAGCACATATAACATTGCCAGTGACTTCAAGAGTTTTCTCTACATTATGTGTGAATACCTATGCTTGTGAAGAAGAAGGTTAGCCTTTGTCCTTTTTGGACACTCATTTTGTGTACAGCTATACAGGCCAGGAAGTGATTATAAAGCTTCACTCTTGGTTCCCAAACTATGTCAGGGAATAACCAGCTGCTGGAAATTATTAATAAACTTCCATGCACTCTCAGTGGTTGTTTTTCACTCAATTAGCCTTTCCCTGAAGCACCCTTTGCTCTCTCTCTTGAATATCACAGCAAATCTCATCAGAACAACAATTCTACTAAGCACATTTCTGCCTGATAATGGGAGGAGAATTGGCTTGTTGCAGCAAATATAAACCAAAATTATAGCTGATTACCTCTAGGCTTGTTCTCCTTTACTGACAAGAGAAGATTGGGTGGCCTTTCAGTGTTACCCTCTACTAATGGCAAGGGCTGACTTGTAAAATTTAATTTTCCTCTCTCACACAGGCATTGAAGTCTTCCCTGCACCCACTGGGAAAGCTGCTGAAAGCCTTGGCAATAGCTTTTCAGGCAACATATTCTGGGATTGGGGCCAACAGACACTTGCTGACTATGGCACAAGAGGAAGTCAAGTACTATGCCAAGAAAATATGGGAGTTTTACCAGTAAGTCAAGCACACCGAGTCCTTCCAATGGGTATGAGCATAGAGGGATTGTGGAGTAGACCATTGGGAACATTTTTCCAGGTGACAGGGCTGCTTTATTTCACAGCATATTTCTTGGGAGAGTTGCCTCTGAGTGGTGCTAGGTAAAGAGTTATATGCAATAACTGAGGTCACATGGACCTAGAAAATCTTTATTACGCTCATTGCTCAGTACGTGACCCAGGAGCTTTAATGTGACTAAATCTCACTGAGTTATGGCAGCTCAGTGAGCTGCTGCCCGTAATAAGATTTCATCTAGATAAGCAGAAATATGAGCAAGAAACCTCACTAAGTAACAAGGACAGCAAAGTATATCAGAGCACACAACAGTGATGTTCGATATCTATGAATGAAAAATAGCTTAAGCTTAACATGCCTCAACTCAACAAGAGTTAAGGCAGTCTAAGCACGTTGTTGAGGCTCGGCTGATGTGGGTAGTGACTCTAAAATGAGGTGGTTCAGTTGTGTGGTTGTGCCCATGGACCATTAGGGACTGGATCAAAGGCATGATTGGGGTCCTGTTGCTGTTTGAATATCTTTTAGGAGAAGATACAAGAAATGCCATAGTAGGCAGAGGTGGGGAACTCTGCCTCTAGCTGCACTCAGGGTGGTATTGCCTTGAAAATGAGTGGTTGGATAAAAGCTCTGTTGTTACCTGTGTAGCCTTGTGTGCTTGAGGAAGGCTGCCAGCTCTAGGACGAGGGGCTGTCTGTCCCGGAGCAGTCTGAGAACAGCAGCACAGCTGGTGGGAACAAGTCAGATTTGATTCAGTTCATCTGAGCTGTGTTCATGACCAGTACAACAGGGCTCACAACTTGAGCATTGGTTCACATAAAGGTGCTTCTGGGCTCAGTGCATACCTTGGAAAGCTTGCTTCATGTCTCAAGACCTTTCGGATACAGTGCGGGGAGGGAGACCCACCTTGCTCTGCTGTGCCCCTGGCTAAGTTTCCTAGGCTGATATTTCTACACCAAAAAAAGGCAACCTCTCCCTAATGCCCGTTTAAGATGATGACGTTTTGGCTTGGCAATGCCAAGACAAACCCAAGCTACTTTTCCAGAGTATGAACTTCCTCTAATGTTTATAGATGGATTAGAGAATTGGTTGGCATGACAGATCCTGAAACCTCACGTCCCTTGAGTGGGAGTACAAGGAGATGGTGCTCAGTGCAGACCACAGTTAGGATCTCCAGAGTGACCACCCTACTCTTCAGAAGCTATGGAGAATTTTGAAACACTCGTTCCTGGTGGCTTCTGCTGGTAGGGGAGAAAGCCCTCAAATACTGAAACTTGAATACTGAAATGCAAGGATTACAGAAAGCTTTAGTAATACCCCACTTGATGCTGGGACAGCCGAGCTCCTCACTTGTGAATAACAAATTACCCTTAAAAAAAGGAGGGATGGAACTAAAGCTTGGTTCTGCTCCTCTTCTAGGGGTTTGCTCCATCTGGCACTGGAACAGAAAGGCCAACTGCCTGCAAAATGTATGGATGGAGATACAAGGTATGTCTCACCACTGGTGGTTTAATTTTAAGCTGCTTGGACATCTGGGGTGTCTTCTAAAATATATTAAGTGCTGAACAGATTGTATTTGTCCATTTGAGTCAGGTTTACTGCCCACACTTCTCTCTGAGTGTAAAGCTTTCCGTAGTTCTGCCTGAAGCATGAGAGCAACTTCTAATCGGAAATAGGGAGTACAGTGTGGGAAGTGTGGCAGAGGAGGTAGAAAACACGATGTTCCTAGAATAAGAAGGTAGGAACAATTGAGGGAGAGCCAGGTTTAGGCGTTTTGGAAGTAGGAAGCATCATCTTTCTTCAGCTGTCCCCATCTGGTCTGGATTTCTCTTTGCTGTAATCTGCAGCCATCTCCAGTGGGCCGAATGTAGCCAAGAGGTTGGTGGAATGGTAAGCAGCTGGAAAAGGGCTTTGTCTGAATTTATTTGGTCTTTGTCCCTTAAGAAATAACAAGTGGTGTACTGAAACAGCTCAGGAAGAACAGCTGGAGATAGGTCTCTGGTGCTCCAGGTTTCTCCCAGTGAGTATGGAGATCTTGTGGAGAAACAGTACCCTGTCCTGTCCTACGGCATAAGATGCACTTGCATCTTCAGCTTGTGGGCACACGCAGGAGAGTGTTATATAGGTCACTCCTGTCCAACGGTGCCATTGAACTCAAAGGTGGAGGAAGGAGGGGGGGGACCAGCAGAACACCTTGCAGTCTCAGAAGCTGCTTCTTCTGTTGTGTTGTGTGGCTCTTGGTAATATCCAGGTTCCAGGCATCGCTGTAGGACTCTGCTTTGCTTTTCTCTGCCATAGTGACCAGAAGGCATGCAATGTGGTCCTGCCGCTGATTTTGCCCTGCTTCTACCCTGAGCTTTTCATGCTCTACATGCTCTATCATGAAAGAGAAGATGACCTCTACTGCCAAGGGATCATGGACCTAAGTCTATTTCCTGACATCAAGCTGCTAGAGTTCCTGGATGTGCAGAAGTAAGTGACAGTTTTGCAGCCCAGGATGCAACCCCATGATACCAGCTGGGAAGGTGGCAGCCAGGGAAAGCTCTGATGGCGCAGGAGGAAAGGACTTATAACCCGTTCGTGGGTGCATTGTTGGCTGTAGCACTGAATTTTTCCCTAGGCTGCCAGAGCAACTCCTGTTGTGGAGTGCCTGCAATACTGTCTGGAAGGACAAGACTGACTAGTGGAAAGCTGCTATTATCTACACTAATTTTCATTTTTGTGTAGCAAAAATCTCCTTTTCTAGCTCACCAAAGAAATGCTTTGCTCCAACACAGGACCAGTCAGACAGAGTCTATAAAAGGGCCATAGTCCATCCAATGGTATCTGCTGTAACTATGCAAGCACACAGTCTCAAGACTGGGGAAAGGCTGTGGAGCCAGATGTTCCCTTCATCCATTCCTGCAGCTAGATACATCTCTGGAAATGATATGTGAGGACCAGTGACTCAGACTTAAGAGGCATGTGAGCTCTCCTAACACAGCATCATCCACAGCTCAAGGACTTAAGCAGGGTAGCAGGAGACCCAGAGTCTCAATTTAGCAATTCGATTCAGTCTAGACTCGGTGGAGAGGAATGGAATCTGAAAGTGCCAAAACTCTCCATTGATTATTACAGGAGCAGCTGTGAGTAAAATGAACCCTACACTCAGGTTAATGAGTCTAAGCTCTTAATTCTTGCTGTAGCAGTGTAACAACAGGAGCAAACTCAGCCTCATGCACCTACAAGACTTTAGCATCAGCTTGAACGAGGAGATAAAAACAGTCAAAACTGACTTAGGGTGGAGTTAAGTCATGGACATCTGCCTTCTAAATTTTCTCTGTAATCTCCCTTCAGACACCTCTGGCCTCTGAAAGATCTCACCTTGACAACCAACCAGGTAAGAAATAACGCTAAGCGCTAGCTTTGGTGTGTTCATGAGATGACACTGGGGCTGTGTGTTGGTGCTAGCTAATGATGGAGCTTCACCTACGTACCCACAGGGCAGACTGTACTCAGAAATCAGAGCTACGTGACGTGTCGATTACTCATGATCTGTAGCTATTGCATGTGAATTTCCAGGGATGGGAATATGAGCTCTGCATAGGATTGCTTTGTAATGCTCTGCTCAATGGTGTTTCAAAGACATCAGTGTTCAGAGTGGCACTGTAGACATCCAAGCGGGTTCAGAGTGGCACTGTCTATAACAGCTTTATTTTGCCCTTTTTTATGGGCAGCAGCAAACATGCTTATTTTGGGTCCAGTGCTGAGGAGCTATGTGGTGGCTCTCGGGGAGATGCTCTTACAGAGACACAACTCTTTCTTTGTCTCCCCTCCAGAGGCAGTCCCTTATCAAAGACAAGTGTTTCCTGTCTGCCACAGAGTGTTTGCAGAAGCTGATGTAAGTCACTGTCCATAACCTCCGACTGACAACCAGGGATTTTCTGTTTCTGGGAAATGCCAAAATTTACAACTGTTTACAAAAGCATTTCTGGGTCAGCCTGTGAGATTATTTAAAGAAAGGTTGTTTGCATTATTATTTCTGTTTAAATGAAAAAGTAACTTCTATAGAATTCTTCCCCCCACCCCCCCCAAATATCAAGACAATATCAATTGGGTTTAAATGCAACCCTCCCCTGGCTAATCTCTCCCCTTAATTTTGTGGAGATATTCCTACAAAAAATCTGACTTTGATGAAATGGAGTTCACTCATGTCAGTGTGCATAGCAAATTGGGGCTGGCTGTGACTGCCTGGTCATGACAGAGCCCATTGCTCCGGACACATGGAGTTCACGAGGGTTATACATCCAGTGTGGCATCCGAAGATGTTAGTGTAGCAAAGCAGAGCTCAATTTAAGAAGCTCAGCTTGATTTATTGGCTTGAAGTCCAGCCTAGGGGATGGTACTGCAGTGACGAGTGGGAAGGAAGTTAAAGGGGAGCAGGGAAGTGTTGTGGGATCCATCAGACAGGAGCTCTCGGGTCCCTAAGTACACTAGTCCTGGTGGGAGCCTCCCTATGAAAGCCAACGTGACTACCCTTCTGGGGAAGGCAGCACAGCCTACGTGGACCTTTGCCAGATGTTACAGCCGTCGTTAGGGGCAGAAGAGCCAACCTTACAGATATGACAACTGTATTAGTCCCTTGATAGAACTGCCCAAAGTGATTCGTCCCATGCTCTTTAGTTTTTATTTGAGGGACTGTGACTCAGGTTAGTCCTGTCTAAAATGAAAGACTGACACTAGGGTGAGC
This sequence comes from Astur gentilis, assembly GCF_929443795.1. Taxonomy (NCBI): domain Eukaryota; kingdom Metazoa; phylum Chordata; class Aves; order Accipitriformes; family Accipitridae; genus Astur; species Astur gentilis. The sequence continues at coordinate 45,927,738 of NC_064883.1, read as the reverse complement.
AGGTCATACCCAGGACTTGGGAAGACTTAAGGATGATGTTACACCCTGGTGATGCCTCTTGGCACAACCTTGTTGCCTTCTTCTCCATTTGAGAAGATTGAAGGACTTTTTTTGTAACATGACAGTCTGCTCTGATTATTTATTTTTTTTTTAGTTCTGCTGCTTTATCACTTTAGCTGTGTAGTGGAAGCATCTTTGACATGGCTGTTTTCATACTGACAGCACTACAGTGGATCCCCGGGAAAAGCTGGTGATCCTCCAGAAGACCTATGAAGAGATAGAGAGCACAGTGTCCCGGGTGGTAGACAAAGACTACAAGCTCCCCATGGATGACCTGTTACCCCTACTGATGTATGTTGTATCCCGAGCAAAGTAAGTGGAAGCTTTTCATTTCCCAAGCCCGTTGCTGTGTGATACCTCAAACGGAGAAAGGACAGGCATGTTTCCCAGCCATAGTTTAAATGAAAAACCAGAGCCTGTGTTTTAACATGCTTTTTCCTGAGCTGTATTGGGTTTCTCTGTGCTACTGTCTGCCAGCCGTGGTGTGGTGGTGTTGGCCGTGATATAAAGTGGCTGGAGACTTCCTGAGTGTCCATCTCTTACCCGAGAGGATAATTCAGGGTTGTCATGGGAAAAGTGGTCCTACCTGCATCTCGGGTTACTGTAGAAGAAAGGAACACGAAGCCTTTGAAGGCCAATTGTTGATGTCTCCAAGGCATCGCCTAGATATTGTACATCTTCTATTTTCTGTTCTCAATGGGGCACTGTGATTCAGTTTGGAGACTAGGAAGGTCTTGAACACTCACCATCTAGTAATTAGACTTTTCCTGTGTAGGAATGACTGTAAATGTAACACATTTCTGCCAAAGAGGCTCTGTCTGTGGTGCTTTCACTGTAACTGCAGGAACCTGCTTACATCCAGTAGAATGAAACTGTACATTTTTTTTCTTGGCAAATTTGAGTCAAAATCCTTGGCTGACTTCCTGGATATGCTTGGTTTCCAAAAAAGGGCGAAATGTTTAAACTTGGGGCCATGAAATCCAGAAGCTTCTTTTTTTTTTCCTTCTTCCTTTTTTATCCCTGCAGTCATGTTGGATGATACAGGTTTGTTTGCTAGGCAGCTTTCTCAACTGTAGATGAGAGAGGGGAGTAAGAAAGACTGCGAAAAATAGAGGAGTTTAAATTTTCTCATGATTGAGCATCTTCGCTGAGATCCAGTCACGCTGGATACCTCAAGGACCCAGCCTCCAGATGATCAAAGTAATGCACAAGGAATCAGCAATGGATTTCCCGATCTGTGCCTCTTCTCCATAATCTGATTTCAAACACACACCCACAAACACCAGTGCCAGATTTGTTCTAGTTGTGACTTTTTTTTTCTTTCTTTTTTTTCCTAGAATACAGCACCTGGGAGCTGAAATCCATCTGATCAGAGACTTGATGGAGCCCACCAATCGAGGAGGACTGTACGACTTTCTGTTGACAGCACTGGAGGTAAGGAAATGTTTTCAACAGCGACAGTTGCAAGCTGCAGTAGCCTTTCTTGAATAGTAGATACTGATGTGCTTTACTCTCATTAATTTTAGAGAGCTGTTTATATGCCTAGCACAGGAGGTTATTTTCCTTCTAGTCTAAAGAATATGCTTATTGTTCATTTATAAAGTGAAGATTTAATCCTGCCTTTGGGGGCAGTATAGCTTCACTTTGCATACAAGAGACCAGATTTTGGCCCAAAGTTCCAAAACTTCTCCTTAATGTATTGCTCTGTTCTTTGCCCAGTCATGCTACGAACACATACGGAGGATAAGACTCCACCAAAGAGAGAACTGCCATGTTACTCACAGCTCCTGAGCCCGAGGACCCGACGGGAGCCTCCTCCCTGCCACACTTTCTTGACCAAACACTGTTGGATGAAGAAGCAATCAAGTCACTGCTGTTCTGCCTGCCTTTAAAAAACCGAAGAATGGTTATTTATCAGATGAGGGTTTCTTGCTGGCTTTTCTCATAGACTAGCTGTGATAGTAAAGCACAGACATATGGATGCCGTGGGCTAAAAGCCTTTAATATGCAACCTCAGCTTGTGTTTGGGAATCTCGTGGTGGAGAGTGGCCAAGGTTTCTTTTACCCTGCAGTTTTATTTCACTTTCCTGCAAACAGCAATCTGCCTTGAAACCTCGTTTGACTGTTCTCTCAGATGCCGTGTTTCTTTTGCACTGGGGAACCAACAGAAGGGAGAAGAGGTTATTTTATGGTCAAATGAAACCACAAGAACTATTTTGGTGGGACTGTTTCTGGTTGGCAGAAATGTGGCATGGACAGGAGAGGCTGCCTCCATACTCCTAAACAACCTGCTCCTGGACCGAGGTGGCTTTTCCTGTATCCCTAAGAGGAAGGTTTTTCCATTCCTCTTCTTACCTATGCCAAACTCAGTACCTCTCCACTGCATTGTAAAGCTGCTATTGACTAACTTCCTTGTTTTATGATGATACTTACAAGTGTATCTTTAAACTCTGCGGACTCCTGTTAAATCTCAGGGATATCACACTTGCACCTTGAACATGCTAGTGCTGCTTTGTAATTCTGCAGGAGTTTCTGTGTGCCTAAAAGGACATACATTGTCCTGGGGTGAGAAGTCTCGAATCCTGGGGAGAGAAAACATAAAACCACCCGGCCTTCTGCACTGAGAAAGCTGCAAAACAACTGTTTTTTCCTAGGTGCACAGCTTTGTGCTGACAGATCACCCACTGACACCAGTGGGGTGCAAATCAGATTAGAATCGGTCTGGGTTTTATGCTGCCTTTATAAAAGGCAAATGGATATTTGGTATCCTGTTCCTATCAGACAAAAATAGTAATGTCTGAGCTGCATATTTAGAGCAAAAGCTCTTTTGAACTAGATTTTAACCTGCTTTTTTTTTTTACAGTTTAAATTACAGTCTTTAAATTGTCCAGGTCTGTGACTTCAGGAAAACAAAACAAAACTCTACAGGCTGTTTCCTCCTGTTTATCACAAGTATTATGCTTTAATAAATAGTACACTGATTACAACAGTTAATATATTGGTATGAGAGTATCCTAACGTATGTTTTACAGTAACTTTGTATTTAAATAAAGCTGTTTAATTTTTAAAAGATTCCAGGCTTGTGTAATTTTTATTCCAATCTTGCTGCTGTCTTCAGGCATTTGAAAATTTGCTTTCCTTTATTTAACTGTAGAAAATAAGTGGCTCCCTTACCGCCTTGATCATTCATGGGAATGGAGAATTTGAACTACAAATTAGTTTCCTAATGTAATTGTAAGAAAGACTGTCAATAAAACTAATTTTTTTGCTTCTGTTCCCTGCCAAATCGGTAAAGAGAACATGGCTTAAACTTTAAGATAATTTCCTGCAATTAAAGTACTATTTTTGACCCCTTTGTCTCACACTGATCACACTAAGCATTAGCAGGCCCTATGAAAGATGGCTGTTGCACATCTTCAGAGCTGAAGATGCTGTTGTGCAGACAGCTCAGGTGAAGAGAAAGTGAGTGAGTAGTTGAGACCCACCTTCCCTACCATGTTGGCCTATTTTCTTCCTCCCTTAACTCTGTTCCACAGGGAAGAGCAACTAACTGCAGAAATTATGTCTCTTCCCTAAGAACTGCTGCCTGGATTTTTGCATCACAGCAAACTCATGCCATCCATCCAAATGAGGATGTAGTCTGCCGGACAGTAGTGTCTAAACCTATCCTGGGTAAATTGAGATACTGGGTTCTCGGTGTAACAGCTAGACTTGTATTTTTGCTGGTTTCACACATGAAATGAAAAGTCCTGTTCATCTAAGCAAACGCTTTATAAAATTGCAGTGTTTAAAGTGGTTGGTGCCAATACCAGTTGCACAGCATGCAGTGAGACTGGGGAATACAAGACCAAAACCATGCTTTCCTACCAGTACACTGATTGTCAGCTTTAAACCATTGCCTCTCACCTCTATGAAATCTCACCTTATTCATATAAGGAAGAAAGCTCCAGCTGCCTGTCTTTGAGAATGTAAACAGACATAAGTAACAGCTGTGAACTTTTAATTTCAGAGTTGCTTAAAACTGGCAGTTTTCCAGTCTAAAGAAACACCCTGCCAGAAGGTTGAATCACTGAGATGTAGTCACAGCTGTTAAAAAAAAAAGAAAAAAAAGAAGAGAGGTCTGTTTTCTCCAGACTGCATTCTTCCACACTCTGGGTATTGATTTTAATTTCAGGTACCGCTTCCTACTCAAAATGCAGAACTTCTACTAGAAAACAGGACATGCAAAATGCATGCATATACAAACTCTACAGGATTATCTAGAAAACAGTGTGATTTTTCAGCCTGCTGAGGATGTCTATTGTACTTTCTAAACATACGGTTATTAGTTGCTCTTACTGGTCATCTGCTTGAAAATTGAGGAAGTTCTTGAGCTATAATTCAAGTGAGCCCTAAAGGGGCAACTAAGGTAACAGTGTGCAGCCATTTGTGCTTCTAGGCTTTCTCACCAACCAGTAAAAGCAAGAAAGAGGCATGCTTCACTGGAAATACTCTTTTAGCCCAAGGGGAGCATTCAGGTTGCAAATTGTGCTATATAACCATGCAGTAGTGCTATTTGGTGTGTTAACAGCATGGCTTTTTTAGGAGATAATATGAGGGTACTTGCTAGCTTCCCTGATTAATCAAATCTCTGCTCGATAAAATACTGTGCCTTGAAATAGCGTGTAGAAATGCGAGAGTACATTCAAGTTCCTCCTTTTGAGCTTGGGTGGATCACATGCTTAAATTATTAGTGGCAGATTTGCTATCTGCACTAATTTGCAATCAGGACTCCAGCTTCCTGATTAGTATGTTAAATTAAATCCTGCAGGCCTTGGAGCAGTATGAAAGCTGACCCTACCTGAGACTTTCAGCTGTAGAGAGATACCACTGTACAGGACACTAGTACAGTCAGCTCTTCCACATCCAGGTTACAGCTGTTCAGCCAGCTCAGGCTTCAATAGAAGCCAACTAACTAGGGTCACCTAAAAAAAACCCAAAACCAAAACAAAAACACTGAACTGAGCTGCACCTGGAAGCAGGACAGGTCTTAAAGTAATTTAGCTGTGACCAGACAAAGCAGAGCTTAACTGCTGGAGCCTGCAGTACAGGTTTGCTGTGTGTGTACAGTGCTCTCGGAAGCAGAGGGAATATGGTGCAGACCACTGCAGTCTCAGTGTTTAGCCCTGACAGAACTAAGCTTGGTCCACAGAGAACTTCTATTCCCCTTCCCTGAATGTGCACTCAGTAGTAGGGGTCATAATATAATACTAACATGATTTGGGTTTTTCCTTTATCTGAGATTTTTTTCCTGTCCAATTACTCTAGATACTCAAATGCTGTCAACTTAGTCTTCTTACGAACGTACTCTCTCCCCACTCTATATTAAGGCTCTTTGTACTTAAACTGCAACAGTGATTAAACAGGGAGGAGTCAGTCTTCTACACCCATGTTGCAAAAGGTTCATTTTACAAAGAACTGAATAAATAGGAAGTTAGAGTAGTGCTGTATCTATTGCTGCTTTCAAGTGGTGGAGCAATGCCTCCGGAGGTGGAGAAAGTGACGTCAGGTCTAGTTTCTTGAAATCTTCATTAGCACTCAATGATGTTAACACCTTCACAGTCCTCTTTAAATCAAACACTGCATGGAGCATGCCCAAGGTGGAAATGGCTGCTTTTGGAGTGTTCTTTGCCGAAGCTTCATCATCGAGGCCGTTTTCCAAGACAGAAATCCTGTTCTCTGCAATAACTTTGAGGAAGTTGTAGAACTCTTTGTAGTCTATACCCGTGCAAGACTTCATGATCAACTAGGGGAAAAAAAAACAAACTAGCACTGAAATGGAAACAACTCTCTTATTTACAGTACGAAATACAAAAACATATTTTATCAAGCTAGTAACTATCTGGAATTAGTAACCATGTGTAAGCATATTTCTGTAATTCCCCAGTGGCACTAAAATTCTTTACCTTACTTGAAATGCCACTAGCCCCAAAAGCAACAGTCTTGTTTCTTCTAAGTACTAAATGGCTGTGTTCTTTGAAACTATTTTTGAAGGATATCAATCTAGCAGCAGTAACAGCATCCAGAAATAAACTTTACATTTGTTTCATACTTAAGATTTTGGAAGCATACAAAACTGCTTGGTATAGTTATGTGTTCTGAAAGCATCACTTTGCAGATGTGCAGACACAGAAACCTGCTGCCACCTTCACCTTAATTTTGCTTGTTTCAGATTCACTGTTTTATCATGAATCGTCTTCAAACCAGTTCTTCTGTGTGGGGTTTGTCTTATCAGTTCTTCTGTTTACATGAAAAAGCATTTTATAAATTAAAGGGGAACATAAACACTACATAAAGGATTGATCTTGCTGCTAATAGTAACCTTGATAGTTGAAGAACAGAAGTTGACATAGCAAATATGCGCTGGCACAAGCCTTTCCCTATCTTACTAAAGTAATACTTGATTTCCTGCAAAATGAAGCTGTCACTAGTTCCTACTTCCATATGAAACATGTATGAATTCCAGGTATGAGGGTAAGGACTTGTGTGTCTCAGAAATCTCAAGGCGGTGAAATGCACCCTGGAAATAGATGATCCTCTAATAGAGAGTCAGGCAGCCAGCATCATGCTGTTATACCTGGCATTGTAGGTGCCAATCATCCATAGGGTCCTTCCATTCATTGATTTCCCGCTGGACAGCTGCTAATTCATCCTGGAGGAAGCACCACATTATAGCCACATTGCAGCCATTCACCCAGTTGTGGTTAATGGAAATAGTATCCTCCTGAAGGAATAATTTAAACGGTTACTAGGCTCTATGTAAGAAAGTGCGAGAAAACAGCTGTAACATCACTGATGCCACAAAATGTAAAATCATGTTGCTTAGCAAGGGAAATGCTTCTTTGGCACCACTACCACCACTATGTTGAAAGGCTGTCTCTTCCTAATGTCCCTGGACAACAAAAGCTTGTTTCACTCTATAAATCGGCAAATGTCTCTAGTTCCTCTGTCTGAGCATAACTTTTAAGGCTACAAAGGTGGAAGAAGGTGGTGGGGAGAAAGGAACAAGTTTGTTAATTTTGGTTTGTAATCATGAAGACCAATTTGTTAGCATTTTCCATTATTAAATTACAATTTACAGTTAGAAACCAAGATTAACAACTTCACCATAAGTCCACCTCACCTAGCATCCTATTTCTCAGTGACTAGTAGCATCTAATGAGGAAAAGCATCAGAAAAGAGGGTTCAGACAGCTTCTTCAAGTGTACACTCTTCCAGCTTTCAGTGGTCAATGACACAAGGAGCTTATGAGTTCAGGCTTCCTCTTAGCCATCATCTTGAGCAGCCACTGATAGACCTTTCCTCTGTGAATCTCTCTAAACTTTTTTGCAGTCCAGTTAGACTTTTGGCATCCACAACAGGCTGCGGCAATAAAAGGTTGATCTGATTCAAGCGTGCTGCCTGATTATCTCTCCATGTTATGAAAAGGTATCAGTTATCTTACCAGATTGTAAACTTGATGATGCCATCCACTGGGGATGAAGACTATCTCCCCTGCTTCCTGCACAATTTCAACAGGGGGTTGACTTTGGTTGTAGCGAGGGTAAACGCTCCTGTCCTGAAGACTAGGTGCAGTCACGTCGAAGGGCAAGTTGCCATGGCGGTCTTTCAGATACTCCTCCTGTCCTGCGGGGTATAACAGCCATTTCTTTCTCCCGCATATATTGGCCGACCAGCTATAGGAACGGAAGACATCAGCATGGAATGGAGTCCTGTGGGGCAAATCAGAGGTTTAAGTAAAGACAACGCCTAAAAGCTGTAAGAAGACTTAAAGTCTCTGAGAATCACACATACACACAGAATCAACCTCTACTATGCAAACCTGATCCCACACTGTCATTCTCTTAATTTAATTTTGATTGTTTTATGTATTAAGAGGCCAATATATCTACATAGTATTGCAGTGTTTTATATCCTCTGTGTTTCTCCATCAGTTAGTTTTGAATCTGTCCCACAAACAGCTCAGTGGCAGGAGATTCTGGGATATGAACTGATGAGAATACTGTAAATGCAACTTTATCACCAATGCTGGATTTAAAATTTTCACCTGCAAAACATTTGACCAACTCATCAGCGCCCCTCCACAGCTTCTGTTGACTCTGCAAATCACAAGTGGCTGATGATCTCCAGGGAGTTTCTGCTCCAAAACCTTATTACATAAGCTAGCTGACAATTTTTGCAGATTTTGTGTGCACAATGCAGGGCTTTTTGAAATGCAAAAGCACTTTAGCTGACTGCATAAGGACAGCTCACATCCAGAACCAAATGAGCTGCTTGAGAAACAAGACTGGCTGGGTTCAGATATATATATACTGTACAGTACGGCCACACTGCCTCTGCAGCATGATGCTATCCTGAAGTACGATGTGATAAACCCCTGTAATATTAATCTTAAAAAAAGAGTATGCAAGAATGACAGAAACCACATTGCCTTACCATGAACCTTTAGGTCCCATGTAGACAAACCGGTAATCATCCACAGCTATAGCATCCCAGTATTCATTCAGCCAGTCAGATGAGAAATACACAGGGGTTGTATACACATCTTGCTCGGGGAAAGCTCTTAAAAAGATAACATGTTGGAAATGGGTCTCAGAAAAATGCAACGTTGCTCCTTCTACCTCAGGTTCCAAAACCCAGATGCCAAGACCAATCAGGTCTCTAGCAGGCCATTAATACTTAGCTGCCATCTCCTCTATATCAATGACAACTCTGAGTTGCACGCAAAATGCACACAATAGTGTTTTTCTGTCTCCCAGGAAAGCTGTAAAGGTTAACTGCTATTTGGGAAACTCCTTCTAATTACTGCAAAGACAGTTCCTAATAAACACATTCTTGTGAGACTGCTTGTCCAACTGGATGACATATTGGGGGTGTGAGGGTTACGAGGGAAGCCAGGCTGTGGGATTTTGCCAAGTGTGTGGCCTTCTCCCACAGGTTATGCTGCTCATCCTAGGCTGCATGTGCAGACTTTCTGTAGCGAGCCACAGAACTGGTGTCTGGGAAAGCAGACAAACAGAGAGGCAGAGACTGACAAATTTCCTCTATTGCAAGTCACTGGTGCACTCAAAAATGAAAACAAGAGCTGATCACAAGAAAGTTGGATTAAGAGCAAGATACGCTTGAGGAAGAAGAGATTTGAATGAAAAGACATAAAAGTCCTACACAGACATGGGGAATGGACAATGCATCCACCTCGCAAGCAGCAGGCTGGAGGAGAAGGAAAGCCAGAACAGGGTGAAGAGAACTTTAACGAGAGGGAAGGTTAACAGAAAAGAAAATGGATGATAAAGGATTATAACTCACACATGCTCACTGAATAACATAATTAGAAATGTTCCCCTTCATTTTAAGAAATAAGGTTTGCACTGTAGCAGTCAAACAAAAGCCAAATGTTCCAGGCACACAGTTTCCACAAGGATAACATACAGTCATTTAAAATGTAGATGAAAAGGAAAGTGCTCAAGAATGTCATCTCTTCAGGAAACGATGAGCTGTTTAAGGATCTTGTCATGTGAAGTACCCCAAGAACAGTTCAGTGTAAGACTGATATTTTGGTGGGCAGGTGCTAAAAAACAACACTGGTGGCATGTAAATGCTCGGGCATTAGAAGATGAGCATTAAGGCTCCACAACAGTTCTTTGCTGTACATGGCACACAGGGTTTCCACGGTGTTCTCTTACCTGCTCAGGTGCCAGTCCTTTAGATAAAGGCACCCTCGGGATGAACGGTAGTCATTTTTAATGTACTCTTTCCAGTACTTTATATACTCCTTGAAGGGGAGCTCCTCCTTTGGGTTAGAATTGTACTCCTTGACATCACAGTTGGCAACAGGTACTACAGCCTCTCCTGAAATACAAACTCTTTGAGACCAGGTGGGGACAGAATAACTGATACTGAAACTGAACTCCCTTAACATTATCCACTGCAGCAGCCTCTAAAATCTGGGCCCTATAATGCTAAATACAGTACAAACACATAAAGCAACAATCCCTAGCCCAGCTCTCACTACCAACACCGCAATTCTAGGCAAGCATGATTCAGACCAGAAGTTATTTATTTAACGTGACCTGAATTCTTCTCTTAAACTACATTAGAAGTGGGGTATTGATTCCTGTTAAATATACTAATATTTTACAGCATCAAGAGGTATTTCACTGTAACTGCAGAATACCTTCCCCTTGCCTGGGGAAAATGGCAGGCTGCTCCTCTGGTTAATGTTAAACAGGTATATAAATTGGTATGGTTAAATTATACAACACTTTTAATTTTATTTCATTGTGGGAAAAAAATGAGAGATTGGAATCTGCAAAACATAAAAGCATAAGTATAGAAAATTAAAGTATTAACTTAGAAAAAGGTCTGGAGAATTGCTTGGTTTTGTCCAGTGGTTCTATTCCTAAGATTTAAAAAAAGCTGTGTCATTTATCATACATGTTTTAATTAGGTATTAAAAATGCCATGACTTACCAAACTTCTGCAGCAGATGATCAAAGTTAGGCTTTCCATCCCAAGTAACCCAATTTCTCCTGCTGCCCCAGTCTTCAGTGAACTTAGCTGAGAAAATACAGGGATGGTTGGGAATCAAATAATCCCGGAAAAAGTCTGAGTAAGTGAATGATTCTACTTTTTCAATAAAGTCAACGTGTCCTCCTGGGAGGCAGAACGCACCCTGAGATGAACTGTTGTAGTCATGAAAAAAGGCAGTGGAACAGGCAAATGTTGCCCTGTCCATGCAGGCTGGATACCCTTCCTGGCTTAGCCAAGACAGCGTTGACCAGATGCTATGGCAAAAAAACCTGCTTTAAAACATGACTTGAGTCTCTAAATCCATGAAAACTCACAGGAAAATATAAACAGCCAGAGGTAAAACAAGAAGTCATGCAGGATCGTCCCACCACATTGGGCTAATTAGGATCTTCCATAGTTTATAAAGCTTAATGCTGGTGGGATATCTGACAACAAAGTCACCCTATGGATGTTGAAGATGTTGCTTTTCCATCACCTTCTTGCCAGGGCGACCACGCTCTCTGGGGACGACCAGCAGAGGCTGGTTTCTTCCTAAAAGAGCAGAAAAATTCATTTAAGTGGGATATCCCTGCTAAATGAATTAACTGCAGGGGTGGAGGGAAGGAAAATCCCTAAATATTTGGGGCCCTGGGAAATTGTACTGGGGCTCACCCCTTTGTCAGGAGACGATATAAGTTCTGGTACCCCCCACCCTCCCCAGACCTTTCTCTATGGGCCAGGGAGCAGTTACAGGTAAAAATAATAAAAAAGGACGGTAGATAATGGTGAATAAAAGGGAAGTGTCTGGGAAGGCCGGGGGGAGACTGAGCACAGAGCGGGAGGGAGGAGGCCCGAGGGCAAATGAGGCCACATACCCTGCAGGGATGGGCTTCAGGAGAGGGGAGACACGGGAGGTGAAGGGGAGACCGGGCTGCTCAGGGCGGGGAGAGCGGGGCCGCCATGAGGCGGTTTCCCCCTCACAGAGCTCCACCGGGGTGGGTGGGGGGGTGGTGGGGAGGAACCCGGACACCACAGGACGTCGCACACACCGTCCCCGCATTGAACTCCCGGTCCGACCGCGCATCCGCGGCCCGCAAAAACGGAGAGGACAGCGGAGGAGGGATACTCACCCCCTACCCTCCGCGGGGGAGAACCCCGGGGCGAGCGGCAGAGGCGGAGGGTCCGGACTCCCGCAACCGCTCACGGAACCTCAGCGCTGAGATGGCGGCGCCCGGGGGGGGGAATGAGAGAGGGTGAACAACCCGAGGGCGGCTCAGCCAATAGCGGCGGGCGGCGGGCGCAGGCGCAGAGCGTCGATGCGGGGTGGTCGCCGTCGTCTTCCCGCGCTGCGCTGAGGGAGGTGGGTGTGGGGCCGGGTTGTGAGGAGGGGGGATTGAGGGAAAAGGGGAGAGTTGGAGGGGTGGTGGGGTGCCTAGGCGAGGTTTGGAGGAAAGGTGGAGGTTGGGGGTGTCTGGGTAGGGGGGTAGGAAGGGTGGTTTGGCCTAAGCTTGAGAGGAGGGTGAGGATGGAGAGGTTGGGGGTTGGCCTAGGGGAAGGGATGGGGGCCTGGCTTAGAGTGGAGGGAGGGTGATGGGGGTTGGGGTAGGTGATTTATAGGTAGGGGAAGGATAGATATGAAGGGGGGAGGTGGGTCTGGCCTTGGGGAAGGTGTGGGGGTTTGGGTGGAATAGAATAGACTATTTTGGTTGGAATGAACCTATAACGATCATCTAGTCCAACTGCCTGACCAATTCAGGGCTGACCGAGTTAAAGCGTGTTATTAAGGGCACTGTCCAAATGCCTCTTAAGCACTGACAGGGTAGGGGCATCGACCACCTCTCTAGGAAGCCTCTTCCAGTGTTTGACCACCCTCTCAGTGAAGAAATGCTTCCTAATGTCCAGTCTAAACCTTCCCTGCTGCAGCTTTGAACCATTCCCATGCATCCTATCGTTGAATACCAGGGAAAAGAGATCAGAGAGCTGTACAGATCAGTTTGCCTTAGCGCTGTGGCAGAGGGAGAGATGAGGATTGTGGTGGAGCCTGGCCTAGCAGTGAAGGAGAGAAGAGGATTTTGGGTGATTGACCTATGGTTTTCTCTAGTAGGACTAGGAAAAGAATGGGGTCTCTTCTGGTACTGGGAAGAGGACAGGTACTGGGTAAAGATCTGGTGTAGCAGGTGACTGTGGTGTGTTTGGGATAGGAGAAGGAAGATGTACTGGGAAAAAGGAAGAGAAATGGGTGGAAATGTTTTTTGGGAGGGGGGAGTTCTAGCTTGAGGGAAGGAAATTGTGAGTCTTGGGGATGGCATTGGGGAAGAAGTGAGAGAGCTGTGCGGGGAAAGAAGGGGAACAGAGGAGGGTTCACCCTGAGGTGAGGGGGCAGGGAAGCAAGGTTTGGGAAGTGTAGATGTGTCTGTGTTTTGGGTTGGAGAGGTGGAGACAGGGTGAAGATTGAAAGGAAGGCTGATAAGGTTTAACCCAGGTGCTGTAGGGGCTGGTGTGAGTTAAAGGATGGAAACTGAGGCAGTCGCATACTTAAATGTATTTGGGAGAGGGTGGTGGGACTTTGGTCTTCTATAAAGTTGCTTTGTATCAGAAATGGAGTGGGATCAAAATGTTTTTTCTGTAGATGGTTGGAAACATGTTGATGTGGAGAAGCCCCTCAGTCTGGAGCTGTTCTTTAGTGGAGATCTTTTCAGATGAGGAGAGCTGAATTGCTCTGTGTGCCATAGTAGAGAGGTACAGTGTGTCTATGCCTGCTGCACCTCCTGGAGGCTCACCCCCGAGTATTTTATGTCTTGTTGCAACATATGGAGAATTGTAGAGTTAGAAAACTGGTAGAACTGCATTTTAGGCCTTTAGTTAGAAGAGAGGGGAAAGTCATGTGATAGACCTTATAAACTTTTTTATTATGAGGGTTGTTGGGCTCACAGGAGTGTTAAACTCATAATTTGTCAGATGGTAGCTTTGGGAATAAACCATCAAAGATAATGACCCCATGGAAACTTCAGCCATGAAGGAAGAGGAAAAGTAAACAAACACCAACACATTAGAAACGTGAGCAGAAATGTTCTGCAGATGATCACCAAGGGTAGGTGAGAAAAATCTGTGACTAAGTTTTGGAGGCTCTGATGTAGACACATTGCGAGGGGACGGTGTCCTGCTTGTGAGCTGACAGCACCTTCTCCCACTGTATGTAGCATCACCTTGCACCTGGACTAATTAGTAATGCTTACATTACACTGAATGATCTCAAAGCACTTCACAAGAGAAGGTGAGTCACCCCCTTTTTATAGAAGCAGCCACGGAGTTATGTGTTAGCTAAAGAATTTATACAATGTTGTGGTGACGCTGCCGGAAATATAATCCACACCTCTGATGCTAATCCTAGTTCTTGCTGTATGCTGCTTTGTGTAGCTGTGTATGGTACTGCAGTTGGTTTGGGGGCAGATGTGTCAAAAAGACAAACTGTTTGCTAAAAAAAGGTGATTTCCAGGATCTGGATAATGTGTTGATGTTGGGGAGCCCAGATTGGGGGAGACTGCATGTGTCAGTCTGTAGACAAATGTGTAGGCAAACATAGTTCTTCAAAAAATAGGAAGGAATTTATTGTGAAATCATTTAGATGTTGCTTCCTCTTCCACTGCTTACAGGGAAATGGTTTAAAGACTGTAACCCTCTCAAGTTTATAAACCTATTCTTGACTGCATTTACAAGTAATTTAAAGTAATTTGTTTATTATTTTTTTTTTTTTTCTGTCAACCTAGTCCTTTGCATGGTATTCTGAAGGACTTAGATCTGTTTGTTGTTTTTTTTGTTTTGGTTTTTGGTTTTTTTGGTTTTTTTTCTTTTGTTGTGTTTTTTTTTGTTTATTTCTGGGTGGGAATACTGAAATGGTATGTTTTATCGCAGGTGAGGCTTTTTTCAGTGTATTTTACAAAACCATGAATATTCCATGTCTTGTAACATAAGGAATTGCTAGTCATGTTTTAGGACAAATAGAATGGTGAGTGACGTAATGCTGAACTTCAGGTGGTGGGGTTGAAATAAAATGATGGGAGAAGAAGGGGAGAGAGATCCTGAATTTCAAGTAATAGTTCCTTATAGTAAACCAGCTGTGTAAGTGACAGAAGGCCTCTAGCTCAGCGTTTCTGAAATGGGATTGTCAAAACTTTAGGAAGTGTGTGTGTGTGGGGAATCTTTTCATTTTGAAGGACAGTAGCTGAGCTATTTGGTCTTTAGTGGTGAGCTTACTGTTTACATCAGAGATGAAGTCAGTATATTTAACACTGCTTTTCATTGCACAGGTCAAGTATGATGTGTCCTCCATGTAGGTGCTGTACAAACTAATAAGAGAGAAGCAGAGGCAAGGTTCTGTTTTACAAAAGGCAAAGTACTGCCAGTAGATGAGACTAAGAAGTTTCTTTAGTATTGAGGAGAATAGAGTTACAAAAGTAATAGGACAATGATGGCTTTTAGCTGCTGAAAAACTGTAATCACAGGTTAATGCCCGACATTATATGTCACAATGCATGAGTGTCATAGGTGAAGTACATATTTAGTGCCTTTTTCTAGCTAACTTCAAATAATTGTGACCGTTTCTTCTTTTGTTTGTTTAACTTTGGTAAAATTTCTCATGTGTCTTAATCCAACTCCTTGAAGTCTTGGGTTAAATTATAGTATGCTGTTGAATGTTCATAAATTGTAGCTATGTTCTGTAACATTGATGACTGTTTTCATTGTTGAATAGAATCAATCTTGGCTATCCTTACATACATCCATGTTTCTGCAAGGTTTACATTTCTTCTCTGAGAAAGGAGAGGGAGAAGAAAAAAAAAAAGTCATGTAGATCTGATGGTAATTAAAATGTCATTATATTGGGGCAAAATGTCCTGGAACAATGAATGGATATAATTACCAAATAGGTTTTTGCTTGGAAATTCTGGCCTCAGGCGCAGAAAGGAGCTGACTATCAGGCAAAGCCTTTAAGCTCTCAGGTGAGTCAAAAGTCATAAGACCCAAGGCGTGTACACGTATATATACACAGGTCAAGTGACTGCTTCATTTCCTCTCCTGGACTGAGAGGACTTGTTTTTTACTCTTAGATCCAGGGTTAAATATACGTTCTCTATTATTTATATATTTTTCCTTTTGGTAACGGGCATTGTAGGATTTTTGCTTTAGCTTCAGTTTTTTTTACCTGCTCTTTTGGACTTTGAAGAGAAATAAATACTTGGGGAAAAAAATTCTACCTACGGATGGACATTTCTGTAAAGGCAGCAGCCTCCAAAAGGCTGCCTGAGAGTTTTGCATCTACAGATAGAGGTAAGGAGCTTGAGATATGGTTTAGGAAGATCTTTTTTTATGGTGCAGTTGTGAGACTGCATCCAGACATAAATGTATTTTCACAGCGTTAATGGTGGGGAGCAGGCTTGAGAGAAAATGCTGTCTTGATGGGGAGCTAGTGCTGGTTGGAGAGAGTTTGTGGAACTCTTGGCATGTGAAAATGGGCTTTAGGCTGAGATTTTACAAAACTTTGAGTTGTTTGCTCATTTACAATTTCTCCTTGCCTCCCTCGTACGTCTGTGCCTGGTTGAATGTGGCTGTTGCTGTTAGCAAGGTCTAGGAGTTGTTTTTCAGATGATGTTATGTTCTGTGGTGCCCGTCCCAGCAGTGAGCATTGAGAAACCTGCATTTAGTTCCAGGTTTCCCTTGTGATCTTATGCAAAGTGTATAATATTTCAGTGTCTTGGTTTCATCATTATTTATATATGTTATTTATAAAATAACATCTCAGGGCAACAGCTTGTTGTGAGCAGCGTGCTGATGTTTATGAGATATTCAGAAACTAGCATAAGTGGCAAAGACTGGCACAGGGTGGGGAAAGGAGATGTCAGGTACTTTGTATGGGGTGGGATCTACTGCTTTCCCAAATGTGACGCACTTTTTTGATAAATTGGGAGGCTGCTGATTCATTTGAAAGTTTTTTTTTTTATGGGTCTGATGGGGGGGTCTTTCAGTAAATTTCATTTGCCTCTGCGGTATGTTTAGGATACAGGAAGATTGAGGGTGTAACACAAGACGTTTATTTTTTGTTATCATCTGTTTGCTATGTTATCATCTGTTTGCTATTGTATTTGCTTCATATCTAAGTAGTGTCCAACAGTTAAACTTAACTTGGATTTGTTTGTAAATCCTGATTAATAAAGCTATAACATGATTTAGTTTCAACTGTCACTGATTTTAATGTAATTTATGTTGTTGTTTAAACTGACATAGTTGTCAGTTATAGTAACAAAAAATACACCATTATTAATACATAACTGTGTATCCATATTAGAAACATTTTCCACTTAAAATATCCTGTAAAAGCCCCTGTTCTGCTTATGGCTGTTTTGGAATCCCACTGCTGATGTTTGTTTCTTTGCAGTCACATTTGATTGTTGAAAAGTATTTTTCTTTTCCCTGTTTCTTTGTGCATGACAGGAAGAGAATAACCTTTAAATAAAATCATAATGATTGGCTACTCACAAAGCCCAACCAGGCTGGAAAAAAGAATTATCTCCATCAGATCTGTCTGATCTAACCTTGCTGTATTAGAGGGGTTACCTTCTTTTTCTAGGTGGAGGAATTGAGGCCTTTTAGCTTTTTCTCCAAATTATGAAGTTATGTAGCAAATGATTGAAAAAGAAATAGTATTTCCTAGAACTTGTCATTGTTTTGTTGGCTATAGCTACTCATTTAAATCAGAATTTAAATCACACAGTATAGTGTGAAGTTGTCTCTCTAGGACTGTGGTTTTATTAGGCCAAAACAGATTGAGAATTTTCCCTTTAAACTTCTGGCTTATTTTTTCCATTTGCATCACTAAAATTCATAATGCCATGGAAATAAGGTAAGAAAACCAAAGTAAAGATTTTTGAGGAATGTGACATACCATGTGTAGTCCTTATCTCGGTAATACTGAAGTTTTGAATATATTTAATAAAAGACGTCATTGGAACTGGACTCAGGGTTGGAGTGCTCTATTTAAGGGATATTAATGATGCAGCAGCCTGAAAGCACTAGGAGATCTTCAGTGTGTGCTACAGGAATTCACACCAGTGCTACCTGGAAAAGGACTAATAGCTTTTATATTTGCATTAGGATTCCTAGACATTTCCTTAAGGGGAACAGATCATACTGAAGTGAAAAGCTGTAAGTACTGTCAGTGTCAGCCTCACTGGGGATTTTGTGGTGGAGATCTAACTTTTCATTTATTGCACCATCCAAGTAGCAGAACAGCTTGAGATGATGTTATGGTACTAATCTGTAAATTGTGCTATGATACATCAAAGGCTTTGAGAAGATAATACGTGAGTAATTAAATCACCATTACATAATGGGTGTTCACAAAGTAGTTGTGGAACGTAATTGTTCTTTAGTGTTCATGCTGAAAACTGTAGTATTGTGAAGGAGATGTTACAGGAAGCAATCTGACCCTTGGGTACAAGAAGCCTCTTTGGAAATGTGGAGAGATGCCAATCCAGATATGTTTCATTTAACTTACGTTCCAAATTTGAGATTGTTTTGATGTAAGCGAGCCAGGCCTGAGGCATGTGACAGCTTTTTGTTTTCTCACTGAAATTCCAGATACCAGTGAACAAGTCTTATAAGATTAATATTATGTCATCAAATAGCATCAAGGGCTCCCAGGAAAACATGTCCTGTCACAGAGGTGCAGTGAAATCACCATTGCCCTGAACATTGTGTCCCTTCATGCCGAGTAAACAGTCAGTTCTGCTGGCTCTTTTAAGCCTCTGCCAGTTCTGCTGCTTCTTGCTCTGCTATCATGTGTGTGGAGTTGCTCTGCGTACCAGACCAGCAGCACCTCTTCCAATACCATTACGGCATCTTTTTCATCTTAACTTCCACTTGAGTCAGTCAAGGTTTTCCCAGCAGGGCTGTTAAGTTGCTTCCACTTCTTCCCAAACTCCTACTTCCACACATCTTTGATAGTAACTGAGCAACAACAAATATTTTACAGAACAAATACTACCGATTTGAGGCATTTACTTTGGCTCTGTTGTTCTATCAGAAGTTGTAGTATCCATTTGAATTTTGTAAGATAGGTATTTTTGCAAGTCTCTCCTGAGACCAAGAGTGATGGTCTGAGATAGTGACGATTTCTGAAGAATATATCCATTTGTGGCTGGGTGTTTCTGCTCTTTAATGATTGATGTGGCTGGGTGTTTATGCTCTTTAATGATTGAGAGTTCTGGTCAGTTGTGACTTTATTTTCACCTGCACTGTTGAATGCATTGGATAGACATTCTGGGTGTGTTCTGAACATACCTGGATGTTGGGATATCAGAGTGGAAGGGGAAGGACCAGTTATTTATTGTGATTGTTGTAGATATATATTGATGAGCTTGCGTTTTGGTATATTCTGGATTTTCTTCAGTACTTATTGGTTTATGGGAAGCTGCTTCTGATGATGAGATGAGGAATGGGAAAATTTTTACATGATCACTTTCCAGCAAAACGGAGTATGTGAAAGGCTTGGAAAAGTTAGTAAATTTTTTCATGATTCTGTTTTTGGTAGGTTCCTCTCCACCCCAAAATATGAACATATGCATGTGAACATAGAGAGTAATCTAATTATAAAGCACCTCCCCTGTCCGAAACAGCACAGCAGTTATTAAATATCCAGGGCATTAATGCAGTAGTCACTTGAAGTTTGTGCTGTCGTAAATCACATGCTGAAACATGATGAGAACATTATAAAAGGGGAGGCAGTGCTGTTATTGAGTGAGCCATAATATTGACAGCCCTATTCAAAAAGGGTGAGCCTTTGTGAAGGAAATATTCGGATGGTTAGAAATGGTTACCAACTTTTGTAAGCCATCCGCAGCTATTTCCAAATCTGTCTTGGGTATACACCTGAAAGGTTACAGTGAAAGTACTAGAAGCCTGCAGTGAATGAGATTAACTATTTATAAGTATGTTTTAACATCAGCTTTTATATGTTGCTAAGGATTCTTGCTATTTTTTCTTTCTTTTTTTATTCTAGTTTCTCCTTCTGGCTTTGAGGGCGTTGTTCTTGAAGAAGAGGATCTGAACGGCAGGCTGATGAACGAAGACATACGTATCCATAGCTGGCCTTGTTCTTACTACTTGGACACCAGCAAACAATGGGTCTCTGGCAGACTCTCACTGACTCCTGTTGCGATCAAATTTACAGCTAACAAGACTGGGGAGCTTTTGGTCAACTTCCATCTTTCTAGTGTCAGTGAGATCAAGAAGGAATCTTCAAATTTAATCTTCAGCTCCCTTACCATCTTAGAGAAGAATACCAAGCACTGGTTCAGTTCTCTGCAACCCAACAGAAATGTGGTATTCAACATCCTTGAGCACTTCTGGAGGGAGCAATTGCTGTCAAGCCAAGGTGCAGGAGCAGAAGCAGCAGCTTTGCAGTCAACAAAGGGAAAAGAACTGACCGGATTATTAACTGGATCGCAGAAGCAACTGGAGGACACAGCAAAAGTGCTGCATTACCAGGGCGAGCAGTTTGATAACATCATGAGAGGACTCAACAAGATTGAAGGGGATATGGATGTAGCGGACAGGTATGGTATGCTGTAGCAGCTATGGTACGAGTGGCATCCTCTGAGCTAAGCAGTGGTTGTGGGATTGTATTGTTTATGTCTGAAATTTGTGGGGCAGATCCACAGACGTCTTTAGGAAACTAAACTGTTGACTTTCACTGAAAGTTTAAGCCTGTAGTGGTCTTTTATGGGTCTAGTTCTTGTTATAAGATGTTTCTATATTTCTGCTCTCCCTTTTTGTGTGACATTCTTTCACCCTGGTGAAGTTGTTGTGTGTGTATGTGTATA
Organism: Astur gentilis; assembly: GCF_929443795.1. Lineage (NCBI taxonomy): Eukaryota > Metazoa > Chordata > Aves > Accipitriformes > Accipitridae > Astur > Astur gentilis. The sequence continues at coordinate 45,907,255 of NC_064883.1, read as the reverse complement.
TATATATAAAAATATATATCTGTCCTCTGTCCTTCAAATAACTTTTCAAGCCCTTATGTGTTTCAATCACAACTGGCAGAAATGATAGAGGTCTCCAAATTATTAACAACCTGTAAGTTTTGAGAGAATAGGCAACTAGTTATGGGAAAGAGTTGCAAATTAATATCCCCACTGAAGTACAAGGTATGGCATTCACATTTTTATTAGATGTCCTGGAATATGCATAACTGAAAAATAGTGGAAGTTGGCTTTGGTTAATTTTGCCAGTCCTGGACCAGCCTGTTTTGCTGTTCCACAGCAAACACAACCACAGTTCTGCTTTTCTGGTTCTTTTCAAAGGAAATGTTGAATATGGCAGGTGACCTGCTGAGTTGGAGATGGTTTCCTAGAGTTATCAGGAGACAGCTGCCAGTTAATCTTTAGTTCAGGTAGTTTGTACTACTTTCTCTGTGCATGAAAGTCAGCTCTTAAGGCTGCTTTTTGCATACAAAGTGTGTGTAGTTGAGAGCTTTGTATTTGCACTTTGCTTCACAAGAACTTGCTCCCCAGCTACACACAGTAGTGAGGATTGGGTCTGTGGTGCAGATGCAGTGAGGGAAATGCCTATAGAAACAGGGCTCCCTTATTTGTGCTATAAAACTGTACTGCTTTTAACCTTAGTTGGAATACTGCCTGCCTTTAGGTCTAGGTGGAATAAATACATTTCAAGGAAAAAATGAGCAGTGTTGAGCAATGCTGAGCTGCTGAGCTTTGTCTGCGGAGTGTGGTGGTGCAAAAACTGGAGAGAACGGGAGTACTAGACTATTTGTGATAATCTCAGTCAGGCACTTAAACCAGTGTATTAAAATTAGCCACCAAATGCTGCCTTTAGACAACTGAAATAAGAGATTTGGAGCACATTTGGGATGTTGCTTAACTTTAGCTGTTGCAGACCTCAATGTGAATAGTAAATGGTTGGTGTCTTAATCAGAACATTATGACTTTACTATTTAATGATTAATGTTCAAAGTGAATTATTCTGTGCTATTCTGTATGCTGCAGGTTGGATTTAACAGCAGTCCAAAATAGACAGTAAGGTTAAGGGTAGTATTGTAATGTTTGAAGATACATAGCTATGAGTGTCTTCATAGAAGCTCTGACACCTGCATGAAGAAACAAATACAATAAAGTTCAAACTAGTTGTTTTTGGAAAAAGCATGTGTTTTTAGACGGATATCATGTCTAAAAGAAAGTGTTGATTTCACAATGATTCTGCTGATATTCTCCATACCCTTTAATGAAAAGCCAAGATATCTGAAAGCTTCAGCAATAGCTTTTAAAGTTCTGTAGCAATAAACAATGAGTAGGAAAATAAATACCTGCTCATTGTTTTTGGAAGAGAGTTTTGTTTTGGGTTAAGATGCACTCGGAGGTATTATTTGTCCTCATGAACCTGAAGAGCTAGATGCTTTGATTTAGAAATGGAAAAATAAAGGAAGGCATTGACAAATGTTAGCTGAGATTCCGTTATATCTACATAAATTATGAGAGTTTGGCCAGCTTGCTCTCAGGCTAAAATGCAGCCCAGAAACCATTAGCGAAACTGTTTTAATTGCACTGTGCTTTTTGAGGAGTTCTAACACTTAGTTTTCTAGCATAGTGTGCGTGTGTGTTTTTTCTCATAAAGCTGCTTCCCGCCCCCACCCCTAAAGTCTTCTCTTAAACTGATGACATCTTTCTTCATGTCCCTAACCAGTGTAGAAAATGGGGAAGACCATGATTGAAGCTCCTTTGATTGTTACATATTGGGTAATTCAGACTATTAACATAGATAAATATGCTAATGTCTATTAAGGCTCTTTGACTCTTGCTTTCTTCAAAAACTTGATGAGAAGTAACTATGTGGATAATAGCAAGCAGGACTATTTAGCATGTGTAGCAGATTTTGTGCAGAAGGAAACTTTGGTAAAAACTTTTGTGTCTGCTAATTCAAGGTTATATGGGCAACACCAGTTTGATGGTGGTGTCTTTCATAAAAAGAATGAGGCCCCTTTATCTACTTTCATATGTTTAAAACTATGATTAACTTTATCTTGCCTGTATGTGTGGGCTTTTTTGGATTATTAATTCTGTTCTGTAAGCCTGGGTATATACAGCTGCTTTCAGTGGACCTGCGTGCAGATAAGCAGAGCTGAGTCTGACATGCTAGCAGATGTTCAAAGACCAAAAATAAACAGAAAGCCAGATTGACTTGTTCCTTTTTAATATATTACTATTAGAGGACAAGGCAGTCTGGTTGCAAATTTTCATTTGTATATAAGGACTGGTCGTATAGTTTGTTGATACAGAGGGGTGACTCCTCCATGGAAGGCCAGAGAAGCTGGCTGGAGCATTTGTTAGGGCTGTGCAGCAGAAAAATCATGACTATAAATCAGACATTGCACAGCCAGGATGTCAGTCCATGGGGAAAGAGGGGAGGAGATGGGTGAAGGGATAAAGTGATAAAAATTAAGGCTCAAAGCTATCCAAAATAAGTTACCACAATGTAAACGGAGGTTTAGACTTGTCACATTGCAGCTGCTTTTCAGTAAGTGAATGCACACGCTTTTCTAATGGTGAATGTGATGAAGTGAACCCATATTGCAGTGGGAATTTAATGACTTTTCATAGGTTAAGACACAGGCATAAGCTGTCGTTGCCCTGAAGTACCTTGTTGTAACTCTGTAATACACCGAGAGGACAGAAAATGTGCTTTGCGTTCTGTAGGAATGAGATCAGGTCATTTGTTTCTGTTTAGTTACAGCAGGTAGGTTAGAGCATGGCTTTTAATTTAGAAGATGGTGTGTGCTAGCAGAGCTTTGGGCTTTTCTAGTCATTCTCTGTGTTGAACTTAAGTTGAACCTCATAGTTTCAGAATTCAGCCCTAAATCTATGATACTGTGCCATTTCAAATTCTGTTATTGTAGAACTTTCTGTTATATCTCCTTTGGTCTGTCTTTTGTTTTGTTTTGTGTTCCCTTTTTTTAAGGAGTGTCACAGCATTTTCAGAGGGCAGCGGAGAGCTCCAGACCCATTACTCATGTTGCATGCTATCTATATAAATATCTGATGTTCATGCTTTAGTTGGGAGTAGATTCTTGGAACAATTCATTCTGCCTCCGCTGTCCATGAATTCATTGGTTGACTCTCAATATGACTTTTTCCGCTTTTCCCAGCAGATGAATTTCTTTAGGTAGGTCTGTTTTGAAGCTGGTGCAGAACTTTGATGGCTAGTAAACAAAGTGTGTTCAGTTAGAGCTTCCTCTTTCAGATTAGACTTTGTCTGCAGCCAAATTAAACAGGATTTTAAAATTGCAAAGTTCTTTTGTAGACACAGTCTGATTCTCTCATGGAAAATAAATCATTACAAAAAGTATCTGGAGAGCAGCACTGCTGTGATGCATATTTTGTCAGGCAGTACCTTTCTAGAGTAAACTTAAAAGCAAATTAAATCAAGCTGGCTTGCCAAAATAGCAATGAAGCAGTAGTACTTTGTATTTTGGTCTGGTAAGGCTTGCATCTCTAGGATTTAAGTCAGTAAATTGTCTTTTGTAGCGTCAGTAACATGACAGTGTTGCATTAAAGATTTTATTTCATGTGGTCTGGCTTCATTAGAAGCATCTACTACAACTACCATGGCAGTGGCAGATGCCTAATCACTGGGTAGTCTTTAAGTTATTTATGGGGTGGCGGGGAACACAATTCTGAACTGGGTTGAACTTCCCTAGAGCTTTTTTTGTGTGTTTGATTTAAACATAACATCTTCCCTCCCATTATTTAATTAAGAATCCGTTTGTGCCTCCAGAGATGGCTTTCCTGTTCTGCTCAGTGACTGACGGGTGGGCTGAGAAATCCCCATTTAAAACATCCTGATCAGGCTAGTTGCCTGCAGGCTGGTTTGGTTTGTGGGATGCTTCCAGCCCGCTCACCACTGTTTTCCAGTGAGGGGTTGCTTGAGCAGTGGATACATCCCAGAGAGTTGACTTGCCTGTTCCTATGCCTGCCTGCAACTGGAGATGAGCCATTTTGGCTCAGATGCAAGGCGGGTACCAAAGGCTGCTGGTGGGTAAGAGAGGAGGTGGCTGCTTGCACAGTGAGATATGAAGTTACTGTTGACTGTGTGGGGTGATGTAGATGGCCCCAAAATTTCTTTCTAGCCACTCAGGCTGAGTTGTCCTGAAATACAGGATCCTCTGCTAGCAGGATGGTTTTGGGTGACAGGCAGGACACGAGAGGAGAGTGGGAGAAACGGAGAATCATAAGTGCTGACTGTGGCTCTGCCTCTTAACTCCTGTCTAGACCTGGAAAGGGATGCTAACAGACAGCACAGCATGTGGAAAATCAAACCAAAACCACCTTTCTTCTCATTGCCTTTTTTTTTGATGGAAAGAGTACTTGGTGAGGCTTAGATCCAAAGATATCTGTGATTGTGATCCTTTCTTGGGAGAGGACCCCAGAAAAGGGGAGTGGGCCATGCTGATAGAAAATACAACAGAAGGATTGTGTCCTACGTGTCACTGATTCTTCCTAACAGTGTGTTACAACTTTCTTGAGTACAGCTGATAAACTTAGGTGCCTGCTTAGGTGCATCTTCCTGCATAGAAATAAGGGGCTTCACTACCTGTGTTATTTCTGGCTATACAGTCGTCTTCCTTGGGAGCAGTTGCTTAATGTCTCCTAAAGTGAGTCCGATATCTTTAAGCTAAGGCACGAGTTTGCCAGCAAGGAGGCCTGACTCCTTCAGGAGCTACACTAAAACTGATGGTGAGGCAGATGCTGGATGCCAGTGGGCAGTCTCTGCTGGGCTTCTCAGCCTCAGCCGTGCACTCTTGGTGTTTTAACTGGCAATGGGAACTTGGGAGTGGGGGCAAAGCAAAAGGTGGCATCACACTATGGGGCTGAGGTATAAAGGAGCAGAAAAAGGCGACAGGGGTGATGGCCAAGTGTGGAAGCATTGAGATGAAAGGCAGTGTTAGCTGAAGAACAGGTGGGTGTAAATTGGCCTGAGTAAATCCAGATGGAAGCTGGATTTCTCACATCAGAACAGTGAGATTCTGGGACCACTTTCCAACATGTTAGCAAACGAAGAAAAGCTTGTTTTTAAAACGGATGGATCCTGGTAAGCTGTGAGTAGGTTTGAGGAACGAAATAACAGAGGGCTGGATTCAGTATTAAGAAATCTTTGTGTCTGTGGTAATTTGCTTTGAACTGGTGGGGTAGCATGACCCTCCTACTGGCTTTCACTCTTCTAACACTCTCTTTTCTCCGCTAGGTTATTGACTGAGCTCGAATCTCCTTCTTGGTGGCCGTTTAGCAGCAAGCTCTGGAAAGCGCCATTGGAAACTAAGCCAAAGGAAACTGCCACAGTTTCCGATTCGAAAAACCAGGAAGGAATCATAATTAGAATTCCAGTTATTATCACCCACAGAACAGACTCAAATGTCAAGCCAGGAAAACTCACGCTCTTCGCTTCTGGCCTGGAAATCAGTGACTGCAATTCTCAGGTCATTCACCGGTTTGAATCAAAGGATGTAGATGATATCAGAGTTCATACGCCATATGAAATCAGTGTCCGTCAGAGATTTATTGGGAAGCCCGACACCTCTTACCGGCTCTTGTCAGCAAAGATGCCAGAAGCAATCCCCATCTTGGAGATGCAGTTTAGCAAGAAGATACAGTTTTTAGAAGATGCTCTAGGATTTGTTGGTGCCAGAAAGTCTCCTCAGGTAGATTTGGGGACCTCCATTTGGCAAGCAGGTATGTGACAGACAAAGCAATTCATCTGTAAGCAGTAACACTAGTACCAAAAGTTTCCAAGTGGTTTTCAAGCTCAGAATAGTGCATAACATCTACAAGGCAAATCATCCCTCCCTGGCCCCAACAGTGAGACCATGCTGATGATAAAATGCAAGAAATAACTGCTAGGTGAATTTAGGCCCTCTTGCCAAGAGGGAGGCCAGAGATAATAGAAGTGCGTGGCCCTGTTTTAGTCTAGTTGGATTTACTTTCTCCCAACTACATTTGCAAAACCTGTGACTGTAGATGCTGAAGCTGGGTGTCCCTCAGGAGCCTGTCAGCTGGAACATGCCAAGCTCTCTTTAACATTGTGCTCTCAGCTGGTGTTGTCACTAACTCCACACCATTTTGTGAAAGGATTAGCTTAATTTGAGTTTCAGCTACTGGCCGGTGTTTTAACTACAATGTCATTCTTTTTCTGGTGGTCACCAGTTCAGTATTGTGCCACTCTGTGGGGAAGGGTTATTAGAAATCCATTCTTCTCTCGTGACTGCATGCTTTGGAGTCCTCTGTCACTGCTATTTTTCCTTTTTCCAGTTTGTAGCTGGAAGCATATTTTTATTAAACCTGTTGTTCAGTTAATTGTAGAAAATTTAAAACAAATTTCCAGTCCATCAAGTTTTTAAATAACATATGAGATAAACATCACGTTAATTTTCATATCTTATAAAGTAGGATTTTGTTATTTGAGAAGTTCAGGTGTTTGGATTTAGGAGATTTTAAGTCTCAGATTAGGTGAATGCATAGTTTAATTGTTTTAAGAAAACATAGTGGAGACTGAAACCCTTTCACAACTATAAGAATGACCTTCCTTACTACTATTACTACTTCTAAAATTCCAGGGAGGGTTGTTTTTTGGTTTTGTAATCCAACCCTGGATTCATTTGGAGAACTGGTGAATTTTTGTCTTGTTAGGAGTTTATTTCTATCAACACACCTGAATCCTCTTTTTTTCCTAATTGTTAGTGACAAAAGAACAAATTGGTGGATGGGTTTATTGCCAGTATATTAAAAACGAGTAGAAAAATGATACAATAAAACAATAGATGAACCTATTTCTGTGCACCAAGCTAAAACTGGACTTCAGCAGGGAGGATAATGTCCTCTTGTTGACGAGTCGTCAAGGGCCATAGCTTGGAAAAGCTTGTTAATTTTTAAGGAAGTAAGTCTTGGGCATCTGGCACCAAAATGTCAGCACAACAACTTAGAGGAAAAACAACCTGCTGGTTTCTTAAGCACTGAGTTATTCCAGCAAATTGGTGTTCAGTTCCTGATGGTCTTAAGACTGGTTACATAAAATAATTGGTTATACAGCCCTACTGTGCTTAATTTCCCACTGCTCTGCTCTGTTTGCATCTGAGTCAGTGAGTCAAGGATATTGCTCTCCTACCCCCACCTGCATTTTGACTGTTTAATTTGGAAATGTCAGTAAAGAAAACTGGAGGTTATGGAAATCTTGACTTCTCCAGCTCCACCAAAACCCTGTTTGTTCCTTCCCCAGAGTCTGTCGCTGTCTTGTCTTCTGTCGCAAGATGGCAGTCACGGACTGCGTTTTAACCTCTGGGTTTTTTCCATGGCTGCTCACATGGTGGAAATACTGATTTTTGTTTCTCCCCCCCACCCCCAAGCAGGGGGGGAAGTCGTCTGTTATGCATGCCTGCCTCTGTGTACGCATAAAATATATGTGTGTATTTTCAGATAGCGAATGTTGATTCAGAGACTTATAGGAGAAATATCCTTGAAGCGGAGCTATATCTGTCTTGGCAAACTGGCTGGTAACGTTCTTTGCCCTCGGTGGTACAGCTCAGAGATGTGAACATTTCCACAACTGTCATAGTCTCATCTGGATCCTGTCTGTTTTACTAGTCCTGCCTTAAAGTTGTGCATATTGCACATTTGTATAAGTAAATACAAAAAACTCTTATGTCCTAAGAGTTTTGGCTTGATTCCACCTAGAAGAGGAATTTGTGAAGAGTTTTGTACACACCAGATTATCTGAAAGTATTTTTAGCTGCTTTGCATGTCTTTTCTGACTGTATTTTTTTGGACCAAGCCACATGGGTGTTTAAATGCTCAGGGCAGAGCAGTGAGATATGCTTTGTAACTGAGGTTCTTCTGTGCTGGATCAAACCAGTACTTTCCTAGCTGATAACATCCTCAATAATGGCTGATATCAGCTCCCCAAGATTAAAAAGCACAAGAAATCCCACAGTGTGTCTGCAGTCTAACAATCTAGGGCAGTGCAGTCTCAGTCCTAGCTGAAGACTGGCATTCACAGTTTTTTATCCCTTTTGAGGCTGCTTACCCCTATGACCGAGTGTTCTCATTATTATGAGTTTCCAGCACTTTGTTCAGGGGTTTGGTAGCTTGTCGTCCTCACGTGGTGGCATTTGAGTCTCACAGTCCAACTGCGTGTAACACAAACGAAACAAAATTGCTTTTTAAGTGTTTCTGTCTTTCTATTCAATTCTGTCCCTTTTTAAAAACTAGAAGATTGCTGGGAAGTGCCAGATCTCCTTCCTTATCCCATTCTTTTTGTGCATCTTTGTCATGTCCCCCTCCTGTTCTTGTCCTCAGCGAGATTAATAGAGTGAAATGGATAGATTTCTTGTTTTTAATGAAATAATTAGCATATGGTGACACTCAGCTGATAAGAAACACAAAGAATCTCGTCTGGCTATTTGCTGCTGTAGGAGGGTCTGCTGTTCCCTCCCCACTTTGTCCTCTGAGGGACACCATGACAGTAAATTACCAAAAGCAGTGTTTTTCAGTGCCTGGTTCTTAGCCCCTCCGAATACAAGGAGCATTTGCACAGGGTAACACTAGTGCAGTGAATGACTTGCTTGTCTTAAATCTTGACGGTGTCTGAGTCCAGTGACTCTCAGGCTGATAACCGAATAATTCCAGGGATTATGAGTTTGCAGTAATTACTTGAGAGGGATTTAGGGTTTGGTGCTTTTGGTTTAGCTTTTGTCTCCCTTTTCACAGGGAAGTAATGCTATCCAAAGCAGTCAGGTGTACACCGTCACTTGGCCAGCCAGCAGGGCACCAGCTCTTTGACCTGGCAGTGAGCTTTGGCCTCTGACATGCGTTCTGTCCTGGTGTACATAAAAGCTGCTGTCGCTGTCCTGTGCTGGGTCAGGCCATGTGCTCACAGGTGACAGTGGTAGCATTAGCTTCTTTCTTGGTGCCTCTTTAAGTGGGAGAGCTTCGGAGATGTTTGAAGCGCCTCTAGGAGCCAAGATGTGTGTCTCGGGTGTTTAGCACCCATCTGCATCAGAAATAACAACCTTTCCTTGCAGCACGTCCCTGCTACCCTACTGGGTAGTATCAGATACTGCAATAAGAGCTGATGCTTTAAATAAAGGACAGGTGGCATGTTACACGAGGGATTGCGTCCACGCTGCTTAGCTGGGGGTGGCTGTTAGCGTCAGTGTTGCCCTTCTGTTTCAGGGGTTTGCTGACTTGACTCTTGGGCTCTGTCCCTGATCCATCACTTTTAAATTCTTTAATTAAAATGGTTAAAGAGAAAAGAAACAGCAGGTGGAGAATCCTCATTTACTTGATTGGGAGTGTGTTGCTGCTTCTTCGCTTTCTGTTCAGATGAATCCCCACTGCCCGAAATGAACCCATTCTCCAAATGCTGCCTTTAATAATAAGTCATGTCTTGGCAGCCTGGTCACTTCCAGGTTAGGCATTGTACAAAGTACAGCTTGAATCCTTTCTAGAAGAACATAGCTTAATGGGCAAGATTGGAATAGGCTTCTCTGTGCTTGTCCCCTCACAAACTGCTGTGGAGCAAAGCAGAGGTCAACCAGTTTGATACTAGCACTAGTCCTCCCTATTGGTACAGGAGATGGCAGTCTGACCATGGGAATTTCTCTTGCAGCCACAGGACTCCTGGGAGGAGTGGTGCAGCCCAGCTCTCCGGTGGGAGGCAGAGAAGGGATGGACAATGACCAGGTTCAGCTGCAGAAGCAAGAGAAGATCTCCCAGGAAGAAGCAAAAGAGCTGAAACAGGTATAAGTTGAGATAACTTTGATAAGAGTTGTTTCACTCCCTCTGCTTCCCTAATAACCTGCATTTTCATCATCAGAAACATAGTCATTGTCCTTAAAACATTCCTCTACCTAAATTTAGATGGGTATATTTTAAAAATTAGTTAATCAAGCCTGTGATTAAAATAGACTGATAACTTTATATTTGTTTTTAACTATTTTGAACAAATCGGGGATTATCAGCAAAATATACTAAGTGATAGGTTTATAACCCAAGGAAAATCCTTAACTGTAACCTGTTTTTTCTTGAAGATTAAGAAGCTGAACAATTAAATAATTTTCAGCTTTTTTTTGTGTTTTCCCTATGCTATCTTATTCTTTTTAGTAAGGATAAGCAGTTCTGTTTCAGAAGCAGCCATAAAGTTGAACAAAGTGTTTTACAAACACACAGAGAGAATTTGTAGTTAGGAAATAAGTATGCAGTCCAGCAAATTAATAAAGGGGAAATAGGTTGGAGATTTTACTAGACAAAAAATATTTATTTAAAGTAATCCAGTCTGATATTGTTCCTCTAAATGGCTCTTCAAGGAATTTCTCTCATAGCCGATGTTCAGAACTTTTAGTGAAGAATCCTTCTTTGTAGTATGTGGTTGATTGGAAACAGTGAGCTAACTGGAAAAGCAAAGGAATATGGTTTTAGTGGGTTTTCCATTAAAATTGGTTTACTGGTGATGATCATAGCCACATCAGAAGATGTGATTGAAGATTAAACTTTATTCTCTCCCCTCCTTACCCCACCTCCAGCATCTTATTCTTTTTGATATTCCATCTGTAGCTTGGTGATAGCATCATGTGAAGTCTTTGATAATTCTATTGCCTCTTAGTCAAGTCTGCAGTTTTCCAGCCCCCTTCTTTTATTTTATAGTTGGGTATTAGAATACGGCAAATTCTGTTAGCTTGAGTGCATTTGAGAGTCAAAAGCACTTAGTAGTGACTTGAGTGGCTACAAATGAAAACTTCTTGCAAGAAAAATCTATTTATTAAAATTAACCAAAGCCAGTTGGGTAAGTGAGAGTTTAACCTTTGCAGAAGATTAATTTCAGAAATTTCTGAAACTTGCTGTGCTGGATGGCGGACTAGAAACAGCGTTAAATGACCAGTGTTAAAACAAAACAAAACACTTTCAAGATTAACTGCAGCTCAAAAGACAATTCTGGTATTTATTTATACCACACCAAGCCAAGAATTTTTAAGCTAGTTAATGATTTGGGGTGAGCTTGTGGGGTGGCGTGGGTGGGGAGAGGATCTGAATGCCAAACTGACAGGCCATGAATTGGCCTGATTTTTTTCCCAATAATTGCTGAGCACCTGTTCCCTGAAAGCCAGGCCTCTTTAGTCATCATTCTAGTCATGAATAATTTTAAGGTACATGCCGTAATTTCCTGTAAAACTCCTGTTTCTTTTCCTTACTAGGAATCACCACATAAATACACAGTCTTAGACCAAAACTTGCTTCTGTAACCAAAATATAATCAAGATCTTTTAACTGAAATATCTTATTTGGGGTTTTTGAAAAACAAAATGGACTATTCACCATTTAATCATTCTCCCTTCTCATCTTTTAAAGAGCTTATCTTTTATCATGATCTATGATTTTATGAAAAAAAAAATAAGCGTTTTTTTTGAAGCAGCGTTGACCTTTTGGAAGATTTTAAGGGAGAGTATTTCTCAGTTGTAGTTGTACAAATAGCAGCAATCTATTATTCATGCATGTACACACTTTGTACAACTGTTGTGTATGCAGAAGGGCTAGTTGTTCCTTCCTTAAATGCCAGCTTTTCAGCACTATAGTTCTGATTTGTAGCTGTACACAAGAAAACTTAATGCAGTATGAAGGACTGTTGTTCATGGACTACTACTGAAGACACATTTTGCTACAACTTGTAGAAAAGGGTCTCTAGGAATTGCTTCCCCAGGGCCAGTTTTTGAACAGCAAACTTTGTTAGTGCTTGATACTATCGAAGTGGTTGGCTGTGACTGGAGAAGCAGGGCATGGGGAGTTCAGCATCTTCCAACAAATCTTGTGAATTGGGAATGAAGCCTCTGATGTTGTACAGACTGGTGTCTCTCCAGCTGCTCCCAGTTGTCCAAGCACTGCTTTTTCTCATTGTTCTAAAGTGCAAAGCAGAGTAAAATAGCTCAGGATCTTTCAGTTCTGTTAGGAGAGAATGTGGTGAGATTTAGAGGGGAAGTGTAAAGATGTGGAAGTGAAGGAAAGTATGATTGAAAGGGGGAGTTCCTACCAGTAAAAGGGAATTTGAAAGGTATAAAAGTTGGGGATGTATTCTAATGGGGTTCAAGGGCAGCATCATGGTAAAAGCTATACAAAGCCTTTTGGGTATTGAGCCCCTGGAAGCGTCGAGGTGAAGATCTTGAAACTACATCTGAGCAGGACATTTAATACTTATCTAAAGGTATGTCAAGGCTTTATCTAAGGTTATATTTGCTATATTCAGTCATTTTATAGTTGAGCAGTGGGTTAAGTCCATAAAGAGAAAGCAGGACAGGGAACCAGGAGCTTTGTCTCACTTCCAGCTGTGTGGCCTTAAGCAGTCATTCATGAGCTAGGTTGTAGGGTGCTCCTTGCTGAGGTGTAGGCTGCTGCTTTGTCCTTTTTTTTCTCCAAATATGTCTCATCAACGAGCAGTATGCATAGTCACATAGTTGTTTTTAGCCTGCAGCAAGGGCTTGTCTTTCATTGATGCAGTTGCTCCCAGAGAGCTTCTTTGCACTGCTTCAGTTCAGGTCCCACTTTGGGAATGAGCAGGATGATGGTTAAGCATGTTTTGCAAAGTATTTAGAGAGTAAAAAAGGAAAAACAGTTACAAGTCCAAAGCATTAACATGCATTGAAGACAAGGTTACTTGTGGCATCAGACTTCCATGAATGAATTGAAGGTATTTGAAGTACTTATGTTGATAACTACAGTGTTTTTCTTAGCAGTTTCTTCTCTTGAGGATTATGATCTTTTATTCTTTGATTATCTGTAATGCAAGCACTTGTTTTTTTAAAAAAACAACAAAATCACAAAGCCCAGAAGAGTTTGGCTGTCCCCCTTATTACTTGTGATGTGGGTAAGTCCAGCAGAACTTTTGAAGTTGGAGAAGTAAGAGGAATTTGTGATGAACAGACAAATAGTTGTTGCTCAAAAACAAAGTACTTGCAATAATAACAGTAGATGTTTTGCAGCAGGAATTGTTGAATGATGTTGAATTCCTTCCATTAGAGCTGGAAGCGCTGAGCATCTGCAGTTGTGATCAGGTGCCTAAGTAAAGGACTTCACCAAGACTTCATGAAGGGACATTTATGTTAAAAACACAGAGTTTGTGACAGTGTGAGCTGTGTTCCTTAGCTGTGCTATAGAGATGGAGAGAGAAGCCTACAAAGTTCCTGTGGTCTCTGGCTGAGCCTCTGCCTACCGCCTCGCTGTGGCTGACATAATGGCACCGGGTGTGGGAGGGGATATGATAATATTAGCTTAAGGGCTGTGGTCGAGGGGGGGGAATTCACTAAATTTGAATTTATTTTGCCAAACCAGTGCTTTCTAATTTCCAAAACCGTTCCTGCCAAAGAACTGTTGCCCTGATATTTACTGTGGGCAAATCATGTATGCCATGAAGACAGAGATACTATTAAAGAAGTTAATTCTGTAACGTTGGGGAAAAAACCCACATCCCAGTGCATATCTTTGTGATGTTTGCTTCCTCGATGTCTTCTTGGGTCTAGATAGTTCCATTTCAGTCCTTTTCTACTTTCAGAGTCTCTTCAGTGTTTATTTACCCTTTTATTATGCCCTCATCTCAGGAAATCACAACCGTTAGGTCAGAGAAAAAGTGTTTTGTTGAGGAACCGTTCATTCCAAGTGCTAAATACCAAATTTGCTCATGGGATGGCCTTGTTCCATGGCCTGTAGCGATCAACTGACAACTGATCTTAACACACACATGTAATGACCATGCCCTGGATTTATTTTTTGGAAGGCACAATACAGGGAGAGAACTGAGGTCCTCACAACTAACGCTTTGTATTTGCTTGTCTGTAACTTAAGTATTTAATGGTACCAAAATAAAAGGTGGTACTTAAGCCTGTGGAGCTGCTTGAGTATCTTTTTTCCAGACAAGGCCATTTATATGTTAGTGGCACCATGGGTGCTTAGTACTCCCTGAAAAGGTAAATCAAATTGGACTTCTGTCCAAGACGAACTAATGGGAGAAATCAGCCACTAAGAATAAGATAGTGAACAATGACCCTTCCATACTGTCTGAATAGCCACTGGCTCAAAAGAGCTGATGCTTTCAAATTTGTTTACTTTTGTGTGCTTCAGTTACAAGGGACCTGCTGTCCTGTCAAACTTGCCTATTCCAGTGTTTTCTGTGCTCAGAAGTTTTGTGCTACAATAGACACTCTGATTTTCTAGAGCAGGCAGAAGCACTTTTGCTAGTGGCTGGTGTAGAGTTTGGGTGTTCGTACACCAAATACAACTCTGGATCAAGCAGAAGGAAGGTCTGTGCTTTGCATAGCTACAGGCACATGGCTGGTAGTGGCAATCCCAAACAGGAAGCATGCTGAAGTAACGTAAATCCATAGATTTTTGTTATGGCACGTTGCACTTGTCTCGTGAGGCATTGACAAATGTTCTCTAGTAATTTGTGTTGCAGTTGTTTAATGTGTTTCTGCTCTCTGCTGTCTCCCTGCCCATTTCCAGGTGCAGTGGGAGAGGATGTGGACAGGCCTCAATATTTTTGGTGCAAGATCACTCAATCCCTATTGTGGGTTTGAGCCCATCGGAATATTTTAGGTGTTATCCCTGCTCACCTGCAATATGTTCAGCACAGAGGTGAAGCACTGTATTAAATCATGACAAGTTACCGCTGTCAAAACCTGTGTTTACACCCTAGTTCAGAGTGCTCCAAACAACACTTCTTTGTTTCCTAATAACAGGTGAATTTGGCTGGGGAAGCTGCATTCAATAGCCATTTCTGGTTATATGTGCTCTGCTTTAGTATTCAGACCTCAGTTGCACGGGGATAATGGAGTGGATGTCAGGGATGATTTCAGGGAGTTCAAACTACAATTGGCAATACTTCCTGCAAATGACACTTTCTGTGTCTTATTTTTACTGCTGGATATTCAGTGTATTACGATGGTCGATGATAATTCACAAGCTTTAGCTAAACTGCATTATTATGATGGCATCTCAGGACCCAAACCAAACTGAGGTCTGCACTTTAAAATCTTTAGGATACAATCTGTGTTTGTACAGTACCTGGCACTTTGAGTTTAGGTCTTCAGGTGGTGTGGCAAAATGATGAAGTAACAGAGCTAAGTACTGAGCAGTTTCACGGGCTTGGAGTCCATTTGTGTCTGTTGTGACTGTCTCCAGCTAAGCTGGTTGCTCGGCTCTCACTTGAGCCAAAGCAAAGAGGAATGGGCAGCACTTGAACTTCTCCTTAAGCAGGTCCATAAAATAGAGCACATGAATCATGACCTAAATTGCAGTGCGTTGTCTAGGTCCCCATAGTCTGTACAAGAACTTCGGGTACATAGCTTGGATGGACACCTCTTCTCCCAGCAAGGCCCAGGTCTGCTGTAGTTGAACACTTGACGCAGGGTGGATTTGGAGAGCAGTGACAAATTTGCTTCCTTGTTTTTTACAGCAAGAACTCTGTGCGTGGGAATATTAGGTAACTTGCCTGAAGTTGCACAGAAAATCTGTGGCAGAGCCACAAAGATAAATCAGACTTTCCAAATTATAATCTGGTGGCATAAATCTGAGGCTGTCTCAGTGTGAGATTGACCAGTGCCCGAGGAAATGTTCCTTTAAAATGCATCTTTGATGGCCTCATACCTGCTGTTTGGCTTTGTGTAACAGATAGAGTTTCATGCTGAGTTTTCATGTCTTGGTTCACTGTCCAAATTACATGCTGGCACAGAAGACACTGCTGCTCTGAGCAGCTGACAGAACTGGAGCAGTGATAACTAGACATCTTGCCATCATTTTGCTTTGCAAAAATAGTGACCAGCTTTGGCCAGGCTTCAGGTTCCAGTAACTCTTTCCAGCAAGCTCTGTGGACTGTGCTGGAAAAGCATCTTAACCATTTCAGGTCCCATTGGATTGAGTAGCAGCTCTCAGCTTGAACAGTTGAAGATGCTGACAGACAAAGGGTTAAGGGATTTATTACCAGACTCTCTTAGGCAAAGAGAATTAACAGATGAAAGTGAGCCACTTGCCTTTTATTTTTGTGTGTGAGTAACCACATCATCATCGCCTGCTGTGTTTCAAGGCAGAGCCTAATTGGCAGGTGAACTGAGCAGAGCCCTGTAGCCGACTGGGTTTCCATTTTACTGCTTTCGTATTTTAAAAGCTTTTCTGTTCTCAACAATTGTGTCTTTTTCTGTATTTTAAATGTTAAGCATACTCTAATGAATGCAAAGCCTATCAAAAGTAATTTGGTTTGAAACTAAAAATAATCTGGTTTTCATGGCAAACCTGGGCCTTTTTTGGGGCACAATTTTGATTTAAATAAATTGGGTGCCTCTTGGAGAGGTGGGGAAGGAGGAGTGTCCCTGCTTCCTTTCTGCATCCTCTCATGCCAGTCCCTGCTTTGCTACATAGCTCTCTTGGAGGCTTGTGCTGTATGTCACCACATTTACCTTCCTTATTTGCTGGCTCAATGGATTTCACAAGCTGAGATGTGCTGGGTGAGGACACAGCTCAGGAAAGCTCAACCTACCACACTGCTAAGGGTGTTCGGTGATAAACTTCCAATAGTGTGTGCCTTGCTGCAGCAGAAGGAGGAGTTGAATGGCCAGAGGGCCCATTCAGGAGCATGTGTCAAGCCATGATCTAGAAAGCGTCATCAGCTGCTGCTGCTTTTGATCTGCTGTGCTGGAAAACTAATTTTGGGATGCTCTTGGATAAAACTCTTTAGTAAACTTGCTGAAAAAAATGTCAGTGTGAACCATCTTTAAATCATCTGCAAATCACGAAGCACATGTCTTTCACTGCCATCCTTTAGGATATACTGAAAGAATGAGGTCTCTTCTCTCTTAAACTAGTATAAAGAATTAAAAGTTTATTGGAGTGGAGGGTGAAACCCTGTAATCTTCTCTTAGCTGAACATTGAAGCTGGTCTTGCTCTTAGTTGGGTGGAGTGGACCAGAAGACCTTCAGGGGTCTTTTTGAATCTTAATTATACTGTGACTTCATGAATGGTAGGAGTCATTTCATGTAGCACTGGCTACTTTATGTATTTATATGTACATTTGTATATATAAAATATATGCAGAAAAAGCTCAAAGAAAAGACTGAGGGAAAGCTACCTCTGAAGTTCCTTCCCATTTCCAAGTAGTAAAGTTACTTCCTCAGGAAAGGCAAGACCTTACTTCAGAGCTGTGTCCTGAATCATACACATGATAGATCTGATCATGTAATTTTTCTTTTTGGTGCGTATCCTACACACGTCTACCACCTCCAGTTTGGGGAATACAGCCTCGCTTTCCTGTTACAGTGACAGAACCTAAAGTGTTTCTGTTGGGATAGAAACAGAGGGGGTTTTAGCTTGTAGGTTTGGTAAGAAGAGAAAAAAAGTAGATTAAGCTTGATCCATGGTTTGTTTTGTATTTTTGCTGTGGCAGCCAAATTGCAAAACCAGTTATTCGCACAGCCGTATTTCTAGCTGCTTGTGATTTATGGAAAGAGCTGAGAGATATTTTACGAGATAAATCTCACTACTGTGGCTGACATCCAGCTTTAGTCAAAGCATTTTGTCTGTGTAAAATTCCCCTGCCATTCCAGCTAGATATGATATTCCTCGCTGCTTTTCTCAAACCGGTAACTTGCATAGCTGCAAACGATGGGACTGCTGTGGAATTCAGCCCCACGTGTGGATAAAGGGGCTGCTGATGTTTCACAGCAGCTTTCTTGGTGCTGATTGTATGTATTCTAAAAGGAAAACAAGAAAACAGAGTTTGCCAGTTGTTATGAAAAAAAAAATTAAACATGTATAGAATACAATTCTTTTCCTCTATTTTACGAAAAGCCACTGCTTTATTTTGTTAGACAGGCTGCAGTTCTGGTATCTTCAGTAGCATTACCTGGATGCTCATGTACCACAGCAGTTGATGTTGTGGGATAGTGCTGGGATAATTTGCTTTCTTGGAGACTATTATTGCAATTGAGTGGATAAACTGCTTTTATTAAGCAGATAGCGTGAGGATATCCTCATCATCTGTGGATGCCTAAGGAAGCAGATCGTGTAGGCCAGCAGAGACATCGCCTTTATGATCTGAAGCAACTGAGAATCTGGATTTCCAGTCAGTATGATATGATGCTTCCAAATCTCCCTCTGATACATCCAAGGGAAGGCAGCTGAGGCTTGCCTGTTGGGCAGGTGCTTTCAGTTCATACAACCAGGCTTATTAAGGGAGTAGCCACAAGAGGGAAGAAAAGGCAATGATATGACTCATGCCTTGGACTGCTGCTAAAAGGAGTCAGTGTTACAGGGTAAGGAATTAAGACAGATTTTTCTTGTGTTGTTTGGATCTCTGCTCTTGGACTTGGTTGTGTGAACTGATGAAAATTAAAGTTGAGTAGGCCCCATAAGTCAGTGTACGGTATCGTTATGGATGTCTCTTAGCCTTGAGTGCATCAGCCTGGCTTTCTTCTTTCATTTTAGAAGGTTCTGCCCTGTTTGGACCAGTATCTATAGGCTTTTTCAGACTACAGGGTCTCCTCACAATCGTGGAGTAGCTCAGGGTGTTTGCTTACAGTCCCACATACGAACAGTAATTTGCTAAGTGTAGTGTAAACCAGTTGATATGTAATATAATGCTTGCAGCCTGGAATAGAGCTGTAGCCAGTGCATCTGTTGTTTCTCATCTCGGGTACAGCCTGAGCCTCTTGGCTGCCTTGACGTCCGTTCATACCACACCACCCTCTAGTTCCTTGAAAATTATTTGTTTAGTTGCCCAAGTCTCACTTTTTCCCTTCTGCTCCATCCAATGACACTTCTTTCTTTAGTGGTTTGTAGTAAAACAACGTTTCTGTCCTTTGACCTGGTCCCTGCCTAACCTTGCTACGCCTTCAGCCATGTGATCCCCTTCTGGCTTTGCACCAGCTTTGCTCTCTGTCTGCAGCAGCTCTCAATGTGCACAACATCTCAGGACAAGCTCCTGCTCTAAGATGCAGACATACCGAGGAGATAATAACAGAGCCAGCAAAAAGCTGATGTTTACACTGATTTTTACTTCTAATTTATTTCCCTCCCATATAACCCTAACATTTCAGATTGGATTTTTCTGGTCTTTAGTTCATTGTTTAGTTCATCTCAATTCAGCTTATTAAGCAAGACCTGTGTCTTTTCACCAGCACACTCTCCAACAAATGATTTGGTCATCTAAAGCAATGAAATAACTAATTGCCATTGGTCTATTACATTTCTCAAAGAACTGGCTGGTTGATTGCTGAAAGCTCTCAGTCTTTTCTTCTGACAGATACTAAAGAAACTGAAGGGCCTTGCCTTGGAGACAGAAGCCGAGCTGGAGAGACAAGACGAAGCTCTCGATTCCATCACTAATTCCGTAGACCGCGCAACACTGAATATTGACAAGCAGAACCGCAGAATAAAGAAACTAACGTAGCGCTTGCCGGAGCCAGTGCAGATGGTATCGTGAGGAAGAGGAGGATCGGGGAACTGTGTTTTTCAAGACTGTTTCTTTAATAGACACTTTGATTGCGTGGGAGGTGTTTGCAATATTGTCTGGAATATGATGCTGCTGTTGTCGAGTTCCTGAGGGTTTTGAAAATGTTTCCAGACTTGGATGATATTTGAAGGGCTGTTTCAGGATTAAAAAAGCTGAGACTTCTAATTGCAGTGAAACAATGGTAGTGGATTCTTTACTACAGAAAAATCTGTAAATATGAAGGGGTGTGATACAATCTGAATCAACTTTTATGTGCTTATTTATGTTGCTACTTTTGAAAGGTTTGTTTTTTGTTTTTTTTTTACTGGAATGAAGAAGTGAAGGAGAAATTAACTGCATATGAGACTACTTTAGATGATTACAGCCTATTAATTCTCTCTCAAGGTCTTTCTTTAAAATGGTTAATAGCTGAACTAAGGGCCAGATGTCCAACTGCAAGTCATTGAGGCTTTTTTTTGTAAGTTAATGCTGAGGTGAGCAAATGATGGTGATAAAACCTTGTGTTCCCTGAGCAAATAGTTTTAATAGGTTTCAATCATGCTTTTAATGTACCCAGAAATTTTATAAGAGTAATGAAGACTTAGTGGCCACAGCTGTCTGTTGCCATGTCCTGGGAAATCAAGAGAAGGTGCTTAGTTAATGTGCATTATTGGTAGAGACATCTACTTATTGAGCAGATTTTTTTTTTGCCATTCGATAAATGTTTTGCTTACTTAAGTCACTTATAAAAAGTAAGTGTCGAAGTTTAATACATGCTTCTGCTTTCCAAAAAGGGACTGCTGATCTTCAGTGATCATCTACACATCTTTGTGTGTTCTATTTTTCCCCTTTAAACTGCATACATAGTGAAGGAATTGATCTTAGAGTGGAGAAAGCGATTTTCTTCACATGTGAATTTATTCAGTTCTTGGAGTTCACTGTTTGTATCCCTCACTTAAAGTATTTTTACATTTTTGGTAATAGTCTGACATGGGATGCAGTGTCCTCAGAGTGTCGTGAACATAGCGTTTACTTAGTGTGGTCCCTAAATACCATGTTGGATCTGCGCTGTCACACATCTGATGGGTATTAGTGGAAGGTCTCTTGTCCCTTTCTTTGCTTTTTTGTGCTTCGTTTTCCAAGGATCTCCCTACTGTTCATCTCTGACTCTCTAAATGGGAACTTCATAAGTTGTGTAGAACATCCTGTGGTTTTTGTGTCTACTCCATATTCACAGGCTGAGGGGCCTATGGTCATAACTGTAGACATCTGTATAACATTTGATAGTTGCGGTACATCCATCGATCTTGTGGCTTTTATTTATTTGCACTACCTGGTGGTGAAGCATTTCAAGACTTCTTATAGACCTGTATTTCTAAAATAAAAGGGAATACTGTCAATTGTTGTCTAATACATTTTATTGAGGTTTTAGTTAGCTCCATCGAGACTACAGGACAGTGGAGACTTTTTCCCCATCTAACTTACTTGATACTATGTAGGAGAGATTCCAGGTAATCCATATATCTATCACCTGTGACAGAAAACTCACATTTCATCAATTCCTACAGTTTGCCAGCTATTTTAGTTCGAAGTAGCTGTTGTAATGTGTCTCTTTTTTTTTTTTTAAGTGTTTTTATATTAAAAAAAATTTCATGTATTGCTTTCAAATACACTACTTCTGGTGCAATATTTTTAACTGTGAAGCTTTGAACTGCTTATTCCACTGATAGTTGATGTGAAATTTTCCTATTGCAGAGTAATTCAGCCTACCTTTTAAAGAAAGGTACAGTAAATCACATAGAGTATAGAACCATAGAAGCATAGAATGGTTTGGGTTGGAAGGGACCTTAAAGATCATGTAGTTCCAAGCCCCCTGCCGTGGGCAGGGACACCTTCCACTAGACCAGGTTGCTCAAAGCCCCATCCAGCCTGGCCTTGGACACTGCCAGGGTTGGGGCAGCCACAGCCTCTCTGGACAACCTGTTCCAGTGCCTCACCACCCTCACAGCGAAGAACTTCTTCCTTACATCTAATCTAAATCTGCCCTCTTTCAGTTTAAAGCCAATATCCCTTGTCCTATCACTACATGTCCTTGTGCAGAGTCCCTCTCCATCTTTCCTGTAGTCCCCCTTTAGGTACTGGGAGGCTGCTCTAAGGTCTCCCCGGAGCCTTCTTTTCTCCAGGCTGAACAACCCCAACTCTCAGCCTGTCTTCACAGGGGAGGTGTTCCAGCCCTCTGATCCTCTTTGTGGCCTCCTCTGGACCCGCTCCAACAGGTCCATGGCCTTCTTATGTTGGGGACCCCAGAGCTGAATGCTGCACTGCAGGTGGGGTCTCATGAGAGTGGAGTAGAGGGGGAGAATCCCCTCCCTCGACCTGCTGGTCACACTTCTTTTGATGCAGCAGTATGTTGTTTTCAAGACCTTACTCTACCTTGTTTTGTATTACTTCATATTAGTTTGTTAGTATTGGAGTAAAGTGTACTTCTGCACTGCAAGTTCTTAATTTACAGTCCAAGTTGTTACTGGCATGCACTTTACCTACTTGCTGAATATGGTGATTATATATACATACACTATGTACTGTGAAATAAAATATTGTCTGGGGTTCTCTTGTTTGTTTCTGATACCCAAATCACTGTTGTTTTACTGTGAAAGGAAGGTATGTTTACACAACTAATTATTTCATGAAGTTAAAAGTATACTTCGCACAAAATGTATGTTAACTGAACCTGGTGCTGACTGGGAACGAATCTCTGAACTGAATTAGTCCAAACCAGGATTGCCAAAAGTAAATACTAATTACACATCGTTTAGTTTAGCATTCTTTGTGCCATACTTTTTATTGTTGTGGTTTTTAGTGCTAGCTGTTGCATCTGATTGAGTATTTTGTGGTTTGTGTTAGTCTGACATGTCCATACTAAAGCAAAAAATTGTAATGCTGTTTGTAAGAAGTGACCCATTCTAGAGCTGTGCATTAGCTGAATTTCATGTGCCCAGAGGACTTTCAATCTGTAATTTCTTCTTATTAAATATCTTGGAATAGTGGTCTTCTCTCTTGTATTCACTTGGCTGAGAAATTGCAGTAAAAATTACTCCATCCACCCCCTTTTCATCCTGTGGAACAGAATTTAATGTGGCACTTCTTGTAGGGTTGGGTTTTAGGATAGGCTTTTTTTTTTATTTTATTTTTTTTATTAAAGAAAGAGGGAAAATTTTAACTGGTGGAATATTGTCAATGTGAATGTCAGCTATCCTCAACTGGACAATGAAGTGGGCGAATGTCAGCACGGTGTACGTGGCGGCTGGTACTCTGTCCTGGAGCCTGTTGCACAGGAGCTGCTCCAGTTCTTAGAGAGTGGACTAAGAACTGCTTGGACATGTCACGATTTAAACAGCTTCTCGGTACACAAGTATGAAGATTTTACTCTGATCAAGACTTCTCTTATTAGGTAATAATAGAGCTTCTGTTGTTGCCAGAAGTGCTTAAAGCCTCCTACATTCCCTTCTATCCTAAACCCAAGTGCCGTTATTTTCCAAATAATGTTGCAGATCTGGACCAATGCTCCATGGGGGAAGATGCAGCAGGTAACATGTGCCAAAGAGTATCCTTGTGTTTCGTTCTTCACTGATGTAATTGTTATCTACATGAGGCTAGAGACATACTTCTAGGATAACTTTTACCTTTTATATGCAGTTAGTTCTTTGCTGGTCTTTTACTATAATGGGAAAGGAGGGGGGCTTTTTCATTAGGAAACATAAGGAGAAAAAATTAATAAAAGGGATTCTAACCTAAAAAATAAAAAGGTTTTACTTGGGCAGGCTTTTGAGCCCCTGCAAAACAGAACTAGATTGTACTGTATCATATGGTAGGTTTATTATGCAATGTGTGTTCATGGCAGCGATGAGTGAGCCTGACTGGAGCTTAAATGTATTTCTGCATAGGAGTTTGAATGTCTACTGTGGAATCATTGAAACGCTGGTAATAAACATGGCACTTTGCAATCCTCAGACAAGTGGTGTAAGGAGCTTTTTTCAGGCAATTAATTGATTTAACCAAAGCCTCATAATAGCTGTCTGTGTTTCCAAAGCCAGTGCTTTGAAACCACTGGTATGCTCTTCACAGAAGGAAATGGAGCAAAGCTGCTTGCAAGTGTTGAAGCCTGCCTCTGGGAAGAGTGTTTGGGAGAGAAATTGGCTGTATTTGCTTTTTAATATGACAAACCATGGCAGCAGTATCCCTTGCCTCTGCTCGCTGTGTGTGAGCGATGTCAAACCTCAGCCTGGTGGAGGGAAAAATAATTTTGTAATGATTCTAGTCATAGGTTTAACAGCTGGGCTTTTCAGAGTAAACAGCGCTTGGCTCACCTACTGCCCCGGGCTCGTGTGTTTGCGCCTTTCAGCTGGGCACGAGGCTCCTAATGGGGCTGCTGGGCTGTTCGTTGTGGACCCAGTGGGAAGCGTGCTGGTTTGTGCTTTGCCCACCAGCCTCATCCCTGAGGTGGAGGTGCAGCATGCACTCACTCGGCTCGTCCCAGCCCAGCGAGCCCGTGCTGTCACTGGCGAGCGTTTTGCCTTGTCAAGGTAAATACAGTGCGTGAGGCCAGCTGCATGCGAGCCAGGGCACACTGAAGACAAAACAAGTACCCTGGATTCAAGCTGTCTCCTGTTTGAAGTGGAAAAGTGTTTGCTTAATTGCTTTAAAAGTCCAGCCTGGCTTCTGTCAAGTGGTTTAATTTTAAACCAGCAGATATTAACCCTTTTATGGTTTGGCAGCAGAGGGGTTAAACTAGTTTGAAATTAAGAAGCCCGAGTTCAGGATTCTGGCATTTTTTGATTGTTTCCTAAGAATTTAATTAGATCCTGCATCATTCAGGCTGGGAGGAATAAGAGCTGAAGAGAGGCAAATGGATGATGGTATCGTAAGCTATTGCCTTATAGCAGGCAGTGCACCTTGACCATAACAGCCTGATGCAGCTCCTAGTATGTAGTTAACCCGTCTGTTTTCCAAAAGGTGCCTGCCTGGGTGTTAGCGGTGTCCTCTGCTGCTCTCACCTTTCCTGCTTAGCTCTGTGGATTTGGTGCAGCTTAGAGAAAAAACCCATGGAGCAAGAACTGCCCTGGTTTTTTATGTGACGGCTAAACCACTGAACCATAAGGATGTTCATGGGGGTGAGAGAGAAGTCAGGAAGAGGGAGAGCAGTGGGGCTTTTCCCTCTCAAAAGCATGGTGTGGATTTGGGTGTAGACCCTTGTTTTGCTGGTTGAGAATTTATTCAGGAGCTGACAGCAAAGAACAAGCTTTGGGGGACTGGGTTATATCAGGATAGAGGGGGGAAACAGTGCTTGAGATTTCTGGAAGAAGAAATTTGCTGTGCTGGGTGGGATGGGACTGCTTCAGAGAGGAGAAGGAAACTTGGGGTGGAAGGTCTGCCCTTAGTCTGACCAGGTTTGATTTCTGGCGCTGCTACAGGCTGTCAGCCATGTGTATTGCTTGGGTTTTAATTCAGATCCCCTCTCTTGGGGTTCATGCTCACTTTGGGTATGCTCTCTTTGTATCAGCTGAAAACGAGGATCTTTCCTTTTGGTGGTTCAGTTGCTTATCTGTAACATGGCACTCTCACTGGTTTTCATCTCTTCAGCACCGTAAAAAAGCTAATAATCTTGAGTCCTAATTTATGTTAAATGTGCCCATCCTGATGTGGAGCTACTTTTGTAATTAGAGGAGCAAACCCAGCAGTTCTGGATACTATGAATGAACGTTGAACCCACTGGAACCTCCCTCTGAATGAATTATTGGTCCCCCCATTTCACGGGTGGTGGAAGCAGAGACACCAGACTGTGGACAGATTTAAGGATCTGCCTGCAAGGAGGACTAAGCCAGAAACTGCACTTAAGACTCTGAAGCGTAGGGTTAGTAGTAGGACCATCTTCTAACATTCGGTGAGGCTCATGAGTCTTTTCATCATTGTGTAGTGTTTATCGTAGGCTTGTAAAACGCTGCTTAACATTTCGCTTCTAGTTTAGACAATAAGCATTTATTTCGGCAAACTTCAGTGCATAATGTCTGCAAAGACTGCTTTAGTCCTTCTGAGAAAGAAGGACCTATTTGGAAATGTTCTGATTTCTTCCATATGGCACATGTTTTTAGCGCGATGCTTTGTACAGCAGTGAATGTTGTTTACAGCCATGAGGACGCAAACAGAGACAGGAGAGGGTAATTGCAGGTATGCAGCAATGCCAAGGGCTCCCTTCCATGACGGCATCTCCATTTAGCTCTCCTTGTGTTGCCAAGCTGCTGAACGCCAGAGGCTGGGAAAGGAATCCGTGTTTGGTGAAATGGTTTCCAGGACTTGAATTCTCCTCTTGTGCTGCCTCCATTCTTTTCCTTGTAACTTCTGCGTAAGAAGCAAACCACACTGGAGGCTTGCTTTTTTTTTTCTCTAATATACTGTATTAATCATGTGTGTTTAACACAGAGTTTGGGCTGAGTTTTTGACTGGGCTTGCTGGTTATGCTGCATGGTGAATACCGGAGGGTGTATCAGCTTTAAGTCGTCTCACAGCATTCATAAAGTTGTATAAAAATCACTGCCTGCGTTGTACAGAGGTGGTAACTGTTATAGAAATTCAAATGTACCATGGTAAGGCCTCAAAATTTATATTTGCCTAAATAGACCACATGATTTCTAGTACGACTGTTTGCCAAGCCTTTACCTTTAGCTGAAATAATTCTGAACTGGAAATGATGTTTTATCGGAAGAGAGAATCAAGGTATCAAAGTGCCATCAAGTGATGATGGATGCACCAAGCCTCTTGGTCATCTTTTCTCCTGCTTGTGGTTTCAGGGGACTTGCGGCTCTGAGAGGTTTCACATGAAGCCGCTTAATTCTGGACACTCTTGGCCAAGCCAATATTTTCAACTCACTCATTAGTAATCCTACAGCATATCAATGCCAACCAGAACTGGAGCTTCACCATCCTGCTTAGAAAGTCCATATCCCATCCCACAGACCACAAGGAGAACAGTTTTCCTTCTGTTCCTTGGTCATGCTAGACTGACTTTAGATGTAATCGATATCTTGATACGTGCTAATCAGTATGCTGTCTGACTGCAAGCTTTTCAGGAGACTGCCTTTATAATGCATGTATCTCTATGCTTTCATAACTGCTAGAAGTGATACTGTGGTGATTTTTTTTTTCCCATACACATCAAGTGTTCAGCTTGACAACTGGATCCAGTTCAATTTTGAACTACTTAATAGATTCCAGCCTTTTCCTGCTGCACTGTGGGTGGAAATAAATGACAATCAGACCCCAGGTTTCATGCCACATTTTTCCCTTCTTTCTCCTGAAATGAAAGAGCCAGATCTTGCAGCCTGGTGGTAAAGCAAGCCAAGGAGCTATCTGAGAGTGCTATGTTGTGAGCACTCAACAGGTCAGCTGCTCTGATCATTCATTTTTATATTCTTACCCGGTGGTAAATGTTGTTTATACGTTTATGCCTCTTGATGAAGACTAGGACATTTGCATTTGATGGGATAAGCAAGGGTGTACAACTACCTTGGAGCTGCAGATGTGCCCTGGCTCATCTTATCTTGTTTGGGAGGTGTCGAGTCCCAGCCAAATCCTTGATGTATCAGGTAAGGATCACTTTCTTAATCTAGTGCCTCTTTTTCCATTCATGGCAAGAATTTGTAGAAGGAAGTACAGGAGGGAGGAAAGAAGAGAACTGGAGGAAGGAAAAGACGGACATGGATGTTGAAGGGACCAGTTGTTCAGTATCTTCCTACAGGCTGAAAGGCTGCTGCTGAACTCACACGCTGCCTGCTTATAAACTCAAGCCTCTGGTGCCAGCAATGCCACAACCTGTTTAAACATGACAGGGTAATGATTTGCACTCTTTTTTAGAGTGTGTGAATAATCTTGGATTTGGATTTTTTTTCTTTTTTTATTTTCATCTTCAAGCCCTGTTTCTCAGCCAGTGGAAAAGGTGTGCCTTTCCACACCTGCTTTTGTTGAAGGCTAGTTAGTTCCTGCTATACCTATGGACAGTTTACAGCACAAATTATCTTTACAGTCCTCAATAGATTAATCCCCTTTTTTCTTCTTGTTTATAATTTCAGGCTGTGGCTTCATACATTGGGCATTTTATACAGAGCATCTCCCGTCCAGTGCTCTCACTCTGCCAAGCTAATCTTCATAAACAACCTGATGAAGAGGAAAACTGTTTGTTCCCAGGAAAGGAAGGAATTTCTGGGTATAAAGTTGATAATTAAGAGAAATTTATATCCAGTCACAGCTTGATCAGAAATTTGCTGTGGGATCTTCCCTCTGTATTGAAATGCTCTGTGCCTCGATTCTCTCAGTCAGCTGGGTCTTATAATTCATCCTTAGCCTGTCTTTAATTTACTTAATGGTAAACTTTTGGGACATAAAATCACCTTTTCATTTTTAAACATCTAGCACAGTGGAGCTTTGGTTGTCACTGTAGTATGAAGAATAATCTCAGCTGAGCTATTAGTAAGTTGGTGGAGGCAGGCCCTGGAGCTGCTACCCACATCTCAGTGTAGCACCTTATCCAAAAGTTCCTTCTTTTGTCCTTGACTATATTAGAATAGTGCTAATATTTGCCTTCAAATTATTTACTGCTCATGTGTGAGCTAGCTTTGTGTGTTCAGATGGTCAATGATCATGCTGGGTTTTGTGTGGATGCAGCTGTGGAAGGGGTGAGAGTTTGTTTCACTGGGCTCTTGTGGTATTTTAAAGAGGTGGAATTTTTCCTTGGACACTAGATGTTCCTATTGCACTGGCATTCGTGGATGAAAGGATCACTTTATGGTACTGCTAAGCTGTCTTTCAAGGCTGGTATATAGCCAGGATTCCTCCTGTTTGGTCTTAGGAACCAAGGTGCATGGATTGTCATGCTGTATTTCTTCTATAATCGGGGAGAGAGTCATGGAGAGAGACTGACACTAAAAGGCCATTCTTCTGGGCCAGACTCAGATGCCTGCCAGGACTGCTGCCCTCCACTTCCACATCTACTTCTTGCAAAATCTTCTGCTTGATACTCAGATCCCGTTTCTCTTCCCATCCCACCTTGGGGTGGAAAGTGGAGATGCCCTACTCTTTCCCCATCTCCCTTGTTCTCGTCTCCCCTGTCTCCATTCGGCCTTTTCCAAAAACCTACAGCCGTCTCCTTCTTGGCTGTCAGTAGGTGCAAGGAGTAACAGTCTTGGGATCTAAGGCAGTTTGGATAAGTGTTTGCAACTCTGTGCAATGAAACCACACATACATGTATAAATTGAACACATTAATCTGAGAATAAAGCCAGGCACCCATCATTGTGTTCCCACGTGCTGGAACGTGCTGGAGCCTGTTTGGGTTTATTTCACAGGACTTCTCTCTCCTTCAGCATGACCCATCTAACTTGCTCAGGAGAGGGCCACAGGTTTTTTCAGATTTGTCATTTGGCAGTTCAGCTTCCTAATTCTGCTCCAAAATAGGATGTGTCCTTCCGTGTCAAGTCCTGCCCGTGCTGCTCTGTGCATCCCATCCGATGAACTCCTGGGGAAAGAGATGCTGTTTGGCAGATTTGAAACCGCGATGGTCCGAGAGCCTGGATACAATTGGAGAGACTATGGAAACACCGGCAGATCTCAATTTCTACAGCTCCAAACCCATTACATGCAATTAATCTCTGACAA
The DNA here is from genome assembly GCF_929443795.1 of Astur gentilis. Lineage (NCBI taxonomy): Eukaryota > Metazoa > Chordata > Aves > Accipitriformes > Accipitridae > Astur > Astur gentilis. Next base: position 45,877,995 of record NC_064883.1, on the reverse strand, counting down.
AGTCATTTCTGCTGGATGTTTTATGGGCCTGAGGTTGACCTGTGAGCTTGCACTCCATAACGCCGGGTGGGAAATTCCCACAGCTGGTTGGCAGCCAGCTGAGGCTTTCTCCAAGTCAGTGTGTTTCTGAGCTAGTCCTGGGAACCTCTCATTTCAGCTGCCTCCTGGCCTTTGCGAGGCCGAGTGTGCAGTTCCCACCACAGAGAGCATTGTCCGGACTCAATGAGGAGCAGTTTGGCCACTGGAAAAATCCTTTCTTGTGACTGTTTTTTATGCTGGACAGGAAATTTGGGGGGCATCTGATTTTCTTTAAAAGATCTGATGGTGCAAATTGGGATGGAGAGGAGGTATTGCTGAGTATTTTGGCAGATTGACAAAAGCTGTCCAACCTACTGAGTGTTATATACTCTGGGTTTTTAGTACCCTGCTTTTCTCTTTTAATTTAATTTTATTCTATTTTGTAGAAATGGAGCATTTCCATCTTGAAATCTAGAATGAAACATTTTAGAAAGAGCAAAGTGCTGCATCCTCTGTGCACGGCAGGGTGTGAAGTCAACCTGCTGTCTCCATAGTCCTCACTAAGCAATGGCACCGTCAGATGCTTCCATGCCTTTATTTATTGAATTTCTTTGTTTTTGAGACACACGCTTATATATAAGTAGGCCAAAGTTTAATGTAAAAATTCCTCTTTTGCTTTCATTTCTTCAGCTGTTCAAGTTGACTCTTCTTAATTCGTTTAAAGGTGAATTTGCACTGAAAGCACTTCAGTTTAATTTGTTGTCTCCTTTATCATTAAAGGCCAATGTTTTTTAATGCTTTGGAGCCAAACCGTGCACAATGATTTGCATGACCAGACCCTGGTTGCCTGATTTTGTTGTGCTGTAGGGATCTGCTCAGGATCTCTGAAACAAAGTAATTCAAACAAATATTCAAATGAATTTATTAAAAAAAACAAAAAAACCCAACAAAATAAAATCATTATTTGGCACAAGAGCCAGAGCCTGGATTGCCCTTTCCCAGACATAAATGCTGGAGGGCTGTGGAGCGCTCGGGTTTTTGTTCAGTGGGACTCACATCCTTAGTAAAGTACACAGACATATTTCTTTTATGCATTCATAAAAATATAAATTAAAGCAGCATGCTGTTTGAATGGAAGCATAAAATGGATCAGCTCCCAATGCACACTGTTTTAGAAATAATCTTTAGCAAGAACAGACACTTTAAAAATTATTATAAACAAGAGACTTCTACACCATCCAGCTGTAAAATTTTTCAGGCTATATGAGTTACTACGTTCTCAAATCTGTCAATTTTACCACAAATACCATGCAATTTAATTTTTCCCTTCAAACTCCAGCTCCCAAAGTTTGGTGATTAAGTAAGAATCTGATTTTTTAATCCGTTTGCAATTATTCAGGTTGCAGAGAAGCTTTGGCTTCAGAACAACATTACAAACATTTCAAGACCAAAAAGGCAAGTTTGGGCATTGATTTCTTTTAAAATTTAGATTTTTCTGATGCTTCTGTAACTCCAAGACCAGTTCAAAGTTAGGAAGCTGAGAGTCCTGTGCTCCTTCTGTAATAAATCGGTGGAGAACTTGGAGGAGATGCCTCCTTTAAAGGTTAGAGGAATTTCAGCCTGTCTGCCACCGAAGCTGCCTTTTTCCTTGCTCTTTGGGGTCAGCTCTGACTGTTGCAGCCAGAGGAGTTGTACGTGCCCTGCCCTTTAGTGGTAAAATCTCCCTGCTGAGGAGGACAGCGGTGATTTTAGGACTGGGCTGCAGGTGGGCACTTCGGTGCCAAGTCCCTCCTGCCAAGCAGCTCAGCAGTCAAGTCCAGCTTTGTTCCAGGTTGCACTTAGTTAATGTAAAAGCATTAAGTGCAGTAGGTGACCTAGGAGCGTGTTACCACTTCTCAGCAATCCCTCTCGCTTCAGCACGACACTTAATCAGGCATTTGAGTCCCAATGCGCTTTAAGCTTACCCTAAATCTTAAGCACATGTTTAAGTGTTTTGCTGACTAAGGGTGAGATTTAATAACAATGCCTGGCTTTTATATAGCACTTTCCGTAAATGTCACATCGTGGGGTTTTTAGAGCAAGTAAATGGGCTGGATGAGCAGACGGTGAGGTGGACTGAAAACTGTCTGCATGGCCAGGCCCAGAAGGTGGTCAGCAGCAGCACAAAGTCTAGTTGGAGGCCAGTAACTAGAAGCGTACCCCAGGGGTCAATACTGGGTCCAGTCTTGTTTAACATCTTCATTAATCATCTGGATGATGGGGCAGAGTGTAACCTCAGCAAGTGCACAGATGACACCGGACTGGTAGGAGCGGCTGATACTCCAGAGAGTTGTGTTGCCATCCAGAGGGACCTCAACAGCCTCGAGAAATGGGCTGACAGGAACGTCATGAAGTTCAACAAGGAAAAATACAAAGTCCTGCCCCCGGGGAGGAAGAACCCCAGGCACCAGGACGTTCTGGGGGACAGCCAGCTGGAAAGCAGCTTGGCAGAAAGGACCTGGGGATCCTGGTGGCCACCAAGTTGGACATGAGCCACCAACGGGCTCTTGAAGCAAGGACGGTGAATAGTATCCTGGGCTGCATTAGGGAAAGTATTGCCAGCAGCTCGAGGGAGGTGATCTTCCCCTCTACTCAGTGCTGGTGAGGTTACACCTGGAGTATTGTGTCCAGTTCTGGGCTCCCTGGTACAAGAGGGACATGGACATATTGGAGAGAGTCCAGCAAAGGACCACGAAGGCGTTGAAGAGACTGAGGCACCTCACATATGAAGAAAGGCTGAGAAAGCTGAAACTGTTCAGCCTGGAGAAGAGAAGGCTTGGGGGGGGGTGTCTTATTAATGTCTATAAACACCTGAAGGGAGGGTGCGAAGAGGACGGAGCCAGGCTCTTTTTAGAGGTGCCCGATGCCAGGACAAGAGGCAACGGGCATGAACTGAAACACAGGAGGTGCCATCTGAACATCAGGGAACACTTTTTTACTGGGAGGGTGACTGAGCACTGGCACATGTTGCCCAGGGAGGTTGTGGAGTCTCCCTCCGTGGAGGTATTCAAAAGCCGTCTGGCCGTGGTCCTTTGCGACTGGCTCTGGGTGGCCCTGCTGGAGTGGGGGGCTTGGACCAGATGACTTCCAGCATTCCCTTCCATCCTCAACCATTCTGTGATTCTGAGAAATACCAGTCGATGAATTCTCAATGGGGAAACTGAGGCACGAGACGGTACAATACCTTCTGTAGCAGCATACAGCGATGTCGAGGCCAAACCAAAAATGAATTCCTTGCTTCCATCCCAGTGGAGTAGTCACCATGACAGGTGACTAACCTAACCCTTACTGCGACAGGCAGGGGTCTGGGACTGGCTCGGGGACCTGTGCATAGTGCTCAGGAGTGGAAAAACACACCAAAATCTTGGTACCACTCTGTGGATCTACTCCCCTGTTGCACGACACATAGGCGACAGTTAGGGGAAGGCTGTAGCCAGAATTTGGCTGCTGACAAATCCTACTAGCCCTTGGGGCAAGAATGTAAAGCCTTTCCTCCGGTGGATCCCAGGACATTTTGTCTGCTTAATGCCAGCCACCCAATTTTGCTTCGAGGGCACGGGAGGCAGAGAGAAGCTACCAAACCAGCTGAGAAAGGATCACTTGTTATTTGTGTATTTATTCTACTCGTTTGCTGCACAGACAACGCAGGAGATGGCAACCTGCAGCCCGGGTAGTGCTTACCCTGGTGCAAACAGTGGTGTGACTGAACTTGAAATCCCAGCTGAAGGCCACAGCCAAAGGCACCAGCGATGCTGGTTTTACTTGTGATTACCAATTTAAGGAGTCCCTCTTGAACCCTGGCCCCCACTGCCTCCACCATCCAGCAGAAACAGGCATGGGAACCGAGGCTCCCAAACAGAGACACGGGCTCCTTTGGGTGCTCTACGTCTGCATAAGAGATAGTCCGAGTTTGGGAATTAAATAGCAAAAACAAGGTCAGGAAAAAATAACAGGGCACGTGAAAGAAATTAGTGGGTGACCCAGCATCACTAAGCAGAAGGACTCGTCCTGCAGAAATGCACTGTGCCTGAGCAAATGCTGCAGCAGGCTGAGAGACCCGGATTTGCCCTGCTTTCTTGATTTCTGCCTTCAGAAGGGTTTCTGGAGGACTTCAGAGATACAGGCTGTATTTCCAGCTTTGCTGGACAATGCACATCCAGCATTGTGTGCCTCAGTTTCCCCACACATCACATGGCGCTAACGTCACTGACCTTCAGAAATGCCTTTAAGGCTCATAGTGGATAAGGGACACGATAGGATCTCGATATTATTATTTATTATTGTATTTATGTTCTTAGCTTGCTGGTGCTATCCAAAGACTTTGTTCATCTCTTCCCTTTTGTATCAAGCTTTTCTTTTCCTATAAGTGGCTGCAATTGCCCTGCTTTGATATATCTGTAGAAATACAAACTGTTGCAGTTTCTGCTCAGGAAATGAAAGCATTCCATCATTCTTCACGCTAGCTGGGAAATGCAAACTGGTCAGCTGGACCAGCATCCCCAGGTGCCTCCTTGGTGCTGGCTGATGGCAGGGCCTGAAATAGCATCCGCATAGGCCACGGTGGAAAGCCACTTAATGAAGTTTACAGTGTCCTTTACGCGGGCGGCTCGAGTGTTCGGCAGAAAACGAAGGGGGTTTGACTTTCTGCCTGTGGCAGGTGGAAAGAATTTGCACTCAGATGTTAGTAACAGATGCCATTCTCCCTTATGATTTTCTTTGCATGCTCAGGAAGGTGTTTTCAGCTAATGTTTGGTATGTTGTCCCCCTGGGATTCCAGTTACCTTTACTGTAATAGGATTTTAATTTTAGCTTCTAATATGAAATTATGCTGGTCTCCAGGTACGTGAGAAAAGAATTTCCACACCAGGCTCTCTTCCGTGGCTTCATAACTGTGAGCTGCAGCTGGGCGGGATGGGGGAGATGGGAGGCCAAGAGCAAAGAATATGGGGCCAGAGGTGAAAAAGTGCAAAAGGTGAAATGCATGGCTGATGGTGCTTCAGCATGACTTTCTGAGACCTCCGTCTCCAGAGTTATTAATTCCTGCACTTACTGTGCCAGGTTCTGCATAAAGGGGAGCGATCCTTGACATTGCAAATGCCTGTGCCTTACACCTGCATTCATCCCACCTCACTGTAGACACATATTTGAGGCATCTACGTTGTAACTGTGGTCACGTTAGGGTTATTGGATAGAGATCAGCAGCTCCAGAGGGCAATTCAGCCTGCCTTGCAGAGGGAAGACTTGCCCTCTGGTCACAGCTGTCTCTCCCCATTGACTACAGAAGAGTAGAAGGTGCCTACAGTCCTAAACCTAGGTCATAGGTGAGGTACGCTGAGCATCTCAATATCTCAGTAAGCTCAGCACCACTGCAGAAAGGATAATGTTGCAAACGTCCCCCAAGGCATCCAGATCTAGTCAAAGTTCAATGCACTCAGCGTTTCAAAGACTTGGCCTCAAAGTCAAAAGGGAGCTCAGAATTCTGAAAAATTAATATTTCAGGCTGATGTAATACACTCAGGCTAATTCCCAGCTATTATTGCAAACGCAATATACATTTACACTCACTTTTAAATTTCTCACTCTTATTAAAAAAATCAAAATCTATGGGTTTATTGAAATATTAAACCCACATCAAATGGGTTGAAGCTTGCTGTTACTATTGTTTACACTGGCCAAAAAATCACTTGTGATGCCTTGAATGAATCCAGCAAAGCTGCAAAGGATTGTATACACTCAGATTGATCAGAATAAACACTGTAATAGAGCAAGTCACAGAAAGAGTGACAGAGAGCTCAACAGGAGACAAAACCAGACTGTTCAGTTATTTCAGCGTAACTAATACACAAGTATTCCTATCATTTGATTTTGTTCTTTCCTGGCAGTCAAATATGTGACCTGAAATTAAAATGTACAACTGTGCTCTCAAAACTTTTATTATATAAGTTTCCAGAAAAAATCCTGAATGAGTTTCCAAAAATTGGGTGGCATTTGGGTTTTAGTACTCTTTTGAAAGGCTTCATTCACCCAAAGTTGACATGTTCGACAGTGATGAAACACAACTCTCTATTTCTTGTAGTATTTTAAGAAGCACTTTCATAGTACTGGTTGGTTGAGATTTTCTGGTAAGGAAAATAGATATATTCCAGTAACAAATTTCAGACTGGGGAGTTTTAAATAAAAAACAGTCATTCAGAAAACATGTCCTGTGGTCTCATACTCCTAGTCTGGGTACTCCCTTATTTCAAAGGTCCTAGATCTGTAGGTTCCAGTCCCAAATTAAACTGCATTTCTCCTGGCCTTGCTTTTTAAAGAAACTACGAGGGGAGAGCGATGCATCCCCTGATTATGCTGCTTCATGGACACCTGCACTCAAAAGTCTGTAGACTTTTTTGGTCCTGTCTTCCAGACATTGCTGGGCATTGAGGTTCTTCAAATATCATCTTGGAGGTCATGGACTCATCATATTCCAGACAGGCAAACTTAGGAGTCAAAGACATATTTGCCCAGGTTCTTCCAGGTAACCTGGACTTACTCCAGGTCTATTGTATGGACTAAGATCTGTCTCCTCACATCTTTTTTTATTTATTATTTTATTTCATCTGATTTCATTTTATTTTAAATTCACGAAGCAAGAAGGGGTACTGTCTCCCCCTGTGGAATTCTTCAGACGCCACTCCTATCAGCCCTAGATCTCTGTGACTGTGTTTGACCTGCATTCTTTATGCATCCCATGAATTTTGATGTATTTAAAGTAACTTGGCTTGTCGTGAGCTGGAACACACAGCTGAACCAGAATGTTTCAATCATCCTGTGGTTTGAAGCTGGCTGGTTTAATGTTATAACTGAGGGTGCAATATGGTATCCATTGAAAAACCCATAATAATGTTGGAGCTTAACAGATGAGAATATCATTATTTTTGTCTGAATGACCAAAAAAAAAAAAAACCCCACAAAAAAAAAATCTAACCTAGTTCAGCTTGCATCAAGGGGACACCACTCCCAGAATAGTCTGGCAACCAGTTCAGCCAGGGTGGTGGACGTGTTGGAGGAGGGTAGCCTGAATAAAACGTGGTGCCGCCTTGTCAGATGGCACTTCTGTGCTCCGAGTGCCCTTCGATGGATGCGAAGAGGGGTAAAGACAGGAGCCCGGTCCAAAAGGGGCCAACAGACATGAGGGCGTACAATGAAGCATATTTCACATCACGCCTCAGTTATGCAAGGACTTGAGCTCCTTCACCCATGGCCCCGTGTTCTCCCCACGGCGGGTGCATTGCTCGCTGCCTCCGTGCAGAGCAGCCAGCCCCAGCAGCCCCTGCTGAGGGTTGTTGCCTGCATATTGCAGCTCTGCTGCAAATCCGTCGGCTTTCTCCTTTTGCTTCTTTAAACATCCCGTTTGGCCCACCTGAAGCCACAAGGTGCTTTGATTGTACTTCGACAGTTGGTTTGATGCCCCGGTCTCTGTGCTGTGCTGGCCTGCTCTACCCCCCCACATCTGCTTATCTGCAACTCGGCTGGCGTGTGTCTTGGGGCACAGTTTGGCAGAAGGATTAAAAGCATTATGTCTGTCCTGCCCGTAAAATCAGTGCTCTTCCTCTCCCTCTGCAGCTCCCAACCTCTGTACCTTGTTCAGTTGTGGGGGGAGCTAGATGAAGGAACTGACCTTGCTGCACCCTGACCCAGGAAAAAAATTTAAAATCTCTCCTGTCCCCATCAAGAACCTGATCCAGTGCATCCTGCAGCCACCTGAGCGTTAGTTCTGGCATGGGGAGGTTGCTAGAATTAAGAGGAGAAGGGGGCAAGAAGCATCCCCACAGCCTCAGACCATTTAAACCATTGTGAAATCAGAGGTTCCATGTCACACCTAATTTGGGAATGGAAGGAATGGCCCCAGCCACGTGTTCCCTCCCTATCCCTTGTGCTGGACCTAATAATTGCAGAGCCAAGAGGTGAATGCAATCAATGAACTGATCTGATGTGAACCTCCTCAGTTTTCTGTCCGATCCACCAGTTACCCTGATTTACCATGTGGCTGCACAATTGCTGGTGTATCAGTATTGGGAGTATCAAAACCACGTAGCTGGAGAAGGAGAAGGGCAATGGTTACTGCTCACAGGAGTAATTTACACCAGATTCAGTGTAACATCAACCCACACCCCACACTGCAGCCCTGAGGATGGGAAATACGTATCAGCAGTGATGGAGCAAAGTAGCTTGACAGCACAGAGCTCACCGTGGGCAGAAAAGTCAGACCATGAAGCTAAGGCTGTGGTTCCAGTTGCCACCAGTGGGTCCCCCACAGCCAAATACCCAACGGTACAATGCTGACTCAGGTTAGGAAATACCTACTGAACTCGGTTAGGTGTTTCCCAGCCTGGGTCATTGCATGCGTTACATTAGCAATCAGCTGGGACCACGGCTTGTTCTGCCTCTTGGCCCTTAGGTCACTTTTCCACCAACTGCAAAGAGCCAGACAACATGAAAAATTAACTTGTGCGCAGTTAAGCCACCCAGATGTTTTCGATCCAGGCCAGTTCACTTATATTGATTTGGTGCTTTGTGCCAGGGAGCTGTGGTGGTTTAGACCCACCATGGGGTTGCTGCCTTGCACCATCAAGCCATGGCCTCGGTGCACGACCCCGTGTTTTTTAGGGTGCTGCAGCAAGAGGAGAGTCCACTATGGAGCTCATCAGTTTAGAGCTATCTGTGTAGCTTGGCATTGTGACTGTGCTCTTGGTATCTTTTAGCAGCTTTACATTTTTATACATCATCTTGCACAGGTGTATAAGGAGTCTCCATGCTCTGCAGCTAGGATACTCAGCTCCTAACACATCTGGGGTAATCCAGAACAACGCATCCAGCCTGAATCCCACCCTCAACAATCTTCTTTCTCAAGGGCATTGTGGTAACAAGTTGTGCGCTTGATGGGTCCTTTTGGAGATGGGAGCGTTTTGTGTTCAGGTTCCATAGTGCTTGCTGATGCCACAGCCTCTCCCTTGGTTTTGGGATTACCTTGACCAGGAAGTGGCTTCTGAAGCCCTTGGGAAAAATGATAGCTACAAGCAGCCACCACTTCACCCAACTCTGACCTGCTTATTCCCAGCTTGTCCTTGAGAAAGGTGGTGAACAGGAACAGCTGAGTGAGTTACGCTGGCAGTGTGTGCTGCGGCATAATACCCATTTCTGGAATACCCTTGGGACCGGGAGGCTGTTGCCTGGAAAAATGCACTGCACTCAACTGGCATACACGCAGAAATTGCAATGCTTCTGGGAAGCGTTGGCTCCACTGTCCCTGAGGTGTCCAGCGGCCCATGTCTTGGGAGCATGTCCTGTAGTGGAGGAAGAAAAGGTACAAACCAAGATACCCCCAAAACAGTCAGCGATGTGACACTTAATAGCGCAAACACTCTTGACCCTTTCCCTATTTCACTTTCTGGGATCTCCCCAAAGAGCTGAACCCATGGGCAGCAAGACACGAGAGAATCAGAAGCCCTCCCCAGAGCTGCAGCGAAACAAGAGTTTGAAGGGGGTGCTAAGCTGATTTACTGTGATGCAGCAGGCTGCACAGCCAAGGAGGAGACTTTCCATGTTAGCACCAGGTCCTGTGCGTAACCGTACAGTTTATGGCTGGGATTCCCTGTATCAGGATGGGGCTCAAAACGCCTGTGTTGTATTCCCAGATTTTCCTCATCATGGGTAATGACAGACAAATAATTTGGCTTCACCGGAAATTGGACTGGGCTCTACACTTCCCTGTGCTTCAATTTCCTCATCTGCAAACCGGGGATAATATTACTTCATTATGGGGTTGGGATCATATAGCATTATTACATCTGTAAATCGCTCGCTGATCCATCTGTTCTCAGTACATTACAAGTAACCATACGGCTGTTTGTTGCATTGGACCCAGCCCTGCGTCTCCCATTCATCTCAGCTAACGCTAGAGAAATCATCACTTTGGGGTCCCTTTCTGGTCGATGGGGAGGAATAGGAACTTTTAGGGTGTGATTCATCTGACCCTGTTTATATAGTTGCTATTGGATGAGATGAAGTCCACGACTCATGGTACGAATCCCACCCTTGGTATCACCATGGGGTGGAGTTAGAGCAGGTCGTGACTGCTAACGAACAGGGTAAAGCTGGAAGAAGGAAAGACACGTGCCTTTCTGTCTGCGCATGGAGCTGGTTTTCATTTTTGCTAATAACTCCTCCTGTTTAAGAAAATATATAATTTTACGTATACTGACAATGCTATTCATCAGGACAATGTTGGTTAGAGACATGTTTTGCGCAGATTTTCTGGCTGATTGCCTCCCTTGATTGAAATTAATGTAGAACTGCGTAGGCCAAAAAAGAGATTTTTGATTAAAATTGCTGAAAGAGATCAATACTTTTTATTTTTCTTCTATTTTTTTTCATTTTTTGGTTTCTTTTTCATAGAAAATTTTAAAATACTTTTCTTTCCAAAAAAACAACTCTTTTATTACAGTGTCAGAAGTCGGGTGTTGGCTCCCTTGTATTATTTCTTTCCAGAATAAAGGAGAAAAAGCAGTGTGTTGAGGGAAAAAAGCTTTTTTTCCTTATTTTTGTCATTTAAAATGTGAAAAAAAAAGAACAAATAAAATTTCATTGGAAATAGCTTCTCACAAAAGCCTTAATAGTGTAGCTTCAGAAAATATTTTCTGTTGCAGAAAAGATCTTTCTTTTTAAATTTTTGACCCTTCTAACTGCAACTTATAGTCATCCAAAAAGGCCCCATACTCCATCATCTCAACTATTTTTGTCCAAATAAAATGATTGATTATACCACCTCAAACTTCTCTTTGATTTATGGGTGGTCTGAACAATGGATGCAGTGTCCCATTTCTGAGTTCAATTCATCCATAATATACATTCTACAAAAAGGAGTGACCTGAACATGGCTAAGGAGTATGGTAACCTCCTCATCTAATTTTAGACATGTAAAGTTAGATCTCTAGCTCTGAGGTATTCTTCTAGGGCTTATGTTTTGATAGAGTTATTGCTTCACCATTGACTGTACAGAGGCCCAGGTAATTGTTTCTGGCTTTGAAGATCAATCCCACCTTCTGTCTAATTGAGGCATAACTGATAAAAATTTGGTGTTTTGACAAAGAGATGTTTAATAATCCCACGTATAACAGCATTACCCAATCATCAAGAAATAATTCATTGGCATGTACCATGTTCTTGACTCCTAATGCTGATGTAGAGAAAAAACAAAGAAAGATTGGAGACACATTGTACTCAGAGAAAAACAATCATGCAAACTGAGAGAGAAACTGTCCTATTGATTTAACCAATAACTTGGTATTGTTTCTGATGTGCCTCTTTTATGGGCATCTCTGTAAGTAGGTGCCTGTACAGCACCTTGCACAGGAGGACATCTGAAACCCAGATCCACACTTCCAGTCCTATATATCTGCCTCTCTATCTGATCTGGGCATATCCATACACAACTTCTACCAGCTGCCTTTTTTTTTTTTAATTTTTTCAAAGTATTTATCCCCAAGGTATTTCTTTGTAAGTTTGAATATAATTTTTTTTTTCTATGATTTACATGTGTTTAAAAAGAGGTAAAAAACCCCCAGTGGTCAAAGCCAAAGAGAGGGGGAAAAAATCACCCTGTTCTCAATGGGTGTTTATTAGCTCAGGTTCTCTCTGCCATTTGTTTTTATGGCAAGGTGAAAAACGATGCATTTCAGAAGCTTTGCACCTTTTCTCCTGGCCCCCCTTCAGCCCACTGCCCCCCTCTACTCGGACTCCTTTCCCTAATGGGTCTCCGAAATAATAACCCGTGGGCATTTGCTGTAATAAAGTACAAAGGCCTTGTTCCAAATGAGTCCAACTGCAAGAGAGAAGCCAAAACCAACTCAAAATTAGATTTTTCTCACTCTGTGAATTTGCTATACTTGGAACTGGCAAATAATAAATTGAACAGTATGTGGAAAAACATGCAGCCCTAAGGATATAGGGGAATGGCTGGCATTGGGTGGGGCCGTAGGACTTTTACTCTCTAGGTTACAACACACTGTGGCTCCCAGCCCCAATCTGTTCCATCTCCTTTTGGGTTGCATTTTGCAAATTTGACTCACCCTCAGAAGTGCTTATCCACTTCAGAGGGGTGGAAAGGCTTTGGAGAGGAGGTGTAGAGCCTAAGCAAGAGAAGGAGATATTTGTGTCCTGAATTCAAGACTCTCTAGTCTCCCTTTATAAAGCACGGTCAAAGACAGGTTGTTATCGAGGGCAGGGCAGCTCCCCTGTGTCAGGAACTGAACCGGAGTGTTCCCTGCGGACACCGGGTAGCTCTGGGCCTTACTTCTACATTAGTCCAACTGGGACGCTAAATTACCTTTTGGTCAGCAATGAACCCTTCAAAACCAGCAGGACATGGGAAATCTGGGGCTTCCTTGTGTAGTTTCTACACATGTCAGAGCAGATGTCTCATCCTGGTGTGGGGTTCACCTGCTCTGTGTTGGCCATCTACAAAGTTAAACCATCTACAGGCAATGAAGAGAGACTGGAAAATGCCAGAGGGTGATTCACCTTGTCTTAAAAGAGGTTTCAGAGACATATAGCATGATTTGTCCCCTGGAAGAGTAAGCATCTCTGTATGTGCTTCAGGGAAGGCCTGTGCTGTTAATGAGGCTGGCCACCTCATCTGGAGATGGCTGAAGCTGCAGATGGTATCCCATCCCAGTGACATCCCATCTGTGGTCCCATCAGCAGTACGCCCAGGGATGTTAAAGGGATTGCTGTGTGCTGGGTGTCAAAGCAGGAGCCCACCAGCCCACGTAACAAAGGAGGGGCTGTGATGGTAGGTTGGTGGGGAAGGAGTTTGTCATCTATCAGAGCTTTCTTTGGGATAGAAGAAGTCCCTATAGCACAGAGCAGTCTAATTCCCATGTGCTTTCTCAAGTTCTGTTGAGATAGGATCTATCTGGTTAGAGACAGTCACTGTCTCAGAGCCGGTGCAGCCTGAGTAGACATCATGAGCACAAGAAGAGATCGTCTTCCTCACTAGACATTGCAAGCACAGGAGGATGTCATCTTCCTCACTTTGCAATTGGGAACCAAGGCAAGGAATCGTAAAAAGACCAGTCTTTAGGTACCCAACTCTACATTGGAGTTCTAATCCTCATGGAAATCAATCCAGATTAGGCATCCCAATCATAGAGAGTGGTTTAGACACCTTCAGCAGTCAAGAACAGTGAGATTAAATGAGTTTGCCAAGGGTGCATGAAGACAGGCAGTAGCTCAGACCCAGAAATGAAGCCAGGTTCGCTGTGAGCACTTTCCCTCTGCAGAGGTTTCCTAAGCTGTTCAATTCTTTTGCATTGAGTGTTTCTCCCCACTGAGGGAAGCTGGCCCAGCCTGGTGGCAGTCTATAAAAGCACGAGACGGGCTTTTACACAAGCTGGTAGATGCCCATATTGTGGTGAGGACACAAACCAGACCACTCAAGTCCTGCTAAGCCTCCTGATGCCTTCCCACCTCTCTCCTGCAAGCCCAGATGGACAGATCCGTTCTCCGAGATGAGGAAAAGGTGGGTATCTGGCCATGTCCTCTTTTCTCCTTTTTCTGCAGATGATCCGTTCTTTCCTTGCTCCCTCCCTTTGTCTCATGCCACTCCAGACACCAAACTGGCAGGCAATTTTGGGTGTCTACACTCGTCATCCATCGTTTGTCCCTGTGGTTGTGTCAGGGATGAACAAGTAGGATTTTTACAGTCTGTTTCTGTCACTCGTTGCCCTCTGGCAAAAAGGAGATTCCCAGACCTGCAGACATGCTTGATGTACCTCAGCTGGGATCTGCAAACTCTTGTCACAATTAATAAGCAATTTTTCATACCCTCAGTATTTCTACATTATTAATGAAGTCAAGGTTAAGAAAAGTAAAGAAAGGCATTTTATCAGCAAGATGACAGCACATTTTTCACAATACAGATGTGTACAGCACCAAATACAGCCAGATTAGAATCCATCATGTTGCAGCAATGATCACCTTGAGCTGTATATGACTTATGAAGGAGAAGAACAAGGGGAAAGATTCAGAACAGTCACAGCTCTTTATTTAGTCTTGCCCCCGTATTTAGCACTGAACTACATAAAGGAGTTTAGGCAATGAGAAATTGCTGTAACTGCTCTGTGCCGATTGCATCAGTTCTGGTGCAAAAGGTGTAAGTAACATGGTGTTTAGAACAATTTGGCGTCAGTCAGCAGGACTGCTCAATGTTTATCTAAAGAAAAATGCTCCCACTGTAAAGTATATTTTCTTCAAAATAGCAATGTTCTTTGGAAAAGGGCAATTTTGGTGTTTCTTTTAAGAGTATTTCCTATTGGGGAAAATTGAAAGGAATATATGTTTTTGAACTGTTCTTGACTTAAAACTGTCAGCTAATAACATTTTCAGCTAAAATCTTGATTAGATGGGAAAAGGTTTCTTTGATTAGACATTATGAAGCAAGTTTTGTTTTCAACAAACCAGAAACATTAATTTTTTTCTCTTTGAAAAATTTCCACTTTTTTTTTAACCAGTTTGCCATTCAGGAGCTAAAGCTGTTCTTAGAATGTTTTTCCACAATTTTCAGTAGATATTTTGTATTTTCTTTCTCAGATTAGGGAAAACAAAAAAAAAAAAAAAAGAAGTCAAAGTCTCTGCCCAGGCACTTCCTAGAGATTACGGGTACCTAAATCAGGATGTCCAAACCTCAGGGATCACAACTTACTGATGCATGAATGACATGCTCATGTGTATCTAGCCAGAGTGGTTTGATAACTGGATGGGTAGGGAACAGACCAGCTGAGCAATCTTAAATCTGCTTCAGTGCAAAGTTACTTGGTTTGAGCTGTCAGGCATGGTAGTTTGCAAAAATAACCTTCACTGGAAGGTTATTCACAGCTAGATGAAATAGCTTTTAAAACTGGTGCAGCTAGATTTGCAAGAGGTTCTCTGACTATCCCCTAAATCCATATGTAGCCCTGGACTGAAATCCCATGTACTCTTTTGGTTCGTGAAAAATAGTTCTTAGTTTCTTGGGAGCAGATTTGCAACTCACTATCATTGCTCTTGAAATCAGAGAGGCTGTATCATAGGTAACAGGCATTGATTGCTCAACAAAAGTAAATCTTCCCACTGAACACAGGACATAGTCAAACATACTGTTTGCAGACACTGAAAACACCCAATCCGACAGAAAGGATACATTTCAAAAAACCTCCTGAGCCAAAACCATCCCAGTCATATAACTGCATCACTTCGAAGCTCTGTACCCCACAAAATTGCCTTGTAAAAAACGTCAAGCAATTTGCAGAAGCAACTTGGGAGGTTTAGGCCCCATCTGATTATAAACACCTGCTAATATTTTTAGTAGTTTTCCTTCCATTAATATTCCTTCTCTTTCTTTTCTCTTTCACTGTCTTTTTCAATTTTTTTTTATTCTTTTCTGGCAACCTCAAAAGAGTGATAGAAAAAATAAACACTAAGAAAGTAAGAGAACCTTGGGTAGACTGCGGAAGATGTTAAAAGCTGCAAAGTAGTCATTTGCTGTGTGTAAGAATTTTATTGGTCCTATATAACTCTGATATGCTTCTTAAGTCTCACCCACTGGAACCCCAGCTACTAACAACAGCTTCCCTGTGTGGATAGGAACTTCCTAAAGCAGAAGTCATTTTGAAAAAGAGTCTGATGTGATGTTCTAAGGAGACAATCCCATGAACACCGCTAAACTGGATCTACTTCAAAAAGGTCCTGAGATATGTATCATATTGTTCCTTAGGAACGTAGACCAGAATAGTTTTCTTCAACCCCATCCTGTGCAGTCATTTCGTACAAACCTTTCCATAAATTGATCCCATTCCAGCTCAGAAGTCTTGGATATAAGCCGAGGTACCCTTTTCACCATTCCTGTTTACCATGCAGGTCTTCTGCAGCCCCAGAAGCACAGATGCGGATTCTGTCCGAGGGCTGTGGTCTCGTCCTTCAGTCTCCTGTGGTCTATTCGGTATTGCATGATTTCAAGTGAGCTGAGCTTCAGACCAATCTTCCCCTCCCTGTTTGCACCACCTCACTGGGGTAGATCTTATTTCCATTCTGTTAGGGACTTCATTCTGCTGGTGTCCTCAGGCTTTTGATCACCGACCTAAATTTCTTCTGACTCTCCGATACAAGACTTCTCTAGGTCATCAAGCCCTATATTCCTGGCTGCTTGCTGCCTTGTGGGTGCCAAGAGAAGACGTCTGCTCAAGCTTCTTTTTGGCATTGCCTTATCAAACTGCTGCAGAGCACTGACGCTTTTTGTCTGGTACAGTATCCTTCTCAAAAGCAGTCATCAAATTTCCAGAGCTTAACTCTTGCTTGCTACTTCTAAGATAAAATGATGGATGAATTAAATGTAACCAAACATGAAACATGACCTGGTCTATTCAACCTTCTACCAAGTGAGTGTGAGGATCTCGTGAGACTGTAGGTTCTCCGCAGCTGAACGCTATGTTCTTTACATCGGTTGCCCTGTTGTTGGCTTCTGCCAATTAGCCATTCATTAGTGGCTCATTCCAAGCCTATTGCTGTTCCCAGCTCTGAAGGATATGTTCATTTCGTGATTGCCAGATCTTCTCTCTGCCAAACTTGTGACTTCTCCTTTATAAATGAAATCCATTTCTGTTTGCACACAGCTTAGGCCTCTCCTGATAATAAAGGGTAAACTCCAGTGGCACTTGCTCCGTGAAAGATGGCCAGTCCTGATACATAGGAGCTGTTTAGCTGTCTGCTACACCTCTTGCATGCTTTCTTGCGTTCCCAGGAGTCTCTCGGACAGCTCATGCCCGAGCACAGACCCGACTGTGACACTGTGTCCAAATGTCATCTATCAGTCATGCTCAGAATATTTCTATTAGCAGCAGGTTGGACCATCTCCTCTCCTTGTGCTGGTGTGTCCAATGCAGTAGCGTAATTTCTCCATGACACTGGTTTGTGGCCGGGCTGCACAGCCCCTGCCATGACCCCAGGAGAACAAAAAAGAATTGCTCTCCTTCAAAGTACACAGCAAGTTGTTCCTTCTCAACAGTTCTTCTTTTTGCTTTAAGAGCTGCTTGATTCTCCTGACAGGCACTCTGTCTTGGTGGAAGACTGGCTAATGCCACCATGGTTCATATACTGGCTGCTAGGTAAAGTCGGGAGAAGATCATCTGGAGGAATTTCTACCCTAGCTACATGCATACTGAAAGCCAACCACAAAGTTCTTTGCAGGCTTCCACAGCTGCTTCTGTCCACTTTCTTTCATAATTTTAATCTCCTTTTAGCATGATTTTCTCCCAGATTTCTCACTGTGCCTCTGTAATTAACTCCTGATGCCTCTCCTCCCCTTTTTGCCCAGGTTAAAGCTAGCACAGTACTTTGCATCCCTCATTTGGCCCAGCACGAATCTGAAATCATGATAGGATATGATGGTGTGTATGTAATTCCTTGGTTAGGTGAAGCTGAAGTACATTGCTACTCTGACCTGATCTGGCAAGTCCTAGTCCCTCCAGCTGTGCACCAAAGTTTTAAAACATTTTAAAGGCAGACATTCAAAGTTCAGCACCAAATCCAATATGTCACTAAAGTTTAGCCCTGGTCAAAGCCAGAATTGTGATCCAGCCTCCTATGTCCTTATCTCTTAAGCTTACTAAGGAAAAGATGAAAAATTTGGATTTTTTTTTTGGTGCCCCCGACTTTGTTACACTGATTCTAGAGATCAGCCGTGGTTTCATATCTGACAAAGAAATTCCCTTCCATTTCATTCATCTCTGGTCTTTTGAAACTTACCACTTAATTCTACATAGCTTTAAATTACATTGTTTTCTGTTCTTGACCTTGAGCTGTCATTCCACTTAACTGTGAACAGGAAAGAATAAAGAAGGTCACCATGGGATTTTTGGCAGAGTGCAGGAAAGGAAAAAAATAGTGATTTTTTAAGAGTCCTTTGCATGAGTCAGAATTTCATCTTAAAGAACATAATTGCTCCATTGCTCAATTGTGGCTTGGGGTCTTATTAGCAGAGGAAAAAAATGTGCTTCTTCACTAGTCAGCGCTCCTCCAGACTGCAGCAGCCGTGCCAACTTCTCGGGGATACATCTGCAGAGGGGAACATTAATTCCTCGGTGCCTGTTTGTTATTAAGACCCTGCTCTGATTGTGTACTGTGCTGGATGCAGTAAAGCTGCATTTATGTCTCGATGGCGGGGACAGAGGTGGAAGGCAGGAGAGGGAAATGAGGGAGAGACATGATTGAGAAAATTCACTGGAGCAAGTGGAACCAGGCCACTGCTTAAACACGGCAGTTCTCAGTGCTTAGTACATACCAAAGCTGCTGATTCGAACAAAACGCCCTTGAAGAATTACATTTGCTCCCACCGCCTTCTCCAATGCGGCCCTAGAAGAGCAAAATGTGAAAACCAATGGTCAAATGCCGCATCCCTTCATTACTCTTTTGTGGGTTAAAAAGTTTGCTGAGCAAATAATGCACCAGGAGGCCTACCACAGCTTTGCTCCAGTTTTGATCGCTGCAGTGATGCCTTACTGTGGCCTCAAACAATGCGTGCCCACATTAGTCCGTGTCGGTTAGATATTTCCCATAGGCCCTAAGCTGAGACCCAGTGTGCTGGGAGCAGTGAACAAAAGTGGTCTTGGATTGGTTTTCTCAGAGTACATTTTTTGCCCTCTTTCTGACCCCTCCCTTTCCCTGATTTCAGTTTTGTCCAACTCAGAACATATCATGACATCAGCTTGGGTCAAAACCAACGGATCTTTTTGGTGTGAAGTGAAAAAATAATAAATAAAAAAAAAAAAAAAAAAGAGCAAGCCTTGAAAAAAAAATATTATTTGAGCATTTCCAAAATGAAATGTTTTGACTGAGGGGCTAGAGACAGGAAGAAACTTGCACGGTGTTTGCAAAAACAAAACCCAACTACCTTATCTATACCTTAAATCATCAGGAGACTCGGCAAAGAGGCAACAGCACTGCTACAGTGCGGTGTGCTGATGTCAGGTTGTACATCTTTCGAGGCACAGCAGAGGGTCTACCAGAGGTAGAAGTTCATTCTGCAGAGGATCTACCCTAGGATGTAATTGAACTCTTCAGGTCTTGAAAGAGTTGAACTTTCTTTCTCTGTCCCAGTGGATATTTAAACATGACACAAAGTGTAATAGTTTTTATAAGGGAGAACCCACGCTCAGCAGATAAGATGTGTTCCTTGGTAGCAAAATAACAGGAATTTTGATCAGGCAAAGGAGTTTTCCGCAGCCAAAGCAAATATTTAAAACACCCAGCTATAAGCGGCTTCGTGCTGCCCATCTCTCTTTTGCCTGGTTAAGGTTGGACATGCAGGGCTCAATTCAGCTGCTTATGGATCAGGATTCAGGGCCATTTCAGGAGCCGTGGGGCTCTAGGTGCTGTTCCAGGAGGTCACCGCAGTCTCCCATAGGTCCCATCTCTCATCTGCCTGCCCTGTGTCAACTCCTCAGATACCCCAGGGTATCACCAGAGCCGTAGACATTTGGCGTGAGTAACCACAACGAGCCTCAATACGGCGAGTGGAGTCCAAGGTGTCGTCCGGTTGTCTAAATACAGACGTACAGGGCCACCTGAAGCACCAAGAGGTATCTGAGATATCCACACAAGCTGTGTGGCAGAGCCATGCTCCTGTCTAGAGGCAGTGGGAGAGCCAGTGGAATATCCCAGGGCACCTCAAGTAGGCACCTGTGTTCCGACAACGGAGCTGATCTATACCGCATGGGCTGAGCAACATTTCTTTAGTCCTTGGATCTCTTCAAAATCTTCTGCAACTTTCGCCCCGTGGCTGTACTACCAATTATGTGAAGGAACTCATTTAGGACACAGCAAAGATACTGGTCCATGAAAACATCCTTTTATTTATTTATTTATTTATTTTAGTTTTCTGAAAACTAGAACAAAATCACCAGAACTAAAATGATCTCCTCAACCAGCACACAAAAGAATTGGGATATTTGGCTTGTAAAGGTATTTCTTGCCCCACAGAAAAAGCAATCCACAGAAAGAAGGTAGAACCAGTAAGCCCATTTTATAAACGGGGAGGAAAAAAGGCGTATTTGTGTGTGTGTGTATCTGCATGATCTGGAATGAGGCAGTATTAATAGTAAGTGATACGGGTAGTCCAATATCCAGTAAAAAAAAATCTGTAGCAGAGCAAAATTTCCTAATCACCATATTCCCACTCCAGCATTTTAATCATAAGGCCATCTTTCCTTTTATTCTTGTCTAATTCTGACAGATTTATATGAGTGCATATTTAGTAATTGGAGTAAATCACATTCGTACAGAAGTGAGAATGCTTTTTGTTAATTCCTGTGACCGTAAGCTCTCTCCTAGGGGGAAATACTTTGTTCTGAAGTGAAGCAGCTAACATGGTTTTATTTATGTCATCTTTGTTAGTAGGACCCTCATTATTCTGTAGCACACTATGTTAATGTGAGTGATAGATTTTAGACCTTATACATGGCAGCTCTCCTTTTCCCTCCCCCTGTATAAACAGCTCCATTTCCAGACATGCAAGGATGCCAAGTTCACTCCCTTCTGTAGACAGCTGGACTTGCCAATTTTGCTGTCATTGCACTTTCTGGTCCCAAAGGTCACGGTTTTCAAACAGGGGTGGGAGAGCAGATTTGGATGATGGAGGAGCCAATCCACCTCGTCACTCTGGCTTGGAATCAACCAGATGGAACATTGCTGGAGGTGTAGAAGTGCCCGGCTCATCTCCCTGCCAATTCTTACCCATCACCGAGACCTGCTGAGGTCCAGTCTATAAGTAAGAGGGATGGTCAACCTTGCACAGAGTTAAGATTGGGTTGAATCACCACTTCAGGCAGCACGGTTCACTTCTCGGTCCACCTCTGCCTTCGAGACTGACTTCGTCAGATTCCCTGATGGGGTAGAGAAGATGAGGCAGCACGTGTCTGTGTTCCCCTGAGATGGGAGCGGGAGGCCAGCTGGGTATCTGAGGGCATCTCCAGTGGCTCTACCCACCTATGCTTTCCCAGCTGAACTGTACCATGGATGTCTACCTTGTCTGGGCTGGGAGCTGAGACACCCAGTGCTCACTGATACCTGGATGGAAGCATCTACATTTACATATTG
Source organism: Astur gentilis (assembly GCF_929443795.1). Classification (NCBI taxonomy): domain Eukaryota; kingdom Metazoa; phylum Chordata; class Aves; order Accipitriformes; family Accipitridae; genus Astur; species Astur gentilis. The sequence continues at coordinate 45,856,770 of NC_064883.1, read as the reverse complement.
TATTCTGTGAGCTGGGTCCCAGCCCTCCTAACACCATCTCATGTAACAGATGGAGGTTGAGTCGTCTTCTGTACCTAATATGCATTTTTTCCTTATAGCGTTTCTTTGGGGGTGGCATCGTTTTAAAAGTAGTGTAGGAGACACTGGGATTTGCAGGGTGTTTCTTTCCAGAAGCACTTACAAAATCTTTTGCAGAAACCTCTCCACACCAGGGTAGAACAAAACAGCTATTTCGCACAGCACAGGGACAGTGCTGCCTTCAGACAGGGAATGACATAGGCTGACATTCCAAATAGGAAAAGGCAGTACGGATGATGCAAGCTGCTGCTGAGGACAGGCCCTGGGACCTTCAAGCCCTGCTGCGTAAGCCGTGACTACTAGAACCTTTGCAACCTGTTGTAGCACATGCCCATCTCTTTGTAAGGATGTCCGCTCACCCCTTTGCATCCTTGTCCTTCAGCTCAGCAGTGGGGCCCAGGGCTGACTTCTAACTTATTTGTTTTCCGTGGCTTGGTATTTGTCAGCTGGATCGGGGACCAGTCTGTTCTTGATGCTCAAAATTCCAGTGGCGTCTCCTACCCAAGAAGCCTACAGACCTAGGACTCTTCAGCTTCAGCATCGAGTAAGAACACGTGTGTTCAGGCTCTCAGGGCTGGTGTCTTTAGAAGACATGGAAAACCTCACTTTGCTGACATGACTAACAGAGGTCCATTGTGTGAAATTAACGCCTATCACCCTGCACTTGAAGTGTAGGCTGGAGAGCCGAGTGTTTTGAACTCTGCTGCTCCCGGGAGGAAATGGAGAGGAAGAAAAGAGGAGGGAGGAGTGTTTGGTTCTTTTCCTTATCTCTCTGTTCTCCCACTTTCTCTTATCTCCAGGCACTGTTTGTTTTTCCCAGGTGCATGCAGGTAGCTCCTCCAGTTTGACATTTTTCCCACTAGGCTCTTCAGACGAGAATGGAAAATGTAAGCACGCGGATGAACTCACTGGTAAAAAGGAAGCAACAAGGAGAGCTTATCTCAATTTTGCAAAAGCTTTTTCAAAAGTCCTCATTATACTTGTGTGATGTGATTAATTGAGGACTTAATCCGGCAGTCAGGGATGCTTTTCATTTGGTTTTAGAGGTCCAGAAGGAGGTCTCAGCTCCCCAGCTGGGGCAAGTTTTGACTTTTTGCTCAAGTACAAAATGTTGGAGGTGACGAACCCCCATAATCATAGGAAGCAGATCAGCTAGTTTCCATTAGCGTTGTTGAGAAGGGGCAAATCCACACTTGAGAGGTTCCTGCAATTACGAAAAATAGTCTAAGCAATCCAGTGCAAGTCCATTGTGTGGATGCTCTTAACCCTTCTTTAATATTTCTGCTTAATTTGGTTACTTCAAACCAATTTCCAGAAAGTATCAACTTGGGTGGTCACCATTTGATTGACTTGACCCTGATTTTGTTAGCAACCTTTTTGATCCAGATAAAACTTCTACTTGATGAACTCCAAAGCTCCAGAAGAAATGACAGCAAAATTCAGAGATGAGTTGTTCTTCCTTCCTCCCTGCCGTTCTTCCTTCCCACTATCATGATACTTACATCACTGTTTTCATTATAAAAGCTTTTTTTTTTTTTTTTTTTTAATTACTGAAATCTCACCAGTCCTTGGCGAAGATTAGTCTGAGCTGTGCTGGCTAACCTGGGCACTCACTCACCTTGTAGAAAGCAGGGTGTTCGTAGTAAGGGAGCCAAGGGATCTCTTCTGCTTCCTGAGATGTGATCGAGGCCAAGCCCTGGGTATCTGAAATGCTGTCCCAGGGAGGATAAAGATACACACACTGGAATTGAAAGTTGGGAGTGGATGCAGTAGGGTATCTTTTGGGGCAGAGTGGGGAGGGCACTCCTCTAGCCCAGCTCGCATATTTTTTTGTGCCACATATTTCATGGCTATGACCAGGAGGGGCTAAAATGGGACTGAGAGCAGCTACAGAGAGAAATAGTACCCCACCAGCAAAAGGGTAAGGAGTTGTAGAAAGCCTAACATCTCTGGAAGAGAAACCTTCATCTGTTTTTTCAAGGGTCGTTGGACAAGCTGTGTGCTGTTCTGAGTGCTTTACTCTAATTTCCCTTCTCCCTTCCCAGCCCAAAAGGAGCTTTCATGTCGCTGCCTCTCCCCTGCGCTGCAACGATGGGTGATGAAAAGCCAGCCGGATCTCTGCGCTAGAGCTACCTTCCTTTTGTACACAAGCAGGCTGAGGTGAAGTGCCATGTCCTCGCCCTGGCAATTATTTGCTCTGTCGTCCTCACCAGATTAACCTTTCCACTCCACGGGCAAGTGCTTCCCCCTTGAGCTCTAAAGGACCCTCCTTCCCTCGGGACAGGGACCTGTCACCGGGCCAGCACCGCCTGCAACGGGCAGGGAATGTGCAGCATGGAAAGGTGACACAGCAGCCGTCCGGCTGTCCTTTGCAGGGTCAGACACCTCTGAGAATGAAGGTACAGGTCCTCTGCCCCTGTGCTTGTTCTGCCCCTTCTACAGAGCCAGGAGAAGGGCAAAGGGCTTTTTAACGGTGCGGTTTAGGGCTCCTTGAAATGATGCCGGGTGGGAAGGGGGCCATGAAGCCCAGCTGTTCCTATTTCCCTGTGTTTCTACCTAGCTGGGTTTTCTATGGCCATAGAAAATCTCACTGCTTGAGATATGTTGGGCTGTTCTCAGGGGAAGATTCTCGATCACCTGACAAGCCATTGCCATACTGCATGGTACCAGCCCGGCAGAAAGGAGCTAAAGTATTCCCTATTTCAAGAGCAATGTTTGCCTCCTCTTCTACACACAACCTGCCAAGGAGCGTCTCCTAATGCAATGCACTTTGTTGGTAAAATTGGAAGAGAAATAGGCAGACAGCTTGAATTGAGGAGGGTAAACAGCAGAGTTTGGGCAGCCTTAGCTCTGCAGGGTGAAGTCTGCTGCAGACCTGGGCAGTAGGAAGTGTGAGATAAGGCAGCCTTTACAAAGACAAACCCTATAATGGGGTCGGTCAAGGCTAGTCTGAGGTAGTGAAGGGCAGGAGGCTCTGTCAGAAGGGCAGGAGGACTGGGCAGGGTGAAGAACCAGAAAAAGGAAGGAGGATGGCTGTAGCAGGGAGACACTGCAGCTTGCTTCCAGGCTTCTTTTTGATAAAGTTCAGAAAAAGACATGGTAGTTCATCTATTCCTTCCCGTATCATATACCCTACAGCCATTCTCTTATGTCCTTTTGAAAAGCCTATTGAGACTGGACCTGTTTATGCTCCTCTGTAGTGTTGTGGGGACTATCTTTGAAGGCACTGGCTACTGGTTTCTGTGGATTGTAAACAGCACAGTTTCTTTTGACTTTGTCTGGAAAAGGAAAGTCTCTTTACTTTTACTGTAAAAGCATGTACTACTGCTATATTAACAAATTAAGGAGGCAAGGGATCATCTGGCTGAGTCCTATGACACCTCATCCTTTCCATCCACATTCCCAAAGAGGAGAGCCACATCCATATGGTCTGCTAGGAACAACTCCTGGCTCAGGGTGACACATCTTTTGGAGAGTGCTGGTTGGCATGGGCAGAAGAGGGACTCCCTTGGTGGGAGATCTGAAACACAAAGGCGAGATGTCTCCTGCCCAAGATTGCAGAGCAAAGGACTGAACAGAGAGCTGCTGAGCTGCAGGTCTTGAGTTTGAGACTGAGTGGGATCCTCCTTTCTCTCCTCTAACAAAATAGTAGCAAGATTGCCTTAAATCATCCTAAGATAACAAGTTTGAGGTTCTCTTAATTGCTTTCTGGTTTCGGAGCTTTTAGACTTCGTGCTTTCAAGTGTTTCTCCATGGCCATCAGGACTAGGGCACCTCTCCTTTTTTCAACAGGGGCTGGGATTGCCACATCATTCTATGATTTCACACAATAACACCAACCCTACGGCACTGAAAGCTTCCAGCCCCTTAAGGCTCAGCCCATCCTGGAGGCAGTTCATTAAACTGAGAGAGGTGCAAAGTGTTATCCTGGTCACTCTTTGAGGGCAGGGACCAAGTTTCAGGTGTTGCCTGGCCTCCGACCCTCTTTGGGACCTAGGAAGGTGCATACTCAAACACAGAACAGGAGGAAAAATCAGCCAATTCCCAGCTTCTCCAGTGCCAAGGAGTTTGGCACTAAGCAGCTTTTTGCTGCCTGGTGTCTGGCAGTGCTGGGTCTTATTTTCAACAAGCCCCGTTAAAGGATTACAAGAGCCTAGTTAAAATAATGCCCTTCGAGCTTATTCATTATTGGAAAGAAAACAAGAATAAACAGAAAGGGTTCTATCATCCACAGTGTTATTGCTTGTAGTGCTTTGAAAGAAGAAAAAAGAGCAAAACTGGCAAGTATTAGAGAAATATATAAACACACACACACTTGTCTACAAATATAAAGTAAGTTTTGTTTCATTTCTGGTTTATAGCTCTCAAAAAAAAAAATCAAGAGCTCCCCCCTACTTAATCTAATTACTCCTGATATTTTGCCATTGCATTAAAATTTTTACCTCTAAGAAATAATCAATTAAACAAGAAAAGAAAAGGAAGAAATTCCAAAAGGGAGTTGCTATATTTACCCTTTTAATAGACTTTATTAAACCTGCATTGTAAAGCCAAGGAGTTTCACATCAGCCGGAACAACAACAACAAAAAGTTAAATCGTAAATACTGTTTGCCACAAGTGGTCACGTTTTCCAAATAAAACAGCCTTGCATGGAAGGCTGGATGGCTCAATGGAGAGCTAATGGACTAGGGAGCATTTCCCCTTAAGGCTGCCAAGATGAACTTCATCCAGACCGGGACAACAGCAAACACGGAAGGTCCCAATTCTGCTGTTCACAGACCTCGGGCCCTGCTGAAGGTCTCCTTTGCTTCTCAGCAGATAAAATGCACTCAGAAATCAAGGGCCATGAGTGAATGAGAACTGAGCAGGGTTCTATGGGAAGCCACCCCAAGACAGCAGCTCAGAAGATTCTGGACACGCTGATTTCTTCAGCTTTGGTCCATCACCAGGTCACTTCACCTCCAGAGAAGAGAGAGCCTCATGCCAGGCCGCATGTCTGATGCACATCGGGAGTAACGCATACGATGCTCCGGATCACTTAACAAGGAAAGGGCCTCACGGTGCTACGTGATGAGGGCAGGAGTGGTGATGGGTTTGGTGAAATTGCCATGCTGAGCTGCAATGAGGAGGGCTCCTCTGAGGGATGATCCTGCTAGATGATTTATCAGCAGTACACGTAGTTCCAAGGGCTTTCTTCTTCCCCAGGACCCACGTGCAGGTAGTGGGCAAAATTAAAGATTGCACTGATCAGCTGCTTCTGGCATATGGAGTCACTTCACTGGAGAGATGCTGAGGTTGGAAATGAGGGAGCAGGGAGCAGGAAGGATGGCTGAGTGAGAAGCTTCATGTCTGGTGGGGTGGAAAGAAGGAGGAGGTAGAGACAGTGGCTGGGATTTCATTTACCAGGTCAGTTACTAGAATAGGTTTCTCTCCCCAGATCCATGTCTGACCATAGGAATAGCCACACTGGGCCAGCCCAAAGACCCTTCTTGCCTAGGACACCAACTGGCTCCTAGAGGGAGGAATGTAACAACAGGACGAGTATGTGTTGCTCTTCTCCCAAATAATGCCTTGGCTTCCAATAATTCATGTCCAGAGGTAGGGTGTTTGTATAAGAGCTGTAGATAAATCTGCTTTTTGAATCATGCTGGCTATAGGCATCCACAGATTCTTGTGACAAGTAGTTTCAAAGCTTGTTCAAGTACTGGACATGCCACATGCTGATTTCATTTGACCCCCTCTAGTTCTTGCACTGGAGGAAACCAGTAACAGTCAATCCTTTTTCACTTTTTCTTTTTCCCTCACAATTTAATAGTCCTCTATCTCCCAACAATTCATCCTGACCAGTTCTATTGTTTTTAATGATTCCTCACGAGTAGAATGTTCCTTCCTTTTGGTCTTCCATGTTGCCTTTGTCCAAAAGTGTATTTTAATCTAGCTTATTGAGGTTTTTCAGATCTTGTTTAGCTTTATGACCCTCAGTGAACAGAAATGCTTGGCAGAAATGTACTGCTCTGAGGCTGACAGAAAGGAGATGTTTTCTTCAGCCCAGTGGCCTGTTCCAATGTGTCTGCATCACACAGTCACACCTGCACTGGCATCTTTTCCCACGAATTTCAGCAGCCTGCTTTAATCAGATTAACAGAACAGGCAGAAAGGCTTACCCTCTTAATTAAATTATGGATATTATTTTATGATCAGGTCCATTGTTTTCTTTGCTGTACACAAGCCTGAATCCCCCGGCGGCAGGGGTTCTGCCCTGACAATCACAACCAGGCTCCAAGGTCTGCTCTCTGGCCCTGAGGCCATGGTATAGAAAGATCTGAATTTGCACTATTTAGTGCTTTTACCTCCAGAAGTGGGTAGCCACATCCCAATTGCCTTTGGGTTCAGCCCTAGCAACAAATTCCCAAAGAATATCCAGGAATGGTTTGGGAAGGTGATAGCTGACCAAGACTAAAACTGTGCCATGGAGTGTCCTAACAGATTGCTAGTATTTAGTTGGAGTTGAGTGCCTGGGAACATTCCTTGGCACAATCGGTTTACTAAAAATCGGTGCAATCATTCAGCCTTGTGGCTGAAGATGGAAAAGATCAGGCTCCTCTTCAGATCCATCAAGTTTCATTTGGTGAGTATGAGAAGCCCAACTGTTCTTTTCTCAAGCTTCCCCACAGCTAGATCAGTGAGCCCTTGGTGAAGGGGCAAAAGCCTGACTATGCCCCAAATCATTAATATTTAAGATTTAATCTGATTTAATCTGATATAATCTCAGGTGCAGCCAGCCAGCTGAGACTCTAATCTGCTCATCGCCTATAACTCATTTCCTTCTCCAGCTTTGTGGCTGGAAAGAAAGTAGTTCTCCAGCTGTGTAGAGCTTAGCTTCCAACTTTTAAGGTTATGTTTACACATGAAGTTTCCTCCATACCTGAAAAGTTCCATTCATTTTCATTCTTGTTGCGTATCTTCCTAAATTCCTGAGGCCACACTTTCTGTCTTCTTATCCTGCCAGAATATGCTAAATGAGAGTCCCTTGTCTGAAGAAGTTGCAATGAGGTGTAAGACCTCTGTTCTTCTATCCTTTTGCCCAACATGAGGCAGAGGTAGGAAGACGTAGGACATAGCGTTTGAAAGAGCAGCCCAATCCTTTTTATTGTTCAGAAAGGAAGAAAGCAGCCCTTTTGCCAAGCAGTGTACCGCTCTGTTAAATTTATAATCAACAGTATCTTGTTTACCAAAAGACCTTTAGATTGCTTGAGGTTAAAGGAGAAGAAATCTGCAGGCCAAGCAAGCCATTGTATAAGGGAAGGACAATATTTCTGCAAAGACAGTCTTTGGCTTAGTGTCAAATTCCTGCTTTGCACATTCAACAGGAATCCAAAGTCAATCCGTCCACAAGTAGGACTGAAAAATGAACAAGCTCCTGAGATCCTGAACTGCAAAGATGTCAGGGTGGCTGCGTCCAGTAATCTTGATTTAGCAACTTCACCAGCTAGTGGAAACGTGATTGTCATGAGGGATTGGGCCTTATCCAAACCCTTCTGCAGCCAGTTAAAGGACACCATTATTTCTGGGAGACATTTTGCTTCATCTTTCTTAGCACGAAAAGGTAGGAAGGATGTTCCTGAAGTCAGGACTCAATCTATAAAAACTCCTGAAGTTTAACCCTGTCAAAAATAAAATTAAATAAATAAACAAATAAAAAGTAAGCAAAAATGGGACAAAAGCAGAAGGAAAATTTTCTTGAAATTTGGCAGAGGAAAAAGAGAATAGAAAGTGGAAAATGCTAATAAAAGTTTTAGTTTCAGTGGACGTGTGGGTGGCATGGAGTGGATGGTTCTGCAGTCTTTTTCAAACAGCAGAATTAATACTCAATGTTTTTCCTTTATCTTTGTTCCAACAAAGCATTTCTAAGCGTGTGCGTAACTTTGTGAGTGCATCAGCATTCTCATAGAAATCAGTGGTACCATATGTTCCAAGATAAGCAAGTGTTTAAGCACTTCAAACATTCAGGATTCAAAACAGATCAGAGACAACAAAGCAAGCATGCAATAAACACAATTGCTCACTCCTAAAAAGAAGTTTTGAAATATTTTATGTTTCTTTTTGTTCTTTCTCTTTTCTGAGAAAATCCTAACTCTTGGAATCTGGCAATTTGGGGAAAACCTCAGATTTCATTGGGAGCCAGAAGCATATTCCTAGCTTGTGTAATTGCCAAGAAAATCTCAAAAAGGCTATCATCAAAGTCCAAAGTCTTGACTTTTTGTTGATGAAAATGCTAATGGCTTTAAAGACAACCTTATGACTTCTTAACCTGAGAGGGGTAAAACAATGTAAATGCAGACCATGGAAAACTGCAGCCGCAACTTTGCAGCAGCAAAGCACAGTGTGTTTCTTCTCACTGAGGCAAAGGAGGAATGGGAGACACAGGGGGGAGAGCAGGACCTCCCGTTTTTAGCGGTATGGACCTGTCAGACTCAGACATTTGCTCTAAGAGCTAAATTGTGCCAGTCATTGTCATAGCGTTAAAATATTTTTAGGGAAGTGTACTAATCTTTTGGGATAAATGCAAAAGAATATCCATTAAATTTCTTTGCAGAATAAAGTATGGAATTATCAGACCCTACTTGTTAAGCTAGAAGTTTAGCTACAGCGATGGTAGGGTTTGTTTGGGTCTAATTATAAATGCAGGTGTGTATTCGGGAATGCCAAGGAGGCAGAGAAAAACCCCGTGCTGTTCGTATGAACTTGAGAAAAAAACTCTAAATGAGAGAACATTTATTCTATCTAGACAGAGATTTTGAACTGTGAAAAAAGCCTTTTGCTGCCATGTTCTGGAAAATGGAATCTTAGCTGCAGTCTCTGTAAATTCGCAGATCTCATCCTTGCAATACCTGATGCTCATTTCTCAAAATCCTAAATATTGGCTAATTTCTCAGCATGAAGAATGCCAATGTTGGCACTGGCACAGGGTTTTAGTGTCCAAAAAGGGAAACTGTGGCTTGTTCTTCAAGGAGGAAATAATGGTGCAGCTCACGGAATGTGAAAGCATCCAAGACATTATAAAAGAGGGCTTAAAACTACAGGACAAAGAGCCTCAAGCTTTGCAGAAAGAAAAACAATTACAATGTGAGCCAGCTAGGAAGAACCAAGAAAAAACAAACATCATTAACCTGCAAATGGAGGGAGCTTGAAAATAACAAAAACTTAACAGAAACATTTCTGTTAATGTTTGGGAATATTCAGAAAACTGGCCACTAAGAGAAGACTTTTTTTCCCCTTGAAAAAAACGTAAAGCTTGCCAAGACTGACCATCTGTGTCTAGTGTGTTTATGCAAAAGCATTCACCCAGTTTGGTAAAAAGGCATATACATAAACTGAAAAAGATTAGATGGAAAAGTTGCATCCAGAAGTTTGGAGGAACAAGGGATAACTGCAACTTCTTATTTGGGCTTGAGCATAGAAGTCAATATTGGGGGAATATGGGCTACTCAATATTTAACTGACATGTGAAGGGACAGATAAGCATTGCTATTGCCTTGAATCTGGCAAACTTTGGAACAGGAAGAAAACACATGGAGTCACAAAGCTGAACCTCCTGATTTATCGCTAGTGGAGATAGTCACTGGGGAACATGTACAACTCCAGAAGTGGGAAAAATTGAGTCTGAAAATTAGACGGTTGCAATACGAGATAGCCCAGTGAGGTGGTGAGCTCATAATCAGTCTGGATTTGCAGATGGCTAATAACCTTGTGATCGGTGCCCAGAAAAGCTGTGGAAATTCCTTTCAGAGATGTGGTCCATTTGAAGCCAATGATTTGTAGGCAATCTCTTTGCAGTACATAAGTGCTCGTGCTGCCAGAAGCAGAACCTCTTACACCAGGCATGTTCAGGGATAGTTGTCCAGAAGAGCTGGGAAATGCCAGAAGATTTTAGATTTTGGATTTTTAGCTGTTTAAAATTCTCGGTGGCTGGGGGCAAGTGGAAAGTCCTGTCTCCAACCCAGTGGATGGCACTGGTCATGTTAGCACAACTTTAGCTGCTCCTGACCAGTGAGCCAAGGCTAGCTGCATAAATGAACCCAATTAATTTGGACTGAAATGAGCTAGGAAATGATTGTTCAAGCACCTAACCCAGCATTTTCAAGCATGTATTTCAGCCATGATAGCTGGTGCAGGTAGACTGTGAACAATTCCTGACTCAGAGTAGCTATAACCTCCTGGCTGCTTCATACCACCTAACTTTTCTTCCCTGAGCTGTTTAATTTAATATTAGGTAAATATTAATTTAATGTTAGGTAAAATGAATCAAGTCCTCATTAATTTTCACAACCCACCACCTTCTGGAGAATATGAGCCGCCCCAATTTGCAGTGAGGGACACTGAGGCACAGAGAAAAGACACGTGTTGCTTCAGCCTCATACTATTACTCAGTGTCAGGACCTGGCAGGGGACTTATTGCACATAGAGGTCATCCCAGCCATGAATTTCCTACCTGGATCACCAACAGGCCAGATCAGTACTGTGGTATCCTATGGACATCCCCTCTCCTCTGTGAAACCCTCAGATGTATACAGAAAGGAAAGAAAATAGCTGTGGACAAGCTCAGGGATTTTAGATACAAAACTCCAGGCTCTGCTCTGAGAGGTGTAAATCCCTGGAAGCCCGTGCAGTTCCTCAAGGTTCATACCAAAGCTATTCAGACCAGAATTTGACTTTTCAGCCTTCACATTGCTGCACGTAATTTCCACATGAAAATGGGTAGTTTCACCCATTTCAGGAGGCTCAGGTCACTCAGGTCCTGGAGCAAGAATCCCCCTCCTCTTCTCTTGATGTTACAAAGAGATTAAAGCAAGGCTGCTGGCTGAGTACACCCGCATCACTGCTGCCCGTAATGGGGAGATTTACAGCTCTCGTTACATACCAGAGGAGTTAAAGGCCATGCACCTCATCAGGACCTGTTCCCAGTTTATAGCGGTTGCCCACCAGCCCCACTAATGATCCCAGATAATCGCTCCTTGAATGTTCCCAGTCACCTTGACTTACTGCTCTCTCCCTGTGAGTCATGCTATGAGTCTACAATGTGGTATGCAGGGGGAAAAAAAAAAAAAAAAAAAAAAAAGGTTTCTTGCATCTGGCTTTAATTACCTTCATTTTTAATTAAGTTCTGTGGTTTTAATATCAATAACCCTGGCCTGGAAAGAGTTGCTTTGCTTGGATGTTCGTTCTCCATACCGGCAAATATTGAGTTTCGCTTATCCCGTCCCATCCCCTGTGACCTCTGAGGGTCTTTGTCAAATGCTACTGGAATTCACTGAGCTCCTGGAGGGCGTGGATCATACAGACTAGACTGGGCAGTTCGGTACCCTCTTATTCACCTTGAGTCAACTGCAAAGTCCTCTCTCTGTCCCTCTGACTTTTGATTTCAGTGGCTGATAATTCCTCATGTGGCCAAAAATGTTGAAGTTAGTGGTCTTAATGGATTTCAGAGCTGAAGGGGACAGCTGGTGTAAGGGGCGAGCTCATCAGGGCAGGACCTTATTTTGTGTATGTGTATCGGTACACACCACTAGCACCTTGACCCACAGCAAAGACACCCTGGCGATACAGTCAATATAAATAAAAAGGTGGGGAAATTAAAGCTGGATGAAAGGAAATGCTTTTCCACACACTATGGAAGTAGACCATGGAAAGCACTAACACAGGAATGGAACAAGATTCAAGGACTGGACCTTTACCTGGCTAGAAAAAGCAGGCACTCCATCACTACATATCAATGGATCAAAAGGTTTTATTAAACATCAAGTCTGAGGCAATCTTTATCCGTGAGAGACCCGGGACAAGCCTTAGCAGGTCACAGATTTTTCCAAATTCTCTTCCGCAAGAGCTGGTGCTGCTCACAGTACAAGACAGAGTGCATGCCAGGACCAGACTCTTATGTCCCTACAGAGTTTGTTTCCAGGAGGGACAATGAAACAGAGTAGACATGTCAAAGCTGGGCTCTTAAAGTCGTTGAAGTGTAAAGAATTGTCTAAGCTATGACTGAGAATTTACATAGCACTTAGAAAGATACTCTTCATTATATTGCAGTGCAAAAATCAGGGGGTTCTGCAAGCTCAGGGGACACTTTCATTTTCAGATGTTCTTCTAACACTTGGTAGTATTAGGTTAACAGTTGGACTTGATGATCTTAAGCATCTTTTCCCACCTACATGATGCTGTGATTCTATGATTCTGGTGGCCAAGCCTGTAAAGTCAGTTCTGCAAAGAGACTGCATCTCTCCTAAAAATCCCTGCTTAGATTTGCATCCTCCACACGACACATGTTTCAAGGCCATGAACGCACCAATGGACCTTCATCGCCCTGACCATCTGCACACCCGCCACCCATTAGGCCAGGTGCTGGATATAAGCTCAAGCTCCTGGTCAGCCTGATCTGGCGTGGATGTCCCAAATGTGGCTGGTAAGGACAATTAATTGTCCAATCCATTGGTGTGGCCAGGGCCCTGACGACACGGACAAAAAACCCCACAGCATCCCCCAGCCATATTGCACCTCAGGCTGTCCTGCTGCCTGGCACATCTTGGGGGCAAGAGAAAAACACATCATGGGGCACGTGTTCCCAGCTTGCCAGCTTCATCCAGGCATCCCTGGCAGGACTGGCACCTCTGAGGCTGAAGCAGAAGTCTGTATTTTGGGAGGTGCCAAAGGTTAGCTCTGCTGATACCAAACTACGGGAAGGCGCTCCAACATGAATATGCTATCTAGACATGAATACAAGGGATTGTCAGCAGCTTAACACATTACCTCTTAATTAGCAGATTGCTTGTTGGCGCTGTACCCTTAAGTTACAATCAGGATGGTTTTTCCGACTATCTGAAACCCTCTGCAAACGCCTGGGAGGGCAGCTGTGCCCTGTGTTACCTGGAGAAGAGAAGCAATGGTTCAGGGTACCGGGGAATAAATAAAAAACATGGGCATATCACGGTACTGCACAGTGCAGCGCTCCACCCAAGCGAAAGACCAGCACACCTAGAAACTACACTATTGTAATTATTTCAAGGACCTGTGTTTACACCTCGGTGCAACTCTGGGTGATGTAGACGTAATTAGTGCAGAGATCTCTCAAAAGCTGCAGGCAATTAAGTGTCAACATGCGAAAGGGACTGATCATTTTAATGGAAACACCGGTGACTTTGGGATTATGACCAATGCTAAGCACCAGGAAAAGTGCTGAAATGTTAGGGAAAAAACAGAAAGGAGAAGCTGGAGGATGATACAGAGTTGAATGGGTTGAGAAAAGCTTGCTGAACTTAAAAATAAGCGTGAGGGACGTGAGGGAGAATATAAAATGAGCTAGTGTAAGCCCGCAATCCTTTGGGGCTTAAGCAGCCAGCAAGCAGAAAGCATCTTTAAGAAGGCATCTCTAGAAAAATCATTGAAAATGTTTAGCAGCCAATGCCAAGAGTTTGCTGCCCAAAATGCCCGGGGGAAATTCCAGGGCACAAAGGATGGTTTCAGGTTCCCGGAGCGGCTGCGTTTCGGCTTCCCAGAAGAGGTCAGTCTTTCCCAAGGATTTGTGGTGGGTTCCCCAACTCTTCCAAAGGAAAGCATTGCACGGAACAATGCCTTGGTGGATAAAAATAGGGAATAGCGAGGGCCTGCCCGGACCCCAGCTGCAGCCTCAGGTGAAAGCGAGCTCATTGCAAGTGTGAACTCACCTGGGTAATTTGACAAACAATTGACCTAATGTTCCCAGGATGTGGGAATTAGCACTGCCTTGGAGCGAGCTGGGGGACGAGATGGGAACAACATGTTCAGAAAAATGCTCAAAATTCACACTTTCTCTCAGCAACATCTACTCTCACGTGCATGCACAGTGCAAATCCTTTCACCTCCTTTAATGCCCTGGCCTAGACCTGGAAGAGTCTTACTCTTACAGCAAAGATGGGTCTTAAGAAAATAGAATGAAGCCCCGCTCCCTACGCAGCAGTTGTGCAGTTACTAAATCTGAATTATGCGTTGAACCCAGGGAAAAGTCCTAGCACCCTGGTCCTCCAGCTGTAAAAACACAGGGCCCTTCCACCTGCGCTATCAGATAACAGCTTTACCTTGTCCCTTTCATGTGTTTCCAGTCCTCCTGTGGGCTAAGTTTTCACTGTGGGCTGTCACAAGTCCCATAGAGTAGATCCATCCTTCTGGGTTTATATTTTAATAGTCTGTGGCTGCTCCGATAAACTTCTCAACAAGCTGATACTAGGATGATTGCCTAAATTTGGAGAGACCCTGAAATGTTTTCTCTGAAAGATCACCTCCTCTTATCCATTGGTGTCTTTTCAAAATTTTAGCTTGAAAGCCCTGAAAGGTCACACTGATGGGGCATGAAACCCATGTGGACCTTGGACTTATTGCAATGAGGGAGATATAAAAAGAAGGTCCAATATAAGAAACAAAGAAGAGAAGAGAGGAGGGTGAGGAAACAAGAGACACCCAAGGGATTCTTTAGTTGGTCACAGCAAGAACAAACTTTTTTGCTGCACGGTGAACTGAGCTATAAATCACTGGGTAAATAGTAGTTTAAAGCCATATTTGAAAAGATATTTCAGTCCTTAAGTGCTGGTACTAAATATTTCACCTCATAAAGGCTAATGCTTTCTCCTTGATCTCCAAATCTCCCATTGACTCTGGACTACTTGCAGATTGCAGCCCTTATTTGTACCCAAAGCCATTTCGAATGCATGGTCCTGCCTGCTTCCTTGTATGGGTTGGCATCGCTGGGCAACCCGATACTCACATCACAACACAAGCTCGTCAAAATCTTTCAAATCAGGTCAAAATGTTCCATTAGGATATTTACAAAAAACGGAGGGGAAACTATTTCCTTTCATTTTAATGCTGTTCTCTTTTCTTCACTTGTCAAAATGGCAGTCAAGAAAAGAAAACGTTTCACATCTTGTTTGGGCTATTTTTTTCTCCCCTGTTATTCAAGCACATTTCTTTACTGTCAGAAGGACAATATCTTGGTTTCCAAAGCTTTTTAATGTAGTTATCAGAATTACATGAGCAAAGGTGGTAGCTGTGTGGTTTATGACTCTGGTCTGATCATGTCTTCTTGTTCCATTTCTCTGTGTATATCATATGATGGTCTTAAGTACATCTTGCCTGTGTGCGGCTGTGAAGATCAGGCTTCTACCATGAAATTTATCTGATTAAATACAGACATCTAGAACTGCACTGATAACCTCTTTCCCTCCATGTTGAAGGAGCTCAAGGATGAGCTAGAGTCCATGGATGCAGCCCATTCTATCCTAAAATAGGAAAAGGAGCTGGATGAGAAGATAGATGCTGATTACTCATTGCTTGTTTGTCTTTGTAGGTTATTAAGGGAATCTGCATGGAGTAGCCTATCTATAGGCACCTGAATTTAAAGGTAGATGAGGTTAATACCCTCCCAAATGTTCCTCAAAGCTCCATCATTAGCAGGAAGTCCAGACTGAACAGTCACGATCGGAGCAGCACTGTTGCAATAACCTGGAGAAGGTTTTATTTAGATGGAACTTGTCTGGGACAAAAAATGTTACAACTCCCTGAAATGTCCCAGATTTCTTTCTTACAGAAAGTTTATTACAGTTCTTACTTCCAACTTAGGGTGAAAGAGGGATGGCTTTCCCCCATAAATGTTCATCCCTATCTTCTATGTAGTGTGCATCTTTTGACTAAAAGGTTGACATTTCAGCTTGGACCTGCTTTTCCAATTATATTTCTCCTAACCTGAATTAGATACGTCTCCTGTCTCTTCCACAAACTTTCTCTTAGGGAAAAAACTTGCTTGTCTCATGTTTCTGTTTTCCTTGTGAAATGGGAAGGTAGGAAGACTCTTTCTGTCTGTCTGTTTGAAAAGTAACATTTATTTGCATACATAGCATTCTATTCCGATTTGAATGGCTAGGTGCTAAACTCAGAGAAATCACAAACTCGACAGTGAGTATTTCAGGTTGTGAGAAAGAAAATTCAATGAGTGAGATGAGTCTCATCACATTTTAGATATCTGTTATGTCAAGGTCTCCATCTAAGCTAGTTACTCCTAGTTCACTTTACAGTCAGTGGAAAGAATTATCACTTTGAGGTTTCAGTTAATTAATTAGACTTATTTTTAGATATCCACTTTTGAAGAAGATTAAATGCTCCCCTCAAATATCAATCTTTTTCCATTTAGGAATGTTGCCCAGATGGCAACATCTATGTTGTAGGAATCTGTATCTGGTCAGAGAAACCCCTTCAGCAACATATCAGGACAGATTGGAGGGTGGGCAGGAATCCTTTCTATAAAAACAAAGCTAACAAATATGTTTAGAGTTTGAAAACAATGAAAATACAGTGTCAGGGAGGATTGTTTCGTGGGGGAAGAATTTAACAGGTAGCTTGGGAAACACCTGTGATTTACCCGTATATTTTACACTGCCTCCAAACTTGTTCTGGGTATTTTCCAGTAAATTAAGTAGTGATTAAGACTGTGATCAAGTATGCTGAGCAAAGCTAGATAACAAGGAGGTGAGTTTCAGGCCCAGCTGGGAAAGGGAGAAAACTTGTACTGTAGGACTGAAAAAGAAGGAAAGGAAAATAATTTTTTGTGTGTGTGTGGAGAAAGGACAGTATGAACTAGTGGTCTGTTACTCTGCAGCTCTGTGTTTAAGTCCTAGCTTTCTCTAGAACTTTCTGTGTGCTCCTTGGCACGTGACTTCATCACTCAGTCTCTCCTCAACTGCAAAAATGCTATAATAGTATTATTTTTTTTTTTATCAGCCTTCTCCACTTTGAGTATAACCTTCATTTTTCCTGGGAATGACCTGAGGGAAAGAGAAAACAAGATCACACATGCCCTTTGGAAGACTCACCAGGTTGGTAGAAAGGGGTATGTGATGGTCTTCAGCTGCTTCCACTGAGCATGTGCCCTCTGAGAGTGTCCTTTTAAGCCCCTAAGCCCTTTTGGAGACATAGCCTAGAACTTTAACACAGTAGTGAGGCTCTGCCTATATTTTGTTGCCCCATTGGCCCTGTATGACCACTGAGCCACCCTCCTCAGCAGGATAGGGTGAGAAAATAAAATGAAAAACTCATGGGTCAAGGTAAAGGCAGTTTAATAAAGAAAAACAAAGGCCACGCATGGAAGCAGAGAAAATAAAAGATATTTATTCTCTACTTCCCATCAGCAGGTGATGTCCAGCCACTTCCTGGGAAGCAGGGCCTCAGTACGCAAAGCGGTTTCTTTCGAAGAAAAACACCTTGATAGCAAAAGGCCGTCCCCCCGCCCCTTCCTTTCTCTTAACTTTTATTGCTGAGCACATCATATGGTATGGAATATCCCTTTGGTCAGCTGTCCTGGCTATGTCCCTTCCCAAACATTTGCCCACCCCTTGCCTACTGGCCTTTGGTGGGGGGGTTGGAGAGACAGCCTTGATGCTGTTCGAGCATGGCTCAACATTAGCCAAAACACTGGGGTATGATCAACACCTTTCTAGCTACAAATGCAAAGCACAGCACTACGAGGGCTGCTATGGGGAGGGTTAACTCCATACCAACCAGATCCAATACAGCCAGGATCTGCTTATCTTAGGGAAATCCATCAGAAGACGCCAATGGTGTGGCAGCTTGCACAAGCTATGCCAAGCAGTTACTGTGGAGCTTGGGAAAAGCAGTTAGTGGTAAATTCAAACTATCGCTGTCAGCAGTAGTCCTCATGGTCAGGAATGGAGATTCAAACAGGGCAGGGTTCAACTCACCTCACTTTAAATCTCTACTTTAAATCCAAGGGAGAGAAATGTTTAGTGTATGACGTATTTGACCTATTTAAGATATCAGCTTTGGGGTGATGAACTGCATTTAGTACCACTGATGTCTAATGTAGTGTGGGATTTCTGTCTAGATCCATAAACAGGAGTTGAGGGGGCAGAAAAGCTCAGTGAGAAGTTTCCGTTGTGCTTAAAGAGAATATTTTGAAGAAAATATATTTTTAGTCATTTCATAGCAAAAGTTATTTTTATTTTTGAGTTAAAAACAAAGAATGAATTTGTTTTGGTCCAAGATTAAACAACATTCTTTTTTTTCTTTTTTTTCTTTTTTTCTTTTCAGTTCACAGGAAAAGATCCTTTCTGCAGTGTAAGAGTTTATTTAGCTAAAAAAAGCCCCCAAAAGTTCTGTCACAGACTAGTTGGAAGGGAAAATTTGTGATCATGCTTAATTTTTAAATTTGATGGAGAAAACAGGTGCCAGGTTTCAGTCAGTTATTTAAATAACCTACACGGCAGCAGTCAGTAAAAGACCCAACCACTTCTGATTCACAGCTCCGTGGATCTTACTACTGCGTAACGCTCTCCCTCTGCAGGTGCCTGTTCCATGAATGAGTGGTGCAGGTCTTGAAGGACTGATCATCTCACGTATTTTTGTAGGACGTCCATCTCTGATGACGTGACTGGTAACATGCAGGGGGAATGACTCGGTTTAGTCTCAGCCGTGGATGACCGTTGGATACGTCTTCGTTATGCATCAAAACCCAGGTAAATACTGAGAGGCAAGAGAGTTCAGACAGGTTTCTGAAGTTTTTCTCAGACAAGCAGTTACTCTCACACACAGTTTGGTTTTCTAGTCAAGTGAAAGCCAGGGTGGTTTGTTTCCCCTCCAGCTTAGCTCTCCATGTCAACCACATAGGCCCCGGTGCCTAATTTTCAAGGTGAGGAAGAAGCATTTTGGTCATATTCTCAAGGTTGTCTTCTGCTCAGTCTATATCAGAGGCCAAAGAGCTCTGTGGAATATTGCTACGAGCCTCTGTGCCAGACGTGCCATGCGTGTGGTGAACCCTGGGTCCACACCTTCCCCTCCCCTTTACTTTGTCCTTGCAACAGCTTGTGCTCTCCCCTTTTTGGAGTAGCTGGTGCCTCACTCCCCTCCGGATGCAGCTTGGAAGGAAAATTTTTAGCTCGCTCTTTCTGGTTCACCTTCACCCCCAGTTTGTATTTTTCATTTTCCCAGCACCAGGAACAAGTTACTCTTTTCTTTTTCTCCTCCTTCCCGAAGAAAAGAATCGATTAGAAATTTAAATACTGTGAGTCACTCCACTTTGCCCCCTTCCCCCCATCCCGCTCTCCCTTCCCCCACCATCCCAACTTTTGGAATATAAATCATTTTCTGTGGTCTGCAGCTCAGCTGGAAAAACTAACAAAACGGGTCTATAATGTCACCAGCATCTAATTTGGTGGATTTATGGGGTCTGGCCTTAAGCACTTGCTGCTTTACAGCGTGTGAGTTCACTCCTGCAGGAACTCCCTCCAGACTACGGCTCTTTATCCTTGACTGCGGCTGTCCGCAGTCTCTGGAGCTTTGCAATGGGCAGATCCTTCTCCCTTGGAAAATGGGAGCTCCCCTTTCTGCCCCACCCATTGCCCCTGCCTGATGGGCCCGAAAGAGGATCACAAAACGTTCCTGCAGCCGGGAAGGGCTTAGCATTGGTGATGTGCTGGTTGTAGCAGGCAAACGTAGTAATTAACCGAGGCAGACCTGTTGAGGTTCACATATTGAGCAGAAGTCACACGGCTGGCTCTGTCTTTGGGCTCCCTCACACGCGGGCTTGTCCTTCAGGTTTTTAAAAAAATTTTTTTGGTGACTAGCGTTGTCAGACATAGGGGAATCACCAAGCAGGAGCAAGCATTTTACTGAGGGCATGCTTGTTTACGAAGCCCTACTTTCAGAGGAGCCTCGCTGGAAGGTGTCACTCCCCGTTGCATAGCTTGACCACCTTCCAGGAGCAACTTGTCTCCTGGAAGACCCAGTGCTGGTGAGCATTAGCTCTAACAGTCCGTTAACACTCTGGCATTTGCCCCAGAGGAACTAGCTTGAAGTTCGTTTGAGCCAATCCCTCCATCCAAGCCAGCTGCTGTTCAATGACAAGCCTACACGTAGGTCTCCCATTCTGCTTTCAAATGCAGACCCCAAGCACATGGGACCGAGACCCACTACCTGCAAATTCGGTATTAGACCCTACCTGAAAATAGGAGACGCTCTCCTTTAACTCCAGTTAGGTCCACAGCCAGCTTGGAGCTGGCACTGCTCCTGGGATAACGACTCTCACAACCCAAAGCACTGATGCACCGGCGCAGAGCAGGGACCTCAGTGTGATTTTGGCTGGAGCCAGACGTCAGAATTGCTGTGACACATGAAGTACGGACACCTGGATAGCTTTGAAGGAGCTCAGCTCACAGTGGCAGTGACGGGGTCCTGGGAGTTAAATTTGCTGGCTCTGCCTGGCTGATTGCCCTGGAGGGGCATCTGCATGATTTCCTGATGCTTGAAGTGTAGGACTGAAACCAAACTGGCTCTGGCAGCAGGGTAGCCATCTTCTCAATGTTCTCAGCCGTCTTCTCACAGCTGTGACTGTACAAGTATGTGTGTGTGTGTGTGTATTTGTACTTACATATATAGGTATTTATATCCCAGGTATAAAACCTAGGATAATTCAGATACCAGGGTCTGAAGTGAAGAAGTGTTGGCTCTCTTTCCTACTCTTTCACTTATATATTTGCAATCTGGACATATATCTGTTTTCCAGTATAAACATACTTTTGGGCAGAAGTATGTGCTGCAGCGTGGGTCAGGAAAGGGATGACAGCTCTGATTTACATGCCATTTCCCTCGTCTTAGCATATTAAGCAGGTTTCTTCTCTGTCCACGGCCCCTTCTCCCGGGGGCATCACATCTCATGGAACTGAGTGATGCTTTGTGGAACGCTGGGGAGAAGGCCCTCTTTGGGGGACAATCTGTCTTGTCCCTAAACTCTGCGTGGCACGTTCCTACCTGAGTCCCTGCGTGTATAGCTGCAGGGATGTCTGGTTCAGTCTCTTGCTTTAGACACTGATAAGATGTGGGTTTAATACACAGCTTTCCCCATCAAATAACGTGGATGCAGGTGGAGCTGTGATCTATCGAGCCTGGTTGTTCTCCCCACATTCAGGAGCCTATAAAACTTCCCAGCCGCATGAGAAAGGGAGTATAGCAGCCCTCAAAGGATGGAGAAACTGAGGAACGGCTTGTGGATGGGAACCTGTCCAAAATTGTACCACAAATGTCTGGGAGAGCCAGAAGGAAAAGCCAGATCTGTGGACTCCCACCGGTTTACGTATGTGCACAAACCACAAAGACCATCCAGACTCACTTCTGAAACCCACAAAATGCCCACAGCTCCTGTTGCTGTGCCAACACCAGTCTGAATAATTTTATTGATGCTGTTTGCCTTTCCTATCATGCTCATTCCTGAGGGGAAAGATGATCTTATGGTGAGAGCACTGATCGAAGACTTAGGAGGAAAAAGGCTTTGGAAAATATTCTTTGTTTCGGTGACAATTTCTGACAGAGCTAAGAAAGTGCTTGTCAACATTAATTATTGTTTAACGTGAAACATTTTGATTTTCTACTCTTTGAAAAATGTCACCAGAATATTTAATTCTTTAATTCTATTTGGTTTTTGACAACTATAAATTAAAAAAAATTCTATTCACAGAATGAAATATTCTGGGTTTGTTTTCCCATCAACTTCTCTCCCAATGAAAAAAAGAGTTAGTGTTGGAATTTTCTGCAAAAAAATTTCCGTTGACAAATAAACATATTTTCCTTTCCCTCCAAAATATTAGTAACTCAGTACAAGTAGTTTTTATTACTTGGGTTCTCACCAGACCCATTCTCATCACAGAGCAGTTGCTCAGACAAATGAACCCATTAGAGGAAATGGCACCTCAATTTTTGCAATAGTAAAGGGCCCTCCCCTCAGCCCCACAATTTCTGTGTTCATCAGTTCTTAGTAAGTCCAGAGAGATACCGCTATTTCTCTTTCTCCGTGGTGATACGGGCAGCAAATGGTTCAATTTGTGACTGGTAATATTGATGTCATTTAAACAGCTGCCTCTACAGAAGCCAAGCCCTTGCTATTAAATAACCTTTCTGTCATTCCTTAGCAGCTCTGGAAAGCCTTTTAGAGCAGTAAGGAGCAAAATTATTGCGACAGCCGTGTCTAGATAATATGTTGCCGTTAAAGAAGTCTCTCGTCTCGGGGTCTCAGACTGTTTAACAAAGCTGAATTCTGCCAAAAGCTGTGAGAAAGTTATTACTTTTGAGTACATGGAAAAAGGGAATTGTAATAATGGAGTGGGATTCATCTTGCTTAGGGTCAGTTGTCTAAGAAGTCCAAGGTAAATCTGAGCTCTCTGTAGCCAAGGGACACAGGCACCTCTAGGAGATGATTTGCCTCATCTGTATTAAAACAAGATGCACCAAAACATTGGGGGTCTCTTTTTGACTCCCGAGAGTGTGGAGGGAGCCAAAAGGACTGGCTTAAACTGTCAGCCTAGATTTAGTTGGCTAAAGGTGGTAAGATAAATCCAGTCCAAGGTGTCAGGGAAATAAGGGATATGTTGAACGCATTACCTCACCTCAGTTAATCGCTTATTTCTTAGGATTTTTTTTTTTTTCTTTTTCCTTGCCCTGCTCCTGTTTTAGGGAGGATGCTGCAGGTGGGTTCTTCATTAGCGGCCAGTTGTTGACCTTAGGGTTGAAGTGAAGTTGTGGCATGGAGTGATGTCCGCCAGCGATAAGACCCGGTTTAATGTGATCGACTACACAGAATTACACTTGCTGAGGCTTGCGGCATTCATTTGACAGATCCGAACTCCTCTAGAGCTCGTGCAGGTGACTTCTGCCATTGCTGAGTCTGTGGGGTCTCAAGAGATGAACTCGCTCTTTCAGGCCCTTTTTAATGGTCCTGTGATGATCAGGAGGCAGGAAGGAAAGACCTCAGAAGTGAAATTGTCTCAACAAATCCCTCAGAGACATCCTACTCCCTTTGCAGCCCTTGCAGCCGCGGAGCGCCGGCATGCATTTTCCTGTCAACACCCTCAGAGAGAAATCCGAGCCCCGGTGTTTAAAGCCAGATGCTCAGCTTCCTTCCCTGCCTGCACACATGCCAATCTGTTAGGCTGGCCTCCTGCCTGTTCCCAGGTGGTGTGCCAGGATCAACAAGCCCCAGATACCAAGGAAAGAGATGTGGCCCGGGAGAGCCTCTCGAACCCCTCGTGCTGACATACCCTCTGAAAGAGGATCCTCGCGGTGACGACTCGTAGCAAATGGCTGCCCTGTGCTTCACGGTAAGGAACACGAGCGTTTTGCCGACTAGATGTCTGGCCTGCTTTGCTATTTTTGTACCTCGCAAGGGCCCAAGTTACTGGAGGGGAAGGCCAGGCGCTTTACCCTATTTGGAAAAACAAAGCCCTGGGAGCAGACACCACGCTACTGCGCCATATCATGGTCAAATGGCTTCTTTCAGCCCATGCGGTGGTGTGCCCAGCTGAGACACCGGCCTCGGACTGGTGGACGTAGGTCCTGTTGTGCCTCTAGCACTGCAGTGCTCTTTGACTTTGAGCAGGTCTCTTTGCTGTGCTTGCTTTCGTACCGTTTGTCTTTTTAGACAGGGGGGGCAGATGTCAGATGCTTTTTGTCTCTACAGTAGCTCACCCAGTAAGACCTGGATCTCAGTTGAGTCTCCGATGGGTTCCTCCAAGAAGCAGCACATAGAAACACAAGTATTGGAAGGCTTCCCATTACGAAGGAGTCCTGGCCCCAGTTAACCAAAACCACTGACTTCTGCAGACACTCCAGAAATAAATACAGGAGAATAGAGGCCTGTATAGCCCAGCAACCTGTCTCTAAGAGTTATCAGCAGTAAAAAACTAGGAAAAGTTGAATTACAGAAATCTTCTTCCTGATTCATATTTTGAAAACGAAAGGTTTAGGGACTTGCCGATATTATTATATTTGCTGCCCCTCATAGACTCACCTTCTGGGTGTTTGTCTGCACTTCTTAGAGATTTTCCTTTTTTTCTGGCCTTCACAAAGTCCTGTATTTACAAGTGCCACCGTTTTCACAGAGCTGTAGATAGCTCCATATGAGATGAATAGGGAATAACCTGCTTTCAGGGTGATTTTTCTTCTTGCAGACAGAGTCGTTCATGCTAACAATAGGAATCCCCGTAAGCTAGACTAGAGCTTCCTACCTAGCAACTAGGGATTATGAAACTCAAACTCATATTTACTTTGGGAAAGACACTGCACAGGAGATAATATTCTAATAAAGATGGTTGCATTGGATAACCAAGAGGTTATCCATGACAATGCCTGATTTAAGCATCAGTATAGAATGGGAAGAGTCTAACTGGCATTCACATGGGACCAAAACCAAAGGAAGACACAGCTTCATGAAGATCTGAAAAGGACAAAGTGCCTGGCCTGTTAGCTTTTCTCTAGCCATTTCACTGGGGCACGATAAGCAACAACACCTTTCAGTACGTTGGCTTTACAAGTAGCAAGATCTGTAGGGAGGGGAAGGAGGGTAGAATAATGCACTTACAGGACTGCTATGTTACTCCTTCCAAGCTGGAAAACATCATGAGCTAAGTACCTTGCTGAATCAGCAGCTTTGTCTTTCTGCGTAGGATACATCTCACCTAACTTCAGCCAAATTAAATAGGTTTCCTCTAAGTGGTTGTCCAGTCTTTCCCTGTGCTTAATAGAAAATGACACCTCCAGGAGACAAGTACCCCCACCAGGCTCAAATACACCTCGGAAGGTGGGATGAACCAGCTGTCACCATCCAAATTGACCTTACAGGCTTTCCGGCTGTGGTACCTGCCATGGGATTTATTTAAGAAGGTGTCCAGGACAGGACAATTGACTTGTTCCCTGGACCTCCGGAGAGACTGATCCTCCAGCGAGCTTCTCTCTGTCTCCAGTAATCAAAAAGGGAGCCTGGGGTGATTAGTTCAGCCACGCTGTAGATAACCATATCATGAATCTCACCCTCTTATATTTCACTGCTACATCAGCAAGGAGGGACTCCCGGAGGGACAGACTCCCTGCCTACAGCAGGCAGCCCTGTGGTGTCCAAAACAAGGGCTCTCTCTTAACTCCTCTGTACATCTACTGGGGCAGTACTGGAAGCTTACCGGGAATACTAACCTCTGCTCAGCTTCTTCCAGAGGATCTGAGACCTCTTTCTATCGAACCATTTCTGGATTTCTGATCAGTGTTTTGGGCTTCTGTTTCTCATCAAGTGCGCATCACAAATCTGACCAGATAGTTGGCTTCCTTTTTAAAACATTTCCAAGTAAAAACAAAATCCAAAGCTTAATTATACAGTAGTAAATTTCCCATTGAAAACTTCTGTTCGTGAAAAACAGAGCAATTTCATCTCCCAACACCACCACCTCCACCCTTGGAATAAATCCTGCGAAGTATAAATAGTGAGAAGCCAAAGAATTAGGGGGGATGCTAAACAGTGGGACTCTTGTTCTGTAACACTGAAGTGTGAGAACTGAGGAGGGTGAGTCTGTCTGGGTGAATCATGAGCTGACCGTGTTTTGCTTACAGCCCATTCCTTAATGTATAGTCTCATTGCCTTCAAATGTTAGACTGTTCCCCTGCAGACAATCCAGCAAAGAGAGAATTCAACGCCTTGGGATTTTCCATGAAAAATGTGAAATAAAATAAACTGAGCATCTGTTAGATATACCAGTTGGAGGGTGAACTTTTAATTAATACCGGTTCATAATAGTGACGGAGGCCAGGGGAGGATACCATTGGCTGCACCTATACCAATTAAATATTTACAGGGGTGCTCTCTGGCACTAAGGCCAGCTGGGCTAAGATAGGCTGGGTCCGTACTATTAAAATGTCTTACTTCCCAAATCAGGATGGCCTCATGCAAGCAGTAATGTGAAGTGGTCCTTATCTCGCACTAATTTCTAAGCTTAATTTAAAATTAAGCTTTTCTCGGTGTTTTTGTATGGCGCTGGGCCCATACGGCAAATAGATCATCTCACTGCTAGCTGGGCTCCAGAGTTTCACCTCCAACAATCAAACTGGATTATTAGATATGGGTTCTGGATCTTTGTCTTCATAAAACCTGGGTGTGATTTAACCACCAAAGTATGTTAACTTATTGAAAATACTTGTTATGGGATTCATCTTCCCAACTTCAGCCCCTAAAAGGTGCATGTCTTGAAGAACCCATATATTTAACCTCCCTTTGTAGTTGATAGAGAAAGGAATCTGCTGATGATAATTTTCCTACCAATGATGATTTTTAAAATGTGTCAGCTTCACTTGTGCTTATGTCAAAAAATGAAGCACATTGCAGTGTTTTTGTTTTTGTTTTTTTTCCCATTGGTTGATGATCTTGTTTAGAATATGGCTAGCAGAGAAGAGGAGCATGGGTCAGTAAATCGAGAAAGAGAACAAAAAGTAAAAATGGGTAGGGATATTTAAAATCAATTTTTGCCTTGGCAGCAGTCACATATGGTTGATTTGGTAAAATATTGAGTGATCTAATAGTAAATTAGTGATTTAAAATTCTTGAACATATGGAATAGGTATTCATCTCTGTTACTGTCAATGTCTCCATCATAGCAAGTTATCCTGGGCTTTCTTTACAGCTGATAAATGCTAGTTAGCACAGCTACAGAAATATGGATGTGCTCTTTGGAAGGGATCTCAGGATATCTCTAGCCCAACTTACTGCTCAGAGCAGGAATAGGTAACAGTATTGTCAGTATTGTCATTGGACATATCATCAAGGTCCAGAACAAAGCTTAACACGGAAGAATCACAGGTGTACGCAGATGGACCTCATGTGCGATAGTACGTATGTATGATACTCAGATGTAATCATTTACATAAGGGTGGGTGAACAAAACCCAAGCGCTCAGGGCTGAAAAGTCACACAAACATAGCGCACATCAAACCACCTTGCTCCAGTATTTATTTGCTTCTTAAATCAAGTTGGGCTCTTTTCCCCAACCACTGTCACAGAGATAATATTTCTGAGTGCCCCTCTTTGCCATTTAGAAAACAGAAGCGTGAGGAAAAATAAAGCCCACGAAGCGCTGCAGCTGTACATCTTTACCAAAATATTTCTATTACGTATCTCTCTTATGGTTACGTTAAAATACATATACTTTTTCTTCCCCCCCCCCAGGAAGTAGGCACATTTCACAAGTCACAAAACCAGAATCCAAAAGCTCAATTTCCCTTTAGGCGTCAGTTTTGATGGAGCATTTCACCAAGGCCACGTTGACAAAACTGCGGGGCGGAACGTGGCTGTGATTTTGCAAAGCTACAACGAGCACGATAAATAGCGAAGGCAAGAAAAGAAGACTAAAAGGCCTGAGAAACACTGACCAGCAGGAGACAAAGAGAAGCTAAACATCTGACTTGCTCTGCGCCCACTCTGGAGGAGGTTTTGTCTAGCCCGAGCTGTCTGTGCAGCCTCGCTTCACAAAGCCGAAATCCCTGCCCGCCGTCCTTTCCCAGCAGCTCAACGCAGCCCCGAACAAGCTTTCTCTCTTTTTGCCTTTCATGTTGATGAGAAGGGCAGGTCGGTGTTAGCAATCCCTCCGCAGCTCTGGTTTGATGCCTTGCTGAAGGGCGATAGCATTTCACCGCTGAAAGGCAGATGGGTGATTAGCGGGGATATAATGAAGGTAAGTGTGTGGTAAGGAATGCTTCGGTGCAGTTGGTCACCAGTGTCCTCAAAGCCTCTATTGTTGCTCATACCGAGGCTAACAATTTGTCCCTCTGAAGCACTCAGATACTGATCTTTTGCCATCTCTCCAGAGAGCCATCCGACGGGGCTGCCTGAAGAAGGAGATACCGATCAGCCTCCGCGATTCTTCAGCCCGCTGGAACGGCTTCAGAGGGCGTCGGATGTCAGAAGTGGCACGGAGCCTCCCCACATCACCGCATCTTGTCAGCCGTGGGCTCCACGCGGGGCTCTCAGGGGCCAGTTTGCAGGTGCAGGTTAAAGACGACAAGCTTCACGTTGCAGTGATATTCTCAGTAATCCCTCCAGGTAGAACTTTCTTTGGGGAATTCCTCATTCTGAGATTTTTCTTTTCATTAGGGTAAGCTGGGTGAGAGTTTCGGAGGTCTAATTCACTGTGGAATTGCCCAGGTTTACATTGCTTGGCTTGCTCTGACTTGAGCAGAATGAAACCACGGTCAAACTGGAGAGCCAGAACGATTCTTGTGCTGCTCCCCTTTGGTCCAGCAAAGTTTCCAACTTGGCAGTCCTGTTCACCAGGACAGAGATCTCCATGAGGGTCTTACAGATGTGAAATGACTTGAGGCAACACATACGCAGCACTATTTCTAATGCAGAGCATGAGACTGAAGTCTAAACCCCAACTCTCTTGGTACCAGCTACCTACATGGCTCAGGGATGGGAGACAGGCTCTGGTCCTTGTGTGTTTAGAGGCTTTGGTAGCATAGATCAGCGTAGTTTCTGCTGTGCTCTGTCTATTTTCACCAGCTCAGGATCAATCCCTAATACTTTTTAAAGACATTAAATGAAATTTTGGCCACCAGGGGAGGCACTGTCATGGGATTTCATGTGATTTGCCATCTGTCTTCTAAGGCAATCAACTTAAAAAAAAAAAAAAGAAAAAGAAAAAGAGAGAGAAAAGGAAAAAAGACCCATTAAAGTGGCAAGATCTGAGTTTATAAACCAGAAAAAACAGATTGAATGACTGGCTTTACAACATGTCCCACTTCAGAAAGTGAAGGAGGATGTGGTTTGTCTTTGTTTTATTCGCATCGCTCAGTGCTATAGGTTTATCAGAGCTTGGAAAAGGGGGATATTAACTCCACTTCACGCATGAGTTGAGGGGGTCAGAAAACTCTTCTGGTACTGTATTAACTTTCTTTGAGTTGTGTGTGTGTGTGTGTGTGTGTGTGGTGTTGGGTTTTTTTTTCCCCTCAGTGAGAATTTATGACTGGTGATTCAGAAAGTGAACCGGTGTTTATTTTCCTTTTCCTATGATACTCCACACTGCCTATGTTCCAGGAAACATGACATAGCTGTTATTGCTAGAAATGAGCTTTCTGCCAGTGGTTTACATTCACAACTGGCTTCTGAAGGAAGGAATTCCTGGCAGTGCTCCTCAAACTGTATAGTTTTGTCCTTTGCAATATTCCTGAGCATTATTTTTTTTCTTCCAGATTTACAAATCCAAACAGAAGGTAATTAAGAATTGACACTTGGGACTGGGGATTGGGTGTGTGTCTCCCCTCCCCTCACTTTGATGAATCTCTGAAACAGTTTAATGCATTCCCTAGTGTTTGCATTCTGCAAGATCCAGAAGAATTTGCATCCATTTACGGCCATGTGCTACACCCTCAGGGGGGCAAAATGGCATCACTTCATTGACAGCCTTGTGGGTAAATTCTGCCTGTGCAAGCAGATGCACCTCCCAGCATCCCAGCAGCATTAGATCCGCAAGAGATACAAGTTTTATAATAGTGCTGCCCAGCATCCAGTGGTTTTAGGGAAAAATCTACCTGAAGAGGGGAATTGTAGCTAGTGCACTTGAAATGACCAATTGTCCAAAGAATGATCAGTTAAATTCTCTGTGTGCTGGTAGAACAGCAAAAGCAGATGGCATAGCACTGGAAACATTCAAGGTCAGGTTGGACGGGCTCTGAGCAACCTGATCAGGTTGAAGATGTCCCTGCTCATTGCAGGGGGGGTTGGACTAGATGGCCTTTAAAGGTCCCTTCCAACCCAAACTTTTCTATGATTCCATGATTCAGTGCTGTGAAAGTGATGTATTCACAGGAAGGTTCATTAAAAGGCAGCTTGTGTTGTAGTAGTTACACTTACACTGAAGCTCTGAATGGAGATGAAGATGAAGACCAAGAGAGGAGGACACGAGGATATTTAAATAAGTCTGGATTCTGTTTTGTGTTTCTCTGCATTGACATGAAGAAATACAGTCAATAGGAAGAGGAGTCATTCCGCATACCGACAGAGGGGGATGAT